>NW_028301614.1:14396802-15007936 GCF_987345545.1 Pholcus phalangioides
AATTGGTGTTAGTCTGATTTCTATTTTTTAAAATTGTATTTATCTGAATTTAATATTGCTCAGACATATTTTTAAAGACATAATATTTAAACCACTAACTGTTACTAAAATGAAAATTAGGTTAATGTTTTATTCTGCATAAGTTAATATTTTGAGTTGAAAATAAAAAAAGATTAAATTGAAAAAAATCAATTTTTTTTTTTAAAATTGTGATTTTTATCATCCCTGCAAAGGCCACAACAGGCACATTGCCCAAAAATGAGCTAAGGTGCATATTTTGGTTATGAACTAGAGTCAGAATTTTATATCTTGATGTGTTGTTGGCAATTCATAAAGCTTTGAGTTTTCAAAAACTTTATGTATAGAAAATATTTTACAGAAGAGATTGAAATTGCTTCTCAAGATATCAAGGTGTGTGTGTGTGTGAGAGCAGGGTCATTCCATTTCAAATCACCCGGCAAAATGACACCCATAGTCTCAGATTTCAATGATTTTGTTTTTATTTTACCATCCTTATTAACCATGTGAAATATTATTTGCATATCTCTAAAACTTTTTTAGAAAAAAAATGATGCAAATGACTTTTTCGAGGCTCAATTTTCAAGTGGCATTGTTTGAGAAAATAAATCGTAACTTTTTCAATTTTCAATATATTCAAGTGAAAACTTCACTAAAGTGTTCACAAAAACATATAGAATATGAATAAAAATAATTCATATGCTTACATTTGAAATTTACATGCAAAACAATTATGCAAACTTTGTTTTTGTGGAATTTTTCGTTAGAAAAAATACAGTTTTGCTAACATATTTTTAGACCAGAGGCACAGCAGTTACCAAAACAACTTTTATTTTAAATTTCTCCTAAATATATGAAGTAAAATACCGGAGAAAAAAAAATGTTTTTTTGACCGTTAATATATTTGTTCTGGCTCGCAACACAAAATTCATCGAAATAAGATTGGATCGCTCCGATTTCAAATCATTCAACTAGATACTGAAATGCAACCCATCATCCCAGATTCCAATTATTATTTTTTGTTTATCACTTCTACCATCCTTGTTGACCATGCAAAATTTCATGTACATATCTCAAAAAACTTTTTGAGAAAAAAAAATGTTTTCTAACCTCACAAATGACGTCTCTAAGGCTAACCATTCAAGCAATATTATTTATGAAAATGTATCATAACTTTGCAGATTTTCAATACATTCAAAAGAAATTTTCACTAAAATGCTCACAAAAAAAATGAATAAAAAAGAACATGTAAACGTTAGAGGAAAAAAGTCATTTAAATTTAATTTTTTATTAATTATTAATTTTTTGGATGCACAGCATGAATTTTTTTAAAATTTAATCCCATTAATATATTAAGAAAGAAGACTTTAGGAGAGTAAACATTATTTTGAGAGTTAATACATTTGAGTAACAAAATACGATTTTACTTATATGACTAATCAATTTGTACATTTTGACTTAATATAATAATTTATGATTAATAAAAAAGAAATTTACATTTTATTTTTCATGTACACTTATATGTTTATTACAGTATTCACTAAATTAAGTTTCATGAGTAGTTAATGCAAATAATTCAAAACAATTAATAAATTTTAAAATTCTAGGATTGAATGAATTCATGAAAAAATTAGAAATGTTAATGTAATGTGTCAAATCAGAGTTGGTGAAAAAAAAGATTTTGTAGAAGAGTTGATCCACTTTGCCCAAGAATATTCAGAAGACACCAATGAATAAGGCAAATACACAGAAAATAATAAAAGTCCTAATACATTTCAACACCAATGGGTGCCGTCTTCAGAGGAAAAATTTAACCACTAGTTTCGCTGACCGAGTTTCCCATTTGGGTTGAATACCAAATCTTCATGCTCGGTTGCTCAGCGGAAGAAGTACGTCTGTTCACTTCAAACGTCGTGGTCAGAATGAAGCTGTGAGCCTGCGTGAGATACTAATGCAGCATCCTGATTGGACATTAGCGGAATAGTGCTATCCGATTGGTCCATTCAAATTTTCTTGTAATTCCCGCTCGAAATTAAATGAATTTAAGCCATGGTGTTGCGATCGATCGGGGGTGTAGATTTATTATCATTCACTAGTATATTTTTGAAGGCCCGAATATATGTGTGTATATTTCAAGAAGCGAGAGTTTTTCACAAAGTCCACAGTTGATCTAGATTTCTACGAAGGCACATATATTCAGGCCTTCAAAAATATACTAGTAAACGATAATAAATCTACACCCCCGATCACAACACCATGGCTTAAATTCATTTCGAGCGGGAACTACAAGAAAATTCGAATGGACCAATCGGATAGCACTATTCCGCTAATGTCCAATCAGGATGCTGCATTAGTATCTCACGCAGGCTCACAGCTTCATTCTGACCACGACGTTTGAAGTGAACAGACGTACTTCTTCCGCTGAGCAACCGAGCGTGAAGATTTGGTATTCAACCCGAATGGGAAACTCGGTCAGCGAAACTAGTGGTTAAATTTTTCCTCTGAAGACGGCACCCATTGGTGTTGAAATGCATTAGGACTTTTATTATTTTCTGTGTATTTGCCTTATTCGTTTGTGTCTTCTGAAAAAAAGGTTTTGGTTTAAATTCATACTTACAATAAATTCATTTATTGTCGAATAAAATAATTTTTTAAATTAAACCATGTTCAGATTCTTAGAAAAGTGTTCAAATTCCAAATAATTAAAAGAATAATTAATTTCACTTTTAATTGATCTATAAATATTTCTTATGACGCAACAAAGGCGAACTTTTGCATTCTGATATTATATTTTTGCATAAAGCATTATTTTGTATTTGATAAATCCAGATAGTATTATTAATCATATATATACTTGTAGATGTATCTTTTTGAAGTTTTTTTTAACATGCTTAATTATTAAGTTATTTTACCAAAACAGTGTTAAATTTTTTTAAATTTGATTTTTACAGCATATATTTCAATAAACATATATTTAATATATACGATAAATAGGAAATACAAATACAACGCCACAACAGGCAAATTGCCCAACGAGGTGGCTGACTTACGAACATCATGGATCCCCGAGCCCCTACCTACTACTGCTACACCACACATGAACCCCCCCGCAGAACCCCCCAACGAATCGGTACATGCGGGAATGTGCGTGTACGTGTAGTGCAACCTGACGTAAAGTTTTTTGTTTCTGTGTAATGCTTGTTATGTGTAGTGCTGTCATCTGCCCTGTTTTACTAACTATGAGTGAAGTGTTATGGTTGAATGATTTACCGTTGTAGGACTGTTGCTCTCTGTGGCGAGACTTTTTAACGGGGAGATCGGCTCGCATTTGCGCCTTGAAGTTGGGAACCACAGAAAACCAACTTCAGCCGACCATCACTGTGGGGTTCGAACCCGGATCCTCGCATCACGAGTCCGGCACTATAACCACTCGACCACCACAGCGGTGTTTGGTTATACTTGTGTGGCAAAAAATTCTACATTATAATATTTAATGCAGGCCTATAGATTTCTCCCAAGAAATAATTTAAAATTGCTGATAAGAAGCCAGAATATGAGGCATCAAATCACAAAGAATGAAATAATTATCAGATACAACCTGATTGTTATAGCTGAGGCAGATGGAAAAGAGTAGAATTAAAACCTAATGTATAAAATGACTGGTGGTGATATATTAGATGTGATGTTTCCTGTTGTGATGATGAGACTGTAAAAAATAATAGCTTATGTAAAGATATAAACTATGGCACACTGGTCTTTGTCCTTCAGAGGGCAGTTGGTGTCTTGTTTAATTATAAGACTATCATCCCAGCAGGTGATGATAAAAGTCACTGCTGCTGCTTCATTGAGGAAACTAAAACAAAAGTGTTACAACTAAACTGCCCCCCCCCCCCTATGATCTTGCTGAACACAGAGAATGTGCTCCATAAAGTATCCTACTCCAGGGTTAGCAAGTTTTTCTTATGATAACACAATTTCCATTTGAGCTAAATATTTTATATCATTTTGGAATTTAAAGCAAAATGTCAGAAAAGACACTTGAAATTTATAGTGTTGGAAAAAAAAAACTGGATCTGACTGCCATAAAAAGTGTTATGCAAAAGTAAAAAATCTGTTACTCATTACATCATTGGATCCATCCGACAACAATCTTTTGATCTTGAGGAGTGGAGCAAGTTCTGAACATTTATCTACTGTGTGTAAGCATCATAGAGCTTTTTTCTCAAAGAAGTATGAAACATACAAATACAAATACAACGCCACAACAGACAAAATGCCCAACGAGGTGGCTGAGAAGCATGCATACCTGGAAGCATGCTTTTTTAAATGTCATGAGAAAATAATAAAAGGTTTAACTCTATCCCTACTATATCCGGCCGATCCGGCCCGTCATGCAGACTACCAAATCCGGCCCGAGGTAGGGGGGATAGGCATTTCACACTCTTTTATTCCGTGGGCAGGACACAGTAACGGATTGTTGACGGCTGCTGTGCGGGGTTCTTGTCGGAGAAAGAGAATTATTTTACAACTACAGTTACTTATGAAAGAATGATTATTGACGATGACAATACTTCAGGTGAACTTTGAGAAAGACGTGTGGTTACTATTTTTTGAAATTTCGCCAACATTCTGATTTTCATTAAAAGTTTATTTCGTTTTGTTTGAAACTAGTGAAAGATCTGCCTGCTAGCTATAGGTTTGATTATTAATCGAAGAATTTCTTTCGTAGTGCAATAGAAAAAAAAAGAACATTAATTACAATACATCAGAAAATCTTAATTTTTTTGGAATTAAAACATTACAAAAATTTTATTTTCGGACATTTTTTTATGAAACACTCAATGAATGACAATTTTCAGATGTACTGTACATCGGACCCATTAGATTTTGAAGAAATCAATGTTGAAACAGACAACTAAATATTATTGTATTTTCGCATCACTGTCGTTATTGTTAATTAACATACATACAATTTCAAATGATTTCTAGAACTACAATTACCGAAGTTCGATCTTTTCATATTTTTTCAAGCTGTTTGTGTTTTTCCAGCAAAACATACGCACACCAAGAAAATAAGTTTCCGTTGAAAAAGTAATTAAAAATATCGGTAAAACTGAAAGAAATTTTTATTTTTGTGGATTTAGTTCGAATTCTATATTCCACACTCAACTGCAGTGGTTCTTAAACTTTTATCACTCGTGGCCATGGCCCCCCTCATCCTGGAGCAGGATAGCTAAGAACTCTTGCAGGCCAGCAGCACAAACAGGCTTTCTTATGGTGAATTTATGCATGAAAAAAAAAAATTAAGGATCACCCCGGACGCCAGGGCTCGTGCCCTGTAAGCTCTACCCTTGTGGGGGTCATGCCAAAGCCTCCTAGATACTAGGTACTTCTAGGAGGCTTTGGTCACGCTTGTGCCTCCCTTGCCCTGTTCATAGTTGATCTGTGTCTCTCAAAATAGTTCAGTATAGATTTGTACATCCATAAAAGAACCACTTCAAAGCATAAATAGGCACACATATACACATCAGTATTTCCAGCTCGTCGTGACGCCCCTCACAAAAGGTTGGCAACACCCCTAGGAGCAACAACGCACACTTTGAGAAACACTGTCCTGGCGGCTTAAAATTAAGTGATAAGAAAACTATAATAGCTTTCGATAAACACCACACCTTGTCTCCAACATTTTCAGCCTCTGATCCACTTGACAAAGAGGTTGAGATGCTTGAAGAATTCACTATCACAAAGTGGACGATAGATGTATTAGAAGATAAGTAAGAGCTTTCATACAGGCGAGTTCCAAGAAAAATTGGCCTGGCCTATACTATCTCAATACATATATGATTATAACAATAGCAGAATTTGGGTTGTGGCTCTCACATAGGTTTGTTGTGCTGTTTGTTATCCTGTTGATTTTTCGCGTGTTTGGACATCTCTTTCATTTTGAGCTCTCATTCTGTTTGTATCAAAACAAGAAAGGCTGAATTAAGGAAAATATTCGCCCCTGGGCAGGACTCTGCAAAAGAAAGACTTCTTGGAAATAGAAAGACTTATGGTGAAAAGATTCGGCTTCAACGTGATTTGAATAATTTCCTACTGCGATTAGATTTTGGGAGGTCCTTACTTATCTGGAAAAAGGACATTTAAAATTCTTTTCAAAAAAGAGGATTTTTTTTATCGATTAAAAGATTGGGGATGGAAACCCACGGCTCTGTGGGTACGTACACGTGGCTCTTTAATAATACTAAGGAAAGAATAATACAGTGTAGTTTACTTGCAAAAAAAAGAAAAAAAACCTTTTTCCTCGTGAATAAGTTTTGCATTCATTGTGAAGGATAGAGGTTTGGGGCTTCTGACACTGAAAAATTAGCCGACTCCAAGTGGCGTGTAATTTAAAGATCTTTATAAGTACTTTGTTGGGAAATGCAAAGGCGTTGAATTAGAGAAAATCTCCCTTTATTCTCGTGTATTTCCCAGGGCACCGTTTTTTTACCACCAATTCGTCTGGTATTGAGTTCCATTGTGCGATAAATAAGGATAAAATATTTGTGGGATGTTTTTTATAGTCTAAACTCTGTCTTCTACTAACAGGCATGTCACTAGTTATCTGCAATCTTCTTGAATAGATAATGTCCACACAATTCTGTAATGTGATTAGTTTAGGGATTATTTTTAAGCTTTACATTCCTCTGGTTTTCGTCATCTTCTCTTGATACATATTCTGTTTAAAATAGGAGTAGGTCGTAGAATATTTTGTCACTCAGATTCGTAAAATTTTATTGATTAATAAGTTTAATCCGATTTTTGCGGTCACAAAATGTCGTTGGTGAGGACATTTGGCGATGTTGGTAATGGCAAATAGTATAAGTAGCCAAAACTTTGCATCACAGGAAATTTACTGTGTGAAGACAGACGAATCTTCTTTCCATCCCCGGTCGCTTTGTTTGGTTGGAGAAGAGGGCGTTGAAATACTTCGCTTTCTACCAGTTATCCGGTCATTGTCGAGAAAGGTTCTACAATGTGCAGTAGAAGAATAGGAGAAATAAATACGGGGGGGGGGGGAAGAAATTTGTCTCGAAGAAGCTCTCCGGAATCCTAGGGTCCATAGATTTTCACCCCTCTGGTAGGTAAAGAGTTAAAGATATTAAACTTGTATTTTTCACAGAAAATAAATGAAATAAATGGTTTTACAAAATCAATTCTAGGGCAAAAAAATATGCCATGCTTGTAGAGACAAAGTGAATAAACACATCAATAAATTAGGTGAAGAAACTGAATATTGTGAAGAGATGAATATATTAATGTAGAAATAAGTAACTTGGAAATATCAATTTCTAAACAAGAAACACTTGAAGAAATAAATTCATCTCTACAGAAAATAGAAAAGTCATCAGTTAAACTTCACAGGGTAGCTCCACAGTGCAGGTCAAACTATGCCAAAATAAAAGTTGAATCTGCCTATAACACTTTAAAATCAAAGGTTTGTAAGTTTGTGAAGAATTACCAGAAAATGAATCTCAAAGCACACTTAATGAAGATATTAAACAGAAAGCAAATGATGATATTATTTTGATAGAGTTAATTCGAAAAAAGACTCAATTTAACCATCACAACAAGGGAAAAGTTTCAAATTTTAACTCTGCTTCATGAAATAAGGAAAAAAATCTGTGAAGAGTTCAATGTCACTGAATATGCTGTGCGAAAAGCAGGAGAGCTTTTATAAATGAAAAAAAAAAAGGTGAGCCATTGTGTTTTTATTATAAAAAGAATCAAAAATTAAATTTCAACGAATTTTTTGCAATCTAATTTTTTAATGCAAAGGTTTAAATTTTCTTTCAAGTCATAATCTACATTTTTTTTTGTGAGCATTTTAGTGGAAATTTCATTTGAATGTATTGAAAATCTGCAAAGTGTTATGATATATTTTCACAAATAATATTGCTTGAATAGGGTTAGCCTAAGAGACGTCATTTGTGAGGTTAGAAAACATTTTCATTTCTCAAAATGTTTTTGAGATATGTACATGAAATTTTGCATGGTCAACAAGGATGGTAGAAGTAGTAAACATAAAATAATAATTGGAATCTGGGATGATGGGTTGCATTTCAGTATCTAGTTGAATGATTTGAAATCGGAGCGATCCAGTCTTATTTCGATGAATTTTGTGTTGCGAGCCAGAATAAATATATTAACGGTCAAAAAATCTTTTTTTTTTCTCCAGTATTTTACTTCATATATTTAGGAGAAATTTAAAATAAAAGTTGTTTTGGTAACTGCTGTACCTCTGGTCTAAAAATACGTTAGAAAAGTTGTATTTTTCCTAACTAAAAATTCCACAAAAACAAAGTTTACTAGTATATTTTTGAAGGCCTGAATATATGTGCCTTCGTAGAAATCTAGATCAACTGTGGACTTTGTGAAAAACTCTCGCTTCTTGAAATATACACACATATATTCGGGCCTTCAAAAATATACTAGTGAATGATAATAAATCTACACCCCCGATCGATCGCAACACCATGGCTTAAATTCATTTAATTTCGAGCGGGAATTACAAGAAAATTTGAATGGACCAATCGGATAGCACTATTCCGCTAATGTCCAATCAGGATGCTGCATTAGTATCTCACGCAGGCTCACAGCTTCATTCTGACCACGACGTTTGAAGTGAACAGACGTACTTCTTCCGCTGAGCAACCGAGCATGAAGATTTGGTATTCAACCCAAATGGGAAACTCGGTCAGCGAAACTAGTGGTTAAATTTTTCCTCTGAAGACGGCACCCATTGGTGTTGAAATGTATTAGGACTTTTATTATTTTCTGTGTATTTGCCTTATTCATTGGTGTCTTCTGAATATTCTTGGGCAAAGTGGATCAACTCTTCTACAAAATCTTTTTTTTCACCAACTCTGATTTGACACATTACATTAACATTTCTAATTTTTTCATGAATTCATTCAATCCTAGAATTTTAAAATTTATTAATTGTTTTGAATTATTTGCATTAACTACTCATGAAACTTAATTTAGTGAATACTGTAATAAACATATAAGTGTACATGAAAAATAAAATGTAAATTTCTTTTTTATTAATCATAAATTATTATATTAAGTCAAAATGTACAAATTGATTAGTCATATAAGTAAAATCGTATTTTGTTACTCAAATGTATTAACTCTCAAAATAATGTTTACTCTCCTAAAGTCTTCTTTCTTAATATATTAATGGGATTAAATTTTAAAAAAATTCATGCTGTGCATCCAAAAAATTAATAATTAATAAAAAATTAAATTTAAATGACTTTTTTCCTCTAACGTTTACATGTTCTTTTTTATTCATTTTTTTTGTGAGCATTTTAGTGAAAATTTCTTTTGAATGTATTGAAAATCTGCAAAGTTATGATACATTTTCATAAATAATATTGCTTGAATGGTTAGCCTTAGAGACGTCATTTGTGAGGTTAGAAAACATTTTTTTTTCTCAAAAAGTTTTTTGAGATATGTACATGAAATTTTGCATGGTCAACAAGGATGGTAGAAGTGATAAACAAAAAATAATAATTGGAATCTGGGATGATGGGTTGCATTTCAGTATCTAGTTGAATGATTTGAAATCGGAGCGATCCAATCTTATTTCGATGAATTTTGTGTTGCGAGCCAGAACAAATATATTAACGGTCAAAAAAACATTTTTTTTTCTCCGGTATTTTACTTCATATATTTAGGAGAAATTTAAAATAAAAGTTGTTTTGGTAACTGCTGTGCCTCTGGTCTAAAAATATGTTAGCAAAACTGTATTTTTTCTAACGAAAAATTCCACAAAAACAAAGTTTGCATAATTGTTTTGCATGTAAATTTCAAATGTAAGCATATGAATTATTTTTATTCATATTCTATATGTTTTTGTGAACACTTTAGTGAAGTTTTCACTTGAATATATTGAAAATTGAAAAAGTTACGATTTATTTTCTCAAACAATGCCACTCAAAAATTGAGCCTCGAAAAAGTCATCTGCATCATTTTTTGATAAATTTCAACATTTTTTTTTCTCAAGAAGTTTCAGAGGTATGCAAATAATATTTCACACAGTTAATAAGGATGGTAAAAGCAACAAATAAAAAAAAATAATAATTGAAATCTGAGACTATCGTCTTTCTCGTCTTCGCCGTCGTTGGGAACGGACGTGCTTTTATCGCGCTCCGCTCACCGAGCAATAGAAGAAGTTTTAACCGAAACCGTTGCCAGGGGATTACCGAAGGATTATCCGTCGGTGCACCATTTTGTGTTTTTCTTTGTGTTTTTCTTCGTTCTCGTAAGTTTTACTTAGCGTGTGTTTATTTTTGGGTCATATTCGGCTGTGTACTCTTTTTTTTTTCTAGCACACGGATTGCGAGATAAGTGGTTTTTTTTTACTATATTGCTCTCAATTCTTTTAAATTTTGATCGACTTAAAAAATTTTTATTCTCATTCTCATTTCATTTTCATTGAATTTTTGCCAGGTTTGTGTTTTCTCGCTTCTCTGATATAAATTTGTAGGTTTTTGGACGTTAGGGTGAGCAAACAGTGTATACTTTTTCCCAGGTTCTCTCAATAACTTTGTTTTTCCTTCCACTTGGGCCTATAGTTGTAGTGTTAGTGTGATTTGAGATAGTTAGCTAATTCTAATAAGTAAAAATTGTACTTTGTAGCTTAATACTATTTTTAGAGTGTGTTCTATTCTTTATATACATATTTTTTTTATTCTTCATGATTTAGTGTTGAGCATTCTATTTTACGTAATTTTTTCGTACATTCTATTTTACGTAATTTTTTCGTACATTCTATTTTACATAATTTTTTCGTACAATCTCTTACGTATATTTCGGATAGTAATGTATTTTACATTATTTTAATTTCCTGTTAACATTTTTCATTTTCCTATTTTTAATTATTATTATTATCTAGCTTTAGCAATAGTGTTAGTATGCCTCGACCTCGACTAGTGTTGTGTAGAGCTTGCGACGGGAGGTTTCCCTGGTCTAGGGGTATAGTAGCTGATAGTTTCAACTGTAAAGGGTGCTTAGATAGGAAAAGGCTGGAACTCGAGGTCGAAGCTTTACGGGAAAAAGTTAGGGTGCTAGAGGGCCCGGTTATAACGGACCCTCTGGTCGTCGAGCCACCTGTTGATGAAGAAGCAATCTCCACGAACGACAGTTTAGAGGGCGAATGGGTGGTCGTGGATGAGGTAGAGGGCGATAGTGATAGGGGTTTAATCATTGGCGATTCTATGGTTAGGGAACTTGGGAACCGAGTGTGTAGGGATTTTCGGGGTTTCGAGCGCTGTTGTCTTCCTGGGGGGAAGATTGGCAACGTTCGAGACGTTTTTCATCACGGAAAGTTTTCCTTGCGGGTGATTCTGTGGGTGGGAACAAATCAGGTAGGAGCGAATATTAGTGAGTCTCTGTCAGAGTACCGGGTTTTACTATTATCCGCTAGGGAGGGGGGTTCAGATGTGGCAGTGATTCCAGTGCTGCCAAGGGGTAGTAGGGGGGTATAGGTATAGGATCCACCAATTTAATATAGGCCCTAAGGACATTTGCTCTTCACTTGGGGTCACGTTCTTGGAGCTTCCCGCATTTACTGATAGGTGGCTTCGTTCGGGTGGGATCCATCTAAATAAGCGGGGGGTCTGGGAGGTATACGGTAGCCTTAGGTCAGGTTTTTTACTCCCAGACCACGTAGCCGGGAATGCGGGTTAGTTAATGATAATCACAACAGTACTGACGGGGAATTACCCACCTCTGACTTGGATGGCTTCTCGATTGACACTAAATCACCGGGCAAATTAAAATGTGTGTTAATAAATGCCAGGAGCTTGGGTAATAAGAAAGATTTTTTAGAAACTATGATAGTTGTGGAGGGCCTGGATCTTATAGCCATTTCAGAATCTTGGACAAATGATGGGGATGAATCTTTCTTACACATCTCGGGATATGATACTTTTTTGAGAAATAGATCTGATAGGAAAGGGGGTGGAGTGTTGATATACGTGAAATCCTGTTTGAAGGCTAGAGAGTGTAACGTGCAGAGAAGTGATATTGAAACCATATGGGTTGAGCTTGAAAACAAAAGACGTCATAAACTTATTGTTGGGGTTTGTTACAATCCACCGAATAGGGATCGAAACTACATCGCCAAATTGCATGATGAAATTTCCTACATGTGTAAGCATAACAGGATTATCATACTAAGGGAATTTCAATTACCCGGGTATCGATTGGGAGAACCTTTCAGCTAGAGATCAGTATGAAAGAGACTTTCAGAGGTTGGTGTTCGATAATTTTTTGTACCAGAATGAATCAGAAGCCACGAGGGACACTGCTATTTTGGATTTCGTTCTTACTAGTTCTGAGGATCTTGTTGAACATGTTTCGGTGGGGGAAGAGTTTTCTTCCAGTGATCATCGTATAGTCAGATTTCACTAACTTTTCCTCGGGTAAGGTTGATAACAAAAGACTGGTTCCATGTTTTCGAAGAGCTAACTTTGATGTTTTAAGAGGGTGGTTAGCGGAAGTTTTCAAAGACTGGTTGGAATCAGTAGGGTTGGTAAGTCAATGGGAAGAATTTAGTACGAAGCTGTTCTCTGTTTTGCACGACGTCATACCCTTTGTTCGAAAAAAGCGTGTTTGTACATCGCACCCTCTATGGTTCACGGATAGCGTGCGGAACCTTTATCTTGAAAAGAAAAGAGCATTCAGAGGGTATAAAAGTGGACAATAATTTCAAAATTGTCAATTAGCATAACTTTCCTACAGAACTCAGAAACGAAAATCAACTGAACCCGTATTTTAGGAGCTAGAATTTCATTGTCAAAACTTATGCTGGAAATTCATCTTCATATTTATTGAGAAAAGCAGTAATATATGATATTCACTCAGATGGATGACCTTTTTGAACCACGAATTCTGCTTCATTACTACAGGCGTCGGGAAGAATTTTGGTGCGGTAATAGCCTACTTATACAGTGATAGTGGTAGCTTAAATACACACTGCTAATTTGTCTCGAGTGTAAAAAAAGCTATCTTCGTCTTGGCCACAACAGAATTAAATTCTTTAATGAATGCGCCACCCACAAGATTCACTTTATGCACCCACCATTGGTAGTGCAAAATGTTGTCACCAAGAACAGTTTTTAATAATTTCAAGCATGCAGTTATGTAACGGGCAGAGTCTGATACTAGATCCTTTATTTTCATATTTAGTTTCGAATTCTGTTAAGCTGTCAATTATAGTTTGGAAACACACGGAAAAATTAACAATAAAATTTTAATTATCGAGAAGACTGTTGAAGAAAGCGATAAGGGATAGTAAAAAGGAAGTTGAATCTAGGTTGGCAGATAACATTGGCTCTGACCCAAAATCATTTTTTCGATATGTCAATAATGGATGTAAGGGGACAGTTGGCCCCCTCTCGATAGGAGGCTCAAAAGTAGAGAGCAATGTAGGCATGTGTAGTGCTTTCAATGACTTTTTCTCGTCGGTTTTTAAAGGAGATAATGATATTCGATATACAGGTGTTGCATGGGGTAATAAAACCCTCAACGATATTCAAGTAGAAGACGTGGCGGTCCTAAATCTTTTAAGAAATGTATGTGCAAGCAAAGCACCAGGACCAGATGATATCTATCCCAGGGTCCTCAGGGAATGTGCTAATGAATTGTTGGGGCCAGTCGCACATATATACAGGAGTAGTGTTGCTGAGGGTATCGTCCCAAGAGATTGGAAACTTGCTAATGTTGTTCCGATATTTAAGAAGGGTAGTAGAGAAGCTGTGTCCAATTATCGTCCAGGGAGTTTGACAAGCTCCTTCTCGAAAATTTTGGAAATTATCATCAAAAGGCAGTTTGTGAATTGGATAGACGAGAATAATGTGTTGTCGGATAATCAGCATGGGTTCAGGAAGGGAAAGTCATGTGTAACTAACCTCCTTTGCTTCTACGATCACGTGACTAAGGTTTTGGGTAAGAGCAAAAATGTACACGTTGTTTACCTTGATTTCCAGAAGGCATTCTATCGGGTCCAACATGGCAAACTCTTGAAGCGTTTACACGAGATTGGAATGGGGGGGGCAACTTGCTGAATTGGATAGAATCGTGGTTAAGAGATAGGTCGCAACGAGTTATGGTGTACAGGGAATTCTCTGGTTGGACAGACGTCACAAGTGGAGTTCCTCAGGGAAGTGTCTTTGGCCCCATACTTTTTTCACTTTTCATCGATAAACTCGATCAGTATATCGATGGGATTACTAGCAAATTCGCCGATGATGTAGGGGTGGGAACTCTGCGCCGCACTGCGCCAAAACTAATATCTTGCGCCATCCTGCTCCAATAGCGTATTTTCGTATTTTTCTGCGCCAAATAGCGAATTTTGCTTCAGTATGCCCGGAATTTCGGAAAGGACGAAAAAATTTTTTTGCTCCAGCTAGCTACGAAACGATTCTTTCCGAGAAGAGCGTGTTTTATTCCACTATATCTAAACTACCGACTTAAATTATCGGCCCCTCATCCGCGATCGTCGAACTGAAGATGGTTTGCAATGTTTTCAGCGTCAAAGTGCAAATGCGAGTGTTTCCGTTTTAAAAAAAAAGTCGCCACTGGAAGCAACAGAAATTACTGTAGTCGATCGTCATTGTGTTAAATCCCGATGTTTCGTGAAAAAAAATTTCATTCCGGGAGTAAAAAGCGCATGTCCGCCGAATTACGAATGTTAGTTTAGAAACTTTGGCGAATAACGAGCGTTAAATCGTCAATATCGCCAAATAACGGGTGTCAGATCGCCAATTTCGCCAAATAACGAGTGTCAGATCGCCAATCTCGCCAGATAATGATTTCTGAATCGCCAAACATCGTGTTGATTCTTCCGAAATTCTCTCCCATTTTGCAACAAAATCTTTTCAAGTATAAAAAAATTGAAAACTTATAAAAATGTTTTAGCTCATTTGAAGTGCTGCTGTTCAAGGCAGCAAATAGTGCCCTCAGTAAGCAAAAATCATCTTGAATAGACGGGTGCAAAAAATTTTATGACAGCTGCTCTTTCAAACAAGGTGTCAAAAGCCTAAAACACCAAAATCAAAAATCAAGCTGACAACAAGATGTTTGATATCAAAAGACAGTGCAGTTTTATTTTGAAAAGGGTTGAGGGTTAACGAAAATATTCTTGTTAATTTCACTGTTCCAATTTATAAATATCTGCTCCTAATCCTGAATTTTGCTGCTCCAAATCCTGAATCTTGCTGCTCCAAAGTGGACTTAGTCACTTCCCACCCCTGATGATGTGAAGTTAATGGGGGTAATTGGGAATCAAAGCGATAGGGAGTCGCTCCAGACGAGTCTAAACAGGATTGCATCATGAGCAAATGAATGGAGCATGACGTTAAGCGTTGATAAGTTGATGGTTGCTCATTTTGGTTCAAATGAGTCACGGTTCTCTTACGAGTTGAATGGTGTCACTATCCCGGATGCAACTAGGGTCACCGATTTGGGAATTCTCATTGACGAGCGGCTTAGGTTTTCTGAACATTGTTCAGTGGTGGTCAAAATAGTAAATAGAATGCTTGTGTGTGGTCTCATTTTCAAAAAGGTCTCTTTGCGTTCTCATTTCAAAAGTCATTCTTCCGCTTTTTCGAGGCTTAGTTCCTCCTGGGCTGGAGTATGGTGTGAGGTTTGGAGACCATACCTACAGAAGGACATAGACTTGGTTGAAGGGGTGCAGAGAAGAGCTACGCGTGTCTTTATTGGCACACAGGGCTTGAGTAATGAAGAGAGACTTCATTTTTTGAATATGTTTACATTGGATGAAAGCAAGTGTCGAGGAGATATGATCGAAGTGTTGAAAATTTTCAATGGGATGGATAGGATGGACCATGAACTTTTAGTACACCGCCAATCGACTGCTTTTACAAGGGGACACCAGTATCGATTGGTGAGGGACAATGCAAGGTTATGGTGCCACAGGGAATTTTTCTCTAATAGGGTTGTTAATAAATGGAATAGCTTACCCGCGGAGGTAGTTAATTGTATCACAATTGACATGTTTAAAAAGAAATACAATAAACCTGTTGTGGTAAATCGAGAAGCTATCCATTCTTAGAATAAGACAACGATAAGTATTCTTTATGGGTGTTGTATAATATTTTATCATGTGTATATATATTGTTTATAATTTGTGTTAATTTCAGTTTTAATTGGGTTGCTGTATTTTTGAAATATGACATCCATATTTCTATGGGCATCTTTTTATCAGCCACCTCGTTGGGCATTTTGCCTGTTGTGGCGTTGTATTTCTACTATGGGTGTCTTGGCTGGATGATTTGACATGGAATGACCCAGCGAGCAAGCGCTACATCATCTGAAATTTTTATTTTTCGATATGTATAAATTGTGTATTTAAAAATAAATCACAATAATATAATGATCTATTGGATAGATCTTGGCTTTTTATTTAAAAGGGTTTTTTTTTCACTTGGCTCTTTTCAGGTTGATCCTCTGAATATAACATTGAATGGATCATACATCACAACTGAAACAGCTCCCGCCATAAATGGCTCGCAAGTAACAAGCAGCAATGTGGAAACGAATGATGTTAATGCAACTTCCACTCTGACAAAAGTTGCTGGAAATAAATCAAAAAGATCAAAAAAAGCTTATGAGTAGGTTTTGACTAGTGTTTGATTTTTTTTTCTTTTGAGCTCATTATAGCAAAAATAAGCTGCATGAATTCAAATGTTTATATATGCATGTCTCTAGGGCAGGGGCTAACTTTTTGTGTTTTACCAACTCTTTGTGACAAAGTGGAAGCCAGAAACCTTTGTTAGTGAAACAGAAGCCAGGTACCTTCCTTGTCAATAAAACGAAGCTCAAGGACCCTATTACCAAATGATATTTCAGCACATATTAATGTAAAAACTGTAAGTTATTCGCAGCACATCAAAGAAAGGCTTTCTGCATTAAAAATTGATACTTTTAAGTATCTACATTTGTTCATTGACTGAACTATTTCCCTATTGATTCAAGTTTAAAAAAAAAATAGCTATGTAATACAAAATAATTTAATGCTGAGATGAATTTTTCTTTCTAAAGTTCATCTCATCATGAACATCCAGAAAGTCTTTTTTATATATGCCGCCATGTTAAGTTGCTGAGAAAAAATGCCATCTCTCTCAATAACTTATTTGTTTCTCCATCCAACCTCACAGAACCCCTGAAACTTCAAGGACTCATGGTTTTAACCACTGCTCTAGAGTTATGTAATCGGTGTAACCTATATATCTTATTGAGTTTTTCTTTCATTGTGAGATTTTATTAATTTGAGAACAGAGCTAAATTTTCTCTTTTACGACAAACATCATTATTAGGGATACGTAAATTTCGCAAAAAAAAAATTGTAAGAATCATAAATTTTGCATTTATTCGCAAAAAAAAAATTCATGTTAGAATTTTTGTTCACAAAAAAAATAAAAATTAAAGAAAATAAAATATATATAAAAAAAAATAGCACATCATAGGCCCTCAGCTAAAATGATTTTTCTGAGGCTCCCTTCACCTACCTTGCTAGAAATGCTTACTCTTGATAATTTGAACCAGATCTCATTTTCATGAGGTCTCTCTTCACTCGAGGTTTCTGGGCCGTGCTCGGCCAGACCCATTCATTAAGATGACACTGGTTGGATGTCATGTGCAAAGTGAACTTATCTTAACTCTTTTCTGCTGCTGTGTCTTCAGCAGAATACTATGTGGTTCATTGATTCCAACATACAGGAGAGTCCTGTTTATCCGGCCTTCCGTATTATCCGACGTCCCACCGCAAAAAAAAAAAATCACCAACTGTTGATCTTTCAGAATTTCACACAACGATGGAGTTAAGGCTTTAGAAACTGCAATTAAATACATTGAGCAACAAGAAGCAGCTACATGAATCGACATAATGATGCTGTAAAGATGGCGAGATTTGGCAGCAAAGAAATGACACTCGTCAGGAAAGCAGATTACGATTCAAAAATTTATCTAAATCATCACAGGACTGAACTTTTTTAAGTACCGTATTTGGCTTCAAAACATTCTGTAACTGTAAGTTCATTTTCCCACTTAATTTTTTCTGTTATGTGCAAAATTATAACATAATTTGACGTTTAATAGGCTTTTTCCTTGACACCTCCGTATTATCCGACGTTCTGCCAGCCTGTTTATGTTGGATAAGCGAGACTCTGCTGTACTGATTTGTAAATTTTTTTTCGTAAAAATGCCCTTGAAATTTGAGCCCAAAAGATTTCAAATCTACAAACTTACTCCACAAAGCATGTGCAAATGGAAAGTTTGATAATTTCAAAATTGTCAATTAGCATAACTTTCCTACAGAACTCAGAAACGAAAATCAACTGAACCCGTATTTTAGGAGCTAGAATTTCATTGTCAAAACTTATGCTGGAAATTCATCTTCATATTTATTGAGAAAAGCAGTAATATATGATATTCACTCAGATGGATGACCTTTTTGAACCACGAATTCTGCTTCATTACTACAGGCGTCGGGAAGAATTTTGGTGCGGTAATAGCCTACTTATACAGTGATAGTGGTAGCTTAAATACACACTGCTAATTTGTCTCGAGTGTAAAAAAAGCTATCTTCGTCTTGGCCACAACAGAATTAAATTCTTTAATGAATGCGCCACCCACAAGATTCACTTTATGCACCCACCATTGGTAGTGCAAAATGTTGTCACCAAGAACAGTTTTTAATAATTTCAAGCATGCAGTTATGTAACGGGCAGAGTCTGATACTAGATCCTTTATTTTCATATTTAGTTTCGAATTCTGTTAAGCTGTCAATTATAGTTTGGAAACACACGGAAAAATTAACAATAAAATTTTAATTATCGAGATTTCCAGAAAAGTAGTAAAAATTCAAATTTTTACATTTATTCGTCAAAATTGGCAAATTTCGCATTTATCGCGGTTATTTCATAAATACGAAATTTAAATATCCAGGTAGCAAACAGGGGCATGACATTTTACTGGCAAGCTGTTGATCCTAGAAGTATTCTTCCAATTAGAAAAAGTTTCCAAATAATGTGTAGTACTCAGACATGTCATTCATGTTTCAAGGGGTTGTATAGTTATTAAAATAGAAACATTACAGGGGTGCTACAAAATCTGCTACAATTTCTGATGACTGTTACATTTTGCTACAATTTCTGGCCATTTGCTATATTTTGCTACAAAAACCCCAAAATTTTTCAATTCTGTATCTATCTTGTGCCAAAAACAAAATTCTCCCTTAACACTAGAACTACCGAAATTTGCGGACCCCCCCCCCCCAGAACTACCGAAGCGGTCTTTTTGACTGCTATTGCAAAAATGCATGAGAAAGCTGTTAATAAGGATTTATTTTGAATTAAGACAAGTGTCATAAGAACAAGGATTGCGTGTCTTGATATATTGTTGTATGGATATTTTGGGGGGTCTCTGGGGCCCCATCCCCGTGAAAAAAATCTTATGCTTACATTTTGGAATTTATATTGCGTATTATCTATGGATTTCAGTATTTCAAGTCGTAAGTTTTCAAGAACTGTTTTATAATCATCTGGTGATTTTTTCACCCCCCCCAGCTGGATAAATGAAAAAACTTTGATTTTGAAGTAAACAAAATATTTTTTTACAATTACTCAATATATTTTTTTACAATTCTAATTTGCAAACAAAAGAACAACCTCGGTTAAAAATCCATAAAATTTCAAAATAAAAAATCTTGATATAATATGGTGTTTCCTAACCTGTGATCTGTGGACCCCGGAGGTCCATGAGGACTTTGTAAGGGGTCTGCGGGATTATTTTCATTTACTGCCATTGCATGAATGACACATTTCGTGCTGTGAAATTACAATTTGTTCATTTTTTTTTATAAAGAAATTTATATGCAAATCAAAAAACAGAATAGATATTAGATTTTATGGAAGAGGGAGAGTGTCTAAAAATTGACCTGACGCTAATGGAGCTCCGCTGTGCAATGACCATTACTGCAAGGAATCTGCGATATCAAAAGTTTGGGGAACACTGATATAATACAAATACAACGCCACAACAGGCAAAATGCCCAACGAGGTGGCTGATAAAAAGATGCCCATAAAAATATGGTTGTCATATGTTTAAAAAATACAGCAACCCAATTAAAAATGCAATTAACACAAATTACAAACAATATATACACATGATAAAATATTATACAATGCCCATAAAGAATACTTATGGTTGTCTTATTCTAAGAATGGATAGCTTCTCGATTTACCCCAACATGTTTATCGTATTTCTTTTTAAACGTGTCAATTGTGTTACAATTTACTACCTCCGGGGGTAAGCTATTCCATTTATTAACAACCCTATTGGAGAAAAATTCCCTGCGACACCATAACCTTGCATTGTCCCTCACCAATCGATACTGGTGTCCCCTTGTAAAAGCAGTCGATTGGCGGTGTACTAAAAGTTCATGGTCCATCCTATCCATCCCATTAAAAATTTTGAACACTTCGATCATATCTCCTCGACACCTGCGTTCATCCAATGTAAACATATTCAAAAAATGAAGTCTTTCTTCATAACTCAAGCCCTGTGTGCCAATAAGGACACGCGTAGCTCTTCTCTGCACCCCTTCAACCAAGTCTATGTCCCTCTGTAGGTATGGTCTCCAAAACCTTACAGCATACTCCAGTCCAGGACGAACTAAGCCTCGAAAAAGCGGAAGAATGACTTTAGGAGAACGCGAAGAGACCTTTTTGAAAATGAGACCAAGCATTCTATTCGCTTTTTTGACAACCGCTGAACAATGTTCAGAAAACTTAAGTCGCTCGTCAATGAGAATTCCCAAATCGGTGACTCTGGTTGCATCCGGGATAGTGACACCATTCAACTCGTAAGAGAACCGTGGGTTGTTCGAACCAAAATGAGCGACCATGCACTTATCTACGCTAAACGTCATGCTCCATTCATTTGCCCATGCTGCAATCTTGTTTAAGTTGGTCTGGAGCAACTCCCTATCGCTTTCATTTCCGATTACCCCCATTAGCTTCACATCATCTGCGAATTTGCTAGTCATTCCATCGATACCCTGATCGAGTTTATCGATAAAAAGTGAAAAAAGTATGGGGCCAAGGACACTTCCCTGAGGAACTCCACTTGTGACGTCTGTCCAACCAGAGAATTCCCCGTTCACCATAACTCGTTGCGACCTATCTCTTAACCACGATTCTATCCAATTCAGCAAGTTGCCCCCTATTCCAATCTCGTGTAAACGCTTCAAGAGTTTGCCATGTTGGACCCGATCGAATGCCTTCTGGAAATCAAGGTAAACAACGTCGACATTTTTGCTCTTACCCAAAGCCTTAGTCACGTGATCATAGAAGCAAAGGAGGTTAGTTACACATGACTTCCCCTTCCTGAACCCATGCTGATTATCCGACAATACATTATTCTCGTCTATCCACTTCACAAACTGCCTTTTGATGATAATTTCCAAAATTTTCGAGAGGGAGCTCGTCAAACTCACTGGACGATAATTAGACACCACTTCTCTACTACCCTTCTTAAATATCGGAACAACGTTAGCCAGTTTCCAATCTCTCGGGACGATACCCTCAGCAACACTACTCCTGTATATCTGTGCGACTGGCCCCAACAATTCATTAGCACCTTCCCTGAGAACCCTGGGATAGATATCATCTGGTCCTGGTGCTTTGCTTGCACATACATTTCTTAGAAGATTTAGGACCTCCACGTCTTCCACTTGAATATCGTTGAGCGTTTTATTACCCCATGCAACACCCGTATATCGAATATCATTATCTCCATTAAAAACCGACGCAAAAAAGTCATTGAAAGCACTACACATGCCTACATTGCTCTCTACTTTTGAGCCTCCTATCGAGAGGGGGCCAACTGTCCCCTTACATCCATTATTGACATATCGAAAAAATGATTTTGGGTCAGAGCCAATGTTATCTGCCAACCTAGATTCAACTTCCTTTTTACTATCCCTTATCGCTTTCTTCAACAGTCTTCTTTTATCAGTAAACAATGATAGGTCACCTCGTCCACTTTTATACTCTCTGAATGCTCTTCTCTTTTCAAGATAAAGGTTCCGCACGCTATCCGTGAACCATAGAGGGTGTGATGTACAAACACGCTTTTTTCGAACAAAGGGTATGACGTCGTGCAAAACAGAGGACAGCTTCGTACTAAATTCTTCCCATTGACTTACCACCCCTACTGATTCCAACCGGTCTTTGAAAACTTCCGCTAACCTTCTTCGCAAAACATCAAAGTTAGTTCTCCGAAAACAAGGAACCAGTCTTTTGTTATCAACCTCACCCGAGGAAATAATATTCCTCGGGTGAATAATATATGTGCGTGTGTGATCTGGATATAAATATATTATAACAAAAAAATATTCATAATTTATATAATACGAATAATTGCATTTACCGAAAAGAAAACAAATAGATATTGGGACTTGTAGGCATTTGCAAAATTTTCTCGAGGAGAAGTTAAATTTTTTCCCTTCTGGGGATTTACGGTTTTTCCTGAAAAATAACACTATAATCTTGGCTCAAGGTGGGGGGGGGGGGGGTTTAGAATCCCCCCCCCCATTGTGTTCGCCAATGTTGGGACTTCGCAGAGAAATAAAAAGCATATAGCGATCATATATCACTTAGCAGTCGGAACATTGAATCTTTGCTTCTCAATGCTTTTTACAAACTGGATTTTTGCATTTTCTGCACATCAATGTTTTGTTTTTACATTTGCTCACATAGCACTGTTTGCGTTTCTCCAATTTCTCTGTTTGATCATCGTCAGAGTTTTCAAACAAATCTGAAGGGGGACATCTATCTGCGATGAAGGCTGATCGGAGTTCATCAGCTAATTGTAAAATGAAGTTCCTCCGAGAAATTTTTTTCTTCGTAACTTTTTTGTAGCAAATCCATGTATTGATTGCGCTCAGATCAAGGATATTATGAAACACGTGCATCGGCCAGCGCCTTGAAGGAGATCCCACAGAAT
The DNA here is from genome assembly GCF_987345545.1 of Pholcus phalangioides. NCBI lineage: Eukaryota > Metazoa > Arthropoda > Arachnida > Araneae > Pholcidae > Pholcus > Pholcus phalangioides. The sequence goes on from NW_028301614.1 coordinate 14,419,906, forward strand.
ATTTTCATGCCATCTGGTCTAAAATTTTGTTGAGTTATAAAATTCCACGGACTCGGATTTTTTTTTTTTTATTGGTCGAAATTTCAATTGAGGGATGAAGAGAACTCAAAACCAATACATTTTTTTAGGTTTTCCCTGATACGCAGTCATTGTAATAAGATCTAATTTTAGGAGTTTGGTATTGTATAACTGAGCATTTGAGTTTATGATAACATTAGGGATTTCTCGTCTGGATTTATTCATGGTTCCCACGAGACTAGTATCAGCCTTTTTCAATTTTTCTACAAGCTTCACGGAAGTGAAAAACTATCGGTTGTAATATTCCTTCCTTTCTTTAGATATGGTTGCGCAATCTTCATTACAACTTGTTCTGGAAGAGGTACATCATTGGGACGTAATTCATCTTTGCCGAGATATGGAAAACTGTTGCACACATAATTAGAATCAACAATCATCCAGATTGATTCCAGATTTGTCTGGCTTATTAGCCATATATTGAAGGAATCTGCATCTTGTCTTTGTAGGAAAAAGCTGTTCATCTACCATCAAATTAGGACCTGGAATGTAGCATGACTTGTAGTTGTTCATGAACTCCCCCAAAGCAGAATGTTTTGTGGTGTTCTGCAGCGAGCCCTCAGCTGACTTAAAATGTTCTGCAATAAAAATTTGCATATACATAATAGCGTTTTTCTACACTTGAAATTCTTTCAGATTGTTCTGCAACAGCACTGATTGTTCTGCGACGTACGTCTCACATTTCTGCATATTTTGCTTTGGGGATGAACTCATTCCATATTTCTGAAACTAAAGCAAATTTATCTGACTGTAATCGATTTGCTGTTGTAGATTTCACGTCAAACCTTAAATATTTCATAATTTCACAGAACTTATTTCTACCATTGAAACAGTGATCAAAATGACCGCTCAGTAGTTCTAGATAGAAGTTTTTCTACAAGATCAATGAAATGACTTAGAAAATTTTTTTGCACCAAAAGATTCCTTTCGTCAAATCAGGAAAAGTAACGGAGCGAAATTGTCAAATTTTGAAAAATAAAGATGTAGTGGGTGATCAAACTTCAGAATGACCGCGCGGTAGCTTTAGTGTTAAGAAACTTCAGAGTTGCATGGCAATAGAAGCTGACTTTTCAATAACGCCATTCGTTCTCGTAATTTGATTTCTTGGGGCCACACAAATAGAATTAGCTTGAGGCTCGCTCCCCAGGATTTGGTATTCAGGCTTCCAACAATGTATAAAATAGGGTCAAACTACAAATTGCCGCTCATCTGCCTAACAATGAAAAAAACCTTCAATCACTGTTTCCAGGTATTTTTTTATGAAAAAAAGTTGACTGCTTTGATTTATACGTTCCTTACATTTACTATTTTTTAAATTACGTTGATTTTCCCTGACTGGCTGTATTTGATGAAACATTCATGTATCCTTTAACATAGGGGTCTTCAACCCTAGGCCCGTCATCGCCATTTTGGTGACCCACCAAAACATTTTGATCGATTGAGGCAATATCATTCAACAATAATGTGAAACGAAGATTTCAACACAAAAAAGTCACCCAGCTTCATATAGACTTATAACAAGGACTGGCTGATCAGTGTATAGTATTTAGCTTCTTAATAAGGCCTTTAACGCAAAAGAAACCATACCATAAATAACTTTGAGTACATCCTGTCTTCCTTGAGTGGGAGAAAGCAGAAATGAATGGAATTTCCATGGTTTCGTATTTCTCAGGTGCATGGTTGGGAAAAGAGCAGGTGGATATATGCATCTTGATTGGTTGGAAAGAGGATTTGTACAAAATTGATACAGTTTGTTTACTTGTGTTTTTGGTCTTTGAAGCCTTTGATCAGAAACCTTTTAGTCTTTAAATGGGTGAGTGCATAATGGTGAACCGTGATAGGAAAAAAAGGAAAGTTGAAGAAAAAGTGAGATTTTTTCAAGAAAAATGGTCATCCCTTTATTTTTTCATTGAATGCAAAGCTACAGCAGTTTGTCTCATTTGCAATGAGAGTGTAGCCATGATGAAAGAATACAGTATTAAAAGAGACATCATGATACCAAGCGTAGCGCAAAGTATTCTGGATTGAAGGGGCATTTTCAAAGTAAAAAAGTCAATGAACTGAAATCGACGCTGAACTGTCAACAGTCATTATTCTTCAGAAGAAATGAACATTCTGAAAATTGTGTTCATGTTAGTTACATAATAGCAGAAAAAATTGCGAAATGTGGGATGTCCTTCATTGATGGATAATTCGTTAAAGAATGCCTTCAGCCTGCAGTTGATGTGCTTTGCCCATCACAGGCTGAAGCTGTTTCGAATAGTTTCGTAGTTTGTCTGATGTGACAGTCAGGGTTTAAGCTGGATAAAAAATTCCTATCGCAAAAAAGTGAAAATGGGGGGAAAAGCTTTAGCAAAATGCTACGATGCTAAGGAACCATTCAAGTATTATGTCAGCAGATTTTTAGCCATTTTTGACCCCCCCCCTCCCCCCGTCAGCAAAAGTCAGCAAAACACTGACCCCCTCCACCCCTTGTTAGCAAAATTTAGTCTGCAGCTTAGAATATTTCATATCTTCAAAAAAGGTGGTTAATGACGTAACCAACCTTCAACCCCCCCCCCTTGTCATCAAAACTCAGCAAATCCGAAACCCCCTTCCCCCCCCCCCTTGATGCTGACGTAATACTTGAATGACCCCTAATGTAATGATTGATGGTTGGATGTCTACTCCTTGCACTGTACGCATTTTTGCAAAAGTGGCCACTACTTTTTTCGCATTCTACGATTTTCTTTCGCATTTTGCGAAAAATGTGACCGTAGCTTAAACCCTGGTGACAGTAGCAAGACACGTGGAGGATCTGTCAGCAGATGTATTCAAGACCTTCAAATGCAAATGTGGGGAATTTTCGCTTTACTCAGTAGCTATGGATGAATCAACGGATGTAACGTGCTGCACGAGCAGCCATTTTCATTTGAGGTATTGACAAAAACTTCAAAATTGTTGAGGAGTTAGTATCATTGCACTTAGCGATACCACACGAAGTTCCGACTTATATTCAAGTTTGGCAGAAACATTGGCCAAATGTGAGTTGGACTTGGGCAACATATCTGCCATAACTACAGATGGTGCTCCCTCTATGACCGGTCAGAAGACGGGGGTAATGACATTGATAAAGTCAAATGCCAAAAAATGTAGAAATACGAAGATGATGGCTTTCCATGGCATCATACACCAGGAAAACTTGTGCAAAAAGTTTTTCTCCAACTTTGAACATGTAATGTCTGTTATAGTGAAAGCGGTTAACTTCATTCGATTCAAAGGATTTAACCATACACAGTTTCCAAAATTCTTAGAGCATTTGGAAGCTGAGCATGTGTGGCGACGTTATTTATTGTACATGAATGAATGAACACCAGAACTTTGCCACTGGACTTATTCCTTTGCCGAGATCTCTTCCAGCCCAGCTTCATGGCAGGGTCTGGAACACTTTATTTTGTGTAAAAAAAAACATACAAAATTTTTAAAACATATTTCCCCCGGACAATTGGGTACTGTCGCGATTAACAAATTTTGTGGTGATTACAGACGAGATGGGATTGGGAGTTGGAGAAAAGTTTTGGGGTTTAGTTAAGACCCCGTTATTTATTGTACAGAAGTAGGGTGGTTGAGCCGGGGAAAGATGCTTCAGCGCCTGTTTTCCTTGAAGGAGGAAGTTGATGAATTCATGAAATCCAAAGGAAAACTTATTGAAGAGTTTCAAGATAAAAAGTGGGTGAGAGATTTTTCATTTCTTGTCGATATCACTGGTCATCTGAATGATCTAAACTACTGCTTACTGGGAAAAGACCTACTTGTCCATAATTTTTATGACAACATGAAAGCGTTTGAAACTAAATTAGTCCGTTGGGAACATCAATTGCAAAACAAAAACTGTGTACATTTTTCTAAGTTATTGGAGTTGGTAAATCGATCTACAACTTGGAAACTGGACGATTATGTACAGGGCATTTCAAATTTGAGAATAGAATTCAGAAGCAGATTTTCAGACTTCTGCGAGAATGAAATTTCTATGAAAATGTTTTCCTCACCATTCTCGGTTGATATCGAAAGTGTTCCACCAGAGCTACAATTAGTATTTGCGGATTTTCAGTGTGACTCTGCAGTTAAATGCAAGTTTTTTTCTGGAATTCCTTCATTAATTAATTTTTATTCTAAGTATGTGTCCAAAGAAAAGTATCCATAAATACGGAAACATGCATTATTCATGTCTTCTATATTTGGCAGCACTTACATATGTGAGCAGTTGTTTAGACGAATGAAGAATTCAAAATCAAAAACTAGAAGGCGTCTGTCTGATCGGCATTCGGAGGATAATTTACAAATGGCAACAACACAAGTTTTAACCAACATTGAAGCTTTAGTCAAGCAAAAACAATGTCAAGTTTCGCATTAATTGAGGAATTACATCCACTCGCAGACAAGTCAGCAACTGTCTAACTGGATTTCAGGGCACGCTGGGACTATATAAAAAGTTAATTTTTTTTATTTCAATAACTAAACAAACCCCTTGCAACATGAATGGCATATCTGAGTACTACATACTATTTAGGTACTTTTTTAATTGAAAGTATACCTCTAGGATCAACAGTTCTCTAGTAAAATGTCATACCCCCCCCTCCCTCGTTTGATATGCATCCTGTATATACTCTGGACTTTTAAGTCTTTTTTCATAATCAAGTCATAGGTTTATTGGTTGAAACTAATTTGGTTAGTGCAAAATAATTTTGGTGCACCTTCGAATTAATCTTAATGAGGTTCAATTGGCATGCAGTAGAATCCCATTGTAACAATCTCCAAGAGAGCTGAGAAATTTCGTAACAACGAAATTTTCTTACAAAGAATTCCACAGATTTTTCTGCTTTGTTCCTATGTAAACTTGTTTGGGGAAATTAGACAAGTTTTCGTTAAAACAAGATTTTTGCTATAATGGTATCCATTAAAATGGGAATTGACTGTATAGGAGCAAAAATTAATTCTGTTATGTATCTACATTTGTTCACTGACTGAACTATTTGCCCAATTAATTTGGGTTTAAAAAAAAAAATACTACTTATGTAATACAAAATAATTCAAATGAATGATATAGGCCAATTCTGAATTAAAATCTGTAATGCATTTTCTCTCTCTCTTTTTTTGCAGTTGCTCGCAATGTGGACGTGCTTTTAAAAAGTCAAGCCACCTGAAGCAACATATACGAACCCATACCGGGGAGAAACCGCACATGTGCTTGCATTGCGGTAGGATGTTTGTGTCCACAAGTGTGCTTCGGGGTCACATGAAAACTCACGAAGGAAAAAAGGACTACATATGTGGAAATTGTAACACTGGTTTCACAACCAAAGGATCATTGACTAGGCATATGATGACCCATTGTTACAAAAAAGTGTTTGAATGTCCCCGTTGCTCAGAGACTTTTGAACTCAGAATTTTGTATGATGAGCATGTCAAGCAGTGTGAATCTAATCTCCAAAGTGATGTTTCAGGTACGTTTGCTTTCATTGATTTTATACAAAAACAAATACAAGGCCACAACAGGCAAAGTGCCCAATGAGGTGGCTGAGAAAAAGACGTCCATAACAAGCATGGATATCATATATTACTAAAGTACAGCAACCCAATTGAAAATGCAATCACAAGAATTATAAATAATATATATACATGATAAAATATTATACAATACCCATAAAATGTATTTATGGTTGTCTTATTCTAACTATGGGTAACTTCTCGATTTACCCTAACTTGTTTATCGTATTTCTTTTTAAAAGTTTCAATTTTGTTGGAATTTACTACCTCCGGGGTAAGCTATTCCATTTATTAACAATCCTATTAGAGAAAAATTCACTGCGACACCTTAACCTATAATTGTCCCTTACCAAACGATACCGTTGTCCCCTTGTAAAAGCAGTTGATTGATGGTGTATTAATTCATGGTCCATCCTATCCATCCCATTGAAAATTTTGAACACTTCCATCATATCTCCCCAACATTTGTGTTTATCCAATGTAAACATATTCAAAAAATGAAGTCTCTTCATAACTCAAGCTGTATGTGCCAATGAGGGCATGTGTTGCTCTTCTCTGCACCCCTCCAACCAAGTCTATGTTCCTCCATAGTTAGGGTTTCCAAAACCTTACAGCATACTCCAGTCCAGGAGAAACTATGCCTTAGAAAAGTGGAAGAATTACTTTAGGAGAATGCAAAGACACCTTTTAGAAAATAAAACCGAGCATTCTATTCTCTTTTACCACTGCTGTTCAATGTTCAGAAAACCTAAGCTGCTCGTCAGTGAGAATTCCCAAATCAGTGACCCTAATTGCATCCAGGATAGTGACACCATTCAACTCGTAAGAGAACCATGGGTTGTTCGAACCAAAATGAGTAACCATGCACTTGTCAACACTAAACTTCATTCTCCATTCATTTGCCCATGTTCCAATCCTGTTCGAGTTGGTCTGAAGCAAATCCCTATCGCTTTGATCCCTGACTACCCCCATTAGCTTCGCATCATCTGCGAATTTTGCTAGCAATCCCATCGATACCCTGATCAAGTTTATCGATAAAAGGGGAAAAAGTATAGGCCAAGGACAGTTCCTTGAGGGACTCCACTTGTGATGCCTGTCCAACCAGAGAATTCCCCGTTCACCATAACTCATTGTGACCTATCTCTTAACCACGAGAATATTCAATTCAGCAAGATGCCTCCAATCCCAATCTCATGTAAATGCCTAAAGAGTTTACCATGTTGGACTTGATCAAATGCCTTGTGGAAATCAAGGTAAACATCTACATTTTTACCCTTACCCATACCCTTCGTCACGCAATCCTAGAAACAAAGGAGGTTAGTCGCACATGACTTCCTTTTCCTGAACCCTTACTTATTCTCCAATAATACATTATTCTCGTCTAGTCACTTTGCCAATTGCTTTTTGCTAATTTCCAAAATTTTCGAGACAGAGCTCATAAAACTCATTGGGCGATAATTGTACATATCATAGAATTGACGTACATATCGATGATATTTATCCTGTTACATTTTTATATAAAAATATTTTTACATTCACTGGGATCAATTTCCAGCACAGCTGAGCTGGCTTACATTCAAATGGCTGAGGACTTTCCCCTACTGATTGCCTTGAGACAATATTTGCCATGTTATTCTTGTGAGCAATATTTTCTCTGCAATGCATGGTAAAAATGCTCCTGCCCATACAAAATCTACCGTATTACATTCAAAAAGCTTCAAGACTTATTACAGAAGAATGAATGCAGATAGAACCTGTTTATTTCTTGTTTCCTTCAAAGTAACAACCCTGTGCTATTATTCATTTTTGCCATTGTTCATACAAAAATTAAGTGCAGATCGGATCACAAGCCTTTGTTTGCCACACCCTCCTGTGTCATTGTTGCTGGTCGCTGCACTTCTTTGGAACCTGAGAATTGTTGCTCCCTAGGCAAATTCTTTATGCAAGGAAAAAGGAAAACATCATTTGGGGCAGGATCAGGGGAATGAACTGGTTGTAGAAGTATTGGAATGTGATGTTTCGACAAGTGAACTGGCACCAGGAGGGACCTGTGAGTCAGTGAATTGTCGTGATGGAGGACCTGTGACTTGTCCTTTCAAAGATCAGGTGGTTTGCATCTCACAGAATCATGCAGACATATTTATAAGGGCTCACAGGTCCCTCCTGATAGAGTATACCTCTGAAAACATCACATTCCGATACTTTCACAACCAAGCTTATTCCCTATTATCTTGTGACTCTTTCCTCAGATGAAGAATTTTCTTAAAGGACAACGATTTTCAGATTCCATTGAAGTGCAGCGATGAAGGCACTGGAAGATGTGACAAAAAAGGCTTGCAATCTACATTTATATCTTTGTATGAACAATGGCAAAAATGCATACATGTGTGCAGGGCCGCAACTAGATGCTTGGTCGCCCGGGGCAAGTGTGCATTTCGACGCCCCCTTGTGATGTTGAAGGAGAGGTTTGAGAATAAAATTTGCTGCCCCTCTGGCCCAGTGCACAAGAACCAACTGCTCCCCCCCTAGTTGTATAAGTAGTATATGTATATATATGTTTGCAATGGTTACTTACTTCCTTCTTTAATGCTGCCAGTATATGGGAAAAACCCTGAAGCCTATTATATATATACACTGAAGAGCCAAAAAAACTGGTACACCTGCCTAATATCGTGTAGGGCCCCCGCGAGCCCGCAGAAGTGCTGCAACACGACGTGGCATGGACTCGACTAATGTCTGAAGTAGTGCTAGAGGTAATTGACACCATGAAATCCTGCAGGGCTGTCCATAAATCCGTGGGAGTAAGAGGGGGTGGAGATCTCTTCTGAACAGCACGTTGCAAGGCGTCCCAGATATGTTCAATAATGTTCATGTCTGGGGATTTAGGTGACCAGCGGAAGTGTCTAAAGTCAGAAGAGTGTTCCTGAAGCCACTTTGTAGCAATTCTGGACATGTGGGGTGTCGCATTGTCCTGCTGAAATTGTCCAAGTCTGTCGGAATGCACAATGGACATGAATTGGTGCAGGTGATCAGACAGGATGCTTACGTACCTGTCACCTGTCAGAGTCGTATCTAGACGTATCAGGGGTCCCACATCACGCCAACTGCACACGCCCTATACCATCACAGAGCCTCCACCAGCTTGAACAGTCCCCTGTTGACATGTAGGGTCCATGGATTCATGAGGTTGTCTCCATACCCGTACACGTCCACCAGCTCGAAGCAATTGGAACCGAGACTCGTCAGACCAGGCAACGTGTTTCCAGTCCTCAACAGTCCAATGTCGGTGTTGTCGGGCTCAGGCGAGGCGTAAAGCTTTGTATCGTGCAGTCATCAAGGGTACACGAGTGAGCCTTCGGCTCCGAAAGCCCATATCGTTGAATGGTTCGCACGCTGACACTTGTTGATGGCCCAGCATTGAAATCTGCAGCAATTTGCGGAAGGGTTGCACGTCTGTCACGTTTAATGATTCTCGTCAGTCGTTGTTGGTCCCGTTCTTGCATGATCTTTTTCCGGTCGCAGCGATGTCGTAGATTTAAGTTTTTACCGGATTCCCGATATTCACGGTACATTCGTGAAATGGTCGGACGTGAAAATCCAAATTTCATCGCTACCTCGGAGATGCTATGTCCCATCTCTCATCCGCCGACTATAACACCACGTTCAAACTCACTTAAATCTCGATAACCTGCCATTGTAGCAGCAGTAACTAATCTAACAACTATGCCAGACACTTGTTGTGTTATATAGGCGTTGCCGACCGCAACGCCATACTCTGATTGGTTCCATATCTCTTTATTTGCATACAGATGCCTGTACCAGTTGTTTTGGCTCTTCAGTTTATATTTATACGTGTTCTTAAAAAAATTCATATGTGGAATGCATGCGTATTCTATTAGATTGATTAAGGTTGGCTGTCACTCTTATATAAATTTAATGCTTACTTTTTTATAATGAAATGGTTCTTACTTTCTGAACATGCCTTGCATCTGCCTACATGCCAATTTATTTATCTTGTTACAAAAGTTTTATATTTATTAAAACATAGTACTATATTTTTCCATAGGTCAAGGAGATGATCCTTATCCCCAGATGCTAGTTGCTAGGCGCAGCAGACCTACTCCAATCAAAATACCTGATGAACAGACAGAGCAGTTGGCGAAACAGAATCCAGAAGACACTGAATCTGTTTCTGAGAAAGTTCTGATTGCTTCAGCGGTTGAAAAGAACAGAATTAGTGAAATTAGGGTAGGTGTTCATTCATCTTCCGCACACTTGCATTTTTGGGGGATATTTTTTCTCTCTTGTCACAAGCTATAATTGTTAGGGCTGATCCGATTAATCGGGTCAGTTAATCAATCAATTGTTAATTGCAGTAAAAAATTTTAGTTGCGTTAATCAATATATTATTTAATCAATTATTAAAAGTTTGTGAATTAACTTCATTTGAAACTTGATTTTTTTTTTTATTTTTATATGTCATAAATCATGTTTTATACAGAACATCTTGGATAAGTGACCGTATTTAAAATATTTGAATCAATATTTTCATGAAATTAGATTCAACGTAACTTGATGATTTCAGTTTCAAATTGAGTGATGGGAATTTTAAAAGACAAAACCAAAATTTATTGTTTATTCAAGAGGAGTTTCTAGGCAATAGAAGAGTATAATCGAAAATAGTTTCAAAATCAGTGAATAATGATAAAAAATAATCAATTTCTTAACTAAAAAAACAAGATCCAAGTGAAGAAATTACAGGTTTTGGCAATTATGTTCAGCATATTAAATTGCTTGAAGTGGGCAGCCTTAATTTCTTAACCTATTCCTATATTTGTTTACATGTACAGAATATGTGTGATATCAATAAAATATATTTTTATACCATCTTAATATTTTATGGTCACAAAAAATATTTGATTAAAGTTTGATAAATTGATTAAAATTTTTTGAGTAACCAGTGAAAATTTTTAATCTCGATTCCCAGCCCTAAAAATTATGTGTAGTTGTTAAATATTGGTTTGTATTTAATGCTGTCTTCGAGTAGAGTTTACTGAATTTTTATTTAAGAAACAAATTGAACTTTGGAGAGACAATCTATGGAACTATGGTGATATTACATTTTTATACTTCGGCTGTAGCAAAGACTAAAAAATGAATAAAATTTATATCCACAAGAACAGGTTCCATTTTATAAAATTTTTATCTATAAAAGTATTCATCCACCTTGATGAGACCCCTGCCCATTTCACACGATATTCAACATTTTTATTTTAGCAGCTCAAATCTGTTCGATACATTCACAGAAACATGAAAACAATTTTTTTCTTCTTTCAATGAAGTTTTTGGATATTGTGGTTCTTAAAAAAGCTATACAGGTTGGCAAAAACAAAATCTATTGGATATAATAAAGAATTATCATATTTTGGACAATGGGAGAGGGGGGGATATCCTCTTTTGGCCCTTGTAAATCTATTTCGGTATTTTCCGTATCCGCACAAAGCAGGCACTCAACACCTGTGGCACGAAAATTCAGCATCTGCCATTTTCACTTCAATATGTGAAAGACAAATGGCAGCACCACTGTGATATAAACTACCCATAAGGGCGATAGCATAAATATGATTGAGCCACACATACTCAGAACACTTTCCACCATGTACTAGTTCGTCAGAAATTCTCAGAGAAATGCTTGCGGGTTGCATGTAGGGTTAAGTGGTGGTGGGGCCTAGTTTTCTCCATGGAATTGCTTACATCTGGATATATTTCTTACAGACTTACAGGGAACTTGAGCACATACTTTTTTTTTATTTATTTGTTTGCATCGCAACTCTTTTAATTTAATATAGAAAACCTTGCTGGGCAATTAATTAAAATTGCTGTTCTGTGCACAGAGTTAAATGGCTTTGGTAATGTACATTGCAGAACAATCTCTGGAAGAATTTTAAAAAAAGGGGGGGGGGGGAGAGAACTCTTCTGTGTAACAAACACTGTTATGGGAATTTTTATCTCGGAACAATTTCAGTCAACAGAGAGCTCGTCAAAACAATGCAAAGCAGCATTCTTCTTTCAGGTTGATCGCAGCACTGTCCCTCCCTTCCTGGAAAAATATTCTCTTTATATATTTCTACCCTAATGTTCTTTATTTGTGACATACCTGTGTCATTTATATTTCACTCTAGGACCAGTGGTTCTTAACCTTTTTGATTATTGCAATCCGACTCAACTTCCTGCACCCCTTTAGATAATACATTTTTATCTGTTAGAAAATTGTTTTCTCTAATTAATAATTTTAATTATCCATTAATCAATTTCTATGAATAATTTTACTTAATTCATTTTTTAATGCTCTTTTAGGCTATAGCTAATACCGTTGAATCCTGGTTTAATGAATACCATTATAACAAAAAAAAATGTTTTAATGAGCACTTTGCTAATCCAGGGTTCCCAGCAACCTGGAAAGTCAGGAAAAATATTAAATATTTGTCAAAAGTTGGAGAAAATTCTTAATATTTCGGAAAAGTCAGGGAAAATCTGGAGGAGGAAAAACTTAATAGGGGATGAATTCCCATTCATAAGTGGTTGGTCTTCACTTTTTCTACATAGAAGATTATCTCTTTCAGATCCTCTGGGAGGGAATAAAAATCAACAATCTTGGGCACTGTAGCCCAGGTCGATAAGATACTGGCCTAAAGTACCAAAGGATGTTTAGAGGTGTCGTGAGTTCGATACCCGGTTCGTCCTTGTCAGAAAACATTCCTGACACAGGGATATAACAGCAGACCTGCCAACTCTCTGGATTTAGGCGGGAGACTCCAGATTTTTAACCCTTCCTCCTGCTGTCTGGATTTATTAAAATTTCTCTGGATTTTGGCAGAATATAAGATTTTCCGCGAGCTTTCACGTTGTGGTGACGTCAATGACTACCGTCATCATTAGGAAACACCCATAGAAGGTAGCCGTGATCATTTCCGTTGAGCAGCCATAAAAAAAAAGTATTGGTGATCGCATTTAAGCAACTGGCAAAGAACGTGACTTTGTTTACTTAGCGTTTATCTGCAATCATTTATCAGGAGATGACATAGTTCCTTAGTTGCTGAAATTCCTGTATGATCATTATTGTATTCCATTGACAGCCATGCCATAAACACTAAGTTTTTCTGTCAGCAGCTTTGAATTTTGAGGTTTTTAATTGTTTCCTCTGATTAAATGTCGTCAAAAAGAAAATATAAAGCTGCTTTTAAGAGTTCATTTACCCAAGATTATCAACCACTGATAGCATCCACGAACAGAAACACTTATGTTTTATGAACATTGTGTAGATGTGATTTCTCTAATCTTCATGGAAAGACGGACGTTGAATTATATTCTGCTCAAGGACAATGCACAACCTGCCTGGGGGGGGGGGGAAGGGGTTGGAACTTTTTCTTAATAAATGGGGGAAAAAATGTTGTGAAAATGTTTTCAAAATTCACATTTTTTCGAGTCTATGATCTGGGGGGGGGGGGATTCTCCTCTTGGGACAATCTCCAGATTTCTGTATTCCTAAAGTTAGCACGTCTGTAACAGAAATGGTGATGTGATGGCTGAAAAAATTGCTACCACAGGGAGTTTCCCCATCGAGGGGTTAGCGCACCAATCTCTCAGTGAGCATAAAAAACAAGCCTGCGCCATTTGAAATCGACAATAAGCTGTAGGTCCCTGTCTAATTAGCCCGCATGTGCAGAAAATTACCATGATGCTACAAAAATTATCAAATGATTATCAACAATCTTTATCTGCATTTTCCTCTGGATCCCCTACTGCCAGACAGTTTGGTATAAGCAAAATATCTTATCAGTTGAAGGGTCATAGACTTCATCCAAGTCTATGTCCCTCTGTAGGTATGCTCTCCAAAACCTTACAGCATACTACTATCCAGGACAAACTAAGCCTTGGAAAAGAGGTAGAATAACTTTAGGAGAACAAGAAGATACCTTTTTGAAAATAAAACCAAGCATTCTATTCATTTTTTCAACCACCACTGAACACTGTTCGTTTTTTAACCACCACTGTTCACAAAACCTGAGCTATTTGTCAATGCGAATTCCCAAATCGGTCTTCCTAGTTGCATCTGGGGTAGTAACAACATTCAATTTGTAAGAGAAACGTGGGTTGTTTGAGCCAAAATGAGCTACCACGCACTTGTCAACACTAAACTTCATGCTCCATTCATTTGCCCATGTTCCAATCCTATTCAAGTGGGTCTACTTTACCGCACACACACTCCAGTCATATATTGCCATACAACAATTTTCAACCATAGGAGTTAGGTGGGAAATGAAGGCTCCATCTATCGGTGGTCGTCCCAGGTTCGGTAGGTAAAGAACTTGCTTCTAACGTTCTATGCCCGGATTTGAACCCATGGATTTTGATGGTAACCTTCGTAGTGGCAGACGAGCATCTTAAGACGGCATCACTCGGGCGATTTTTTTCAAGTGGGTCTGGAGCAACTCCCTAATTCCCAACTGCCCCCATTATCTTCATGTCATCTGCGAATTTTATAACAATCCCATCGATACCCTGATCGAGTTTATCGATAAAAAGTGAAAAAGTATGAGGCCAAGGAACTCCACTTGTGACACCTGTCCAACCAGAGAATTCCCAGTTCACCATAACTCGTTGTGACCTATCTCTCAACCACGATTCTATCCAATTCAGCAAGTTGCCCCCAATTCCAATCTCGTCTAAACGCTTCAAGAGTTTGCCATGTTGGACCCGATCAAATGCCTTCTGGAAATCAAGGTAAACAACATCTACATTTTTGCTCTTACCCAAAGCCTTAGTCACGTGATCATAGAAACAAAGGAGGTTAGTTACACATGACTTACCCTTCCTGAACCCATGCTGATTATCCGACAATACATTATTCTCGTCTATCCACTTTACAAACTGCTTTTTGATAACAATTTCTAAAATTTTCTAGAGGGAGCTCATCAAACTCACTGGGCAATAATTGGACACCGCTTCTCTACTACCCTTTTTAAACATCTGAACAATATTAGCAAGGTTCCTATCCTTTGGGACGATACTGTCAGTAACAGTACTCCTGTATATCTGTGCGACTGGCCCCAACAATTCATTAGCACATTCCCTGAGGACCCTGGGATAGATATCATCTGGTCCTGGTATTTTGCTTGCACATATATTTTTTAGCAGATTTAGGACCTTCACGTCTTCCACTTGAATATCGTTGAGGATTTTATTGCCCCATGCAACACCCGTACATTGAATAGCATTTTCTCTATTAAAAATTGACGTGAAAAAGTCATTGAAAGCACTACGCATGCCTACATTGCTCTCTAACCTAGACCATCCTTTCGAGATGGGGCCAATGGTCCCCTTACATGCACTATTGACGTATCTAAAAAATGATGATTTTGGGTCAGAGCCAATTTTATCTGCCAACCTAGATTTAATTTCCTTTTTACTATCTCTTATCGCTTTCTTCAACACTCTTTTGTCAGTAAACAATGACAGGTCACCTCATCCACTTTTATACTCTCTGAATGCTCTTTTATTTTCAAGAAAAAGGTTCCGCACACTATCCGTGAACCATAGGGGGCGCGATGTACAAACACCCTTTTTTCGAACAAAGTGTATATGACGTCTTGCAAAACAGAGGTCACTGAATTCTTCCCATTGACTTATCACCCCAACTGATTCGAACTGGTCTTTGAAAACTTCCGCTAACCTTCCTCTCAAAACATCAAAGTTAGTTCTGCGAAAACAAGGAACCAGTCTTTTGTTATCAACTTTACTCGAAGAAAAGTTACAGAAAAAACTCACAACATGATGATCACTGGAAGAAAACTCATTCCCTACCGAAACATGCTCAACAAGATCCTCGAAACTGGTAAGAACTAAATCCAAAATAGCAGTACCCCTCGTGGCTTCTGATGCATGCTGGTACGAAAAATTATCGAGCACCAATTTCAGAAAGTTTTTCATATTGATCTCTAACTGAAAGGTTTCTCCTAATCGATACCCTGGTAATTGAAAATATTACCATTATTCATATTTTTTTAATTTAAAAATTAAATTTTAATTTCAATTTTTCTGAATAATCAGTCAATGTTTAATTTTTTTTTTCTATCTCACAACCTCAAAAATGCTTCCCTGCACCCCTGGTTGGAAATCACTGCTCTAGACTGTGTGTGAACACTACATCTATATGTTACAGTAAATATGATAAATCCAATTATTATGCATAATCGCCGAGCATTTTTGTAAGTTTGATAAATTCCCATAAATTTGTCACTTTTACTGATTACACATTAGTGTGCGATAAGTGACTTGTGCCACTATTTGTACGATATTTCGTGAGTCCTTTATATCGTGAGTGACATCTGTGAGTGATCGTTGACAACCAGGTTCGAACAGGGCTAAAAAGGAAAAGCTGTGTGAAAAGAAAAAATTAACCTTTTTGAAACTTGAACACATTTTGAAGGAGCAAGAGTCAGTCCATGAGTATTACAAGGGGCCTTTATTTCTTTGTGTTGCTGTTGAATATGCATTTAAAATTTAGTTTTTTCCTTTTTTTTTAAATATTTGAAGAGGGTTTCACATATATCATATATTCAATCTATTCTTACAAAAATTTAAAAAAAAATCAACAAAAAAAAAAAATCTCAACATTTTAGAGGTGCACCTGACATTGAGAAATATTTTATTGACAGGTGATGGGGGGCTCCAAAAAAAAATTATAGAGAAAACCTAACTGTTTCTGTTAGGTGATTTGCGGTGCGCATTGGATGACTCTGGCAAAAATACACTGTGCCCTGCACACGCATCGAACTGCGGAACCTCCATGCATGTATGAACTTGATTGAATCTCGTTTTGACAGCCGGTGTGGTGGATCTTCAGCATAAAAAAATTCTTAAGAAAATTCAATTGCTTCAGCTAGTTGGTTTGCAACACGTATCAGACGACTCTGGCGAAATGGGCTATGTGTCCCGCACACGCATCGAATTACAGAACCTTCGTGCATGTCAGAACTATAACGAACCTTACTATTGACATCCAGTGTGGTGGATCTTCAGAACACCAAAATATATTAAGAAAATCTAACTGCTAAAATTTCTGGAGGAGGAGAGAATTCCATTTTAGTCGAACTGAACAGGGAAGGGGGCTACCAAGTCCCTGTTACAACGCACTAACTATAGTCCACCGATCACGAGAAGAACACT
Organism: Pholcus phalangioides; assembly: GCF_987345545.1. NCBI lineage: Eukaryota > Metazoa > Arthropoda > Arachnida > Araneae > Pholcidae > Pholcus > Pholcus phalangioides. The sequence continues at coordinate 14,436,736 of NW_028301614.1, forward strand.
GGCTACGTCACGTCGGACGATTCTATTATTTACTTTTAGGTAAAGCAACTGCCCATCGAGAATAGCGCAATGGCAACAGCGCTTTCCCGTTTGGCGTCTTTTGTGCTATTTTGGCCGCCTAGAAATTTCACTAAAAGCACCACGGCAGTGCTCTCGATAACATCATTATCGCAGTGTTTTTGTTGCGTAAACACCAGCTGTTCGACAATGTCGTCTTCAGGCATTGTTGCAGTAGATTCACAAAAATAAGATCTGGTTGAAATTTCCCAGAATTTACGTGGTAGGGCCTCAGAAAAATCACTTGGCCCGGGAAAGCCTGTGATGCTCTTAAGACGGCCTGGCTGCTCGAGCACTTACGGATCATTATTTTAATACATAAAATTTATTTTTTATTCCACAGAAGGGTTCGAAAACTCCAGCCTTTTTTTTAATAATCAGTTCCATGCATCAAGCTGAAGCTGAACACTGCTCGTATAAAACATTTTCGACCACGGCCCCCAGATGGATTAGCTACTACACCGCACACCAACTCCGGTCATATATCGCTATACAGCAATTTCCAACCAGTGGAGTTGAGTGGGAAATGAAGGCTCCATCCATCGGTGGTCGCCCTAGGTTCCGTAGGTAAAGAACTTGCTTCGAATGTCCCATGCCCGGATTCAAACCCATGGACCTTGATGGTAACCTTCATAGTGGCAGACGAGCTGAAGACGAAGGATGGGCTGACAAAATACAACCTATAGGAGAATTTTTATTTTTTTATTTTTTTTTTTTTTCGCACTGTAAATTCAGAGTGGACGGCCGGTGAGAGATCCCAGCCAGGATCCCTGCTGCAGCATGAGAGGACCATTCTTCCGATGCCCTTAAGCATGGCCCCCACATCTTGCAGCCGGGCTCTCAGATTGGGATCTTCGACGGGTCACTCTAAAATGAATTTATAGTTGTAAAAAATGATTAGTATCATCCAGGGCCCCAGGGCTGGATCCCTGTCAGCCCTGCCCTTGGGGGGGGGGGCATGCCCTTAAGGTGGCTACAGACGTAACTGCAAACTTGACAAGCAGGCATGCTCAATCTTTTTATTTGTTACTACTGCATTTGTCACCTATTTAAAAAGCCCATATGAGTAGCTTCTGTGGAGAAAGTGAAAAAAGACAATGATATGGCTATAAGAGAAGGTAAACAGAAGAAGAATGGCTAATTGCTAGCAGGTGGCATTCTCTTGGTGCGGTATAAAAATTAGACAGAAGAAAATACCATATAATTTACAGTGGTAATAAATTATTATTATATTAATAATACTCCTTTTGTATTAAATTATTAATTTAAAGTAATTTTACTCCCTTCATTACTAAATGATCACTACTCCCTTCGAATTTTTTCTGTAACAAATATTTTAGTTAAAAATATTAAATTTAATAAAAATTCAAATTTTTTAAATTAAATTTAATTTAATTCCAAAATTTGTAACAATTTTCGAGTACATCATTTAACAAACGCCAACTCAAAAAGCGCAGCTCACTCAAGCGTGAAGACTGACGGAGTTCACTGAAGCGTGAAGAATGCCCGCATAACACAGAGAGAACCAATTTGCGCCAAGCCGGCCTTTACTGGCAACCCGGGAAAATTTTTATCCTTTCCCCGCGCCGAAATGGACCCTCTCCAGATGGAGGGGGGGGGGTTCGCGTAACTCTTCTCATGATCTGAGAACTATACTTCATCTTCTCTCTGTCGTCTGTCTTGCTCCTCTCTCTCTCCTGTTTCAACTGCCTCAAGAAAGCGGTACTGATTCAGTATACTCTATCGATCACACGGACTGAACGAATCCGATTGGTCGAGGACTCCTGTACACGAGCTCTTCAGATAGCATACCCTGTATAAGATCAAGTGCTTGGTTTCGGAGCGTCTGCTTGATGATTATGATGATGGTGACTGGTACTTTTCCCGCCGATGCAATTTTCATGATCCTCTACATTGAGAAATCAGCACATACTGGGTGCTCTGTGGCACGTGTGGTACCATTCAGTACTATATACTTTTTCTCTCACCTATAATTTTTTTTAAGAATGGGTTATAATCTGCCTCCGGATTGACTTTAAAGAATGCATATTTTGAAAAAAAAAAAAAAAAACGTTTTTGATGATTTGTCACAATATAATGTTTTAAAAAAATTTTTAATGTGTGTCCAGAAAGCAAATACAATCGCATGAGTAACATTTATTTATTACAAGAAAAAGTTTATAAAAGTGACATTTATATTATCATATTTCAAATAGCGCAAAAATCCTTCAAAAATTACTATTGAATTTCGGCGCAGCGTTTCAAGACTTACTAACCGAAACTGCAACCCAGTCCATATTCCGAAGAATTTCTAACTAATGGATCACTGCCGGGGTATGACAGAGGATCAGATATATTCTACTTCTGCCAGTCAATGAGATCGATGTAAGATGATACAATGGGAAGAAATTCGCACATAAATTTTACAATAGGAAGTTTAAACAGTCAGAGTCTATTTTTCTGAATGCGGCAGGCTGCTAGTTCACAGATGTGTGGTTCATTGTCGGTCAGCATTGCGATCAATGAATTTTCAGGGTGTGCGAAGTAGGTGTTTCTTTAAGAATTACAGGATATATTTTGTGCCTTTCAGTTCTGCGGGTGAATACCTAATTGCAGTGATGAGCTTGAACAGGTGCTTTGTTCTATCTTTACAGGAAGGGTGAGTTTTCATAGCAAACCAAGTTGGAGCGTAAAACTTGACGACACATATATTGCTAGAATTATTAAATTTTCAGAAGGAGATTCCATCGAAACGTACAACCGTTGAATTCGATTAGCACGAGTTAGCCATTGGGCATGAGACATTTTCCCTGGCGATTTGTTTATCATTTTTGTCGCACCATGGTCATTTTTCTGCACATGAGGGCTAATTAGACCGGGACCAACAATTTATTGCTGATTCCGAACAGCACGCTTGTTTTTTATACTCATCGAGAGGTTGGTGCTTGTGCTAACCCCTCTATGGAGGACTCCCGGTGGTAGCAATCTTTTTCTGCAGTGATGTTGCCGTTTTTGTTGTACCCATGTCAGGAAAGTTCTCTGACAAGGACGAACTGGATATCGAACTCGCGACACCTCTAAACAATCTTTGGTTTTTAGACGAGTATCTTATCAACCTGGGCTACCGCGCCCCCTGGCGATTTGTTTACTAAATCCTTAGACCTTTTGAAACTGCTGAGACTATTCTCTATAAATGTTTGGTCTATGCTACTACCGTGAATAGAAAACTTGGGTAACTCTGTTGAAATAACTTTAAACAAAACACAGAGTTTTTTTCACATATTTATATCTTTGCCGATTCTCCCTGCAAATGTTTTGGGTCCCGATGTGCTGCCATCAGTATGTAGAGTATGCAAGTGTCAGAAGGGGAATTCGTTCATATGCAGTAAACAGATAATCGACTGCAACGGCTTATCTAACCTTTTTTCAAGCAGACGTACGACACCTCCATATTTACCAACGTTCACATTAGTTCCATGTCACACCCAACTGCCACTAAAGACTCCATAGATATTTCTGATTCCAAGAAGAAATCAAAGATTGCTTGTTCTATGCATTCAGATGTGCCAGAAGCTGGTGCTGCAATGATGGTTCCATTATCAATGGAATAGGCTCTTCAACAATGCTCTGTCTATACATTTTTCCGTCATTTTCTGATATAATTAAAGTGTTATCCTTCCGTCCGTCAAAGTATAAAGCAGTTATTTGTAGGGCTTTGGTAGCTCATTGGTCAATTAAGAAGCTTTACTCTCTGGCAGGCATATTTTGTATTTGGGGCAAGTGCACTCTTCGATGTTTTTACACTTGCAGGATAAAATGCCAAACAATAATTTACACCAAAACTTTTTTAATTGCTTCGGTATTTTAGGGTGTGATTTTAAAAGATTTTTGTATTTCATACATGATACGCCTTTTAACATCGCTTTCACTAACTTACGTTGGACAGAAAGAATGGGAGCTCTTGCCCATATTTCTTCAATTTTTGCCCCGACAATGTTCTTTATATATATATTTTTTTTATTATAACATACAAACATATATACAAGCATATACATAAACACATTCAACATACACTTTTGACCTCAAGGGACATACCTGTCCTTCCAGTAGGTCTACAAGGGTTTCTCTGTGGATTATTTTTCTTAGCAACAGCCTATTATGGTTTAGGTCAGTTTATAATTGTTCAATATAAAGCATATTTTTTTTATTTTTATATTTATGTAACAAAGAAATTTTACATACAGATGGATTGTATCGTGTAGTTGTATTATTGTTGTAATATAGATTCTAGACTTATATGCGGGCTCTTTATTAGTTTCATTATCACGTTTTATCTTGTGTCAGTTCCACTCATAGAACTTTGTAACATATTTGTAGGTTGGTAACATATTGCCTTTAACGTCACTTGAATCACGAAATAACGGACATTTCCACGTTGAACGAGTACGATCCATGATGAAAATGGCACAAACGAGCGTGACACAACTTCGCCTTATTTCAGTCTCAGTTATACTAGGAAACATGGGCATCGCATGGATAGTAGGTTTTTCCTAGACTCTTCCCCACTCTATCCACCCATCCACCCCTCACAACTATACAAATACAATGCCACAACAGGCAAAATGCCCAACGAGGTGGCTGATAAAAAGATGCCCATAAAAATATGGATGTCATATATTTCAAAAAAAAAAAAAAAAAACAGCAACTCAATTAAAAATGCAATTAACACAAATTATAAACAATATATACACATGATAAAATATTATACAATGCCCATAAAGAATGCTTATGGTTGTCTTATGCTAAGAATGGATAGCTTCTCGATTTACCCCAACATGTTTATCGTATTTCTTTTTAAACGTGTCAAGTGTGTTACAATTTACTACCTCCGGAGGTAAGCTATTCCGTTTATTAACAACCCTATTAGAGAAAAATTCACTGCGACACCATAACCTTGCATTGTCCCTCACCAATCGATACTGGTGTCCCCTTGTAAAAGCAGTCGATTGGCGGTGTACTAAAAATTCATGGTCCATCCTATCCATCCCATTAAAAATTTTGAGCACTTCGATCATATCTCCTCGACACCTGCGTTCATCCAATGTAAACATATTCAAAAAATGAAGTCTCTCTTCATAACTCAAGCCCCGTGTGCCAATAAGGACACGCATAGCTCTTCTCTGCACCCCTTCAACCAAGTTGATGTCCCTCTGTAGGTATGGTCTCCAAAACCTTACAGCATACTCCAGTCCAGGACGAACGAAGCCTCAAAGAAGCGGAAGAATGACTTTAGGAGAACGTGAAGAGGCCTTTTTGGAAATGAGACCAAGCATTCTATTCGATTTTTTGACCACAGCTGAACAATGTTCAGAAAACCTAAATCGCTCGTCAATGAGAATTCCCAAATCGGTGACCCTAGTTGCATCCGGGATAGTGACACCATTCAACTCGTAAGAGAAACGTGGGTTGTTCGAACCAAAATGAGCAACCATGCACTTATCAACGCTAAACGTCATGCTCTATTCATTTGCCCATGCTGCAATCCTGTTTAAGTTGGTCTGGAGCAACTCCCTTACACTTTCATTCCCGATTATCCCCATTAGCTTCACATCATCTGCGAATTTGCTAGTAATCCCATTGATACCCTGATCGAGTTTATCGATAAAAAGTGAAAAAAGTATGGGGCCAAGAGCACTTCCTTGAGGAACTCCACTTGTGATGTCTGTCCAACCAGAGAATTCCCTGTTCACCATAACTCGTTGCGACCTATCTCTTAACCACGATTCTATCCAATTCAGCAAGTTGCCCCCAATTCCAATCTCATGTAAACGCTTCAAGAGTTTGCCATGTTGGACCCGATCGAATGCCTTCTGGAAATCAAGGTAAACAACGTGTACATTTTTGCTCTTACCCAAAACCTTAGTCACGTGATCATAGAAGCAAAGGAGGTTAGTTACACATGACTTTCCCTTCCTGAACCCATGCTGATTATCCGACAACACATTATTTTCGTCTATCCACTTGGATAGATATCATCTGGTCCTGGTGCTTTGCTTGCACATACATTTCTTAGAAGATTTAGGACCTCCACGTCTTCCACTTGAATATCGTTGATGGTTTTATTACCCCATGCAACACCCGTATATCAAATATCATTATCTCCATTAAAAACCGACGAGAAAAAGCCATTGAAAGCACTACACATGCCTACATTGCTCTCTACCCCGGAGCCTCCTATCGAGAGGGGGGCCAACTGTCCCCTTACATCCATTATTGACGTATCGAAAAACTACAACGTGACGAATTGTCTATGTTTGTAGAAAGTAACGTAATTGGTCGAAACCCTAACTGAAACCTACCTTGAAAGAAAATCAAAAAATTTATATCAATCCGGAGGCAGTTACACTAATCAGAATGTAAAAAAAATCACAAGTAGTATTTTGAGACCATTTATAGCACCTTTTTATCGCTATGCCCCTTAAAAAATATGAATTTTATTTTTTTGACCCACCCTATTACACATGGTACCTAAACTGGACTTCGTTGGTAAACATGAATTTTAGTATATGTTATAATATACATGATAATTCATACATGTATTGTATCATCCTATTAGGGCACAATCATAAAATTTGTTATTATATCGGGGTCTGGCTATATTCATCACACATACTAGACTCATTTGGAATTTTTTTACTATTTATCAAATTCATCAATTGCACTATGTAGCATTAGTTACGAGCTACAGTCCCGTTATTCAAGGATTCAATTAATTCAACAGGCAATAATAAGTGAACTAAACAAGTTCCAGATCAAAACATTTATTATTGCAACATATTTTAAACAGTTTGCACGTTAGAGTTCAATATAAAACATTTAATCTCCGAAATCTACAACTAGACTCTGATTCGCAAAATAACAAGAAAGGTCTCGTCCAACTTAGCCAAGGATCAACTATTGTCAGCGAGGCATCATAGAACAACTCTTAAGTCCTGCTGTAACATGTCCTCCGGGTCATGTTTTTCTTACTAAAGTTAAAGAGGAGGTTGTCGGGACATAGGAAACGTATAACGTGATATCCAAATGGGTGATATGTTACAACTAGAGCAGAGCTTGGGGCTCAGCGGCCACTAGAGGAAAATAAAAAAAACAAACAGTAAATTTGAAAAAAATTATTATAAATAGTTTTGAACAATAAAAATTAATCAGTAACCTTTATGAATAAACAAAAAATAGGCCTACATGGCTCGGCCATAGAAATTATATTCCAGAAAAAGCTAGGCGAGTCAAAAAACCGCTGCATTAGAGTATTATGCATAATCATAGATAAAGGTGATAAATTTCATATATTTATCAAACTTATAAATCACTCTTTGTTATTTTGCATAATCACCAATAAAAGTCATAATATATTTTCAGTATTTATCAGATTTGCTTATGGCGCGTGGATATTATGCATATTAGCCAGTAAAATATAAATTTATCAAACTTACCAAGACGATTGGTAAGTATGAATAATAACCGATTTTTATCAAATTTATAGTAAAATATACATATGGGGAAACTAAGCACTTTGTTTTCTTCCAGGATAATGCTGTAGAACAAGAGAATATGCCGAAGTATGCCCATGCCTGCAAGAATTGCCCAAAAAGCTTCAAAAAGCCAAGTGACCTCATACGGCATTATAGGATACACACTGGTGAGAGACCGTATTCGTGTGATAACTGTGGGAAGCGGTTCACTGTTAAATCTACACTCGACAGTCACATGAAGACTCATACTGGGGAAAAAAACTTCTCTTGTCATGTGTGTTCATCACAATTTGCGACTAAAGGTAGCCTCAAAGTCCATATGCGACTGCACACTGGAGCAAGACCATTCAAGTGTCCCCATTGTGACTTACGTTTCAGAACCTCTGGTCATAGGAAAAGCCACATTTCATCACACTTCAAAAGTAATGTGCTCAAGAGAAGAAAGCCTATAAGGAAGTTAGATGAAATCCAGAATCAACAGCAAAGTATAGGTGTGGATGAAAATACAGATCCTCTTCCTTCAAACGTTCATCTGACTAATGAAGATGCTGCTCAAATTGTTGAGATTCCACAGACGTCTGAAGGCATTCCCATTCAATTAGCACCTAATATGCTTGGTCAAGCTATCCAGATAGCTACTCTAGATCCAAGTTTGCTTGGAAAGCTTGTGCCGGTTGAATCTGGGCTTATTCAACAGCCATTCAGTATTACCTTAAACCCAAATATCCTCATCAATGGTCCAATAGGAACAGCGCAGGATATTGTTATTGGTGAAACAATTGCGGAAAATCCTTTACCAACACAATCTATCGAGGTACCTGCATCCACAAACCTGTTAGGACCACAAACAATCACGTTGAATCCAAATATAATTTTTCAGCAGTTGGGTATCACTGTTAATCCAAAAATGATGCAAACAGAGACATTACTGGCTGCAAATGCTTCAGGAGCTATTAACTACTCCGTAATATGTTCTAATCCGAATGACCTGACAACTCTCAATTCAACGGATGTCATCACTCAGGCCATTCCCCAGGAAGAAGAGGAAGAGGTGGTGGTGGTTGATGATGAGGCTGAAGAGCACACATTTGTTATCGAGTCATCTTTTTCCAACGTAAATGATGTGGAAACAGTTGAGGTCATAGCGCCCCCCCAGTTCGAAGAAAAAGATGTGACCATCCCCACACAAGTGAGCAAAGGCAAACAGCATAGACAGTACTTTTGCGACTTCTGTAAGATAATGTTTACTAAAAAAAGAAATCTAATTGCTCACATGGCAATCCACAAACCAGGCAACAGTGAGAAAGGTGGTTTAGTGCACATTTGTGAACAGTGTCAAGTGCCATTTGCTCATAAACGCTCGTATTTGGCTCACATGAAAAGAAATCACCCACCATCATGACCAATGTGCCTTCTTTTTGTACATTGTTTTTGTCAGTTATTTATTCTATTTCTCTTCCCTTCCCCCCCCCCCCACAACCCCACAAGGTGAGACCTTGATAAATGTGTGCCAATCACTCTACAAAATCGTAAAAATAATGTTTACAATATTTTAAGTAATATAATTGCTGAGGAGATGAACTTGATTTATCAAGTTTCTAAAAGAGCTTATTGTATTCTTTTATCTCAGGGGATATATACACATGACCCCTCCCATTTTGTTTTCGAGAAATCAATTTCCAATGAATTGCAAGATTTGTATACAAGTTGTAATTACAATGTTAAACCGAAAACAAAATGCACCTCTTTGCACTTTTTTTTTGGTCGTCATTGGAGTTAAGGTAATAATCCCTCAAAATGAATTATATTATTTTCACAGTGTTTCTTAAAACATTGTTACAAAAACGTATTGCACTATCTTTCTTTACCATTTGCATTGAGTTCTATTATTTGTTGGAATGTATTTATTATATTTTATATAATAGTAATGAATTTGATGCTGATCTTTCCAATACTCTTATGAATCATTCAGTCATTGAATTCTGTCATCATACAGTCTTTGAACTGTGTATGAATGAAGTACAAATGTTAATCTATATCAGAACAATTGTTTAACATTATCTCTTTTTTTGTTATTTCATCGTCTTATTTGCAGTGCAGCACAAAAAGCTCTGAGAGATGCTATTCATACTTACAAATCAAACTTCTTACCCAGCTGCACTGTGTCATGTGTAATATGCTGCAGAACAGTAGTTACCAATCATTTGGATCTTGTGGACCATTCAACCCATAACTTGGAATCTTTTGGACCACTTCCATTAATCTTTTTTAAAGGTACAAACATCTATAAAATAATCGTTAATTCATTAAAGAAATGTACATTTATGATTTATCCATTCCTTTAACAAGAATGCAAGTAGAATGCAATTAAAAAGAATTGATCTAAAATTTAAAATAATGTCTGATTTTCCTCCCCTGAACTATCAGTTGGTGATCGCTGCTTCAGGATAAGTAATTATTGAATTTGGAAAAAAATAGTAGCCATTTATTTATTTTGTTGTGACGATTCAAAATATTGTCAAACTAGATTCATGTATGAAAGGGTTAAACTCCAGCCCTCTATTGCGGGTACTTTTATTTAACAATTTAAAATCTGTCATCGTTTGACCATTATTATTTTTTTCATTATCTTTCCCCCGCTCCCATGTTATTAATTTGAAATTTGCCATGAGTTTCTATGGGCTTAAATGCAAGGAAGTATGTGATTGTAATTTTTTTGGATATTGATTACGTGAAAATCAAAATTGATTGTATATGTATCTGCCTCATGATGCAAAGTTTAGAAAAATAGAAACTATAAAAATGAATTATTTCGATTCTGTCTCTGAAATCTTTGCTTCCATCAACGGCATTGACGCCTGCATAGAGTTATGTGAAAGTGATGAAACTTTTTTCATCACGTTAGTCCGATTTGAAAGCTGAAGAAAAAAGCTTGAATCACCCAAAAAGAAGTACCATAAACCTTGAAGGAATTCAAAACAAGTTTTGTGAGATAACCCATTATATCTTCTGTCTTGCTTTTCATATTGTTCGCCCTCATACCAGAAGCACAAACGTGCAAAGTTCAAAAAAAAAAAAAATAATGTGGGAAATGTATGTGTGGACGTTTGAATGTTTATTTTACCCATGTTGCTGTATGGAAGTTATTTTCTTAAAATGTTTTGTTTCATTTGTTTCAATAGGAATACACATTTGCATTTCAGGCAAAACTTAGACAGCAAAATAAGATATCCAACCAACTGATAAGAAGAAAAGTAAATTTGCACATTCGTGCTTCTGGCATGCGGGGGGTGATATTATTCTCATAATTTTTACAAGTATGTATATTAATGCAGCTTTCGGTCAGCATGTTGTCAGCTAAAGACACATTCTTATTTTATGTAGACTAAACTATCTCCAATGAATTACTGGTTTGAAACCCTTTAAAAAGAATTATGGGCCATCATCCCGATACAAAGTAACCCATATAGCAATAGACAGAGGTTGTGTAGGATTCTAAAGTTTGCAGTACATATATTCAGGTACGAGTAAATTTCTACGTTTGAAAAACCGTGAAAATTTCAGCAGCGTGTTTAGTTTGAGATAAATGTTCAAATAGATTTAATATAGATGATTTTATTTTCATGGAATTATATACATGAAATGCACATTTTTTTATTTTAAAATTGCCTTCATGATGTACATAATTGAACCTCGAGAACCAAAAATTGCATTCATTAAATGAAGAAAATACTCAAACCAAAATGTCAAGATGATCAAAAATATACACACAGGGACTGGAAAAAAAATTGTTAAAATGGAGTTCTACTGTGAATTTAGCATGACTTACTGATGCAAATTTTTTTAATGCATACGTCAAATTTTAAATTGGTATATAATATAACAACTTTTTATAATTGGGAATTAATTTCAGCGACCCCCAACCAAAATCTCACAATTAAAGTTTCATTTTGCTATTCTTTTCTTGACTTATTTGCAAAAACTTTGCTATCATTGTCAAACTCTAGACAATGCTAGAAATGTCTTGGAATTTCATTCTAGTCACTGATGTCGTGAAAATAAATAAACATGTTTTTCATGTGTATCTATACCAGTTATGCATTACTATAAAACAATATATAGGAATATATTTTTTTATTCTGACTTGTATTAGCACGTCTCGCATATAGTAGCAATAAAATAATTTCTAAAACTTTCATCGTTGTTCTATAATATATTTTTTTCACACGTCACAGTATTTTAATTACACAACGTTATGAATAGAAATCAATGGACGAGATGGAAGAACCAGGGTTTTTGACAAAGATCAAGCCTTTTAGTGAACCTTTAATTTCTCAACTTTAATTCATGGTTCAAAACTTTTTACACACAAATTAAATATGGCTTTGGGTGGTCGAATGGCCACAGTATTTTTTGTGTGCGCACTCCTAGAATTGAATCTGCATTGAATCATAATTTTCAACTGTTGTTTGTTCAATTTCTTACATAACATAAAAGATGATTTAAAAAATTTTGTCCCGGCTTTTGCAAATATTTAAAAAATAAAATAGAAACAAACAATGTGAAATCTAATAAACTAATACTGTATATACAGATATTGAGTATATGTTCCTTTTCCCCTCCCTCCCAGAAGTTGAAATGACGGGCCTGAATGTCATCACATTTTTTAAATGTGATTCCATTTAAGAAGGTTAGAACAAATTGCTCGTGAAAGAAATGCTGAACTGTTTTTTCTTAAACTTATCCAGATCAGCTGCATTATTGCGGTTTGGAAGCAATGATTTTAGGGGGCAGTGCTTCCCCACCCCCAGTTGTGTGGAAACACAGGTTTCAAACACTTTTGGTGCCCCTTATGGGTGGAGAGGGGAGGCACAATGATAATGTCAATTCACGCACATTTAAATTGGATCAATCGGATCCATCATTGCCACTGAGGGGAGTACCCGATATTCTCTCCCTCGTGGGTGGAGATACGTGGGGCATTGTCCCCATGCAGGAAAGAATAACCCCATGCATGTATTCTTTCCTCCGTGCATTGTCCCCCCTCTACCAGCGTCAAAGGTTGAGTTGACTGATCTAATGCATATGTGTGTATATATATGAATTGACATCATCATGTCCCTACCCCCAGACTTTCAAGTCTATGCCTGCCCCTCCCAAACATCAAAAATGTGTTCAGGTGATCTTACATGTGTTGGCTGCTTCATCGTGCCCTCCCCTTTATCCTCGGATACAAAAAAAATATTTTATAGGGGTTTTTTTTTGGTTTTTTCTCTAACATTTGCTACCCTCCGATTGAATTATGCAGAGCTATCGGCTACAATGAGTATTCCCTGACTGAGAGAATAGAAAAAAAAATTATGAAATAAAAAAACAATAACGAGTAATACAAGATATACAGAAGACTGGATGTTGTGAAGATATCTATTATTTGAGATGTTAATTTTTTAAGGAAGGAAAAAACTCATCTCTGCCTCTACCGGGAGTCGAACCCGGGTCCCTCGATTGCCGGACGAGTGCTCTGACCACTAAGCTACAGAGGAGATAGAGATTTTCCTTCGCTAGAGCGTATATATGCCGAACGGAACCGTGCAATGGACGGTGAAACCGATCAGCTAATAGCTCATGGACGACGAGCCACCAGAGGGCTATATGTATATGGCTCCTCTGTAGCTTAGTGGTCAGAGCACTCGTCCGGCAATCGAGGGACCCGGGTTCGACTCCCGGTAGAGGCAGAGATGAGTTTTTTCCTTCCTTAAAAAATTAACATCTCAAATAATAAATATCTTCACAACATCCAGTCTTCTGTATATCTTGTATTAACAAGTGGAGAGCGACATTCATGTCATAATAACGAGTAACTTGTTACAAAACCAAACAAAATGGACATGGGATGATGTGTGTTTGAAATAAAGTCTTCAGATCTAGGGGCAATACTAGATCACTTTTGTGAGATTATGAGGTGCAGTCCCAGGGTGAATGTGTGTACAGACTGAAAGGACTCCCAAGACCAGAAATGAGTTAATTGAATCTTTTACTAAGAAAGATGAATTTTTTCAAACTAATAGTAGAATCTTGAAGATTGGAACCCATGAAATTAGACCAACAATTGGGAGGAGGAGGAGGAGAAGAAGCAGCAGCAGCATAATAAAGTTGATAGACGATGTCTCCGGAAGCGAGTGCAGTGAAATAGAAAATGAATTAGTTTCCGGATATTGACCATGCGGAATTTTTCTTGCTGAGTCCTGCCCCACAGAAGGTCTGACAGCATATTTCACTAATGCATCGCTATTCCGCGATTACACGATTTTTTTCACGTAGCCAATCACGCTGCTTCAGCCTCTACGATAATTTGCGTAACTCTACGATATCTACATTTTCATATCTGCCGCATAAAATCCATTGTCAAGGCCAAAGATGGCCACAGTCAACACCTACAGCAGAAAACCTCCGTGCGAAGCTCGTGACGTCACTGAAGTCGCCTATTTCACTTTAGTCATTGAATATACTGCAAAAAAAAGATTTCGCATACGTCGGCCTGCTTTATCCAATGACTACAGGTGAAATGGACGACTTCGGTGACGTCAAAGCTTCGCTCGTTTGGGTCATAATCCCAACAGACGAAATCCCGACAAGTCAAAAGCCCTACAGGGTCGAATTTAAAAATTTAATTTCGCCGTATAAGCCGCACTTCGCGCTTTCTGTAGGGATTTTCATTTCTCGCGCGATAGGCGTTGGGGTACCCTTGAAGAGATAATAAATTGCTATCAGAAAATTTCTAAATTTATTTGATTTTTGCACCGCGGCAAAAATCTAAGGACTCCGGACCAGAAAGTTTTGACCAGATCTCATTGAGGCCATTTCTGCTGTCCCGGGCACTGGTTCTGTTGTAAACGCATAGTTCTTACATAGGAAGGCAAATATTGCTACTGCCTTGTGGCCACGTGGTGAATATATTTTTTCACGTTATAAAAAATGATGAAAATTCCTTTTTATGATGTATTCATTTTTATGAATATTTATTTACTGAAAGAAATTATTTAAAAATTGGATTAAAGGGGAAAGATTAAGAAGAAAACGACTTCAAAGTAATTAAATGTCTTATTTTGGTCCCCCTGCTTAAACCGTATTCCCGTTTTCCCCATTGCACACTGAATTTTTCTGTTGTAATTTGCCGGATCCAGAGTTGTTGGCCCGTCGGCTTTGTTGAGAATTCTAATTCCAGCTGTAGTCTGTTCTACGCCGTTCTAGACGAGAGACATAAAATTTGTTCATCTCTTAAAAAGAGCCGCCTTACCTTTTAGAAAGCAGCTCTCTTTCCAGAAAGCGGCATTTTGTGGGAAAAAAGGAAGTGGCAAATGAGAAAGATAACGTTGGTATCCCAGGGGAACCAAATAAGAAACTGACACAGATCAGAATTGAATGATCATAGAATGTCGGAAAGACCATTGGAAGTCGGGAGGGCGGCGAACTACAGCGTGCACTTGCAAAATCTTTGAAGTATTTTTTCCCTTTGTTTCACCACACTCCTTTTGAAGAGGAAAAAATTTAGAGAATATTTTTGTGTGAAGTTCAAGAAAGGGACATTCACTTGTCACCCATTGTATGCCAGTTGTATACAGTACTCCCTTAAGGGCCCTACACACGCTCAGCTATACCTGCGCAGTTATGCCTGTACAGGCCAACTGTGCAGGCATAACTAAGCGTGTGTAGGGGCCGTCAGTTGCCCTGCACAGACGACCTGAAGGGAATGGTTTTTCGATTCGGTATAAAGGGGCCTACACACGTTCAGTTATGCCTGTACAGGTATAACTGTGCAGGCATAACTGAACGGTTCGATACATCCACACCATTCAGTTATACCTGTGCAGGCGAAGCTTCTGAAACCGGTTCTAGGCAATCTGTGGGGATATTTTCATTCTTCGATCTCTGTCTTCGCGGTCTTTTGATCAGTTCGAATTTTTTCATAGTCTATAAAGTTCGGAATTTTCTAGTATGATTTCCACAGATGATGCTGTGGGTGTAATTGGATTGGTTATGGCACTGAAAGTTATTAACAAAAAAAAGAAAAAACCGGGTAACGTGGTGCAAAGATTGGTTAAAAAAAAAAAGGCAACAATATTCGCACGTTAAATTATTACAGGAATTGAGATTTGCACCAAAAGATTGGCATAATTTTCTCAGAATGGATCAAGATACCTACTCAAAGCTTTTTTTTTTTCAAGTCCTTTCGGAAATTACTTCTCAAACTGTTTATTTTTTTAACAACACTGTCTCTGTTCGCTAGAGGATCTATTTCTCTCATTTTCCACACCAATCTCTCATAACTATCATCTTTCTTAATTTTGTTATGGTAATCTTTAGTT
Source organism: Pholcus phalangioides (assembly GCF_987345545.1). NCBI lineage: Eukaryota > Metazoa > Arthropoda > Arachnida > Araneae > Pholcidae > Pholcus > Pholcus phalangioides. The sequence continues at coordinate 14,452,691 of NW_028301614.1, forward strand.
TTCACCTGCCACAAGCATTTCTTATTCCTATACATTTCAATGAATTCCTCCAAACATTCGCGCTGCCCGTTTCGAAGATCACTCGTCATTATAAACATCGAGTCGTGAAAACTTAACTGAACTCTCAACTAAACTCTGGTGGAGTGTTGAAATCGGTGTTTCCCAAAGTAGGACTATTCAGGCTATGAATGGACACAAGGGGGTGATGGGGGAACGAGAGGAAAACATCAATTTTCGAAAACTCAGACCATTTTACCAAGGAAGCCTTTGTAAATATGGGCCTTGGGGGAAAAAAAACAGATATTGCACACAGAAATTCGTACTTGTTTCATCAGAGCTAAAGTGTTTTTTTCTCCCTTTGAATGTGCGCTGTACATTCCAGACGTATTGTAACTGTAAATTGATCGGTAAAGCCTACTGTCACAGATCTCCACACCATCTGGGGTCCTGCAGCCCCGGGGCTGGTTTTACTAATGAATATTGTCATTATTCGAGCCATTTCCCCCCAACCCCCACAAAGATGGGATTGGAATCAGGATTCCGGTTTCAGAGCCCGAGATGATTCCATTCTTTTTTCCCACGTTAAAAAATTCACTATAGTGGCGGCTCGGCAAAGAGAATAGCCTCTGTGCCCTGCGGCAGGATGTGGGTGGGGAGGGCAGGGTCGGGTGACGCTCAAGAGCCGCGACGCACACTTTGAGGAAGACTGCTGTAACGGAAGATGTTTGTTGAATCTACACCATAAGTACAATAATGTATTTTGATGTTACTAAAACCTCTCATAATGACCGATTTTCATGACTTAAGTAAAAGGCACTACTGCCTACTCATGGTTATCAAGAATGCTATCCATATCTACAGTGATTATGACAATATATGCAATAAAAGATAAATTTTGGTATTACAATCGACGCCCGATATAACGACCCCTTCGTCCCGTCGAGAATGGACGTTATATTTGAGCAAGGTCGCAGCGAGACTTGGGCGTGTGGTCGGGCCTGATTGGGACGGTCGTTATATAAGTAAAACATAAAACATTTGGGACTTACCCTACCAGTCTTTGTCGCTATAACGTGAATGATCGCTATTGTAACACTGCGAGACGCAGACGGTGTTACAGTTTCTGGCGCCTCGACGGTCTCTCGTAATAATAGAGCCGCCGACATGAAGGGAACCGGCGAGTTCCGAGAAGCAATTCTTCTGAGGAACCGCTGGTACCATCGGGCCTATATAAGGTGGGACGCTGCTAAAAACGGGGTCTTTTTCCCCGTAGTCGTAAAGGAAGTGAGAAGAGTCGAGGTGAGAGGAGAACGAAGGGAATCTCTGGTGATGAGTACGGACGATCAGGATTGAGATGGGTCCGAAAGATTTGGTGGTGAGTGCCGTATAAATATAGTCTCGGAATTATCTCTCTCAGTAAATAATCTAAGTTCCATTTCTATGCAGATAATTAATCACTTAAAATTCGGCCTGTCAAGTTCATGTATGTATGTGCGATGGCGTTATATCATGTTGGATAAGGATCTCCTCTTTGAGTAGCTCTTATTTTAAATTGTTAATTGAATAAATTACTTTGTTATTACTAACCCCTTTGTGTGAATTCTATTAGTTTTCAATGGTCAATTTCTTTGTTGACGGACGTCACAAAACACAACGCAAAAATAGTCCTTAATCGTAAATTTAATTGTTTTTCATTTTGTGCCCCTTCCCAGTCGACACCGTCACAGTGGTGCCAGGTGACCAGGATCCATATCCAACATGATTAAAGTGTTATGTATTTTATATGCTGAGCTGTTAATTGTTAAATTTTATGCATAGTATTCGCTTATTGGTGAGGAAAGTTGATTGTTTGGTATACGTTGGAAGTTTTATTTTTGATGAATCTTAATGATAATTACTGCTGTGTCCATATTTAGTTTAGTAATTTCGTATTAATTATAGTTAGAAATAATGGCGAATGAAGAAATTTTGGGGGATGTAAATTCTTCGAACGGTTCTATGGGTCGGGCGTTAGTTAATCCTATTGCAGGATATTTTTCATTGTTAGGCAGTTACAGTGGAGCAGAAGATACTTTAACAGCTTCTGTTTTCATAAAAAATTTGGAGGATATAGCTGCATTAGCGAATTGGGGTGATGTTGAGAAGATAATTGTGCTGAAAGCGAAATTGAAGGGTAAGGCGGCGGAATTTCTTGTCGATACTCCCGATGTATCTTCTGAAACCAAGTTTGAGACTTTCAAGGCTAGGTTTCTAACACATTTTGAGGAAGAGATCCCGTTGGCGTGTAGACTTCAACGGTTTACCACATGTAAGCAACTGCCGGGTGAATCGGTGAAGAATTTTTCGTCTCGGTTGAAAAGATTGGCCTTTGGCTTCTTGCAGGGCAGCAATTCGGATGACGAGCAAGTGAAAAGACTGTCCGACAGGACGAAATTATCCCAATTCTTGGCCGGATTAAATCCCGGATTACAGAGATTTGTAATGCACCAGAATCCCGAGGATCTCGATGCGGCTATTCGCATAGCCTCCCTCATCGAGGCGAACGAAGCCATGATACAGAAGTCCTCGTCCTCGGTGATGTGCAATGAAGTCGAAGCAGGTTCCCAGCGAGATGGATTGACATCACTGTATAATTTAATAGCTGAAACCAAACGACAGACAGACTCCCAAACTGCTCTTATAGCCCAGTTGACTAAAGAGATAGCGGGCCTAAAAATGTCCCATTCTGTTCATCCTCAGGCTTCTCAGCCCATAAACTGCACTAATCAGGGAGTAAACGGGCTTCCTGGGATGCAAATCATTTGTTTTTTTTGTAATAAACCTGGACATACCTGGAGGTTCTGTAGGGCGAGGGTACAGGCGGAGGAAACCAACCAATACGTATCCCCTCCCAACCCCACACAATGGCATCAGTCGGGAGGACGTTTTCCCAATGACAATAGGAGTGGGAGTGCCGGAAAGAGATGGGTTCCTCGGAATCGAAATCGGCAAACATGACTAGATCAGCGGGGGAGGGAAAAAGCCAGGATCAGGGCCTGTTCGTTCCAAGGGGTGTCCAGAAATACTAACAGAGTGAACGAGAGAGAGAGAGAAACCGAAGTGGAAGAGAAAGACGTTTTGCCTAAGATAACAGCTGAGATTGGCAAGAGGTCGTTCACTATGTTGATTGACAGTGGGGCCGCTGTTTCCCTCCTCAGCCAGACTTTGGCCCAGGATCTTTTTAGGAGAAATTTATGCAAGCATGTGCCATCCGAAGAACTGGTAATAAAAGGCGTTACTGGAACATCCTTGAGGTATAGCGCTTGTGTCCAGGTGATGTTGACTGTCGGGGGCAGAAAACAGCTTCAAAAATTCTATATATTGGATAGAGAACTAAGCCCCCATTTCGAAGCACTGGCTGGCTTTGATTTTTTAAGAAATCAAAAAATGATTCTGGACTTTAACAAAGCCATTCTGTTTAATGATGAGATTCGCTTGCCCCTACTGCCATCTGGACAGGCCATGGGTGTGGCAGCTCATGTTGCTGAGGTAGCTGTTTTGAAGTTAAATAAAAAGTTAAGGCTACCGGCCCGAACCCATAAATTGATTTTCGTGAATAATCCCGGAGTGCAAAATACGGGTCCTCTCCTAGTTGAGCCCTCCCATTCACAGGGTGAAAAGGAGTGGCTAGTCGCTAATGCGATCACGAAAATTAATGAAAACGATAAAATTGGTATACTTCTTGCTAATACATCTAACCGGCCCAAGCATCTGAATAAGGGAACAAGAGTGGCTTACGTGTACCACATGGATGATAAAGTCGACCAAGAAGAACCAATACCCTTATCGAAAAAGAAATTGCCCCCACTAAGTGACAGAGATTTTAATTTGAGTGAGGTGCCCAGTACCATGAAAGGACCGCTAGTGAAGTTACTTCTTAAGTATAAAGGTGCTTTTGCTAGAGATATCACGGAACTCGGAAGAACTAATTTGGTCCCGCATAAAATAAATTGGAATAATAAAAAACTGAAACCCTCGCCAATGTATAGGACACCATACGCATTACGCAATGAATTGAAAAATCAAATGAATGATTTGCTGGAGGCTAATATTATTGCTAAGAGCAATAGCCCTCTCCCTGCGCCTACCCTATTGGTGAAAAAGAAACCCAGTGGGTACAGGTTGTGTGTTGATTTGCGGAGGTTAAATGAAACCATTGAGCCAGACTCCTATGCTATGCCCCGTTTGGAAGATATATTTGCCCAACTCAATGGAGCAAAATATTTTAGTTGTTTGGATTTGAAGTGCTCCTATTTCCAACAAGAAGTGGCTCAGGAAGACAGACATAAGTTAGCATTCAGAAACGAAGAAGGTGTGTTTGAATTCCAAACTACCCCCATGGGATTGAAATCGGCATCCGCCGCTTTCCAGCGATTGGCTGATGCGTTGGTTTCGGAAATGCAAGATGAGAAAATATTCTCGTTTGTGGATGATTTGTTAATAGCGAGTGATACTTTAGATGCTCATCTAATTAAGTTGGAAAAAGTTCTTCGTACGCTTAGCAAACATAATCTAAAGCTGGCTCCCTCTAAGTGTCAATTTTTGAAAGAAGAAGTATGTTTTCTAGGACATAAAGTTAGTGCAGCGGGCATAAGTCCTAGTGATGATCACCTGAAAGCTATTGAAAATTACCCGCGACCCACATCGGCAAAACAATGTAGACAGACTTTAGGTCTTTTCGGATTCTTTCGCCGTTTCGTGAAAAATTTTGCCGACCTGGCTAAACCTCTCACAGATTTGACGAAAAAGGATGTGAAATTTGAATGGGGTGAACGGGAAGAACAATCGTTTCAAAGCCTAAAACAGTGTTTAATGTCTCCGCCCATATTAGCGTTTCCCAGATTTGACCAGCAATTTTTTCTCAGTTCAGATGCCTCTCAAACTGGAATAGCTGCGGTGTTATTCCAGGAGCATGCTGATGGACCGCATGTTATCGGGTACATGTCTAGGAAGTTGAAACCCCCGGAAACAAGGTATGCAACAATCGAACAAGAGCTCTTGGCAATTATAGAGGGAGTTAAATACTTTAGAGAATATCTGATTGGACGAAAGTTCACTATAGTTAGCGATCATCGCCCGTTGACGTATTTGTTGTCTTTGAAGAATCCCTCATCACGATTAACTAGGTGGAGTTTGGCCTTGCAAGAATACGATTATGAAATAAAACACAAGCCTGGAAAGGAAAATTTTGTCCCCGATGCTCTCAGCCGATGTTTCCATACCACTGACGTAGACAAGGATGATAATGAATTATATGACCGTGTCAAGTCTTCGCAATATGGTGATCCGGCAATAATGGCCATTATAGAAACGCTGCGTGGATCAGTTAAATCCCAGGAAGGTTTCTGATTCGTATTTTTTGAATGAAGAGCTCTTGTACCATTTTGCCCCACCCCACATACGACCTACTAAAGAGCGGTACATAGAGCAGTTGGTGGTCCCGCAGAGCATGAAGAAAGAAGTGCTTGAAAAAACGCATGACAATTTAGTCTCCCATCAGGGGTTTGAGAAGACATTTGAGCGTTTGAGACAGGATTATTTTTGGATAAATTATTATGCGGAATGTAAGCAATATGTTAACACATGTAAAACTTGTATAGAGCGTAGAGGATACAATGCTAAACACAAGGCACCTCTTATGCGCAATGTTTGCGCCTCCGAACCATGTTAAGTTAGTTGTTAGTTGTGATATTGTTGGCCCCCTAGATCTGACAATTGCTGGTAATAGGTACATATTTGTCATGGTTGACCAATTTTCCCGTTTTATGGAAGCTGTACCTCTGGCTGATACTAAATCTGCCACGTTAGCAGAAGTGTTTTTCCGAGAAATTATCTGCCGGTATGGGAGACCCGAAGCTTGTTTAACCGATCAAGGTAAAAATTTGAATGAGTCAGTTTTTAGAGAAATGCTTGCCAAGCTAGGCATCCGCAAATTAACAACCAGTGCATTCAGGCCGTGCTCTAATGGTATTAATGAAAGGTCCCATGCATCTATATTACACATGTTAGCTTGCATGTCTAATAACACGGAGGAATGGGATAAAATGCTTCCTCATGTGCTAATGTCATATCGTAGTGCGATACACGCCACTCTCCGGGATTCTCCCTATCATTGCCTTTTTGCAAGGGATATGCGACTTTTTCCATCTGTATTAAAGGAGAAAATTGCTTGGGGTCATTTCGATTACGAAGATTATATTAAGACCCTTAAGATAAGAATGCAACGTGCTCACGAGATAGTAAGGCAACACCTCGAAGAAGCGGCTGAAAAACAAGAACAACAACGAGCACAGCATTCCATAGACAAAAACATTCAAATAGGTGATCTCGTATACTTGTATACGCCCCAAGTGAAGAAGGGCCAGGGGCGCAAATTGGCGCGCTATTCTAAGGGTCCTTATCGGGTTGAAAAACAATTGAGTCCTGTTCTCTTCGAGATAAAACACACTGAAGATAGAAAAGATGTCCAAAAAGTTCACTCAGATAGGTTGACTAAGGCTTCACTGGACAGGACATTTTTAGAAGTGAGAGAGGGCCCCGACACTGTAGAAAATGAGAAAATCCTCGAAACAAACCACGATGCGGAATCTAGTTCTTTAATGGTTTCAGAAAGAGAGGAATGCGATACTGAATCGGATGAGACAGAGATTCTGCCGTGGGAATATTTACAATCTTTTTGTCGGCCGATACAAACGCCCCAAGGAGCTGATGCAGCACAATCTCACTCCGATAGCGCAAGGGAGATTTCATTATCAAGTAATGTAGGCAATGAGGAACCGCAGTACGGGCCTGAACAGCAATCGACTGAGGCCACTCATAGCAGATACAATCTCAGACCACGACACACTCGCATAGCGCATGTAGAAAGCACTGATGTAAATCAAACAGCTGTTAAATACCCTGCCTCTCTCACGGAGAGAGTGTTGAAATGGTTCTGGGATGACGAATAATAATTGAAGAGTGAGAAATTTTTTTTTAATATTAGAAACACGTGTATATAGTACTTGTTTTCGAAGTATTTGGATTCTTTCAGCGCATTATGAATTTGAAATGCCTTTTAATGTGTTGTTAATAATTGTTAGGGTATCGTATTGTATTTGTATCGTAAAAAAATATATAATTATATATATATATATGTATATCTTGACACATGTAAATTGCAATGACATTTTAACCTTGTAATGAGAGAGAAATTTCTTTTTCTTCTTATGGCACTCACTACTTTATGTATATATGTATATGTCTCTATTATGTTTAATGACAGTTTACACCACCAAAGTGACCATTGTGAATGCGGATTCCCTAAGCAAACAATAGTTTTGTCACTCAATGTCGGGACTTTCACGATGATGATGGTAGCTAAAGTAACAGCCCATCCCTCTTCGCGGCAATTTTCTCTCGTGATGTGTATATACTCAAACAAAACAGTCCGGAAGCAGTTCTGAAACATTTTTTTTGGAACCGCACCTCTTTGTGTTCAGCTTAACGACGACGAAAATGGTTTGCCGACATCTGGAACATGCTGATGGAAAAGTCGGAAGGTTAATGCAATGCCAGGTGGTTACTACGATTGGGCGCCGGCTCATAGTTGTGATAAGGTGACTGATGGGTCCCTGAGGAAGACTGGGTAGGTCTTCTTATCCACAACACCTGTGGATTGATGGGAGGCATCTCCGACAATCCAAAAGCCGCCCGGTCAAGTCGGCCTGTGAAAACAAAACCACAAAGAAGACGAACATCAATGTGTGCGCGAAGAGACTGTGTTGTCTTGTCGGACGCTCGAGACGGCTTGTCGCCACGTCGGAATCGATATGCTTTGTGTCGCGATAAAGACTCCCATAGAGAGACTTGATCCACAAAGAGACTTGAAAAGTGTAGTGCGTTTGCCATCTGAATGACGGAATTCAGTGTTGTTCAGGGAAAGAACATAACTTCTTCACAGTGTTTTCGGGTTTGAAAGAAGTGTCGGGATTAGTGAACTAAGAAGAAAAAAAAAAATGATGGAGACTATTCCGAAAGTGTTTTGTGTACTCTTTCCATAGCAAAGCCTTTTCTTTTCCTCACTCTACAATTTATGGTTGAGATACATTTTTATTTTTGCTTGTATAGGAATTATATATACCGTAATATTGGAAGTTGTTATGCATGGGACTGAAGTTTATCATTGTGTTGCAAAAGAGCAAATTAATAGTTATGTATGTAATCTGTATAACCAATGTATATAGAGTGAGTGATTGTATGTTGTTTTTTTTTTGCAAGAATAGGTTGACATGTATGTTTTTGTTCAATTTGAGTTTTACAGGGTATTTATATAACTAGAGAGATAGAAGTATGAAAATCAGGGCCTCACCACCATTAGGATATTGATTTTTATGTTTAATATGTGAGCTATATGACGATGAATACCGACGTATCTATAAATCTACGGTGTAGATTTCCATGAAGGGGAAAGGTATGTAACACTGCGAGACGCAGACGGTGTTACAGTTTCTGGCGCCTCGACGGTCTCTCGTAATAATAGAGCCGCCGACATGAAGGGAACCGGCGAGTTCCGAGAAGCAATTCTTCTGAGGAACCGCTGGTACCATCGGGCCTATATAAGGTGGGACGCTGCTAAAAACGGGGTCTTTTTCCCCGTAGTCGTAAAGGAAGTGAGAAGAGTCGAGGTGAGAGGAGAACGAAGGGAATCTCTGGTGATGAGTACGGACGATCAGGATTGAGATGGGTCCGAAAGATTTGGTGGTGAGTGCCGTATAAATATAGTCTCGGGATTATCTCTCTCAGTAAATAATCTAAGTTCCATTTCTATGCAGATAATTAATCACTTAAAATTCGGCCTGTCAAGTTCATGTATGTATGTGCGATGGCGTTATATCATGTTGGATAAGGATCTCCTCTTTGAGTAGCTCTTATTTTAAATTGTTAATTGAATAAATTACTTTGTTATTACTAACCCCTTTGTGTGAATTCTATTAGTTTTCAATGGTCAATTTCTTTGTTGACGGACGTCACAAAACACAACGCAAAAATAGTCCTTAATCGTAAATTTAATTGTTTTTCATTTTGTGCCCCTTCCCAGTCGACACCGTCACACTGTAACGTGTATCAGTTATTATTGTTCTATTACATTATCAGTGAAAAAAGAAGAGGGAAGAAAGAGGGAGAGAAGGGCGAATATAAGAAAGCGGGGAAAAATAACTGCGCAGTTATACCTGATGGCCCATACACACGCTCAGTTATACCTGCGCAGGCATAACTGTACAGTTACACCGAATCGAAAAAACCATTCCCTTCAGGTCGCCTGTGCAGGTCAACTGACGGCCCCTACACACGCTCAGTTATGCCTGCACAGTTGGCCTGTACAGGCATAACTGCGCAGGTATAACTGAGCGTGTGTAGGGGCCATCAGGTATAACTGCGCAGTTTTTTTCCCCCGCTTTTTTTACTACCGTCCTACTTTCTTCCCTCTTCTTTTTTCACTGATAATGTAATAGAACAATAATAACTGAATAACTTGTTTTGGAGAGGGATTCCATTTAGTTAGATGAAATTTTTCTAATGGCAAAATTTTCACGATATTTTCTTACAATTTCGTATCGAATAAAAAAAATCGAAATAAAATTTTAGAAATATTTCGACCATTGTTAGAATTCGCAATTTTGTTTCTGAAATCACTTTTTCAATAAATTTGCCCGAAATTATGCACCGAAACACACATACTATATATTCAAATAATGTGCTATGACTATTAATTGTTTATTGATTATTTAGAGAAGAGATTTTTAACCAGGGTTCTTGGAGATTTTAGGGTCCCCGTGACATCAGATTATTTTAGTATTCTTTCACATGTACTTCCTTTAGAAATCAAGCAGGTGTTTATACGAGTCAGTTAATGTTTGCAAGTTCAAACGCAGGATTCCCACTCCTTTCTTGACCGAAACCCAGCAAGCATCAACAGGACAAAAATCACTGCAATTTATTATTTACTTTTACATGTAATTCTTAATGGATCTCATTGAATTTGTTTTTTGGACACATCTCGTCAGATTGCAACGAATTTCAACTTTCAGCTCAAACATTGAAAGAAAAAAAAATTCAGATGAAACTACGCTAGTTAAAAACGTAAGAAAACAATCGAAAAATTCTTTGAGAGAGATGCGATTGATAATATAATTATATCATTGAATAATACTATGAATATGCATACTATGCTTAATAATAAGTCAATTTCTAATTGAGTTGAATTAATCGTAAGAGGTCGCGTGAAAATGCAGTTTTCTTTCAAGGAAAAACACTACGTGAGTTACCATAAAAATTTTCAAAAAAAAAAAAAGTCAAAAAAATTATTTTTTTTAAATCGACGCTATCGCGAGAAAAAAATGCTATCATACGATGCTGAAGAAGCATGTATCCCCTATCTGTATATTCAGAGGAGAAACGATGCTTGTTTTCGAAGATACAGTCGACGCTCGTTATGACAACTTCACGTTATAGCGATCATTCACGTTTAGCGACAAAGACTGGTAGGGTAAGTCCCAAATGTTTTATGTTTTACTTATATAACGACCGTCCCAATCAGGCCCGACCACACGCCCAAGTCTCGCTGCGACCTTGCTCAAATATAACGTCCATTCTCGACGGGACGAAGGGGTCGTTATATCGGGCGTCGATTGTAATACCAAAATTTATCTTTTATTGCATATATTGTCATAATCACTGTAGATATGGATAGCATTCTTGATAACCATGAGTAGGCAGTAGTGCCTTTTACTTGAGTCATGAAAATCGGTCATTATGAGAGGTTTTAGTAACATCAAAATACATTATTGTACTTATGGTGTAGATTCAACAAACATCTTCCGTTACAGCAGTCTTTCTCAAAGTGTGCGTCGCGGCTCTTGAGGGTCACCCGACCCTGCCCCTCCCCACCCACATCCTGCCGCAGGGCACAGAGGCTATTCTCTTTGCCGAGCCGCCACTATAGTGAATTTTTTAACGTGGAAAAAAAAAGAATGATTGGATACATGGGTACAGAAGTATATTTAAATGTGGAAACATAAATCGCTCTGGTGGTATAGCACTATTTTGTTCTGAAAATATAATTTTTAATAAGTTGCATTTAAATGAGATGACGTGTTGATTCGCTGTTGGTTGATTGCACTTACGGGAAATACAAATTTATTTAATTAAGTATTTACAGGTATCACATGTGTTCTATTGACACATTCATGAACGAAATTAATTATTCGCTTGATTATAAACGAGATAAAGATATGTATTTCATCGGTGACTTAAACATTGATATTTTAAGATTTGAAGACTTAAATATTTTTTCTTATGTGAATTTGATGTCAAGATCTGGATTTGAATCGATAATTAATTCTCCAACTAGAGAAACCGCTGAAACATCAACTTGCATAGATAATATTTTTTGCAGATCCAGAAATTTAAATTAAAAAAAAGCTGTACTTCTCGATTTGTGCATAACTGATCATAAAATGGCTTTATTTTATTTAGAAACAGATCATGACAGCAATGACTCAAATTGTGAAACAAGGTGCTTTACCTATCTTGATAAAAATCAATTGATTGATCTTGTAAAAATGGTTACGTGGGATACTGTTTACAGTTGTGAATCTGCAAACTCGGCAATGAATACTTTCTTGGATTTAATTAAGAATTGTGTTGATGCTTCTACTAGAGTAAAGTATAATAAAAGAATAAGAAAACCCTGGATTACGAAAAAAATTTATGAAAAAATTAAAATTAAACATAGATTATTGAAAGAAATTAAAATGAAACCGTTTGATATTGAGCTGCGATATAATTTCACGACATTTAGAAATATGTTAAACAATGAGATAAATCAAAATAAGAATGACTATTATACTGCAGCATTTATTCAAGCAAACGGTGATTAGAATAATTAAATTTCTTGACAGCATTAATTTTTTTAGTGAGAACCAATTTGGATTCAGAAAGGCAAAACGTACAGAGGACGCTCTTGTTAATTTTCTTTCAAATGTGTATATAGCAGATAACAATAATTGTAAAGTTGCGTCATTATTTTTAGACATTAGCAAAGCTTTTGATACCGTGAATGTGAATCATAGTATTCTTCTAACCAAAATAGAATATGCAGGAATTCGGGGTTTGCCACTTAAATTTTTCAAAACATATCTTACTAACAGAGTTGAAAGTGTGAAAGTAAATTCCGTTTTGAGTTCTAAAAGACAAATTACATCTGGTGTACCTCAAGGATCAGTACTTGGACTTATTTTATTCCTAATGTATATAAATGACCTGTGTAACTTTAATATTAAAGGAAAAATCACTGCTTTTGCTGATGATTTAGCTCTTTGTTACTCTGAAAGCTCTTCAATTAACTTGAGGAATAACATGCAAAATGATCTTAAGTCAATAAATATCTGGTTTAGAAATAATAATTTGAAATTAAATATAGATAAAACTAAATATATGTTATTTGGTTCTGGTACTTTCGATGATTTTGGTGTCCTAAAATATCATAGTACGCAGATGGCTGTATCTCAGATTGTATGTGCACAGTTGTAAATAGAGTAGACACCTTTAAGTATTTAGGGATTTTTTTAGATTCAAAACTATCCTGGAAAACACATATTAATAATTTGAGTGTAGAATTAAATCGGAACATTAGGAAATTTTATTTTATCAGGAATAAATGTTCCCAATCTATTTTAAAACTTCTTTATTTTGCGTTAGTAGAATCTAGATTGAGTTACGCATTACATGTTGGGGTGGGACATACGTCAGCAATCTTTCTTCACTTTTTGCCACACAGAAGTCCTTCATCCGTATCATTCTGAGTAAAAATAGACTCACGCATACATTTCCACTTCTTAGTCAATTAAAGCTACTCCCTCTGCAACGTTTGTACGTTTATAAAAGTTTAAAAATGTTTTATAAAAGAAGTGGCCATCTCAATCTGAAATTACATACGTCTGGAATGCAATTTAGACGTCATACTATTCAGGTACCAAGGCCAAATAAAACTCGTTTCCAAAAATTTTTCCTTTATTTAGCTCCCAAAATATTTAATTTACTTCCTCAGTTAATAAAAGAACAATCTTCATGTACATCTTTTTTTGTCAATTTAAAATCTTGGTTGTTAACTCAAGAAGATTTAAATTATCTGTTTGATATTGTAATGTAACCTTCTTTTATCTTGCATACGCTGCTAAATGCCAAATTTTTTTGTTTATCAATTCCATTCCTGTTGCCACGTATTTCTTGGTGTTATATGTATGTATCGGATATTGTTTTGTGGGCTCACAAGCTTGCTTAACCCCTAAATGTTTTGTAACTGTGTGTAAAAATCTTAAATAAAGGAAATTTGAATTTGAATCGTCTCGGGTTCTGAAACCAGAATCCTGATCCCAATCCCATCTTTGTGGGGGTTGGGGGGAAATGGCTCGAATAATGACAATATTCATTAGTAAAACCAGCCCCGGGGATGCAGGACCCCAGATGGTGTGGAGATCTGTGACAGTAGGCTTTACCGATCAATTTACAGTTATAATACATCTGGAATGTACAGCGCACATTCAAAGGGAGAAAAAAACACTTTAGCTCTGATGAAACAAGTACGAATTTCTGTGTGCAATATCTGTTTTTTTTTCCCCCAAGGCCCATATTTACAAAGGCTTCCTTGGTAAAATGGTCTGAGTTTTCGAAAATTGATGTTTTTCTCTCGTTCCCCCATCACCCCCTTGTGTCCATTCATAGCCTGAATAGTCCTACTTTGGGAAACACCGATTTCAACACTCCACCAGAGTTTAGTTGAGAGTTCAGTTAAGTTTTCACGACTCGATGTTTATAATGACGAGTGATCTTCGAAACGGGCAGCGCGAATGTTTGGAGGAATTCATTGAAATGTATAGGAATAAGAAATGCTTGTGGCAGGTGAAAACTAAAGATTACCATAACAAAATTAAGAAAGATGATAGTTATGAGAGATTGGTGTGGAAAATGAGAGAAATAGATCCTCTAGCGAACAGAGACAGTGTTGTTAAAAAAATAAACAGTTTGAGAAGTAATTTCCGAAAGGACTTGAAAAAAAAAAGCTTTGAGTAGGTATCTTGATCCATTCTGAGAAAATTATGCCAATCTTTTGGTGCAAATCTCAATTCCTGTAATAATTTAACGCGCGAATATTGTTGCCTTTTTTTAACCCTTAACACACTAAGCTTTTTTATCAACGTTGTTTACTAAGCTGGGGTCCTTCAAGGACCCCAATTTTTTTTCTTTTATTAATCAATTTTTTTGCGGTATATTACTTAAATTAGGTTTTTTAGATTTCTGAAAGTATATTTCAGTGATACAAGCACTTTTAGAATTAAATATGTTATTTATTTCGACAGTACGTTGTAGACAGTAAAAATTTAATATAAAACTAGTTGTATATCGTAAAGAATCATGTAGTGCTGCAGCCCTTAGCACAGGTCACAGTTGTGCAGGTCTTTCTGTGAATTTCGCATACGAAACACTTGCATTTACTGCAGACAATATTTACTTTCCTGTCTATGTTTCTGGGGCAACAAGCACATCTTCCTCTCTTCCGGATCTGATGCTGCTGTGATGTTGATGATGCGCATTTAGCTGTGGTGTTGCCCGTAACATTTACTCCCACAGCTTCAATGGCTCTGACAACAGGAAGATGGAGACCATTTGGATTGTTTGCTCTCCGATGAATGTTTGGCAGTGTAAGTTCCTCACCAATTTCCAATAGAAATCGATATCTGCGATTTTTCAAGCCTCTGTTCCAGTCTATGTTTTTCGACATCCAAATGATGAAAGCATTTAGGGCTCCAATATCAAGAATGCTCATGAAAAGTCTCAGAGGCCATCTTGAGGTACGTCTGGCACACGTATATTCTCTTATCAACTTGTCTGCATTGTCTACCCCGCCTTTGGTACGGTTATATTCAAGTATCATGTTGGGCTTCTTATGACTTTCATTGGATACTGAATCATCAATAAATTGAGTGGAAAGGACACGAACTGTTTTGTTTTTCTTTGGGACGTAGCTGATCACTGCTACTCCTTCTGAGAAGATAAATATTGATGAAAGAAGGTCTCTATATTTTGCAGTTTCCATCATTACAGGAATATCTGGCTTTTTTACTCTCAGTGTTCCTGTCATAGTAACGTTTTTCTGCAGCAAAAATTCTGCAGTTTGCACAGACGTGAAAAAATTGTCAGTAGTCACACCTCTTCCAGATCCAAAGAATGGTTTCGTCAAGTCACGTACTACGCGGTGTGCTAAGTTTTTTTCTGGCAGGTTTCCTGGAAGCTTTCCAGTGTAGACTTGCATATTGTATAAATATGACGTCTTCACGTCCGCAGCTGCCCAGACTTTGATCCCATATTTTGCTGGTTTAGATTTCATGTACTGCCTAATTGGACATCTGCCACGAAATGCAACTAGTTGTTCATCTATTGTAATATCTTCAAATGGTTCGAAAAGCTTCTTGCAGTTTTCTACAAATGAATCCCAAACATCACGAATAGCTGCAAGTTTATCATTTGCCTTTCGTTGGTCACGTGTCGATTTATCGTCAAACCTGATAAACTGAAGGATGTGCACAAATCTGTCCCGTGGCATAGCAGCAGTAAAAACTGCACGACGAATTTTTTCATCTGTTGTCCACATTTCAGAAATGCTTTCTTTTCGGCACCGAAGAGCACCAGCAATCAGTAACACACCAAAAAACGCTCTTATTTCCACAGGATCTACATCTAACCAAATTCTCATTCTGTTCAGAGAAGCATTCACGTTGAAGTTATGAACAACACGTGACGCTTCAGCATTAGTGAAGGTGCATATAGTATCTACAATTTGGTCATCAAGGAACATGTTGAACACTTCGGACATGTTAGTTGCAAAATTAGTTGCTCTCGTTGGACCAAGACACCTTCTGACAATGTTATGTTTGCGACGACGAGCCACGGGAGGGACTGAACTTGTCCACTTTCTTCCTGATTTTGCAACTGATTCATCTCCATTAGAATCAGCATCAGAATTGTCGCTAGCAATGTCACTTTCTTCAGAATTCACTTCAACGTTGTCTTCAGATTCTGACTCATCTTCTTGTGGAATGAATTCTTCATCAGAGTCGCTCAAAATGTCTTCCGGGCCACTGAGGTCACACTCTTCTAGCAAGTGAACAATATCATCATCGGAAAGTTGTCGGCGAGACATTTTTCAAAATTTCCAATCAGGAAGGGTCATTGAAAGGGTCGCTAAAATGTTCATTTTCTATGATTTAAACAAGAATTAAATCTTTTCACATTTGTAACGTAGAATACTAAGCGGGGTCTTCCAGGGACCCCAAGCGCATTTTTAATTTTTAATTATTTTTTTTGTAGAATATTCTATAAATCCAATAAATATTTTTTATCATAAGGTGGTGCGGGACACATACAAAAATTAAGAAAACAATTGTTCTTATAGTTAAAGCAGGATCGCTAGAAATGCCACTCTGGGGTCCTTCGAAGACCCCGCTTAGTGTGTTAAGGGTTAACCTATCTTTGCACCACGTTACCCGGTTTTTTTTCTTTTTTTTGAGTTAATAACTTTCAGTGCCATAACCAATCCAATTACACCCACAGCATCATCTGTGGAAATCATACTAGAAAATTCCGAACTTTATAGACTATGAAAAAATCCGAACTGATCAAAAGACCGTGGAGACAGAGATCGAAGAATGAAAATATCCCCACAGATTGCCTAGAATCGGTTCCAGAAGCTTCGCCTGCACAGGTATAACTGAATGGTGTGGATGCATCGAATCGTTCAGTTATGCCTGCACAGTTTGTAATAAAAAAAAATAAGCAATTTTCGAAAGGAATTGAAAAAAAAAAGAAGCTTTGTGTAAGTTATACAGTTACAGGTTACAGTTATACAGTTACAGTAGGTTATATAGTACAGTTATACCTGTACAGGCATAACTGAACGTGTGTAGGGCCCTTAAGAAGTCGTGTATATGCTATGACTGGACAAAGGAACGGGCTCCCATAACATTTTCCCAGATAATGAGGTGGCGCTTGATTCGGGAGAATCTTTTAGCATGAACTTGAAAAACAATAACCAAACTAGTGACCGACTTATAGTCCCACAGGAAATCGACAGGGTGGTTAAATTTCTCAACGTCACAAAAGCTCCAGGTATTGACAGCATTAATAACGTTATTCTTAAAGCACTTTATGGCAAATATCCTGACTTCTTTCTAACTCTGTTTAACAAATGTTTTTTATTAGAATACATACCATCTCATTTCAAACACAGCAAAGTTTTGCTTTTTCTGAAAAAGGACAAAGATCCAGCACTCCCAAAATCGTATAGGCCTATTCATCTCCTGTCTACCATCGGGAAAGAGCTAAAAAAATAATCTGTCAGCGAATAATTTTCTATTTGGATCGAAACAACTATTTCAGTCCACTACAATGGATTCCGACACGGTCACTCCACGGAAAATGCATTAATCGAGATCAGAAATGAAATAGATAGACAAAAAGCTAAAAAACACGACATAGCAGTTATCACCATCGATATTGAGGGGGCATTTGATGCCATCAGACATGACCTATTGATGAAGAAGCTGCATGGCCTTCCTATACCTAGTCAACAAAGCAATATCACTAGCTATCTTCTGGTTAACAGAACAGTCTCTATTGATTCACCTGAGGGCCTGGTCTCTAAAAGCCTGACCAGGGGCTGCCCCCAGAGATCATGTTCTGGACCACTTATGTGTAACATCGTCATCAATGGTCTCCTGCGCCTAGAATGGCCCAAGAATGTGAGGGTCCACGCATATGCTGATGATATAACCGTTATTGCTTCGGGCCCTACAGTTGAGGGCGTTGGAAAACTGGCGACGAGAATTCTAAATTTCATTGCAGAATGGCTGCAAAAGAATGGCTTGAAAATAGCATCGGAAAAAACAAACTTTCTCTGGATTTCACCAAAACTTCCCCCATCTATAAAGATAGGAGAGTCTTTCATTAAGAGATTAGAAGTAATCAAGATACTTGGCGTATTCTTCGATGATAAATTAAACTGGCACGCTCACATTGGGGAAATGACCAAGAGGACTAATCAACTTCTTCCAGCCTTCTGGGCATCAGCCGGTAAAAATTGGGGAATCAGTTCCCCAATGAGAAGAACACTTTACATAACGGCGGCTCAAAGGATCGTTTGCTATGCAGCTGTTATATGGGGCACTAAGATGACAGAAAAAATGCGCAGACGCCTGGACTCTCTGCAACGAGGTTACCTGCTCTACATTTCTAGAGCATATTCGACCACACCGACATCAGCACTTCAGGTCATGACAGGTCTTCCCCGATTGAGACTAGTTGTAGAATTTGAAGCCAAGGCCAGTTTGCTGCAGCGAAATAAATCGCTGGTGAAATTAAATGATAATGTTACCTTATTTCCACAGCAAATGCAACGAAAGATCACGGGTTGGTCACTGCATTCAGCGATTTGGCCACTTGATCGCCAAATTGCAATCAGAAATACTTCCTGTCATCCTAAATGGCAAGATTTTCTGATTTTCACAGATGGTTCAAAGATGGAAGGTGGAATAGCAGCAGCATTCGTCGTCGTTCCACACAACAAAGTCCTCTACAGATGGTCTTGCAAGTTGAATGAAAATAATTCGGTGTTCCAGGCGGAGCTCTTTGCCTTGCTGATGGGTAGCAATAAGGCTCTGGAATACAACACTACTACCACATTCATCTATTCTGATTCGATGTCATCAATTATGGCAATAAAGAACTCTTTATCTGAACATTCAATGGCAAGACAAATAAGGAACATTTTGTGCAATAATTCTCATGTCCACTTACGTTGGGTTTAGGCACATACCGGGAACGTAGGCAATGAGTTGGCTGATTGCCTAGCCAAAGACGCCACTAAAAGAATCGATAGTGACTTCTCGTTATTCCTTCCTAAATCATGGACAATGAAAGAATTGGAGAAGGAACTTCTGAATCAGTGGCAGTATAGATGGATCTACCACACAAAGACTGGAAGAAAGATCTTCGAAGTGATCCCTATAGTGAAATTTAAAAATCTAAAAATCTTAAATGGACCAAAGAGGAGGTGCAGTTCTTCTCTGAGCATGGTCCCTTCCCCACATATCTACATAGATTCCACCGAAGGTCTGAGAAATGTCAATGTGAGGAAGTTGGCAGCGTGTTACACCTCTCCATAGAGTGCCCAGTTACTGAACGAGTTCACCTGCATAGCCCCAACAGAAGATATCATAGCTTGGAAAAAATCTATCCTCAGTAACAAAGCAATCCGAGACAAGCTATGTACCCTGATGAAATTCATCAATGACAATCAGAACAAAATAATAGTGCCAAGAGCCCAACAAGAAATGCATAACGACAGTGACTCGTGCACCGATTCTGACTATGAACCATATGGACCCTTATAATGTACATCCATTGCAATGCCTTTTCTATTGAACAGTGATGTTCATCTTGATTTCCACTGATTTCTGTAATATATATATATGTTTAATTTTGTTGCGATCCATGCGGATACTTATAATGTTGTATATCCATTGAATTATCTTTTCTCTATTGGACAGTGATGTTCATCGTGATTTCCACTGATTTCTGCTATGTATGTTTAATTCTGTGTTGATCCGTGTGGGTCCTTATAATGCTGCATTCCCGTTGCTGTGTGTGTGTGTGTGTTTTTTGACTTGGTTCCTCGCTGGTGTGGCAGGTGTCTTTGCGTGTTTGTCTGCAAGAATTGCTGCAGTTTAGTTTTTTTTAATTTTATTTTTTGTTATGTTTTTTTATTCTTTTTTTTTATCATTATTATTATTTTTAGATTCCCCCCCCCCTCCTTCTTTTTCTCTTTTTCTCCAGCGTAGCTTCGTTAACCGCTTATATCTCTATCTTGGGACAGAGTGGGACCTATGTTCTGGTTTGGTGGTGGTGGACAAAGGAACGAGTGTAGAAAGTACGAGAACGCTTGCCTAGAGTCAAGACTAGAGCAAAGTTGGTACTCATGCAGGCTGATCTATTATATATCACTTGAAAAAGCACATGCACGAATGTCAAGTGCCCAAGAATGTCACACGTACACTCGAAAACAGCTCCTCTTGATGTCGCCGATCCTTCGACAAACGCATTAGATATGGGATGTGAATGATCAAACGGCAGCATTCGAGGCTACTTCAATCGGATGCTAACAAAAGCCAAACAAATGCGGTGCCAGGTGTACATATTCATAAAATATTTCTTTTTCATCTGTTTCTATGTATCATAAACATATTTTTTTAACTGATGGTCCTATATTACACCCGGGTGGGCCAGAGAAAAACCGGACATGCTTTCCAGTGAAATAATTCTGATTGGGTGAGCATTCCGAATAGCTATCTCAGAAGCCACGCATTTAAAGTAACCTCTCAGTTTGTCTTAGCTTCAAAAAATTTGTCGGTTCGTTTTTATTCCTCAGTTTATTTTTTCGAAATGGCCGAAATTTGTGAAATCGTCCTTTCTCAAAAACGGAGTGTCAAAATTAATGCGCGTGTTAATGGTGAAAGACAAGAGCCGCGATTATTTATACTATTGATGCTGTGAAAAAAGAAAGTCAGAAAAGTGCAACGGTTGATTGACAAAGAAAGATTAAAAAAAAGGTCGATTGACAACTATACTTTTGGACGGAAAACATCATATACGTAAATTCACGGACCATAACCATAGTCCACAGGCTAGTAGCTCTACTGTCGCTAGCGCTAGAACTGTGGACCGCTTAAAAGAAGAGGCACGATGCTCGAAAAATCCACCGTACCAAATCATCCAAGATGGAGTCGAGAACACTGATCAAGACATTCGTCCGTACCTTCCCTCGAAAGACGCTCTGAGACAGAAAATCAAACGAATGAGGAGGAAAGAAACATGTCCAGAACCCCAATCATTGGAAGAAATCAATGTTCCACCTAATTTGCGGAAAACTTTGCAGGGTGAATTGTTTCTAGTAAGAGATTCTGCAATTGGAGAAGAAAGGATTCTTCTTTTCACGACAGTAGCAAACATTGAACGTTTGTCACAGGCCCCTACTGTAAATGTCTCAGTATCCCATCCACATGGATGGGATATTTAAAACTGTTCCAGCAATTTTTTATCAGCTTTACACAATCCATGCACCAGTTGGGTCTGAGAATTGCAGAATTCTTCCTCTGGTGTACGATTTAACGTCCAGTAAAAGCGAAGAAATCTATAAGAGGTTATTTCAAGACCTAATTGATTTTGCTAAAAAGAACGACCTACAACTTCGACCACCGAGAATCCTCACTGACCTAGAGAAAGCAGCTGTAAATGCAACGAAATCCGAGTTTCCAGAAGTGGTAAGCAAAGCTTGTTTTTTCCACCTTTGCCAATGTGGCTGGAGAAAAATCCAAGCATATGGATTGGCGACTAGCTACGGCCGACTACACAAGCTATGACGAAAATTTTAGCCTGATGCTGCGTCATTTATTTGCTCTAGCATTCATTCCTGCAGCATTTGACTTTTTAGCTCAACGTATGCCACAGATAGCCCAGGATTTGATTCAATGGTTTGAAACAAATTATGTGAAAGGAAGACTACGACGTTGCATGAGCGACGGCACTGCTGTTCGAGCACCACCATTATTCCCACCAGCATTCTGGTGCGTCTTCGATTCAATAGAATTGGGAACTCCAAGCACGCAGAAACAGTAGAGGGCTGGCACAGACGATGGGAAGCATTAGTGGGGCGTTCTCATGTTGGAGTTTACACTATGATAGAGGAGCTCCAGAAAGAACAGGAGCAGGTGGGATCTCAGGTTGAACGAATTCTTCGGGGAGAGCAACCGGTCAAGCAAAGAAAAATTGATATCGAAAGAGAAAAAAGAATCTTAACCGTGGTGAATGATTATGGTAATCGACCTCTGATGAACTACCTGACCTGAGAGGTATAGCTCACAAATTGTCGCTCTGAATGTTTTCCCAACTTGAATTAACTTTCATGAACTTTCATAATTTGAGATTCCGTTTAAATTTTTTTTAGTCTTTAACATTTAAGGTACACTAAGGTAAGTGAAACCACTATTTTCATTAGCTCAAATTCAACATAGCAACTACCTTGGAGAAGTGAATGAAATGTCTTGAAAATATGACAGCAAGTTTTTTTAATCATGTTTCCATAGGATTAATGTTTTAAAATGATTTTCTTCGGTGTTTATTTTCCAAGGTTTAATTTTATTTGTAGATGGCGAAGACGTACCACTTGCCTCAGTGAGTGGGTATGTGAAATCTAGGGCTGATTGTGCTTAAAAATCATTCAAAAAAAATCATCATATTAAGTGAAGGAGGTATAAACAAAGGTAACAACATAATTTATTTGTCCCCAATCAATTACGATAAAACTATACAAATTAGAGTTTACAATTAAATTACATGTTTTACAACACCTGAAAGGAAATGCAAAGAGAGAAAGAAAAAGTTATATATGAATGGACACGGTAGAAAGCTAATTCATAATGTGATGAAGAAAGTTGGGACAGGGAAGAGAGCAGTAGATAAAAAGCTTATAGTGTAAGGATTCACTATATTGTACATGTTGATTTAAAACACTTTATTTATATAAATTTATCACTATTTTGAAATTACTATTGGTTAAACTTAACTATTTACATCGCAGTCGACTATGAACACATCTGGACATTCAGAAGTCTCGACTCTCTCTGTTGGTATTACGCATATACATATATAAGTATACACTCGCAGCATTCACAGCGGCAATCATGGATGACTAACGCCATCTGCTGGATTATTGGTTGCTATACAATAGTATCGCTACAGAGTATCCCCCCAGTGAGTAGGGCGAACGATACATGAAATTACTGCGAAATATATATGCATATGAGAGTAACATGAAATACAGTATTTTTTCTTTGAATTGATTACTAAAGATGATTTGCATTATGTGAAGCTAAAAAAAAAATATACATATACTAAGAATTACATATATAAAAAAAAATAAGGATAGAACAAAAAATTTTGTTGTATGCATAATAAAAAATTGATACATAGATTGATTATATAATAGTTGCCATTGATTACTGCAAATACAAATACAACGCCACAACAGGCAAATTGCCCAAGGAGATGGCTGACTTAAGAACATCATGGATCCCCGAGCCATTTTTTGGAGGCCCTACCTACTACTCCTACACCACACATGCACTTTTGATTCTCGTGAGCTTTGATTGCCGATTTTAAATGACGGTGGAATCTCTTAATCAGGCCATTGGATCTTGGGTGAAAAGCTGTAGAGCGAATTCGATTTGTGCCAAGAAAATGATTGAGTTCCTTGAATAGATTTGACTCAAATTGCCTTCCTTGGTCCGTAGTAATAGTAGAAGGACAACCAAATCTGCTAATCCATCCCGTAAATAGTGCTTTGCACACTATTTCGGCGTTGATGGGAATTGGGACAACTTCAGGCCATCGACTGTATCTGTCGAAGATGGTGAGACAATATTGCATTCCTTGTGACATAGGAAGGTGTCCTATGATATCGATATGCAGGTGTGAGAAACGTGTATCTAGAGTTGCAAAAGTTCCTACTTGTGCTCTTGTGTGGCGTTGAATTTCGGACCTTTGGCATTGTGTACACTGTTGCACTAATAGCTTAATAGATTTCTGCATATGGGGCCATATATATCGGACAGATATCAGTTTACTTGTGGCTGAAGCTCCTGGATGGGAAAGGTTATGAAAATGCCTAAAAATTGTTTCGCTCGAGATTCAGGCAGGAATGGTCTAGCTATACCTGTTGACATGTCGCAATAAATATTTGTATCAGCTAGAGGAAATGGTATCAGTTTTAGTTTCAGAGAAGTGTTTCCTTTTAGGTAATTTTGGATTTCAGGATCAGTTGATTGAATTTTAGCAAATTCTCTGAAATCTAAATCTGGTGTTCATGAAACTGAATCTACCTCAATGCGACTTAATGCATCCGCTACGACATTGTCGGTTCCCTTTTTATATCTTATATCAGTTGAAAACTGAGATATAAAGATCAAGTTGGCGAAATTGTCTTGGAGAGCATTTTTCTGGTTTTTGTTTGAACGCAAAAATTAATGGCTTTTGATCTGTAAAAATTGAAGAATTTCTGCCTTCTAGCATGTAACGAAATTTTCTTATGGTGGTATAGATTGCAAATAAAATTCTCTATCATAGGTTATCCATTTCTTTTAGGTGTCTCATAATTTTTGAGAAAGAAATGCTATTGGTACCCAAGCAAGGTCAATACATTGCATTACTGTGCCACCAACAGCGTTATCAGAAGCGTCAACTGTGATACAAAGTTGTGCACCTGGCTTTGGATGCTGTAGCAAAGTGGCTTGAGCCAATGCTTGTTTTGCATCGTGAAAAGCAGTTTCAGCCTCAGGGTTCCACTGTAGTTTATCGGCTTGATTGCATGATTTTGTTAGTTTTGATTTCTTTTTATTTTGTCGACCTTGAAGAGATTTAACTAATGGAGATAATACAAGATTTACAGAAGACTGGATGTTGTGAAGATATTTGTTATTTGAGATGTTAATTTTTTTAAGGAAGGAAAAAACTCATCTCTGCCTCTACCGGGAGTCGAACCCGGGTCCCTCGATTGCCGGACGAGTGCTCTGACCACTAAGCTACAGAGGAGATAGAGATTTTCCTTCGCTAGAGCGTATATATGCCGAACGGAACCGTGCAATGGACGGTGAAACCGATCAGCTAATAGCTCATGGACGACGAGCCACCAGAGGGCTATATATATGACATGAATGTCGCTCTCCACTTGTTAATACAAGATTTACAGAAGACTGGATGTTGTGAAGATATTTGTTATTTGAGATGTTAATTTCTTAAGGAAGTCCGGCAATCGAGGGACCCGGGTTCGACTCCCGGTAGAGGCAGAGATGAGTTTTTTCCTTCCTTAAAAAATTAACATCTCAAATAACAAATATCTTCACAACATCCAGTCTTCTGTAAATCTTGTATTAACAAGTGGAGAGCGACATTCATGTCATAATGGAGATAATATTTCCGCTGCTTTAGACACGAATCTCCTATAGAAATTAAATAGGCCTAAAAATCTGCGTAATTGTGTTACAGTTTCTGGACGAAGAAAATCTTGTATAACTTTAACGCGATCTGAAAGTGGTTTAATTCCCTTCTCTGAAACGTTAAAGCCTAAGAAATTAATGTTAGAAACACCAAACATGCATTTCGATGGTTTAAGACTTAAACCATAATGATTTAGCCTATCGAAAAGTTCGCGCAGGTGTTTGAGATGTTCTTTCTCTGATTCTGAAGCAATCAGAATATCATCCAGAAATGCATAGGCAAAAGGCAAACCGCGAATACTTCATCAATGAATCGTCGAAATGTTGCGGCTGCATTGCATAGCCCAAATTGCATTCTTGTACTTTCATACAGGCCAGAAGGAGTAGCTATGGCAGTTTTTATGAATATCATCAGAATGAATGAGTATTTGATGATATGCTTTAATCAAGTCAACATGCGAAAATATTTTTTTCCATGTAGTTCTGCAGTGAAATCCATAATATTAGGCACACTATACCTGTCTTTCACTGTTTGCGCATTTAGTGCACGATAATCACCGACTGGTCTCCAGTCTGTGCAATATTTTTTTGGTACAAGATATAGTGGAGAAGCATAAGGACTTTTTGAAGGGCGCATATGGCCTAAATTAAACATTTGCTGGAATTCATCTTTTGCGGCACGTAAACGATCTGGTGCAAGTCGCCGTGGTTTTGCAAACACCGGTTGACCGATTGTTTCGATATGATGCACAATGTTATGCATTATTTCTACATTTGCACGTGGTGGTTTTGTTATCTCAGAGTAGTGTACGCGGCGCTTGACCGCGATAACGCCAATTTCCGCCACTAGATGGCGCCACCGGAAATGTTCTCGCTGGTGTGGTGTTTTTTTTTTTTTTTTCCGCGCGTTTTTGACCGACTTCTTTTTTTAGCCGGATTTCACACCTTTCGAGCCAGACTTCCTGTCGCTTGGGAAAATGTCCGATATATTTTCCGGATTTCACATCTCTCGAACCAGACTTCCTGTCGACCGTGTTTATATTCAAAATGGCGTTACTTTTTATGTCACGTCCCGGATGCCGATCCGTTAAACTTTCCGACGTTATCTTGACCATGGGATGTTTTCTGCGGTTATCAACTAATTTCCGTTCTCACGGGGTTCTTTCCGATAATTACCATACGCTCATTGGAGTTCAAATCCAAAGTAAAACTAAATGGGGCGGGGCCTTACTCGTCCAATTGCGAGGGTTCCTTGATTTTACTCAATGCGACCCCGTTTCTTTGAAACCTTGTTCGTAGTCTGTGCTTCTCATCATTTCTGCTCGTGTTCTGTAGCTGATAAGATGGATCTGAACGTGGACTACAAGGCTCAAATTCTGAAATCTCCGAAAAAAGTCTTAGATATGTCAAGGTGGAAAAGTCATAGCACACTTTTCCCCCTCTTTTGACATATGACATAGAGTTTTTGTAATCGAGAGTTATTCATATCATATTTATGTGTGATATTTTTGTGTCAAATAGTATATATGTGTCATGTGTTGTAAGAAAATTAGTTTGTCCTTTTTCAGTTGGGAAAACGAGTAGGTTACACACCTATTTTTGGTACATACAGTATGTGTTTTCAAAATTTTTGATTTTCGATACGATCCCGATATCGTAGACTTTGACCGATTATTCTAAATTAATCCTTAGGAATTTTTGCTCCTTGGTGTCAAGTGTGAGCCGATTTTGAGGCATCTTCGTTGTCTGATCTACAGTGACCGTATATCCTAATGGATGGGTCGGGCGTATGATGTTTTGTATGGCATCTTCGTTGAAGAAATTAAGAGTTTGTAAAAATTTAAATTTGTTCCAGGATAGTAAGGCAGGAGATGGGCATTTTTCGAACTTTCGTTTCCGATCTCGAAGGTGACGTGGAGAGAATTTTTTTTTTTATTTTTGCGGATGGAAACACACAAAATTACCGCTTTTCGTGTTTGAAACTGTTTGCCATGTCATCAGAATTTTTCTGGAGGATGAGACATTCATGCTGAACTATTTTGTGGAGTCATTAATTAAATAATTCATTAATAATTTCATTTTTTTTTAAAGGAAACTTACACACGTGCCGTTGATATTTGTTAACGTTGAATTTGGATAATAATTCTGATTGGAAAATGTTTAGATAATTCAAGAAAGTGAAATGTGTCATCGAAAATGTGTGATCTTGAATTTAAAATCATGTGTTAATTAATTTTTTTTATTTTCTTTGTCATATGACGAAATTCTTCCTGTATCATTAATTATGCGTCAAAGTATGTCATGTGACCTATCATTGGAACGCGGAATTAATTTCCCATCTAATGGTAAAATTTGATTTGTACTTTTTTAATGATATGTGTGCGTAATTAAGCGTTTTCCTTTTTGTATAAAATTTAGTGCATTGTCCTTGGGATCAGAAGAGTCTCCCCGTAGGAAGAAAGTTTCGTTCAGGACGTTATTTTATCCAGATTTTAGACTTGCCCTTTCACCTTAATTGGTCAGAAGTGATGTCGTAAAAATTTACGCCACGAATCAATGTGTGCGCATTTCGAAGCCACGCCCACTTTTCAATTTACTTATACCCTCGAAACGTCGGTGGGTGGGTTCAGTCTTCCGTTTCCACTCGTCGAAAAAACGCGGTCCCTTCGATGATAGTAATGTGAAATCGTTCTCGCGAGATGTTGCTGTTCGCTACCGCAGTAGTTCTCCCATTTTGTTGCCGAGGCGATCCTGAAGCCTGTCACCATGTCCAGAGCAGAGCCTGAGAGCGTTCTATGCCAGCTGAGAAGGATCCGGAGAGTTTTGTCCTATCTTGGATAGGCCGCCTGTTTCTCGATGTCCCTCGAACTTGACTCGAGATCCAAGAACTGTGGCAGTTACCTTTAGAGGATGCGGAACACTGACCCCCTGTGTGACAGAACGTTGAGTCACTCGGAATTTTTAAGTATGTGAAGTTATTTCTTGGTTTTCTCTCTCATTCACCATTTCTTTTTTTTCGTGGCGGTGATCTGGGAATTTGTATTTTTTTTGTTAATATCATGATTCATTGAGGTTAGATCCAACTTTCCCCCCCCCCCCCGTTGAAATTTTCGGTTAAGTATAGAAGTTCTTTAAGGTGTCTTAATTCTAATGATCTCTATGACAATGCACAATTTCGGGTTGATTTTGATATGTTTGTTTCGCTGTTTAATGTAAAGGTTTGTTAAATGTTGATGTTGGAAAAGCAGTTTTTTCTGCACGGAGAGACTGTTTTGAATTTGCTCAATGTCAGTTTTTGAAGTATTTTAAATGATGCTGCTGTATTGTTAAAACATCTCTTTTGGGAAGAAAATTAATTAAAAGTTAATTATCTTAACTATTATAAATGTGTAGGTGTGACTTGTATTAGTTTGGTTCTTTTAACTTGTTTTTCATGTGGTAAATCTTAATTAAGATGAAACTCTTGCACTCCCCGTAGATAAGGGTTATTTTGTGGGCAAGGTAACCACGCTCTGTATGTCCTGTTCGAATCACTGGCCTAGGTGTTGAAAGATACTCATATAAGGAGCAAAATGGTCATAGTTCTCATAAATAATATTGTTTTGGTGAAATAGTGTCTCTTTGGGAACTAACATGATATAATATATTGGTGCTGTGATTCTGCAAGTTAAAATTTTCAGAGAGTAACTCAAGTAAGAGAACATATAACATATTGGTGCTGTGTAATTTTTTTTGTGATATAAAATCCAACATCACAGATACATTAGAAAAAGAAGTCGAGTATTTGCCACCAGAACTTTCTAAAGTCGTCGTCTGTGGAAAAGAGCACCCAATACCATGACAGCATGCCGCTTATGGCGATAGCGGACTTACGTATTCTTTTAGTGGTCTCAGATTGACAGCCAAGCCTTGGTTGCCAGTTCTCCAAGAGGTGAGAGACGTTATACAAGCAGCTACGGGATGCCAATTCAATTTCGTCCTCATCAACCGCTATGCTGACGGGACTCGTCGAATCGGGAATCATCGAGACGATGAATCTGACCCGGAGGCTGATTATCCGATAGCAACGGTATCACTTGGCGCTGAAAGAAAGATGATGTTCACCCGTAAAGGTTTTGACCCCGTTGCATACACTCTTCAGGACAACTCCCTACTGACAATGAAAGCGCCAACGAATCGATTCTGAACACACGGGATTCCTGCCGCCCCTGAGGTAAAGGAAGCAAGAGTCAGCCTGACGTTCCGTAAGATGTGCAACGGTCCTGATGTTTCACCACCACCGATGAAAAAGTTAAAGACAAATGTGAAGGTAAGCGAATTTTCAAACTTTTCAATTTCATAATGATGTTTTATTTCTGAGCTTTTCATTTGATGAGATTTACTCATATCCCCTTTTTTAAATATTATTATAGGATGACGGTGCTTTTTCACCATCCGATGTGCCTCAGCATCATTATGAAGTGGGTAATGCGGTGTACGTAAAGGTGTGCAATTTTAGAAGTGATGTATATTGCCAGAAGATACGCTCTATATGGACAAAAATATTACCCTACGAAAGATGGTATCACTCTCACGAAAGATGACTTTATGGAATTATGTGACAGTGATGACGTGATCCGCCGGTCTCTAGCATACGACAAGGGTGAGTACGAAAATTCAATTAACGATCACGTAAAAGTGCGCGTTCGCGGTAACACTGTTTTCATAGAGAAAGTCAAGGGTGTCTCCACATGTTTTGTGTTGTCTGAAGATCAGTGGAACAATTTAATTTTTACTGAAAATAACGTACTTTCTAGTATAACCCTGCTAGTGCATAATGCCGCCGATTTATTATCGGTATATGACCCCCCTCATCAAAGTTTAAAACTTGGAGAAGACCAGATTTCTATTCTCCACCAATTTGTGAAAGATGTGTTCTGTGATTTTGTTTTTCGTATTTTATTCGGAAACGTTGATTGGAATGATTTTGAATTCACCCTCGGTGCTTCAACGAAAGACTTTTACCGTGCACTTATATACATGAACTTGGACGATTTCGCTTCCAAACTCAAGGACACTATCATATCAAACAATGATCAAAATGAAATTATTGAATTTTCTGGTGACATACGTGTCGCAGACTACATAGATCTAGATTTTTTCAAATCGATTCGTATTTCAGATTTGATTAAGGAGGCTGAACGACGATTTATGCAAACACCCTATTCCCTCATGTATAACCCTTATTAGCCTTGTATCGATCTTTATTCGTTGTATAATCATTATTTATCTCATTTAATAAATGTTTTCTTATTTTCAATTGCTTGTGTTTCATTTGTGTACTGTTTTTAAATAATCAACGCTAGACAATTTTTTTTTTAAACTAAATACTTTATTTCTTGAATAATAATCGTACAGCAAAATTTTTCTTTACATATTGATAAACAGCAAAATCATTTCCTTTTCTGTTTAGTTTCTTAACAATACTTTCTAAAGCTACATTTCTACTTCTCTGTATAACAAAGAACACAGCGTATTGTCCACATACATTGGAGGTAGGTGATTGTAGAAGAGTCGAGTTCCATAAAATGTTTTTATATCTTCTTGTAAATGATGCAATTTCTTTTCCGTAAGTCTCTGGCTTCTGTCCCTATGAATCGAAAAATTCCAAGGTGTTCTTGTCCGGAATGTTGATTGCCATCCAGTGAGAACCAGGTTCTGTGTGCTTATCCGCGTTCACAACTAAAGACGCCGGATAGGTTTGAATATGCACAGGTAGCATGTCACATGGAAACACATCGATGAAATATGGTGTTTCGCGTTCTAAAATTGCTTTTATTTGAGATGAGTACATATTTAACTGCTGAAATCGTAGAGGATGTTTCGTGCCTGATTTATTTCTATGACATCGTCGAACTCCAAGTAGACAATGACGGAAACTGGTTGGACGAGCGGAGCTTTAAACTTTGTTTCCAGTCGTAGGTTGCCGTGTCTAATCAGATTGAAATGATCGCCTTGGCAGAGATCGGCGCTCAGATCAAAGGCGTAGATAGCGTATCCCAATGGGAACTCGCTTCTAGAGATATCTATACCCCTGTCTTGACAGGCTTTTTCAGTCCCTATAAAACAAACAAACAAACAAAAACAAACCATGATACGCTCTAACATATAATCCTTGATCATATTGAGGCTCTAAAGGCTTGAAAGGAACTGGCTGTCCGTCAGTATACGCGGCTATGAAGTTAAGGTCGTAATGTTTAAACTCGAACGGCGACTTGCTATACGATCCCGAAAAAGCGTCGTTGTCTACTATTCCGACTACCACTCTTTTGGGTAGTTGTCCAACGACGACACTGTCTTGAACCCACGACATGCTTCCCTGATGTAGCGAGTAAACTTTACACACTACTCTGTCTATCGGATACTTGGCTGAAGTATATCCCCGTGAATCGAACCAATCATGTCTACGGTCTTACTTTCTTCGATGAACGCCGCTCGCTGTATTAAGCCCTCATTGGGATCCTTTGACGTCGGGTCCACATCACTCATTTTTCCGGCAGTGTCTTTATAAAAGAGTTCAGTTGTCAGTTGGCTGGTTTTGCTTTCGTTACCCTGGTTCAAGAGTTTTTCTATCATAGCTCGGTAGGGGTACGTGTTACTGGAAGATGATATCAGACGGTCATTCAGAGAAACATCAACCTGGGAAAACATGGATTGCAAGAAAAGGTTCACAGGTGCGACTTTACTCTCTTCATCTGGAAAAGTCCCATCACCTTTCACGACCTTAGCTTTCACGTGAATTAACGTTTGAGAGAGATCCAGATACTCATTATCATTTCCTCCAATGTTAAATTCCAGAGGGCCTCCATCGGAGACGTTTGAAAGCGGGTAATAGGTGACATATTTTCCGCTTTCTATGGTAGTTTGTGTTCCGGGTAGAGTGAAAAGATTGAGTTTAGATTTTGCCAGTTGAGGAAAGTCCTTCAAGAGAAAAGTCATCACGGATCGAAAATATCGCGTGTGTTCCCGCTGGGTCGTTTGGCTAAAATGATGCGTTTCGCCTTCTTGCGTTTCCTTTTATGTCCCGCTCCAAACATGGACCGAGATTTGGCCACTGCTTTTTCTCTCAATATCTTTCCAGCTTCACCCATTCGTCTTTTCGCTGGTCTTTTAACGTTTTCACCTTTCATTACGTCATCAACTATATCAGCGCCAGAGCGTAAAATCTGTCTACCAACAGTTTTAGCACTCTTTTTAAGAAAAGGCATGGCTACTCTAAAAAGACTTCCGAATATACTACCTAGACCGTATCCTCTCTGCATTACAACACCCGAATAATATGGCAGGCCTTGTCCGGCTTGTTGGACATAGTAGTCCTCAAACTGTTTAGTGCAACAATGGTATGGAACCTTCATCTTTCGTATCTAGTTCGTAAATGACAACGAATCGATAAAACCAGTGTTTTTATAAGAGCTGTCTCACGCTGAAGTGAAGAATCAGAATCGACTTTCCTCTACTGAAAGGTATGTGATTTCCCGAACTATCTCGAATTTCTATCTCTATAGTCTGGAATTCTTTTCGAGCTATAGGGAGATAGTGAGGTCTATCATAATGAGAGCTTATAACCTCGTTATCTTTTCCTTTCACGCGAACGACTCTCAGTAGTGGAGCTTGCACATCTCCCACAACCTGAGGCTGCACAATATCGGAATAGATGTACAAAACTGGAAAAAACACGTTTGTGTCAGCAACGTAAGGACTTTCGTAGTTTCTTCGATCAGCGTTGGCTCGAATCCCAGTAGCTCAGCAATGCCAGTTTTTAACAGAAGTTTTGCCCCATCTTTTAGTGTTATTTTCACTTTCCTGGTGTTTTCATTGTAATTGAACAATATTTTGTTTCTTAAAGCTGGTATTTTCAAGCCGTTCAAGAGATCTGGAACTGTCTCGTAATATCCGACTGGTACGTTTCTTCCCTGCAATTTATCATCACCAAGATCGAACCCGAACAGATAATTTTTTTCGGTTATGTTGTACCACGTGTGAATAAACAATCTCCGAAAGCGCACATTCCCATTCGCCAGTCAAACTTATTGGAAATGGCAATCTTGTGACAAAATGAGATATAGTTTTTTCAGGATAGTATGACCCTGAACTGTCGTTGGGAAGTGTTACATAGAACAGAACGACATCTTGTTGAATGACCGATAATTGTGCGAACTTTGTCACTTATATGCGCTTTAGATGACTCACCCATACGTTGAACTTGCTGTCGTACCCTTTAAATTTTACGTAATACTCCATCCTACCTTTTACCTTGCGTCTCTTTAGAATTTTTTCAACTTGGTAATACTCGCTCCGCTTCACTTTCTGCAATTCAGATTCGTAAAAAGTACCATGGACAATCTCGCCACCAGAGTCGGCTATCCTGTACACAGGAGGAAAGCGCTCGAGTCTCTCTTTAATAGTGATAATTTCACGAGTCCAATTATGTTCATATCCTTTCTCAAAAACCATTTTTGCGCGACTTATGCGGACCGTATCTCCAATCTCAAACTTGAACTTTGTCTTCACTGGTTTCAAGATATCCTTATACAGTTCATTCCAAACGACCGATTGATTCTCTTCGGTAACAAAAACGGGTTTAGTCTTTATACTGCGGTGCCATGTGTTGTTGTAACTATGAATTAGTTCGCTTAACACGTCTATGTATTTGTGCGTATTTTTATGTGTGAAATATTTGAACATTTTCTGTTTAAGAGTTCTGTTGAAACTCTCGACAACAGAGGCTTTTTTCTCGCTTTCTGTTGAAAAATGCATGACATTCATCGGTTTTAGATAAGTTTGTAGAGTTTTATTTTTGAACTCTGTACCTTTATCAGTCTGCAAATACTTGCATACGCGGTCTCTGAAAATTTTTCTGAACGCTTCGGTAACTTCTTTTCCAGTTTTATCTTTCAACGGTATGGCCCAAGCGAACTTTGATAAAACATCGATACAAGTGAGTACGTATTTGATACCTTTGTTTTCCTTCTTCAGGGCCTGCATGTCTACCAAATCGGCTTGAAATTGTTCGTTTATACCACCCACTATCACCCGATTTCTCTTAAAATTCTTTCTGGATGGTTTGTGCAATGTATATGCTTCGTTACCCTGCAATAATTCTTTGACATCTTTCAAAGTTACGTTTTTTCCGGTTTCTCTAAGACGCCTGTGAATCGCGTTGATTCCGCCAAAACTGGCCGGTTCGGAGGGACTTTTCAAAATCGGATATTCTCTTCCTAAATCTTATCGCATCCTCGACCCAAAACCCTCTTCTATCCTCACCTCCAACTACGAATATTGATACGTTATCGCTAAAACACATCTGTTTCTTAGCTCTGTTCATTAGCAAATGAGAGTATAATTATATCGCGTGAGAATATATACTAGAAAAAAGAACACAGGTTTTTAAATTTTCACATTCTTTATTGCTTCTAAAAAAAAAAAAAAAGTTACAGGCATAACCATTGAGGTGACATTATTTGTTCAACGGAATTTTTAAATGCTTCGTTTCCTCTAGGTACTTTTCCAAATTTCTTCTTTCGCAGATTATGTCTTATGAGTTCCTCGATATTGGTTCCCGGGACCACAACGCCATCTTGAACAAGTTCGCCGTCCTCATTCCAAAACAGCTGTCTGTTGTTCACTGTCATGGTGTCAACCAGTTCTCTAGCTCTTTTCTTCTGACTCGGAGCGGCTTTTCGTATGATCATGTTCTCGAAATCGGGTCTTATATCATCTTCTTTCTTTTCCCCTAAAATTTCAGTATTCGCATTTTCTGTGAGCGCTAGGTACCTTTGCAATACCTGAAAATACTTTTTCGCTTTTTCATCGTCTGTCAGACGTTTTCTCTTGAGGACAATGTTGATATCACCATCTAACTTGCTTAGCTGTTGTTCAACAGCGTTCAAATGTCTATCTGCCGGAACGATGACGTATTTTTTATCGTGCTCCATTTATGAGGGACGAGATAACGGATATTGCGGCTGGTAAAAGTAGGCTGAGAAAACCGTTACCTCTCTGGACTAAAATACGCCGTTTTTTATATAGTGGGAGATTCTTCTTGGACAAATTTCTCAGACTCCTCTTATGACGACTGAGTTTCGCTTTCTGAGATTTCGTGACGGGAACGTTGCCTTTTAACACGTTAAGACACAGACACACTTCGCATAGAGCCCGTATGACACTATTGCTACTTTTCTTTATCAGATCAGTACGCTTCTTGCCTCTACAACAGGTGAGCTCTTTAAGAGTCTCTAAATTTCGTTGTGCATGCCTCGACATCTTGATCGTCACTGACAGTCGAAACCTCTTTCTCGTATATACATACCGTATTTGACGGCCTTGATCAGTGCGCAATGGGGAAAATTAAAGCCGTGTTTGAAACAGCGGACTTTGGGATTTGGTAAAGAGGGGGATGTAGGATAGCCAACGAGATCGTGGCAGATCTTCCCCGTCATCTGCCCAATGAATTTGCATTTTTCAAGTCCTTTGCAATAAATTTCAGAATACGAATCCGACAACAATGAGAAATTTCTGAACATTTTTCATAAGGCATATTGCCGGCCTCCCATGAAATGTGGTGTAGGTTAGACATTACCCATGTAGCAGACGCCCTTTCTTTACCACTCAGTTCGAACCAGTCATTCGGTGGTTGAAAAGTACAAGTCCCGTAACTACTGCCATCTAACGAAAAGTAGGCCAGATCTTTAACTATAAATCCTCTCGAAGTACATTGGAAACCTTCAAAGTCTATGACAAGACCCCCTTCCATGATGTGACCTCTTCGACTGCTTGACACGAAATGAATTTATCTGGGTTGGTAAGCGTAATATGTATCATTCTGGAAAAAACCGGTTCTCAGGCGTAATTGTTCTTCCGTGTTCGGTTTCAAGTCTATCAATAGGTATCCATAAGCGGGTTTACAGGCATCGTTAAAAACCTCTTGAAAAAATGCCTGTCTACCCGGCTACATCTGCCTAGCTAAATGTTGAACTTGGCTTCTATCTCGCGGATTTTTGAAAAGACCAGATAATGCGTATTCAAAGATATTTCTCGCATCTGACTGCCTTTATGAAAGAAATTTTGAACGATGAATATCACGGAAAGGTTTCTGTGGTGGCTTCCGCGAATAAACAAATTAGTTAATCGCTTGTCGTTGCCTAGCTCCGACATCAGATCATCGATAACAAATAACGTTCGCGAACCTATGTAAGATTCGTAATCTGTAGGTAAACCTTCTACGAATGTGACACCCGAAATCTGTTCATAAAACGATTGATAAATACCATAGATATTTTCCTCTTTATTTTTGAAACATATGACAACCATATATTGACAACCATATATGACAACCATTCGAAGTGTTCAAAATTTTCAATGGGATGGATAGGATGGACCATGAACTTTTAGTACACCGCCAATCGACTGCTTTTACAAGGGGACACCAGTATCGATTGGTGAGGGACAATGCAAGGTTATGGTGTCGCAGGGAATTTTTCTCCAATAGGGTTGTTAATAAATGGAATAGCTTACCCCCGGAGGTAGTAAATTGTAACACAATTGACACGTTTAAAAAGAAATACGATAAACATGTTGGGGTAAATCGAGAAGCTATCCATTCTTAGAATAAGACAACCATAAGTATTCTTTATGGGCATTGTATAATATTTTATCATGTGTATATATTGTTTGTAATTTGTGTTAATTGCATTTTTAATTGGGTTGCTGTATTTTTGAAACATATGACAACCATATTTTTATGGGCATCTTTTTATCAGCCACCTCGTTGGGCATTTTGCCTGTTGTGGCGTTGTATTTGTATTTGTATTTGTATTTGTACATAGAACCAGACAATTTCCGTAAGAAATGGATCAATCATTTTTTCGGCTATGAGTCTCGAAACAAATCCAGTTTTTCCCGAAGAAGTCGATCCAGACACTATACATCCAAAAGGATGTTTAAGCTTTAGCTCCTCCATCGCAAATGATAGTTAATTCTTTTTGCATAACATTAAATACCAAAAAAACACACAAGAACGAGAGAAACAAATCTATAACAAAAATAAATAATTTATTCATGAAATATGCGTATTTACATAAGGGACTTTGCCGTTACTGCGGTAAGAAACATGTTCTGACGTGAAAAAAAAAAAAATTAATACCCATAAGGCAGCGTCGTGAAATCGGGCATCAGTACACGCTTGTTGTAAACTAGACCGTATTTTTTCTCCTCTCGTCTGGTCAGTATCCGCCTCCTCTTAGCCTCCCTCACTATCTTGTGAGTATCGACGATAGCGATCTTCATTGTAAAATCCATGGACTGGACCAGGGCTTTCACCGTGTCGTAGTTGAGCTCTAGCGAGTTTTTGAAGTTGAGCGTGAAGTCTCGAATCTTACAGAAAGTCCTGCTATCTGACCTTCTATAGGCATAATTCTTGGCTCCACCTGAAAATAAGAATTTTTTAAAAAACAAATAAGAATCTTGAAGAGAAACGTCTCAACCTGTGAAATTAAAGGATTAATTAAAGTTTCATAACAAGATAATCATAATAAATTCATCAATATCAAATGGACTTTTTTATCCGGAACTCAAATATTCCCTGGTACACCCAATTTACAAAAAAGGAGATGCAACCGACTTAATAAATTACAGACCAATCTCTATTGTAGCTGCTTTTTCAAAATTTATGGAAAAATGTATAAAAAACAACTTCTAAATTTCTTAAATCATCAAAAAATTTTTGCCATCAACCAATACGGATTCCAAAAGAAAAAAAATACAGAATACCTCAATATCCTAACTAAGAAACTTTACTCAGCTGGCATACGTGGTAATATATTGAAATGGTTTGAAACATATTATTACAATAGACAACAAGCAGTTAAAATAAATGAAAAAATTAGTACATTCTTGGAAGTTAAAAAAAGGCGTACCTCAGGGATCAGTTCTGGGACCTGTACTTTTCCTCATATATATATAAACGAATTTTGTAAACTAGAACTAAATGGAAACTTAATATCTTTTGCCGATGATACAGTACTGTATGTAGAAGAGATGGAAATGGAAAATTTATTAAAAAAAGTAGAGGAAGATCTTTTCAAAATAAATAGTTGGCTAAGTAAAAACAAACTGCAGATAAATATTCAAAAAACTAAATATTTTTGCTTAAAGACAAAAAACATAAATAATTTTAATAATATACATATAAAAATTCATAACCATTCCCCTAGTCATAGCATATCATACTGTAACTGCCAAGAAATAAACAGAGTTTTCGACTACAATTATCTGGGCATAATAATACAGGACGATCTAAAATGGAATTTGCATTGTGGAAAAATAACTAAAAGAATTCGAACTTTTGCAGCGATATTATATAGACTTAAAAATGCAATAGATGAAAAAATTTTTAAAGATATATTTTACGCATGGATATATTCAATTGTAACGTATGGAATCTGTGCCTGGGGAGGTGCATATTATACTAACATAAATAAATTAGATAATATATATAATAAAATCAGATTCACAATAAAAACTAATCCCACTAACCAAAACAAAACTGAATGCCATGCATTATCCATAAGACAAAACTATATATACAGAATAATAAAATTTGTTATAGCAAATGAAGAATGGTTAATAAAGAATCGAAACAGATCTTCAAGTAGATTAAGTATGGAATATCAAGTGCCAAAAACAAATAAAACTCTATTCAAAAAAAGTTTTAGTTACACTGCTCCAAAGGTATTAAATAAATACCAAACTGCTAATTATACTAATAAAAGATTGAATTATAATATTTTTGATTTTGCAAAGAGCATTGTGTTTGAAACGCTAATACAATAGAAATATTTACTAATACAAAAAAAAATATATTTTTTTTTTCCTAACTTTTACAATACATGTGTTTAATTTCTGTGCATAGAGATATCTATCATAAATATCTATATCTTCAACAATTTTCATGAACACTAATCAAAATTTGAAGAGATAATACTATGAACAAGATGTATTTTTTGTTTTAATTTTAAATATTTTCAACATATTTTTGTGATGTTATAAAAATCCAATTATTGTGCGTGCACACGATCATAAATTATTAACGGTTTTTTTTTGTTCATGATAATAGAATAATAATGAATGTTGCTTGAAAAATAGAAATATAGTATTACAAATTATTCGACCTTCTGGAAGGACAAGTAGTCCCTTGAGGGTCACAGAGTGGGTGTATATGTATGTCCATTTGTCCATTTTTGTTTATTTATTATCTATTTTGTTTTGTCATCTGTCTTTCTTATGTATTCTGTAACGTGTTCTGTTCAATAATAAAAAAATAAAATAAAATAATCGAAACGATAATGAAATAAAACAATAATGAATAAAATATACTCAATATGGAGGAGAAAACAACTTACTTGCAGTATTCGTACATTTCGTCTTGGAACTCTCTTTTTTCCTCTGCTCGTACCACTTGTCGAATTTCGCCTTGGTTTCGACGGTGAAAGCTTCCGGATTAAAGAAGTTCATGGAAGGGAGGGGTCCATTGTAGTCTTGGTTTTCCGGTCGGTTGAAGAGATGAGGAAAAAAACCCTTCTTCAGTTCTTCCAAACCGAATGTTTTCTGTAGTTTAGACCAGTGGTTCTCAACCGGGGGCCATATGGCCTAAGGGGGGCCCTAGGATATTCCAGGGGGGCCACGGATGAAAATCTGGCAAAAGGGGAGCCACGGCTACTGATACGGGGGCCACGAAGAAGTTTGTGGAATTAAATTTTTTTAGTCACTCTGACTAAAAAAAATTTAATTTCAAACAAAAATTGCATAGAATATCTTTTTCGCAATTTTTCCGCTATTCAAATAACATTAACATGAGGAAGGAAATAAAAAAAGCGTTGCATGTAATCTCGGTGGGTTTACGACTTGGGGGTGACAGTAGGCCCATTGCCAACCCATTGCCTCCACTGAAAAGAAATAAAGTCGAATTCAGTTATAACGAACTGCAAGAGACCAAATCATACATGAGGAAAAATACTCACGAAATTACATTTTTTAAAACTACATTGCCGTATAACTTATGAAACTGTAATTGCATAAATTTGCTTTTGTGTCTCAATCGCTAGTGTTCTTATGTCATTCCTTTCAATTTAACAGGAAAAACGTGATTTTAAACATATTTAAGACGGTCTTAACGTCATTTGGTTTGCTAATTGGTTTATATGCAATCCAAGCAGAT
The DNA here is from genome assembly GCF_987345545.1 of Pholcus phalangioides. Lineage (NCBI taxonomy): Eukaryota > Metazoa > Arthropoda > Arachnida > Araneae > Pholcidae > Pholcus > Pholcus phalangioides. The sequence continues at coordinate 14,493,125 of NW_028301614.1, forward strand.
AATGTATTGGGGCTTAGTAGGACTAAGATTCACACCACATCTTTAAAGTTTTTTTAATCTACACTGTAATGCTTCCTATTAACTGCCCTACTACGTAAGCCTGCTGCTGGCCTGCAACATCCCAAGTAATTTCAATACAATTTTCCTATACTGCAAGAACAATGTTGTGGACATTAGAAAAGAAAATTCTAAAATGGCGTATGACCACATTTAAAGCTATTTAAATCCGTTTATTTGAGAGTCAGGGCATCTGCTGATTTTTTAGAAACGTGTAATAAATTCTCACGTAAGTCTTCACTTTGAAATGTCCATAACCGGCTGAATGCATGTCTTTGTATCAGTCAACCTAAAATTTGTGGTTTTTAGTGTTCATAATACGCATGCAAAACCAATTCAGCGACACATTTTTCACAATCTGCAAAAACCTCGTGGATTTGATAGATAGAAATGACGTTTAAATGCCAAAGATTTGGAGTTCGAGTCAATATGAAAATGTCAAATAATTGAAATTGTGCTTCGTATAAATGAAATATTTTAATATTGAAAGCTATATATGTGGAGATTAATCTCGCGCCGGTAGTCATACGTCTCATAAATGTGAAATTTTGTCATAAAACTGAGAGTGAGGCCCGAATCCCCTTGCGCACAAGTGGAATTTCATGGCATTTACGCACAACAGAGCCCCTCTTGGCCAATTTTTCTTTTTTTCTTCCCACCCTTTCTTCCTTTTGTTTCCTTCCGAAATTTATAAAAGTAAAATGACATAATCATTATAAAAAGGACTGTTTTCAGATCAAATTGCAAAAGTTCAATTACGTTAGTGGAAAAATATCAGATTTTTTTTGGTGGGAATATAGTCAAACCCCATTATAATGAACTCCAAGAGACCGGAGTAATAAAGAAATTTCGTTACAAAAGAATTTCAGATTTTTATATTGTTCCTATGTAAACTTATCCGGGGCATTAGAAAAGTTTTCGTTAAAACGATATTTTTTTTCCGTTATAACGGTATTCGTTAAAACGAGAGTCGACTGTATTTCGTCTCAAACTATTTTTTTACGTGCGTATGCAGACTGCATGGGTAACAGGGCGTATGGCACTCTACTGGCGAGCCGTTAGTCTTAGAGACATACCCAACTAGAAAAAAGTATCCAAATCACGTGTCCAACTCAGATACGTCATTCATGCTGTAAGGGGTTGTCTAGTTATAAAATAAAATAAAAAACTTTTTATACCATCCCCGTGTGCCAAAGAACCCAATTAAGAAGTTGTTGCTCTGTCTTTTCCGATGACAACTAAAATAATTTCACGTTTCTAAGTGCAATATTCACCGAGATTTGCGAATTTGAAAAATTGGGGAAATTCGGGAAAAGAAACAGCATTAAATGCGGGTAGAATGGTTTCCTCGCATTTAATGATGTTTTTTCCCACGTTCTTCGAATATCTCGTGAATATTGCACTCAGAAACGATAAATTTTTTTTGTTGGAGACCGGGAAACAACTTTCCAATTGGGTTTTGGGGCACAGGGTGTCCACATAAAAAGTTAATATTTTTATTTTAATAACTATGTAACCCCTGGCAACATGAATCAAATATCTGAGTACTACACATCATTCGGGTACTTTTTCCAATTGGAAGTATGCCTCTAGGACCAATGGTTCGCCAGTAAAATGCCATATGCCCCGTTACCTATGCACCTTGTATATTAAATATAGTACAGACTATTATGTGAAATATTGTGTTGTGTTTAAGCCAACTCGCACGTTGCTTCGTTCGCCCTCGAGAGAGCGGCCACATTATGAACCAAAAAGCCACTTGAAGGTAACTTGTCATCCAACGAAATATCAGATTTTCACCGTATCGAAATTAAAGTCAACAAACTGATAAGAGGGGGTTTCGGATTTGCTGACACTTTTGATGACGGGGGAGGGGGGGGGGGTTGAAGGTGGCTTACGTCATCAACCACCCCTTTTTCAAGATATGAAATATTCTAAGCTGCTGACGGAATTTTGCTGATGGGGGGGGGGGGGAAGAGGGTCAAAAATGGCTGAAAATCTGCTTACGTAATACTTGAATGGCCCCTTATTTATATTTTCCGATGGATTTGAAATCCTGATAATCATTCATAAATCCATGATAATAAATCCATCAAATCCTGAAATCATTATTATGTTCATAGTTTTGAACAGTTTTGTCACTGCGTATGCAATGCCAAAATCCGTATATACCGGATGACTCGAAATGTTAAGTCGTCCGCCAAAGCAGTTTTTTTTTCCTTGTAGCATTTGCAGCGAATTCACAATGACACTAACAATTTTAAGGGAATTAAAATTATTTAATACTCTAGAATATTCTTTAAGAAATTCATTTTTAAAAATATTGTTGGTGCTGCTACCTACTTTCAAAATCAGAAGTGCCTTATGTGGTGATGACGAGAAGCTCAGGCATAAAAAATTAAATTTTTCATTCAGCTACGCTCCTTATAAATAAAGCTTATAAACTGACCTGAAAGATCAAAATTCCAGTTCAATAATTTCTTCAAGACCCAAAGAGACATCCAAAATAAAGGTCCTCCACACAAGCAGACGACAGGTAAGATCGTAAAAAGTGAATTTTTCCACACTGCACTTTATAGTAATGTGCTGCCATCTAATGTAAAATTTGAAAGCGACTCATGTGGTGATGATGAAGTTCAAAGTGAAAAAAAATATATTCTTTATTCCACTCAGCTCCTTATAAACAAAGCTCGTGAACTGAACTGGAAATTTAAACTATAAGTTCGGTTATTTTATTTGAGCATAAGGAGACGTCCAAAACAAAGAGCCTCTTAATGAGCAGACGACAGAGAGGAAGTCGGTTCCCTACGAGTTAAGCCCACAAACAGAACTGGAAGTTCGAACTGCCAGTTCAGTCATTTTTTCAGGACACAAGGAGACGCCCAAAACAAGTAACCTGGAGAGAAGCAAACGATAGAGATTATATATTACTGGAGGGAGCATCCAGCTACCGCGACTGCAGCGACATCAAATGCAGGGAAATCACGTCACTCCGTCAAAACAAAGTTCCCGCCTGGCAATTGCTCCATAGAAATGTACAGTTCGGTCTCTAAATATTGGGTTTTAAAGATTTAAAAAAAGGATAAAGAACTCATCTAAAGGGGAAAAAAGATTCAATTATTTTCATTTAATACCGGAATCATTTCTTTCGTCATTTCTTGAATTTTCCTTCATCAATTATGGAATTTTCCACCATTATTTTTTGAATATTCTTTCATTAATTCTGGAATTATTTCCTTTATTAATTATTTTATTTCTTTCATTACTTCTGAAATAATTGCTTTCATCAATTCTGGATGTGTTTCTTTCATTAATGCTGAAATTATTTCTTTTATTAATGCTGGAATTATTTCTGTCATTGATTCTGAAATTATATCTCATTAATTCATTAATTCTGGAATTATCTCTTTCATTAATTCTGGAATTATCTCTTTCATTAATTCTGGAATTATCTCTTTCATTAATTCTGGAATTATCTCTTTCATTAATTCTGGAATTATCTCTTTCATTAATTTTGGAATTATCTCTTTCCTTCATTCTGGAATTATCTTTCATTAATTTTATTATTATCTCTTTCATTAATTCTTTCACTAATTTTGGAATTATCACTTTTATCAATGCTGTAATTATCTCTTACATTAATTCTAGAATATTTTCTTCCATTAATGCTGAAATTATCTTTCTTTAATGCTGAAATTATAACTTTCATTAATTTTGGAATTATCTCGTCCAAGCTGAAATTATTTTTTCATTTATTGTTTTAAACTCCTATTTATGCCATAAGAAAATAACCGGGGGGGGGGGATCGTGTTTGTTTTCGCCGTGTCACGTGATGTTCCGACAAAAGATGTTGGGGGACACAGTTCTCAACGTGCGCCTGCAGCCTGCGGTAGACCCAAAACCAGCAACCAATCAAAAAGCATCATTTTGACGTCACCAAAAAGGGAGATTCCCCTCCCTTCCTCGCTTAGCGGTGACTTGTCCTGCTTGGCGACTTGTATCAAGGTTTCTAGAATATATAAAGGACTTGTATGTCATGTTGGCGAGAGAAATTTGTGGCGTCTGTAAAAAAGGATTTCAAAAGTAAATCCTCCCCCTTATTAAGGAAACACGCGTGAGAAATGTCCACAAAATTTTATGTGAAGGTTCCGTTTCTTGCTTTGAAGAGAACTGTTCTGCAAAGTTTAGAACATTTTGTGATTACAGAGAACATTTGAAAGAAGTGCATTCTGTTACGTAAACTTAACATAAAATTTCTGTTACGAGGATATAATACATCAAGAACAAATGAGTTTTGCTTAAAAATTATAAACATGGATTTTTTTATAATTAAAAAAAAATCTATGAAACAAAAAAATAAATTTTATGTCATTTCATACTCGCTACTCATGCGAAATCTGCGTTAAAACCCTTACTTTTTTAGTTTATTAATCACCTTTGCAATTTAAATATTCAAACAATTAAGTTTTATGTTTTTTCTATTTGTATTTTTTCTGCTTTAACGGGGGTTTGATCCTTAAAATTTCTTGGGCTGTGTACTATTGACAATAACTTAATATGATTTTTAAAAAAACAAGTAAGATTCATCCTGTTTTGATTCTATCATGTCAGACATAATATAAATAGAACATTTATTTATAAAAGCATGCTTATTTTGATTGGATACTGGTGATATGAATGAATCACATTTAATCATACATTAAAAAAACGAAGATAGTAATGAGAAAAACAAAAAAGCCTCAGTCGAGTTAGTGGGATTCGAACCCACAACCTTCGCAATGCGTGTCTTAGGCCGGTATTACACTATGAAAGTTCTTTGTCAAAGATCATTTATAAAATACGTTTGACAAAAAATTTCGTAGTGTAATGGGCAACTTCGATAAAAGTCGCTCTTTATCAAGTTTTATTTTATCAAAGTTACCCTCCTCTTACCTATATTTGAAAAAAAGATTAATGCTGATGCTTTCTATACTGCAGTTTCAATTGCTGAAGTTTACGTATAGGCTATACTTTATGATTTCGTAAAGAAATTAGAAAATGAGTTGTAAGGTAGTCAGTGGGAGTTGCAAATATCTTAATGCCGTATACGTGAACATCAGCCTACAAAAACAGAAACAAACAGTTGGATGCTTATCGGTTATAACGAATTCAATTCCGTCCTAGTGAATATAAATACTAAATATATAATACTAGCAATACTAAAATAATGTTGAATATATCGTTATAACGAATGGTCATATTTATATATATGGGATACAAGGGGTCTCATATTTTCAAGTAATACGTCACCACTCGTGGTGGGGGGGGGGGGTTCGCGTTTGCTGACTTTAATGACAAGGTGGGGGGGGAGGAGGAGTTCGAGTGATGATTGTTTGAGAAATAGAGGGGTAAGAAAATATGGAATTGGGTTATGGTACTTGGTTGGTATATATGAAATGGTATATTATTTCCGAAAGTAAAGTATTTATGTAAATTAGGCCCTATACTTCTGGTACTTGCAATCAGGTAGTGGGAGCCCTATAACATCACTCGGTCTGGGGCCGTGGCCCCCCACAAGGGGTGGACTAACAAGGCTCCAGCCCTGGGGCCCGGGATGATTTTCATCATTTTTTTGTTTTTTCAACTATAAATTCATCATAAAGTGGAACGTGAAAAATCCCAGCCTAGGGGCCCTGCTTCAGGATGTGGGGGGGGGGGCATGCCCGGGGCCTTATGATGCTCTTAAGTTTTACAGACATGGGTTATAGCAAGATTGGGGTTGGATGGGTCAATGAAGGTTACATGTCGTGGGTGACAATCTACGAGTCCGCAAATTTTAGGGAGCGGGGTTGTTTCCAAGTTTTTCTTTGGGGAGCCACACTGGTGGATCGATTTTTTTTCAATGGATTAAGTTCCATAAAATCGAAAGTTGTATTTCAAGAAAAAAGCCCGAATATCTCTCTGAAGCACTACCGTACTATTGCGGGAATCGACGTCGGGTGTGTTTTGTCAACGCGATAGCTAGATGGCGATCTCTAGCTTTAGATAACGCTCTGATTCTGTTCATTCCCATATAACCACTCAAAGAAGGATCGACGTAACTACAGATTTGTGTCAGAGTTCCTCACTCTTCGTAAGCCAATGCGCCACAGCGTTGGTTGATTTTCAACTTTGAGCCCTGAAGGCTAATCGATCTCACGTTAAAAAGTCGCGCCACTGAGAGCAACAGTCCTACAACAGTACAAATATTCAATCATTACGCTTCACTCACAATTTAAAATATCGATGGCAGCACTGGAAAATCAGACAACACTAGATAGGCACTCAGACTGTTAGGTACACTCCCACATTTCCGGCACAACTCATTCGGTAGTAACTTGCCCATGACGATAGACCGGAGTTTTGCTAGGTTTGAAAGAAAGTCTTTGTAAACGTTAGAACCATTGAAATATTGATAACAATTCAATGGACCACTTACAGCCATGATTCCATGGCTCCCTTGTCTCAGTCAACGGTTTACCCACGGCTCTCTTAATACTTGAAGTACTAGTTCAAATCACTGAACAGTTACACATCAATATAGATAGCTTGGCTCTGATGAAGGCTGGTGACTCACTCATAGAAGCTGCGATTCACACTTTGAGAACAACTGACTTGCAGTACACGGGTATTAATATTTTATTCAAAAGCTACGTGAACATCGTTAATGTTCTGTTAAGTCTGTTCGAGGACCACCTCTTCCATTATCGCGATTAGGTTGAGGACTCAGTTTTCTTCATTAAACTCGAATATTTACGTTGTATCGGTTTTCACGAATATCGGATCTGTCGAATTTTTTTCACGTGCCACTTCGCTATATCCGGGCTCGACTGACACATCACTGGATTTGTTGGTTCATATAGATGATACATTTATTTCATTATCATCTGAGATAGTTGACAGTAAACCAATATCAGGTGGGAAATCTTTTTTCAAATATTGCCTCCTCATCAATGTTTGATAAAAGAGTTATGCTGATGCACTTCCTAGAACTCCTTAATACATGCCTTCATATACATAGTATATGAAGGCGTCTTAGCACTTCCTATCCCGCACTGTGACGTATTAACTCTTCAAAAACCTGTTATTTCTACGCAGGGCCGCAACTAGATATTTTGTCACCCGGGGCAAGTCGGCATTTTGGCGCCCCTTGTAATGTAGAAGCAGTTAAAGGGTGAATTCGGCACCCCCTTCTGGTTCAGCGCCCGGGGCACCAGATCCGCTTGCTCCCCCCTATTTGCGGCCCTGTTGCTACGTTACCTTCTCCTCTCACTTGCCACTCCCTTCTCTGGGGAGAAAAAAAGATTCTTTTCCGTGTGTATTTCTTGGATTAAAAGAAAAAAACCTTGATTTTCTATCATATTTATTGTTGAAAAAAAACACGCAAGAATCTATAACTAGGCTGAATCTATAACTAGGCAATCGGGGCACTGTCCCAGGGTTCCGAGCCGAATGTGGCGCAGAAAAATTTACACTTACTATTTTACAATTCCGTTCTCGTATTTTTTATTGATGTTTTTGTTTAATTAATGTAAATTAATAGAAGTAAAGGAATCAGGTAATAGAATTCCATGACCTCCACAAAAGTGTGGCTGACAGGCAGGGTCGTCGTAATAGCATCATAGGCCCCCGAGCCAAATAATTTTTTGGAGGCCCTACCTGAAAAATTCGTAAATTGAATCTGGTAACCCTATCTGAAGACCACATAATCCGTATTTTCACTTATTTGTTCGATCATCCATATTGTCCGAATGTTTTTGTGGAAACAAATAACTATTTTTTCTACATGAAATCGATTATTGCAAATATACAATTTTTTTTTACCGAAATTTTCGTCTCATAAAAAAATTTCATGCCAAAAAATAACAAAGAGAACTCTCTATTTCTCTTTCATCATCGCATGAGTTGCCTGAAATTTCGAGATTATATGGCATCACCAACAGTATATAAATCAAGCCTCCGGAGAGAGTAGGACGTCAGCGGTCTAGGGGTCTGTTCATCCAAAATTTGGGTCCGCTTTCCGGACCCTTCACAAAATTCCGTATCCGAAAAACGAACCCTTCACGAAATAAAAAATAATGAATCCATAAATTTGAAATTTCATTTCTTTTGCTATAGATCAACTAGATTATTTCGCTTCCCACAAAATTACTCATTTCATCCAGGTTTAGGTTCACTTGTATTCAAGGCCATTAGTTAGGGTCCCGACATTTCCAGAGGGGTGCGGGGTCATCATGCGCTCAATGCGTGGAGAGGCGGATCAGAGGGCAAAGCGCACTCGGCATCATAGGCGGAGATAGACTTGGAAGTCTGGGGGCACGATGATGATGATGTGTCAATTCATCTATACATATATGGATTAGATCAGTCGACTTCATCTTTGATGCTGGGGGGCAATGCCTCCCATACCCCCCCCCCCCCCCACGGAATCTCCTCCCATGCTCGGCACCCCCGCGCGCCATCTCATGACGAAATAAGTTTTACTTAAATACTTATTACTATTAATTCATCAATAAGTATCATTCACACTAGTAATTATAATAATTAAACAATTATTAATTAATCAAGATGGTTGGGGGAACGATTGAGTTAATGATGTTAAATTAATTAAAACTGGCTTTAACTGGTAGGTGGTAGGAGTAAATTAATTATGAGCATAAATTACTTAAATAGCATCCAAAACTCATCATGGTGGTTATTTCGTTTGTTAATTCATTATTTGTTTATAATTAATGAATTATTATTCATAAACTAATCATCATCAGGAATTCGTAGTGATCAACTGATTTATTTAAAACGAACTTTGACTTGGTAAAAATCCGAAATGAAAACGTTTACAAGCGTTTTTTGGACTTTCACCAACTTGCTTTGGTAAAACCCGAGTCTTTGGGATTTTACCGTTACATATAAGACGCAATGTATTTATGATGAAACTATTAATATGATGAAATTATTAATATGATGAAACACGGGCAATTTAGTCGCTAAACTTTTACTCTGAGCGTTGTATTCCTCAACTTCTTCATAAACTGACATATCCATTATTCATTAAGTTGCGTTCCTAGCTAAAGATGTAATGCATCAAAATAATTAGCTTCTTCCGCAAATTACTCCATCCAATACAATCATCCACATAAGTTTCATGTTTTTTAAAACCGAGGCCATTACAGAGGTTGCAAATGATAAATTTCCTATAGCAAATGGTAAAAAAATTTCTTCATCCATAACTACTACTAGCAACAGCACAAGACTAAGGCCGGGATTACACTATAAAAGTTTGATAAAAGTTCGTTTATAAAACTTCAAAAATGCAACCAATAGGCGGATCAGTTAAATTCGCTCGAATGTAACAGATGTGTTTATTGGTTACATTTTTCAAGTTTTATGAAAGAATTTTAATCAAAGTTTTATAGTGTAATACCAGCCTAACGAAGAGTGACAAACGGACGAAAACTTTTGCAAAAACAATTTCATATAAATCTTTTATATAGTGTAATGTGGTCCATTTCCTTTATAAAATAAATTTAAAAAAAAAATTGAATACAAAATTTATAAAAGATCTTTGCCAAGTTTTATAAAAGAAAATTTTATCAAACTTTTATAGTGTAACGCCGGCCTTACGCTCTAACCACTGTACTAATTGCGGTTATAAAACATTTGTAAAATTCACTGTACTAATTGCGGTTATAAAACATTTGTAAAATTCACTGTACTAATTGCGGTTATAAAACATTTGTAAAATTCACTGTACTAATTGCGGTTATAAAACATTTGTAAAATTAAGCATATCTATCATTAAACGTCGCCAAGTATGTTGGCGTCAATCAACAATCGTGCCAAATAACCAAGATCATATCCTGCGATCAAGCTCTAGTGAAGATGAGAGGAAAAAACCTTCTCCACTCCCTATTTACTGACGTCATAAAATGCTGCTTTTTGATTGGTTGCTGGTTTTGGGTCTACCGCAGGCTCTAGACGCACGTCAGTTCTCAGCACTGCCAAGGCGGAGACCGCTGACGTCCTACTCTCTCCGGAGGCTTGATTTATATACTGTTGGTGATGCCATATAATCTCGAAATTTCAGGCAACTCATGCGATGATGAAAGAGAAATAGAGAGTTCTCTTTGTTATTTTTTGGCATGAAATTTTTTTATGAGACGAAAATTTCGGTAAAAAAAAATTGTATATTTGCAATAATCGATTTCATGTAGAAAAAATAGTTATTTGTTTCCACAAAAACATTCGGACAATATGGATGATCGAACAAATAAGTGAAAATACGGATTATGTGGTCTTCAGATAGGGTTACCAGATTCAATTTACGAATTTTTCAGGTAGGGCCTCCAAAAAATTATTTGGCTCGGGGGCCTATGATGCTATTACGACGACCCTGCCTGTCAGCCACACTTTTGTGGAGGTCATGGAATTCTATTACCTGATTCCTTTACTTCTATTAATTTACATTAATTAAACAAAAACATCAATAAAAAATACGAGAAATGATCAAAGTTATCGAATTGCAACGTATATTTGATAAAGAGATGATCATGAAGCGCTTTAAAAGTATGGGAAAAATTTATGTCTGTTCAATATGATTCGAGCCATGATGAAGTGTCAGCAGGTGGACCACTCGCCAATTATCTTCTATATATATAAAATTGATTTTGTGTGTGTCTGTGTGTGTGTGTGTGTATGTTCTCTATACAAATCTACAATTTTAGATCGATCGTCGCCAAATTTTGCATATATACCAAATGGGACCCGACTTGAACGAAAGGCTACTTTAAAATTTCGTCAGACCAGGGCAAATGCCCCAAATGGGCAAAAAACTGTCCGGCAACAATGGCTTTTGGGCCTCAACAATCACTTTCCGAACGTTTACTTTGGTTACCGTGGTTCCCTAGCAATGCGTTTCAGACGTGTATATGCCTTTATAACGGTTTGTCAAACCATGTCCAAGTTAACCAATATGGCGACCTGCGCGATTCATGAAATAAACAAATATAGATTTACACAGAAACGTAGAAATGAATATATATTTTTCTTTTTTTAAGGGGCGCTAGGTATTTCGACCCCCCCCCCCCCAGAACTTCAAGTTATCCATCTGTCTGTTCCAGCTTCCAAAAATCCTTAGTTAAAGCTGTGGAATTTTTTCGATGCCCTTTTTACGGGCTCATAACTAATTTTAAAATATCCTAACCCACATGAATTTATGCAAATAAATATCAAAAGAGACAATATGGAGACATTAATTTTCATACTTGAGAAGGTATAAATGAAATCAATGATATTGCTCGAATATCCAACTCAAAAGTATAGGTTTGGCTAATTACTTCATATTTAATCTCCTGGGCTTCGTATATCTCTAAGCGAACTGAATATTTCAAAAATCGAGAATTATATCAATACAATTTTTAAAATTATTGATGGGGTGGAAAATCCCACTAATTTCCGCATTTCTACAGTAAAATCGACAATTTTAGCACTGATTTCTATGAGGATCACCCTTTTCCTGACTCTCAAAGCGATGCTGGTGATGATTATGACGTCTATTCAAAAAGCCTCATTACTGAGAGTATATTGAAAATGTGGCAAACCATTATAAAGGCATAAACTATTATACATATACTAACAGGATTAAAGAAGTGACAAACCGTTGTAAAGGCATATACACGTCTGAACACTCATTGCTAGGGAACAACGGTAACCAAAGTAAACGTTCGGAAAGTGATTGTTGAGGCCCAAAAACCATTGTTGCCGGACAGTTTTTTGCCCATTTGGGGCATTTGCCCTGGTCTGACGAAATTTTAAAGTAGCCTATCGTTCAAGTCGGGTCCCATTTGGTATATATGCAAAATTTGGCGACGATCGATCTAAAATTGTAGATTTGTATAGAGAACATACACACACACAGACACACAGAAAATCAATTTTATATATATAGATATGGCTTTGGCATCAGCTACTCTGTCGTCTGCATGCTCCGGTTTGAAGGGAAGGAAAAGAAAACACGCAAGAGTGAAAAGAATATCGGCAAAACCGCGACGCATGTGACTCCTCCAGAAGCAGTCGGCCAATCACGCCGGACGTAAAGCACTGTCGTCAGGCGTATTGTGCTCTGTAGGAAAACAGTCATGCTGCTTTTCTTACTGGTGAGTGGACGGCGTGTCGCGCTGGGCGAATCACGTTGCGCGTGGCACAGGAAACCTGCTCCTAGGAAAACCCGGCTTTAGGATCTTCTATCGGATGATCGATGTTGAAAAAAAATCGCGCATTAAAAAAATTCCATATGATATCTTTTTGGTGGTGCCCCTTTAGTACTGATGCCCTAAGCACGTGCTTATTTTGCTTAATGGTTAGTCCGGCCCTGTGACTGCGCACATAATTTCTCTGGAATGAATGTTTCAAACAAATATTTAAATATTTTTCACACGTATTTTAGTTCATTTTTTTAAGTTTATAGTAGGGCTACAACATGAACCTGCATCCTTGATACATGTATTATTGTTGAAAACGATGTGGAAGGTTGAACTTTTCAATTGTGATTAATTTGTGTGGCTACTCTTAACTACTTTTATTCGCATGAAGAGAATAAAATTAATAAAACTGCTTGCTATCACTTTTTGTGATTTTTATCACTACAAGAATGCGTATTTTGGAAGCTACAGCTGACATTTTCTCAACGAAACCATAATCATTTACACAAAAATAAACTAATTTCAAATAATACAAATTTCATCCATGGTGAATTTTCCTACATGTGTAAGCGTAAGAGGGTTCTCATACTAGGGAATTTAAATTACCCAGGTATTTATTGGGTGAACCTTTCATCTAGAAATCAGTATGAAAGAGACGTTCTTAAGTTGGTGCTCGAAAATTTTTTGTATCAGCATGTATTAGAAGCCACCAGGGGTACTGCTATTTTGGATTTAGTTCTTACTAGTTCTGAGGATCTTGTTGAACATGTTTCGGTGGGGGAAGAGTTTTCTTTCAGTGATCATCGTATCGTCAGATTTCACTGTAACTTTTCCTCGGGTAAGGTCGATAACAAAAGACTGGTTCCTTGTTTTCGAAGAACTAACTTTGATGTTTTGAGAAGAAGGTTAGCGGAAGTTTTCAAAGACCGGTTGGAATCAGTAGGGATGGTAAGTGAATGGGAAGAATTTAGTACGAAGCTGTCCTCTGTTGTGCACGACGTCATACCCTTTGTTCGAAAAAAGCGTATTTGTACATCGCACCCTCTATGGTTCACGGATAGCGAGCGTAACCTTTATCTTGAAAAGAAAAGAGCATTCAGAGAGTATAAAAGTGGACGACGTGACCTATCATTGTTTACTGATAAAAGAAGACTGTTGAAGAAAACGATAAGGGATAGGAAGAAGGAAGTTGAATCTAGGTTGGCAGATAACATTGACTCTGACCCACAATCATTTTTTCGATACGTCAATAATGGATGTAAGGGGACAACTGGCCCCCTCTCGATAGGAGGGTCTAGGTTAGAGAGCAATGTAGGCATGTGTAGTGCTTTCAATGACTGTTTCGCGTCGGTTTTTAATGGAGATAATGATATTCGATATACGGGTGTTGCATGGGGTAATAAAACCCTCAACGATATTCAAGTAGAAGATGTGGAGGTCCTAAATCTTCTAAGAAATGTATGTGCAAGAAAAGCACCAGTATCAGATGATATCAATCCCAGGGTCCTCAGGGAATGTGCTAACGAATTGTTGGGGCCAGTCGCACAGATATAAAGGAGTAGTGTTGCTGAGGGTATCGTCCCAAGGGATTGGAAACTTGCTAATGTTGTTCCGATATTTAAGAAGGGTAGTAGAGAAGCGGTGTCCAATTATCGTGAGTTTGACGAGCTCCATCTCGAAAATTTTGGAAATTATCATCAAAAGGCAGTTTGTGAATTGGATAGGCGAGAATAATGTATTGTCGGATAATCAGCATGGGTTCAGGAAGGGGAAGTCATGTGTAACTAACCTCCTTTGCTTCTATGATCACGTGACTAAGGCTTTGGGTAAGAGCAAAAATGTAGATGTTGTTTACCTTGATTTCCAGAAGGAATTCTCATTGACGAGCGGCTTAGGCTTTCTGAACATTGTTCAGCGGTGGTGAAAAAATCGAATAGAATGCTCGGTTTCATTTTCAAAAAGGTCTCTTCGCGTTCTCCTAGTCATTCTTCCGCTTTTTCGAGGCTTAGTTCGTCATGGACTGTAGTATGCTGTAAGGTTTTGGAGACCATACCTGCAGAGGGACATAGACTTGGTTGAAGGGGTGCAGAGAAGAGCTACGCGTGTCCTTATTGGCACACACGGCTTGAGTTATGAAGAGAGACTTCATTTTTTGAACATGTTTACATTGGATGAACACAGGTGTCGAGGAGATATGATCTATGTATTCAAAATTTTCAATGGGATGGATAGGATGGACCATGAACTTTTAGTACACCGCCAATCGACTGCTTTTACAAGGGGACACTAGTATCGATTGGTGAGGGACAATGCAAGGTTGTGGTGTCGCAGGGAATTTTTCTCTAATAGGGTTGTCAATAAATGGAATAGCTTACCCCCGGAGGTAGTAAATTGTAACACAATTGACATGTTTAAAGAGAAATACGACAAACATGTTGGGGTAAATCGAGAAGCTATCCATTCTTAGATTAAGACAACCATAATATTCTTTATGGGCATTGTATAGTATTCTATCATGTATATATATATTGTTTATAATTTGTGTTAATTGCATTTTTAATTGGGTTGCTGTATTTTTGAAATATATGACATCCATATTTTTATGGGCATCTTTTTTTTCTCAGCCACCTCGTTGGGCATTTTGCCTGTTGTGGCGTTGTATTTGTATTTACAGTAACTTGATGACATTGTGTCGTCTTCAAGCGCAGAATTTACATTGATTGAAAATAATTTATTCTAATTTTTTTACTGTATTCTATTACGTTTATTTTGCTCTTTCGTTATTTTCATAAATTAAAAATTAATCAAATTAAATTCAAACATATTTATATATTTTAGACAATTTTTGAATAACTATCTTCTAATGGAAAAACGGGGGGTGGGGTGGTAGAAAATTATTCATGTTCGCAAGAGGGGGGCCATAGGAATAAGAAATGGTTGAAAGGGGGCCATGGACAAAAAAAGGTTGAGAACCACTGGTTTAGACAGAGCCATCGGGAGAAAGTTAAGGCTGTCGATAACCCGGATGTTGATGGTGTCTAGCCGCAAAGCCATTATTTTGGATCCACACTGCACCACAGAAGGCTTTATTCCTTGCTCTAGGAGATATCTGTAAAGAAAAAATAACACGTGTTATAAAATTTACCACAAAATTCATGCATAATAAAAATAAAACAAGCATGCGAAAATTTTCGAAAGAAACTTACTTGAGCAGGAATTGGCCATCGAACCCCTTCATGTTGTGTGCGATGGCGGTGTACCCCTTGTGTTCTTTGCGGAAGAGCCAGGTGCAGAATTCGTTGAGGGCGTTATACCCTCGAAAGACAAATTCAGTTCCGTCCGAGTACTGAGCAACTGCAAAGTTTATCACGTGCTCGCCTGAAGATTGATCCGTCTCGAAATCGAAGAAAACGAGCTTGTCGGAAGGGGTCTTCACCTTCTTCTTCTTGAGGGAGCAGAGATGGTGTTCGTCTTGATGAAAATTCTTGCAGTTGCTGCAATACTTTTCCCCGCAGACGTGCAAACCTCGAGGTCGCTCTTTTTCTACAAGAAATTTCTTGCATGTCGGACACTCGTAGAATTGCTGGCAGTACGTGGTGTTCTTGCCCCCAAGACTCTTATGCCTTGCAAAACATTCAGCCGATCGACATGTCCTGTGGCAGTCATCGCAGCGTTGGTGGGTGACGAGAGTGCATGATTCGCTGAAGCAGGTGTTGCAACGGACTGTGCATTTATGGTACTGGACATGGTCGTAGGCCTTATCGCAGTCCGAGCAGTAGAAATTAGTGCCGTGGAATCCTTTAGGCGATCTGATGAGGTCATAGTGTCCATTATTTAGCAACAAAAATATTTTTTTGTCTTTCTTGGGTGTCTTGAATACCACCTTCACTAAAAAAAAACATGAGAACAAAATTATAAAAAAATATTCAATTGAATATATAACATTCATATATAACGTTCGTTGAATTTTTAGTAATAAAAATAATTACCCGATAAAATTCTTCTGACGACTTGACGAATATTTGGACGTCTAGAACCTCGGCAAACTTGGTGATAGCATCGAATCCACAAGGACCAGGAGGAACTCCGGCCACTCGATGTAATGCCAAAGCCATATCTTTTTGAATATTGCTTCTGTCTCTTTTTATCCACTTTCGACGTTCCCTCTCCCGGATCACCACCACAACCTATCTGTTCTATGGCATCCTATGAGAAAGAAACAATATTAAATAATCGAAGGAGACAAATGAGATATTAAATAATTTTAAAACAAATTGAACCAACCTTCTAGACCTGGGTCCAATTGATTTCTTGAGAGAAAGGGTTCTCGGCCATAATGAACTCCACATCATCAACATGAAAATCCGATCCAAAGATCAACGCATTCTAGAAAAAATGAAAACTCGTTCAAAAAATAGAATACATTGGATATATTGGTAAAAAAAAAGAAATTAAAATTATATTGAACATACCTCTTCTTCTAGATCCCAGTCAACATCACTAGGCAATGGGTTTTCGTCGAAGATTGCAGCGGAATCCATCTCGATTGAGCTTGAAACTAAGAATGATGGTCTTTCCTTGATGACGGGGACATATATAGCGTCTCTGTAGATAAGCTATAGTAATTATCGGAAAGAACCCCGTGAGAACGGAAACATCCCTTAGTCAAGCTAACGCCGGTAGATATCAAAAAAGGCGACAGCCCCTACAAGTGCGAGATCCGGAAAAATCCGGGACGTGATAAGAAATGGCCTCCATGATACGAAAATAAACACGGGTGACAGGAAGTCTGGTTCGACAGGTGCGAGATCCGGAAAAAATACCGCCATTTTGAAAATATGTCGGACATTTTCCCAGGCGACAGGAAGTCTGGTTCGAGAGGTGCGAAATCCGGCTAAAAAAAGGAAGTCGGTCAAAACCGCGCGAAAACATTTCCGGTGGCGCCATCTAGCGGTGGAAATGGGCGTAAAAGTACCTCAAGCGTTGCGTAGACTACTATTAATAATTATTTTTTTAAATTTACTGGTTTTTTTCATTTATTTTCCTCGAGTGGCCACGGAGCCCTAAGGGCTCTACGGAGCACTGGTTGAGAACCGCTGGTTTATTGGAATCCTCCAATATTGCCAAACTCATTGATTTGGCATGAACAGGCTGGTAGGGTTACTAGTTAGCGAGATGTCACTTTTCCCGCTCAAAGGCTTTTCTTCTTTACCCTTCAGAACGTCTGCGGTCATTTTCGCTCTCTCCGCCTCGTCAGTATGTGAGGGGACATCGAGATGAGCATCGATGTATTTGCTCTTTTGAAATCGCTCGCTTTGTTCGACTCCCCAGTATGTGTTCGGCCTTATTGTTGGGGTTTGTTACAATCCACCAAATAGGGATCCAAACTACATCGCCAAATTGCATGATGAAATTTCCTACATGTGTAAGCGTAAGAGGGTTCTCATACTAGGGGATTTCAATTATTTATTAATTTCAATTCCCAGGTATTGATTGGGAGAACCTTTCATCTAGAGATCAGTATGAAAGAGACTTTCTTAAGTTGGTGCTCGAAAATTTTTTGTATCAGCATGTATCAGAAGCCACTAGGGGTACTGCTATTTTGGATTTAGTTCTTACTAGTTCTGAGGATCTAGTTGAACATGTTTCGGTGGGGGAAAAGTTTTCTTCTAGTGATCATCGTATAGTCAGATTTCACTGTAACTTTTCCTTGGGTAAGGATAACAAACGACTGGTTCCTTGTTTTCGGAGAACCAACTTTGATGTTTTAAGAGGGTGGTTAGCGGAAGTTTTCAAAGACCGGTTGGAATCAGTAGGGGTGGTAAGTCAATGGGTAGAATTTAGTACGAAGCTGTCCTCTGTTTTCCACGACGTCATACCATTTGTTCGAAAAAAGAGTGTTTGTACATCGCACCCTCTATGGTTCACGGATAGCATGCGGAACTTTCATCTTGAAAAGAAAAGAGCATTCAGAGAGTATAAAAGTGGACGAGGTGACCTATCATTGTTTACTGATAAAAGTAGACTGTTGAAGAAACGATAAGGGATAGTAAAAAGTAAGTTGAATCTCTACAGGTTGGCAGATAACATTGGCTCTGACCCAAAATCATTTTTTTCGGTACGTCAATAATGGATGTAAAGGGACGGTTGGCCCATTTTTCGATAGGAGGCTCTAGGTTAAAGAACAATGTAGGCATGTGTAATGCTTTCAATGACTTTTTCACGTTGGTTTTTAACCGACCGATGGATCTGCACGTAGATATACGTGTAAAAATGTCTGCGTCAAAAAGGTTCTGCACGTGAAAACACGATTCAGAAAATCCGTTTCTAAAAGGTTCTGAACGTAAAAAACCGATTTTCCTTCCCCCCTCAACGTCTTTGTTGAAATATGACGATGATGGTTCAGCACACGATTTTCTCATTTCTTCGCACAAACACTCAAAGCCATTGGGCTCCCCACGGTATTGAGCGAGAATCGCTGTCGCCACATGTGTGTGGTCAACTCGGAAAGTCAATTATCCTTTGCGGCTTATAGCATTGTATGTATATAATTCACATTTATGTGTAAATCCAGGTTATTTAGAAAAAGAGAAGAGATGCTTTATTTTCTTTTTTCCTCTACAAATATTCACCTAGATTTCAAAACAGACTCGTTCTGATCTTATTTAGACATTCTTAATTCTATTGTATTTGAATGTAAGAGAAAAATTCTTTTTTCTTCTTTTTTAGAAGCGAAATCTCACGCTGTACGTTATCAACCGCAGTGCAAATGAATGGGGATTACTGCATTTGTGATATAGTATCCCACCCATCAGAACACAAATTAATTCTCGGAATTTCTAGCACGAACTAGTTTCAGTTTTTCCTCATTTTTTTCCCCACTTTATTCTGCTCATTGACTGTATACATTTCCTTCTTAGTGTTGTCGAGAGCAGAAATATATTTTCGTGCTCTGTATATTATTTGTACTTCAAGATTTAATTTCGATTTATTCATAGCGTGCGTTAGAAA
Organism: Pholcus phalangioides; assembly: GCF_987345545.1. Lineage (NCBI taxonomy): Eukaryota > Metazoa > Arthropoda > Arachnida > Araneae > Pholcidae > Pholcus > Pholcus phalangioides. The sequence continues at coordinate 14,512,408 of NW_028301614.1, forward strand.
AATGGCTTCAGATTCTGAGCAGGAAAGTCCTATCTTCAGATGAAGAGTGCATGTCATCAGAATCTGAGTCTGATGAATCTGATTGCGGATTAGATGTGGCCAGAAATTGGTGCTTGGTAGGAATGGATATAAAAACGCCTGCACCACCGAAATTTCCATTCTCCGGAAAACCGGGAATTCGTATCACGGTTGAAAATCCTGATGATCCTTATGAATATTTTCGTTTGCTGTTCGATGATGAACTTTTAGACTATATTGTGCAAGAAACAAATCGTTATGCAGAACAGTTCTTCGAAACTGCTAAATTGACTCCATCATCCCGTGCTCGTAAATGGCATGACACTAACAGGAATGAGATGAATCGATTCATTTCTTTATTGTTATTGCAAGCGATGGTTCAAAAGCCCGTCAAAAGATGGTTTTGGTCAAAGCGACCAATGCTTTCAACCCCTTTCTTTGGCCAGGTCATGAGTGGTGAACGATACTCACTGCTTATGAAATTTCTTCAGTTTGAGAACAACGAAGCATTTGATGCAAAAATGCACCCTCAGCCTAAATTGAGAAAAATCTATGATGTGCATCGAAAGATCGTGAAGAATTTCCAAGGCGCTTACACCCCCTTGTCAGCTATTTCAGTGGATGAGACTTTGTTAGGTTATCAAGGCTTACTAGGATGGAAGCAGTATATATAGTCCGCCGACCACGAGATGAATTTTCGCTGCGTCATGTCACGTCACGTCGGATGATTTTATTCAATTTTTTTTTGATAAAACGATTGCACATCGAGAAAAGTTCATCAGTGACTGAGTTTTCATGATTGACATGTCCTTCTAGGATAAAATAGAATCGTTTGACGTGACATGACGTGCCGTAGCCAAATCTCATAAAGTGGTAGGAGGACTATACCAACTAAACGTTCCAGATTTGGAATAAAAATGTTCCAACTTTTGAATCGGAAAGCGGATACATATGGAATTCTCTGGTGTACACAGGGAAGGATACTGTTTTTCGTGATGAATACCGTCATTATGGCTTAGCAACGAAAGTTGTTTTCATGATGTTAAGTCAAGCCATGACTTGTTAGGAAAGGGCCATGTAATCATGACAGATAACTTTTATACGTCCCCTGAATTGGCAGAGATACTAATAAAACAAAGGACTGACACCTATGGAACTATGAGAATCAATGGGAAAGGACTTCATCCTGCCCTGAAGACCAAAAAAACTGAAGAAAGGCCAGTTCATAGCGTTCCAAAAAGGAAAGATGCTAGCCATGAAGCGGCAAGATAAAAAATCCCTATGCATGCTTAGCACGGTCCACAACACGGAATTCGTCGACACAAGCACGAGTGGAAAGGTTTACAAGAAACCCGTGCCGATAGTGGACTACAATTCTACTACGGGAGGTGTAGACTTTGCAGACCAGTGTCTGTCATACTATAATATTGCAAGAAATCAACAACGAAAGTATTACAAAAAAATATTTCGTTATCTACTAAATCAAATAGTATGGAATTCTTTTGTTCTATTTAAAAAGAATGGTGGAACATCGAAATAGGCAGATTTCAGGATGCGTTTGGTTGAAAGACTGATTGAAATATCTGGTAATAGGATGAAACCAATATCCAACGGAGGCGTAGCTTTGGATCCACTGGAAAATGTAATGAGATTGGCGGCAAGACATTTTCCTTCTTATGTGGAATGTACCACATCTCGCAAAAATTACCCTGTACGAAAATGTGTAGTGTGTGCCAACAAAACCGATGAGAAAGGAGTTCGGAGAGAAACTAGGTTTCAATGCAGTGAATGCAACGTTGGGTTATGCGCTGTAGACTGTTTCAAAACATATCACACAGTTAAGTTTTATTGATTATGAAGTATTAATTAAGTCATAAGTAAGATATATTAGTCAAAGTAATGAGTCATGTAAGAACCGATTTACCCAACCTCTCTCTCGGTAATTTAAAACTTCATTAATTGATGTCGGGTTTTTAATGTGCTCTAGATATTATGTCAAGATAACTTTTCGGAGGGAAAAGTGAGCTGGCCTCCACCGGGAATCGAACCTCGGTTCTCTCTCGATAACTGTCAAGTTAATGCACTGCGGTGCACAGGCTTTTCCCTCTATCTTCATGTATTGGCGTGTATGCGCTGAGTAGAAACATTGTAGCTTTATCAACTTCAGCAATAAGATTCCAAGGTACGATGGTAGATACCGGGTACAATATCTGTTCGACGCTTACATGCTACAATGCGTGAAGAGAGAAGGTAAAGTTCATGTTACCGCAGTACATTGGTTATTGTTGTTGCTCGGATTACGAGAAGACTGTGGTTTGATTATCGGAAGAGACCAGCTCACATTTTTTATTCCGATACATAGTCTTGGGATATCCAGAAAGCCCCCTCTCTGATAAACAGTCGGTTATCTGTAAATTTGGATTAATCAACACAGGCTATGTTAGGTTGGATCATCGAGATTCTATTATATAACATATATACTGTAATATTTTGTATTCATATTTTCGTCATGTGTACTTGAATTTCTCTTGAATACTCAGACCAATTCAATATTATTAATGTAAATCCGCGATTGCTTAACTAAATTATTTAAATGCACCGTATAACTGAATTTTTAGTTGATTACTGCAATCAATGCAAATCGAAACAATCCATTTACATTTAAATTTTTTTTCTCGTGTCGATGTAAATTTACACTTACAGATTTTGTTTGAATTTATACACATAATTTAGAATTCAATTATATAGTAGAAATTAGCCTACCACTTCGTGTGAATTTGTTTTATTTTGTATATATGCATATTCCTACAAAAATTTGAAAATTTTTGCGTTAATTAATGTTAAATTCAATTCACAGTACTGGGATTTTCTTAGAGCAGCGTTCTCAACCTTTTTTTCACTCGCTGAGTCCTATCCAGTATATAATTTCTATGGCGGAGCCCTGTGTGACTCAAAGAGCCCTTTTTTGTACATAATTTTTGAGGCAGAACCTTGTAAGCCTCTTTTATTTATTTATCGAATTTACTTATTTATATTATTTTCATCGAGTCGCCGCAGAGCCCCTGGGGCTCCGCGGAGCACCGGTTGAGAACCCCTGTCTTAGAGCATTTATTGAAATCTATTTTGCACGCATGCATTTCCTATCTCTTATTCCTGAATTTTTTTTGGACGAATGTGCTTGTGAATAGTGTCTATTGAAAACCAAGTAATTATGCAGCGTAGATACTGTGCATAGATATTTTAGTGCTCATCGCGCACAAGACCGCAAGACGGGTCATATTAAAAAAAATTTGTTGAAGTAATAGATAATAAGATGATTTCTCTTTCATACTCTGATTAATTAATGCATTTTACTAATTTAATTTGTTCATTTTCCAATTCAAATTGCAACACTTTCATCGCACATATTTGTTCTGTAAGGAGAACTAATTTTATTGCCATAAATTATATATACATACTAGGGGGGCTCTGCCCCCTGCCGCCTTTGGCGGCCAACCCCCCCCCCCCACTTCTCTCCCGGACATATCTTGTTTATTTCGTCCCACTTCATCAGCGTGCTATGGAAAAGGGGAAAGGGACGTGTGAAAGCACCAGCCTACTGAAGAAGCGAATTTTAATGAAAATAATAATAAAGCAACAAAAAACAAATGAGATTCATCAAGTATCCCCAGAAAACTTCCCCCATGGGGGTCCCCAGATTCAATTCGCTGAATTTCAGTGGGGCCCCACACTGGATATATCTTGGGCTACCGATGTGTTGCAAATTTTACAATGTTAAACCACAAAAATCAATGAGATACATTCAGGGGCACCGAATTACAACCTGCCAACATTTCCATGAAGCCCTGACCTGCAAGCTTGTCGGACACCAGCCTGTGAGAATTTTTCATTTTTATCAATTTTACAACGAATAAAATCCAGGGCCCCACATCCAGTAGCAGGGACACAATACGCAGATTTTTAGTGGGGCCTCAGACTGGCTATATCTCGGGTTTCGGCTGTGGCAAATTCTACAACAGAAAAGAATGAGATTCATCCAGGGCCCCCAAAATCAAACCTGTAAACATGGGGCCCCCGACTTGGAAGCTTGTCGGTCATCCCCCGGAGCGAGTGCCATGAAAAATTTTCATTTGTATTCGTTTTACCAACGAATAAAATCCAGGGCCCACAAAATGAAACCTGTAAAGATGGGGCCCCCGACTTGGAAGCTTGTCGGTCATCCCCCGGAGCGCGTGCCATGAAAAATTTTCATTTGTATTCGTTTTACCAACGAATAAAATCCAGGGCCCCCAAACAATTACCCGGGACACCAATTCGCATACTTTTGGTGGGGCCGCAGACTGGCTTTATCTCGGGCTTCGGCTGTTGCAAATTCTACAACAGAAAAGAATGAGATTCATCCAGGGCCCCCAAAATGTAACCTGTAAACATAGGGCCCCCGACTTGGAAGCTTGTCGGTCATCCCCCGGAGCGAGTGCCATGAAAAATTTTCATTTGTATTCGTTTTACCAACAAATAAAATCCAGGGCACCCAAAGTGAAACCTTTAAACATGGGGCCCCCGACTTGGAAGCTTGTCGGTCATCCCCCGGAGCGAGTGCCATGAAAAATTTTCATTTGTATTCGTTTTACCAACGAATAAAATCCAGGACCCCCCCAACCAATTACCCGGGACACCAATTCGCATACTTTTGGTGGGGCCCCAGACTGGATATATCTTTTGCTTCCGCTATCGAAATTTTTCAACGTTAAAGCAGCAAGAAAACAATGAGATCCATCAAGGGCCCCTGGAAATGAAAACTTTTTACTTATACGTGAAATCTTCCCCGGGTACCCCGACCCTGCGTTGGGAGCACTGCTGTTGTGTGTGTATATTATACATATATATACCTCTCGGCATGGACCTCCCCCCCCCCCACAAAGGAAGGGCTGACAGGGGCCACAACGATTTTTATCACTTTTTGATTTTTCACACTATAAATTAATCACAGAGGGGCCCCCTGAAAAGCTGGTTTGGGGGCTCGAAATCTAAATTCCAGCCTAAGGGCTCTGCTGTAGGATGTAGGAGCTTCTTGGTACATGCACATAACATGGTCCCGATGGGTCAAATGGGTCCCGATATGTGAATATCGACCCAATATCGATATATGATATATGATATCATATCGATATATGAATATATGAATATGAATGTACGATATATGAATGTGAATATCGATATATGAATCGAACCCACTTCCGTAACAGATTTCCGTCACTCAAAAATTTCACCCACTTCCGTCACTCGGTTGCTTAGCAACAGGCCCTTTTCGAGTTTGTTTGTGATTTTATATTATAGAATAGATATATACTAACCTTCAGCAATCTCATGTACCACCTTCTTAGGAGGTGAAATGAATTCATCCAAAAGAACCAACGTTTATTAGAATGTTGATATTTTGAGGGCGTGAAAGGGATACGAGTAAATGGAATTTTTTGTTGTTTTATCGCATTAATTTTTTTTGTTGGATAACAATGTTACGTGGTACCGGTAAATTCTATACAGGAATAAACTGAACATGTTCTACAAGGTACAAGTTTATTTGTTTGTGTGTGTGTGTGTGTGTGTGTGTGTGTGGTGCGCATATAAACCGTATATACTCGTGGTGTACAAGTCGAACCCCCCACCACCAAAACCACAACGCTGATCAAGATTTTGCTTTTCTCTCTGCAAAAACTGACCCACCCGTATATAAATTGACACCACTCCCAATAATTTTCGAAATGAATTTGAAAAAAAAAACTCGACTAATAAACACGAGTGACTAATATACACCTATGAAATAAAATGTCCTGACTGATAATTTTATTAACCGTGGCTCACTTTCCCAATTAATGGTTCACCTGCGGGTTCCCAGTATAGTTTTTAGGTATTCTCTCTTGTAAAAGAACCACTTCGAAGAGTAAATCGGCTCACAAATCGATGTCTTCAGCTCGTCGCGACGCCCTGACAAAGGTAGGTAGGCCCTAGTAGCCGCGACGCACATATTGAGAAACACTGACTCACGAACAGGGCATTTTCCAAAATTCCTAAGGGGTCATAAGGGGAATTTTCAATTACGAAACCCACGCGAACGAAGCCAGTTCGGTATGCAGTCTGTATAAATGCTATGGTAACTGATATATTCGGTGATTGTGTGCATAATCGCCGATCATTTCCGTAAGTTTTATAAAACTACTATACGTATTTATTACGTTTACCTGCGATTGTAGATAATATCCAATCGTCGATGGTAAATTTGATCAATACTAAAAAAATTATCTCTTTTCCGAGGATTATGCATTATTTCCGGGGATTATCCCCGGCAAAAGTGGTACTTTTTTTTTAGTATTTATAATATTGATTTTCGTATTGATAAATATGATAAATTGTTATCATTGTGCCGTGATAACATTTTAAATTTAAATGACCGTACTCGTGAGCTGAGCTAGAGTCTGAACTGGAAATAATGAACTCTGATTTAGCGAATTTTTCTGAACATCGCGAAATAACTTCTGTAATAATTAAGTCCCGTTTCACGAATTCCACAGCGAATGAAATTTGTTTTTTCCTCGATGGGAAAAAACAAAAACAAATTTTACAATTGTACCCTGATATAGAGTATTATGCGTATGGTTTATACCCGTTAGGGCAGGGGTTCTCAAATTGTGCACCGCGGCTTCCTGGTACTGCCAACTTTTTCAGTGTACCGCAGCGACAGCCCGAGAAAGGTTTTTCGAAGAGATTCTTCGTTAAATTTATCCGGGGAGCCGCAGAGAAGCGTTGATTAGGGAAAGGAACGCCACGGGTTGAAAAAGTTTGAGAATCCCTCCGTTAGGATATTATGCGTAATCATCGGTAAAAGCGATAAATTTCAAGTATTTATAAAATTTGTCAGCTAGGACTTGAAATTATGAATAATCATCAACAAAAGCGATATACGTATATATACATATACATTTGCATTTTTCAAGTTTACCAACAATGCTTGGGTATCCAAGTTACCAACAATGCATAATCACCAGTAAAAGTGATAGTGTAATATAGTGAAAATTTTCAAACTTACCGAGACGATTGCGATTATGCATAGTCATGCGTCTAGTGTTACCGTAATATACGCAGAGGAGTATTTACGGGGAGGGTTAAGCGGGCTCTAGCCCAGGGGGCAAGTTCGGATTAGTAGCAAATTTGAGGAATTAGTAAGCAAGAAAATTTATACTAGAATGGAAGGAAAGCGTGACTGTGCAAGCATGTTAAAAACCAAGAGTGACCTCGAAAACGGGAGACTAGGTCAGTGTGTGACCAATGGAGAGTGTGCAAACATATTAGTGATCAAAGACAGTGTAAAACAGCGTACAAGTTTGTGAATGACCTAACAAAAAGCCAGGCGAGTGAGGGACGAAGAGAGTGAATCAAACCGTGTGTAAGTATGGGGGTGACCTCTAGAGAGCGAGTAATCACGTTAGTGAGACTCAAAAGAATGACCAAGTGAACGGGCCGAAAAGTGTAAATTCGAGGGTGATGCATTCATGTGAGTGACCGAAACAATTACATAGAGAGTCAGGAATTGATTTGCAGAAGGCATTCGATCGGGTCAAACATGGTAAACTCTTGAAGCGTTTACACGAGATTGGAATGGGGGGAAACTTGCTGAATTGGATAGAATCGTGGTTAAGAGATAGGTCGCAACGAGTTATGGTGAACGGGGAATTCTCTGGTTGGACAGACGTCACAAGTGGAGTTCCTCAAGGAAGTGTCCTTAGTCCCATACTGTTTTCACTTTTTATCGATAAACTCGATCAGGGTATCGATGGGATTACTAGCAAATTCGCAGATGATGTGAAGTTAATAGGGAGTCACTCCAAACGAGTCTAAACAGGATTGCAGCATGGGCAAATGAATGGAGCATGACGTCCAGGCGCTCATTTTGGTTCAAACAACTCACGGTTCTCTTACGAGTTGAATGGTGTCACTATCCCGGATTCAACTAGGGTCACCAATTTGGGAATTCTCAGTGAGAGCGGCTTAGGTTTTCTGAACATTGTTCAACGGTGGTAAAAAAATCGAATAGAATGCTTGGTCTCATTTTCAAAAAAGTATCTTCGCGTTCTCCTAAAGTCATTCTTCTGCTTTTTCGAGGCTTAGTTTGGATTGGAGTATGCTGTAAGGTTTTGGAGATCATACCTACAGAGGGACATAGACTTGGTTGAAGGGATGCAGAGAAGAGCTATGCGTGTTTTTATGGGCACACAAGGCTGGAGTTATGAAGAGAGACTTCATTTTTAGAATATGTTTACATTGGATGAACGCAGGTGTTGAGGAGATATGATCGAAGTGTTCAAAATTTTAAATGGGATGGATAGGATGGACCATGAACTTTTAGTACACCGCCAATCGACTGCTTTTACAAGGGGACACCAGTATCGATTGGTGAGGGACAATGCAAGGTTATGGTGTCGCAGGAAATTTTTCTATAATAGGGTTGTTAATAAATGGAATAGCTTACCCCCGGAGGTAGTAAATTGTAACACAATTGACACGTTTAAAAAGAAATACGATAAACATGTTGGGGGAAATCGAGAAACTATCCATACTTAGAATAAGACAACCATAAGTATTCTTTATGGGCATTGTATAATATTTTCTCATGTGTATATATTGTTTACAATTTTTGTTAATTGCATTTTTAATTGGGTTGCTGTATTTTTGAAATATATGACATCCATATTTTTATGGGCATCTTTTTCTCAACCACCTCGTTGGGCATTTTGCCTGCTGTGGCGTTGTATTTGCATTTGTATAAAATATTGCTTATTTATTGCACACGCGATTTATTTGCGTTTTGCCGATGACATTGTTATTATCAGCAGAAATCTAGACGAAATAGAAGAAATGATACACAAGATCTGGCGAAGGCAAGTATTCAGATGGGTTTGAAAATGAATATGAAAATAAGAATAAAGTTATGTTTATTTAATCGCAGTGAGGAATGAAACGTCCAACTGTGTCGGGATTTGACCTGTCGGGATTTCGTCTATCAGGATTATAACCCACACCCAAGGCAAGGTTAAATACAGGGGAAGTGGAACCCAAAATATTAGTCGCAAAATTCAGTTAACTTCGACGAACATTCTCTTGCAAAATTTTTCTTTGGTACTTACACTGTTTTTTAGTCCATACGAAAGCTTCTCATACAAGGTTACAAGGAGCTGTCATATTAAGAAAAAAAAGTTAGGTTTGTGATCATGTTTATTTATTTAAAAATACAAACTACAGACAAAATCTCTGTTACAGTTTGCATATATGAATACAAGATAAAGATAAAAACATATGTATATGTTACCGGCAAAGTATGAAATCCAGGCATTCTATACAATGCTGGTCGTTTCAGGAAAAGTATGAAATACCGGTTTTATTCTATACTTTGCCTAGGCATTCTATAGAATGACTAGTCACTCTATAGAATGCCTAAACACAATCCAGGCATGGCATCTAAGATTGATTCGTGGGCAATAAAAAGTGATAAAGTTTAGAATATCAGGTGCATCAATATCAAAGTGAAGAATTTTTACAAAAAACCTAGTAAGGGCCCTGAGACGGTGAGTTTCAAGGGAATCATAACTGAACGATGAGCGAAGTATTTCGTTTGGTAAGTAATGATCATATGTCTGATGTTTCTTAAAATACACATTGCGTAAAAACCTGTTTTGAACACGTTCAATTTTAACTATATTAAATAAGCAATGTGGATTCCAAATTATGCTACAGTATTCCAAAACAGATCGAACATAGCAATTGAAAAGTAACAAGATAGCTTCACCATTGTGAAAAAGCTTACTATTACGAATAATAAAACCAAGACTTCTGGATGCTTTACACATAATATAATTAATATGTTGGTTAAATGAAAAATAACTGTGAAATATTACACCTAAATCCTTCACACACAATCAACCCTTAGAAGTAATTGACCATCAATACTGTAATCCAATATAAGTGGAGAATGTCTCCTACTATAGGTAATAAATAAATAAATAGGTGTAAATACAACTTATTATTTACACACCATAAATTCAGTTTGTTAATAGATTCTTGTAATTTGGCAGCGTCATCAGCATTATTAATAACATGAAAAATTTTTACATCATCAGCAAACATTAAGCATTTAGTATCAATGCAATCAGGTGAATCATTTATAAATAAAATAAAAAGTGAGGGACCCAAAATCGACCCCTGGGGAACACCAGAATAACATGCATAACAAGAAGATTTACAACCATTAAAAATTACTCTCTGAGATCTCCCAGTAAGGTATGACTCAACTTCTGAACTTGAGCAGATGTCCAGAAAAGCCCCAACACCTGATCTTCTGAAGAAGAATAATATGATTGATTGAATCGAATGCCTTTGAGAAATCAGTATAAACAACATCAATTTGCTGTTTATTATCTATAGTTTGTGCTGTAACTTGAGAAAATTCTACTAAATTAGTTAATGAAGATCTCTTAGCAATAAAACCATGCTGACAACTAGAAAACCAGGAACAAACGTGGCCATAAATTCTTTCATGGATGATAGTTCAAATACCTTACAAATAGAATTAATTTTAACTGTATGTCGATAATTTAAAACATCAGATTTATCACCATTTTTGAAGACAGGCAACACTGAGCAAGTCTTCCAAATTGTAGACACCTGAACTAATAGAGATATTAAAAATGATAGACAGAGGGCCAGCTAAATATGAGCCACATTCCTTAACTATGTATGGGGGAATACCATCATCACCTTGGCCTTTACGACTTTTGAGTTTTTTTGTAGCAGACAAAACACATCCTGTTCAGCAATGGAACCAAAAAAACAACTATTCGCAAAATCATAACTTGGTAGTACAGTCGCAGACAAGTTGTTGGAGCTACGAAAAACTGAACTAAAAAAATCTTTAAAAAATTCAGCAAATAGGAAAATCAGAAACAGGAAAATCAGAAGATGATCTGCCACAATAACATATGACACTGGGAAAGCAATTACGGGATCTTAAATTTCGGCAGAAATACCAAAATTTACGAGGTGGGTACCTGTTGTGCCCAGGACAGCGACTAAATGCATGGTCAGCCGGGCAAGCCAGCTGGGTAAGCACGCATTTAGGCGTTTCCTTTTAATGTCGAAGGAGAAGTTAAAGGGTTAAATTTGCACCCACCCCCTCTGATTACACCCTGATTGCACCCACCCCCGCAACTAATGAAAGAGGCCTTCTCTTTCATTAGTTGCGGTAAAACTTGCGCCCTAAACATTTCTATTTCTGAAAGTCTGAATTGCTCTAATATCGATATTTTGGAGGTCAAGTTCTCTGCTACCCATTCTTATTATTAAATCTTTCATTTTAACATACGGTTTTTTTGAAATTTTTTCAGGGAGATTAAGAATTAAGAAGGTTGTACTTTGTTTTCGTTTTTCCTGTGTTGGGGTAAATGGAACCAATGAATATACGCTAACCTTGTGCCTACTTCCATTGACTTTATCAACTGTGGTATTTTATTGTACTTTATGAGCCGTTTCTGTAGTGAATCATGAGCTGAACGATAATTCTTGACTAATTTATTACAGAACAATATTTACATCTCATTCCAGGCATGTTGTCATTCCCTTGAAGTGTTGCCACCTTCGTACAACATAATATTGCTTATTTTCTGGTGTTGCCAGATACATAACAATTCTCCCACACTAAATTAAGAGATGATTAATGATACAACGGTACAATCAAAAGTTACACACAAGAATAAACATTTGACCAGTCACAAGTTCAATCTTTGAACTGGTTTTCTAGAGCGAGTTGAGCGTCTCAGTTGAGTAGTCTGAGCTGGAGGAAAAATAGTTCTTGTTGATCTGAGAAAAACGAGACGATGCTTATATTCTCACTAATAGACATGTATTGTCCTCATTTAGGAACGTACTTGCATAAGAAAAGAAATATCTTCCCCCCTTTTTCTTCAAACTATTCACCAATACGTACTCATTTCTATGCTCGCGTTCCCCCTTACCCTAAATACTTTCATCCGTATTGAACCAACACTCCCAAAATAACCATCCCTCTTCTTTGGGGGTGTTGATTGAGCTCTTGATTCTTGAGTCCTGATAACAGGTAACTTTTGACAATGGCAAAGATAATCCGGCACTGTATTTTTTTTCAAGACGATCGATACACGCCTTAGCGTGAATTATTTGCGTATCTAAACTTTGTACCAAAAATGTGTGGGTAAACGATAATCCCAGCATTGTTCTGTACTAAAAATATTTTGCTCCACAGGTGGAAAGGTATAATAGTTTTCTTTGTTAATTTAGGTAATATGCGTGGATGCATCAGATTCGTTTCATTGATTCATTTTCCACCAAATTAATTGAATATTATTTCAGTTGGCTCTCATACACCAAGATGTTTTTGTGTGTGTTTCTTCCAGAACGTTTTTACCCAGTCACAATTTTTTTTTTCGATAGCTAACGAGCCTGGGTGAACAATCCGTTGCCGGGCCAGATAAGCGAGATGACTACCTCTCGTGGGCACGACCTCCCCCCCTCCCAATCCCATACACAAACAAACAATGGATACGTACTCATATAGCATTCTCCTAAGGTTCATCGCGACTCATAGAGCAATAGTGGCGAGCTCGAGATATTGATTTGTGTGCCTATTTATGTACTTTGAGGTGGTTCTTTAAAAAGTCAAAGTACAGTATCAACAAAATTATTGACGGGCAAACTACGGTCCACTTAGAGGTTCTGCACGGCCCGCCACAAGTTTCAAAATAATAGTATAGAAATTTTCAGTTTCAGGTGTTTTAAAAAAATCCATTCGGGGGGGGGGGGTTGTTCCCTTTCATGCATATGGAAAATATATGTCTGTGAGAATTTGAACAGAAATTTATTTAAAAACGTTGCATGTACAAAATAATAGAACGCATATGCAAAATAAATATGCAGTAAAGTTCTTAAAATATACTTATTTGTTTTTTCACAGTTGTAAAGGGTAAACCACTGTCTCTCATTTGCAACAAGACCGCGGGAGTCTTCAAAGTCTACAACACATTCCGCTACTTTATTTCTAAGCATAAAAATTCCAATTATGAATCAATGTCCGAATATTCATGAACTTAAAAATTTCTTTCCTAAGAAGGAAGCAGTGACGGAGAAGATGAGTGCTTTCTGTTCGGTTAACAACGATCAACAGACAATAGCGTTTACAATACCGTTGAATTATTAATAGTAATGATTTAAATATAGCTTAAATACTAATACACTTATACCATTTAACCAGATGTTCTATCTAAAGAGTTAATGGTCAGAAACTTGTACTTTTTTGTTGAATAAGAAACCTAATTTCTACAATTGGTGTCATTCAGCGATTATTTTCAACAGTAACCAACACTTACCATAAAGATCACTATCATAAAGCAGACTCACAGCTTTATGATATTTTTTTTTGTCACTCGAAATTTCCTTGCCCCCACTCATGGTTCATCGGTGGCTCCCCAGAATATTTTAGTAGGTAATGTGCATTCATAAAAGAATCACTTCGAAGCATTAATAGACACACATATCGATACTTCCATCTTGTTGCGACGCACACTTTGAGAAGCACTGCCACAAACGCCATTGCGTATCATATATCATATTGATTTTTTTTGTTTCTGTTTATGGATTTCAATTTCTGCATACAAGTGAAACATGTATATATTTCACTTCATTATCAAAAATAATGATTTGAGTGGGAAAAAAAAAATAGAATCATTTGCTACATATTATGATCTTGATTTAAACTTCAGTGAAATGTATTGTAATTTGTTAGCGAGTACCACCTGCTCTTTAGATGTAGGTGCGTAGCAGAAAGACACCTGCCATGTAGCGGTACTATCATTTTAGTATCATTCGATGTTGAAGTGTGAGACCGGACACATGCAAGAAAATGCGCTCCCGATGGGTCTCTGATGTATCATATAATTTAATCATTTAATTAAATCTCTCATATTAACGATGCTGTCTCTCCATCAAGAAACGTCTCATTCGTTTAGTCTATAATTCAGAAGTGGGATAGACATAGACATAGATATATAGTGATAACGATGATGCTATGCATATCCCACGTGCGTTGATGTTTATGAACTAGAGCCCACAATCGGCAGCTTGCGAAGTTTGTCTTCTCGACGACGAAACAAAAAAAAGTTTCTTTCTTTTTCTACTGGTGATTGCCGATGACGTCCGCTGGTTGCTGTTTCCGATGTCACCCGAGGATATCCGAAGTCTACCGAGGATTGCCGAAGTATACTGATCGCTGTTGAGGTTAAAGATTCCGTAGATCTCCGATGTTACCGAAGATATCGATGTCTCCCGACGATTGCCGATGTCACCCGAGGATTCCCGAAGTAGTCTAATGGCTGTTGAGGTTAAAGATTCAACGATATTTCTGATGTTTCAGTGATTCTACGACCTATCCTTGCTGGTGGAAATATGATGTGATGATTTAGTGCGCGATATTAGTATATGCAGTGCGAGATATTAGTGCGTGTATGATGTATATTATTCTGCGACGTTTCCGATGTGTCGAGGTGTTGTGATGGTGATAGTGCGCGAGTGTGATGTTTAAAATTTTGCGCAAACTTTGATTGATCTTCAGTGAAATTATTTCATTCATTATTATGTGGTTCCACGTTTGACGATGCGATGGTTATATTAGCGATGTACAAGATTTTACGCGAATTTCGATTTATTTTCAGTGAATTCATTTTTTTTTTATTCATTTCTTTTCGCGTATATGCAGTGAAGTGAAGTGATTTACTGTTTATTGTTGCTATATAGTGGTGAGTTGAACTATTTTCGTTTCATGATCAGAGATTTAATGAGAGTTCATTATTAAGAGTTCATGATCAATTTAATGCTATATATATCTTCCGTACCATTATTTAGCAATAATACCATAGCACTGGTCATTTTCTTTTCTTTTATTATTATTTTCTTTTAATATTGCAAGATGTCATTCTTAGCGAAAGCGAGAAAAGGTGACTTGAAAATTCTCGCCGAGGAACTTGGGGAAACAGTTGATCCCGATTTTAAAGTTGCTGATTTAAAACTATTAATTCTAAACTCGAAGAATTATGAGGAAGAATTTGTTAGGGTCCTTGTCGATACCGTTATAGAAACTAGAATACAACGAGAGATTGATGAGCGCGAGGAAAGGAAGCGTCAAAATGACATGGAGATGAGAAAGCGTCAGGATGAAATGGAGATGAGAAAGCGTCAGGATGAAATGGAAATGAAAAGGATGGAATTGGAATTGGAAAAGAAGCGGTTAGAACTGTCACTAGGTTCAATTGGTGGGGGTCTAGCGAGGGAAAATGATAGTTCATTTAAAGTAGATCTTCATAAATTGATCCCAAAATTTGATATGAAGAATGATATTAGCTTATTTATGACCTCTTTTGAGCGTCAGGCTAAGATCATGTCCATCCCGAAAGAACATTGGGTTACGCATCTCATTAGTGTATTACCATCAGAAATTGTTGCTCTCATTGCCAGAGAACCTGAGCAGGAAGCTGCTGAATATGACTATGTTAAGAAACTTCTGTTGAGACGATTCAAATTGTGTCCTGAACAATTCCGCCAGCTTTTCAATAACCACAAGAAAAGTTCGGAAATTACGTGGAAGGACTTTGGTTTCGAATTGAGAAATTATTTCGAGGAATGGATAAGCGGATTGGAAATAAAAGATTTCGAGGGGCTAAAAGAACTTATCGTGACCGATCAACTAAAACGTAGTGTGAATACAGATGTTCGTAATCATTTCATTGATGAATGGTCAAAAATCACTACCGTGGTAAAGTTGACAGAAATGCTTGATGAATATGAAAGTGTGGTCATGAGCACTGGTAAAAAAGTGTATAATAATGAATATTCAAAAGGCTCTAGACCGCCAACTCAAAACTTGACTCGAGAAAAATTTAACAAAAACAAACCACAGAAAGAAGATTATCATTGGCGAAAGGACATTGATACTGGTAAACCTGCAGACCATAACGCGTGTTATAACTGTTACCAGAAGGGGCATTTTTCCAGAGATTGTCCTAAACCAAAAAGGGTGAAGTTCTGTGCATCTTGTAAAAAAGAGGGTCATGGTACCAAGGATTGTTCAACAAAACCAAAAAATCCTCTGGTGAACACAGCTATGTTCACGCCGAAAATAAACATTCCTTCTCACAACAAAACTGTTCGTATCAATGAGGTTGAAACTGAAGCTGTTGTAGATACAGGTGCTGACATATCTATGATGAAACAAAATTTTGCTCAAAGGGTAAACGCCGACGTTCGTAATGATGTTATTTCTCCTATTAGAGGAATTGGTGGTCTTAGTAAACCTCTAGGAATTACAGAAGTGAATGTCGCCATAGATAATGTAGTAATGAGAAGTATTACATTCCATATAGTAAAAGACGATACTTTTGAGGGACCAAATGTACTCATTGGTAATAATGTTATCAATTCACCGGAATTAATCATGATACGGAAAGAAGGAAAGTCACAGTTCCTTAATATCGATGAGTTTGATAGATTGTGTAAAATTCAGGTCGAGGAAGTATTCCAAATACCAATAAAGAAAAATAGAGGTATTTTGCGTGGATTCTGGCATGATGAAAACAGCGAGCCGGATTCCAGTGTTGATGTTTCTGATGTTATGGTTGCAAAAGCAATCACAAGCAATAGACAACCTATTATTTGTGAAGAAATTAAAGTTGGCGATGTCATAAAGGGACAAGAAAAAAATAGGCTGTGCGAATTACTTAATGATTATCGTTCATGTTTTGCGAAAGAACCTGACGAAATCGGATGCATCAATACAGCTGTGATGCACATAAATGAAATTCCAGGAAACAAACCGGTAGCACGATCTTCATACCGTGCTTCACATTATGAAAGACAAATACTGCGAAAAATTACAACTGAAATGAAAGATCAAGGAATTATACGAGATAGTATATCGGAGTACAGTAGTCCAGTACTACTTGTTCCCAAAAAGACTGGTGAATACAGAATGGTGATTGATTACAGGCAGTTAAATGCTCAAACCGTGAAAGATAAATTTCCCCTTCCATGTCTTGATGATTTGCTTGACCGTCTTTCAGGATTTGGCATGTTTTGCATTCTTGATGCATGTCAAGGATTCAACCAGATCCCAATGGATGATGAATCATCACGTAAAGCTGCGTTTACAACACCTGATGGGCATTTCGAGCCAACTCGTTTATTTTTTGGATTAGCAAATGGGCCTCCAGTTTTTCAGCGTGCGATGTCTGTTGCTTTGGGTGATCTATTGTGGAACACTGTAACATGTTTTGTTGATGATATATTTTTTGGCGCATATGATTTCGATGACATGATGGCAAAATTGAAAAAGGTTCTGGAAAAACTGCAAACAGCTGGGGTGACATTGAAACTATCCAAATGTGAATTTGGTATGCCCGAAGTAGAATATCTTGGTTTCGTGGTAAGCAGAGAGGGATTGAAGCCTGGGCCAAGGAAATTAATTGCTATAGCTGAGTATCCAGTTCCCAAGACTAAAGAAGAACTACGACGATTTTTGGGTTTAACTAGTTTCTTTCGGCGCTTCATAGAACGATATGCTATCATAGCATTTCCTCTTAACCGTTTACTTAGGAACAATCAGTTATTTGAATGGAATGATGAACAACAAAATGCTTTTGTGATCTTGCGAGAAAAACTAGTGTCACAACCGGTGTTAAAGTTATTCGACCCTCGTGATAAAACAGAATTGCACACTGATGCAAGTGCGGTCGGATTAGCAGGTATGCTACTTCAACGTGACAATAGCAACAATCTAAGGCTGGTGTACTGTGTGAGTCGTAGAACTCATCCTAATGAAGAAAAGTACCACTCCAGTCGTCTTGAACTCATTGCTGTTGTATGGTCAATGACACGACTTCGACCGTTACTACTTGGCTTGAAATTTACGCTTGTTACCGACTGTTCTGCTATCATATACTTGAACACTCAACGAAATATTAAGCCTCAAATTGTGAGATGGGCTGAACAACTTAGCGAATTTGATTATGAGGTGAAACATTGTCCTGGAAAGAATATGACGCACGTCGATGCTCTCAGTCGTTCACCTGTGGAAGAATGCGAAAATACATCGTATGACGGGATTCGTTCTAACGGTCCAAGCAAATTTAATGTAAATCCCAAGGCATTTTACATTTCCAAAGAAAGAGATAGAATTTCTCTTATTCAGTCTCAGGACAAAGAATTGCAGAAAATTATTCCCGTTCTCAAGAAGCCAGTATCTAAACGTACTCATCATGATAAATCTACTATTGATAACTATGAGTTGTGTAGTGTTCTGTAGCGCGTCTCTCAGTTGACAACCTTGACGAAACAATATGGTATAAGGCTTGAGAGCATAAGAAGAAGAAAAGCCTCAGGAGACCGGAGGTTGCAAAAACAAAATGGGACATTTGAAAATAAACAGGGAGAGAGAGGGTGTGGAAAAGCGATCGAGTAGGATCGTCGTCTCATGTTAACGTTCTTATTTTATTTTTTTTATTAATAAATTTCTGTTTATGCTTGTCATCATGAGTGCTCACTATTCAAAGAACATAAGGTCACTACATTGGCGCAGTCGGTCAGGATAGTGAGCAATATATCGGACAATATTTAACGGAAAAACTTTCGTCGTGAGAAGGCGACGCGAAGAGAACTTTTGTCGTGAGGAGACGATAGGAAGAGCACTTGAAGAGTGTTGGAAGAACGAAGGAAAAGTGCGGTGAGTGTTTCTTTTCATAAGAAAATTCACTGGTTTTCTTTTCTTTGAGAGAATCATGGCTTTCTTAGCCAGAGGCAAAAAAGAGGACTTACAGCAAGTCGCTGCGGAAATGGGGCTTGAAAATGTTATGCAGATGAAAGTATTTAAACTCAAATCCGCAATAATGGAGGCAGAATGCTATGACAAAGAGTTCATCGAACAGTTTTTGAACACCGTAATTGAGGAGAGAAAACGGACAGAGATGGAAGCAAGCGAGGAGAGAAAACGGAAAGAGATGGAAGCAAGTGAGGAGAGAAAACGGAAAGAGATGGAAGCAAGTGAGGAGAGAAAACGGAAAGAGATGGAAGCAAGTGAGGAGAGAAAACGGAAAGAGATGGAAGCAAGTGAGGAGAGAAAACGGAAAGAGATGGAAGCAAGTGAGGAGAGAAAACGGAAAGAGATGGAAGCAAGTGAGGAGAGAAAACGGAAAGAGATGGAAGCAAGTGAGGAGAGAAAACGGATGGAAGCTAGTGAGGAGAGACGAATGGAGTTCGAACTCAGAAAAATGCAACTAGAAAATGAAAGGATTCGCATCAGCGCGGCAGGTGAATCCCCGATTAACTCAATGGCAAGGCCAAGGCTAGAGTTACAGAACATTTTGCAAAAGTTCGATCCGAAGAGCAACGAGATTAGCCTCTACCTGGTGCTGTTTGAAAGGCAAGCGAAAAGAGCCGAAATAAAAAGGGAACTTTGGGTTTCATATCTGATTGGACTATTACCTTATGATGTGGCGCAAGTTATTGCTAGAGAAAATGAAGAGACAACAGATGACTATGACCAAGTCAAATCCATTTTGCTTAAGAGATATAAGCTTACTCCCGAGTGGTTTCGACAGATGTTCACGAAGCACAGTAAACGATCGGAAGCAACGTGGTGTGATTTTGCTTATGAACTCAGAAATTTCTTCACTGAATGGATCCGAGGCCTGGAGATTACCACGGTTGAAGAACTGTCTGATTTGATTATTACGGATCAGATGAAACGCAAAGTACCGTCAGAGATTCGAGATCATTTTATTGACGAGTGGTCTCAATTCAAGCGACCCGACATCCTTGCTAATAAGTTGGATGACTATGAGAACGTCAGGGCAGACATCGGCGGGGATAAGAAAGCTTTTTACGGAGAAGAAAAGTCATTGTTACAGCAACAACACTTCAGTTATAGAGAGGGACGAGGAACATCGACAAGAACAGCATATCAACCACCAACTCGGAAATATCATAGCAATAAGGACTGGAACAAGACCGAAAACACGATTATCAGAAAAACCCCAAAGGAGTGTTACATCTGTGGACTGAACCATTTCGCTCGAGATTGTGACCGAAGATATAAGGCTAACACAAAAGAGAAATCGGAAGATAATGTGTTGATCGCAGAAATTCGATCGGAATTATTTAATTCCAGTGAATCGAGTCTGGATTTGAACCCTTTACGTTATGCTGATATTTGCGTAGACGATAGAAAAATCAGAAGCTTAGTGGATTCTGGATGTCAAATTCCAGTGATTCGTTCGGACTGTATACCGGAATCAATAACTAAGAAAGGGAAAATCATCTTAGCGAGTGCATTTGGAGAAAGAATTGAAGCATCCCTTGTGAATATCAGTGCTTCGCTGGAAATAGGAAATAACGAAGATTTTTGTAAACCTGTTGAAATTCTCGCTGCAGTAACAGATAAAATTCGAGAACAATGCATTATTCCACCAAACGTACATGGACTACTTTGTGAGGCCGCAGACACCGAAGAAGGGCGATTGTCCTTCCCCACTATAAGGGAATATCACAAGCCTCCTGCGACAGAGCGAAGGGAGAAGGGCGTGAGTGTGGATATTGAAGAGGACAAGATGTCATCTCTACCCGAGGACAAATACAAAAGACAGACTGAGCTGGTGGATGACCTGACTGAGCATTTCGACACCACCAAAATCTGCGAAATCAAACGCGAGAAGGTTGGAGAAACTCACCATCTCAATACAACCAAGAGCCGAAGCAAATCTGAGTGCACCCTACAAATGGAACTGGATCTAAAAAGGATCATAGCGGAAGCTCGCGACTATAACGAAATGGCAAACTTGTGGACATCTTGGAGAAGCGTCACTGGTAAACCCGTCAGGAAACATTTCTGGGAATTTGAGAAGCTCAGCAACGAAACCGCGAAGCTTAATGACTTTGAAAACACCATATCCATGTTTCGGGATAGCTACGAATGTGACATACTCGAAGACGTCATATCTAAGCTGTGGAATCAGGTGAAACCGCCGTACAAGCAACTCCCCGTTTATGTCCAGTGCATGACCAGGAACTGCTTTGGTAGCGACAAGATTCAAGAATGCGGACCCGTACCGGCGCATATTTTAGGGGACATGTGGACCCAGCAATGGGGTAGCATTATGGACCACGTGAAGCAATTTACCGAGAAGCCATCGGTGGACGTCGCTCCAGCATCAAAAGCGGAAAATATAACGGTGCTGGAAGTGAAGACGGCTGAAGAGTTTTTCACTTCACTGAGATTGAAGCCGAAGACGAAGGTCTTCTGGAAGACGTCTATATTCGACAGATCCAAAGGCAAGAAGATACTTTGCCACGCGTCTGTCCACGAATTGTCCAATGGATTGGACTTCTGGATCAAAATGTTCGCAGACAGAACCGAGGATGATTTCATCACTATTCACCATGAGATGGGACACATTCAGTTTTTCATGCAGTACGAGCATCTGCCACACGTTTTCCGGGGCGGAACGAATCCTGGTTTCCACAAGGACATCCTCGTCCTGCTGTTGATAAAGGGCTTCGACATGAAACACGAGGGTTTAATCACGTTGATGTCCGACGTAATGCGGTCGTTTCTGAACATCGACGTGAACGTGCTGATCCATGCCAATCGGTCCGACGAGTTGACGTCCGAGAAGTTCTGTGAGTGTGCCATACATTGCAGGAACGCGGCGACTGGAAAAGTGCTCAAGAAACTCCAGACGGATTTCTTCCGAATCTCGGTGATACGCGACGTGGAGATCATCGAGGTGATAACGACCAGGGCATCTAGAGAGTTGGTTGATGCTGGACCGTTGCTGAGATACTTCGAGCCGCGCTGTTGGAATTCGTCAAAGAACAGAACAAACAAAAGAATTCAGTTTGTGTTTATAGGTAAACCCAATCTTGCGTGGGGGGTGTAGTGTTCTGTAGCGCGTCTCTCAGTTGACAACCTTGACGAAACAATATGGTATAAGGCTTGAGAGCATAAGAAGAAGAAAAGCCTCAGGAGACCGGAGGTTGCAAAAACAAAATGGGACATTCGAAAATAAACAGGGAGAGAGAGGGTGTGGAAAAGCGATCGAGTAGGATCGTCGTCTCATGTTAACGTTCTTATTTTATTTTTTTTATTAATAAATTTCTGTTTATGCTTGTCATCATGAGTGCTCACTATTCAAAGAACATAAGGTCACTACAAGTTGAATGAAGGTATACTATATCGCATCGAAGAAATTAATTGCAAGCAACGAAAGTTGTTTGTGATGCCACGAACCATGAGAAAATACCTTGCTGTGAAATATCATGACTTTTCAGGTCATTATGGTGCAGAAAAAGTAGTACAGATGATCAGAGAACATTTTTGGTTTCCAAAAATGGTGAGCTACGTCAAGCAACATGTGAGACAGTGTGTGGTCTGTGCATTTACAAAAGCACCATCAGGAAAGAAACAAGGGAAATTGAACCCTATACTTCCAGGTAAAAGACCGTTTGAAATTATTCACATGGATTTCCTAGGACCATTGATATCCAGTTCTCATCGCAACAAAGAACTTTTGGTCATTATTGATAACTTCATGAAATTTGTGCGTTTACGACCGTGTCCTAATTGTTCCACGAAAAGTGTACTCAAGTACTTTGATGAATTCATCAATGATTATGGAACTCCCCATCGTGTTATAACTGATCGAGGAACCTGCTTCACGTCAAAAGCATTTGAAGATTACTATAAATTGCATGGAATCAGACATACACTTATCTGTAGTCAAAGGCCACAAGCAAATGGTCAAGTCGAGCGTATAAACAGAGTTCTTATACCTATGATAACCTCGTCTGTTAAAACTGAGTCGCATAGGGATTGGGATCGAGTATTGCCTGAAGTGCAAAGATCGATAAATTGGGCACCCAGTAAGTCCACAGGCAAGTCCCCTTTTGAACTTCTACATGGATACAAACCCGAAAGACCTGGTTACTTCCCACCGGAATTATTGCCAACGTCTTCCGAATATGAGTCACCAAACAAATTGCATGATCAAGCTCGAGAAAATATTCTGGACTCAAAAGAGAAAATGAAAGAGATGTACGATGCTCATCACAGCGTCGCTTTTAAATATTC
Source organism: Pholcus phalangioides (assembly GCF_987345545.1). NCBI lineage: Eukaryota > Metazoa > Arthropoda > Arachnida > Araneae > Pholcidae > Pholcus > Pholcus phalangioides. The sequence continues at coordinate 14,535,671 of NW_028301614.1, forward strand.
TGTTGGTGATGTGATAGTGGTACGACGGTTACCAGAGCAGACCGGAGTAAGCACCAAAACACAAGCAAAGTACCGAGGTCCAATGGTGGTTGCTGGAATACTGCCATCAGACACATATAAGATCACTGATTTTCGTCAAAGTGGTCAAGGGCGAGGAAGACGAAAAAATTATACAACAACAGCCCATGCATCTCAGATGAAACTATTCCATCTTATTGACGATGAAGATCAAGTTATTTACTCAGAGCTAAATGACGATGATAATGGTGAAGTGAGACAAATCAACGATAATCATGTACCAAATGCATGTACACCGAGAGAGGATTATTGCGATTCTGACAATGATTCAAACAGAGTGAACCGTCTTAAAAGGGCGAGAAAATTGCCATCATATTTGAAAGACTATGAACTATGAGAGAACTGTCATTATTTTCTGACTTCAATGCATATTATGTGTGTTTACTAATTTTTGTACTTTGTTATATTTTGACATTTATATTGTGTATCGTGTTTTATAGTTTCCATAATTTAGTTTTGCAATTAATGTATTTGTTGATATACTCCAGAAAAATTGTGCTGTGCAAAATAATGTATCATGTGAACGAGGACGTTCTTGTAGCAGGGTGGCCGAATGTTAGCGAATACCACCTGCTCTTTAGATGTAGGTGCGTAGCAGAAAGACACCTGCCATGTAGCGGTACTATCATTTTAGTATCATTCGATGTTGAAGTGTGAGACCGGACGCATGCAAGAAAATGCGCTCCCGATGGGTCTCTGATGTATCATATAATTTAATCATTTAATTAAATCTCTCATATTAACGATGCTGTCTCTCCATCAAGAAACTTCTCATTCGTTTAGTCTATAAATTTATCTAGAATATAATCTCGTAAATATTCAATTCAATTGACGTGATTTCCGGTGAAGAAACCACTTTAATGTGTAAATGCAGTCTCTAGAAAGATGACCAGAAAGAAAAAGTTTTCGTATAAATATCGCAACCGACACACAGAAGCTTCGTATCAGCCTACTGAGATAGAAAAATGGAATAAAACTCGATTATGAAAAATCACCTTAACTTCTGGATGCATCCCCCCCTATCTTGAAGCAGGGCCCCTAGACACGATCGTCTTAAGAGCATCGTGAGCCCTCAGGTAAAGTGATCTTTCTAGGGCCCTCTACGTGTTTACTTTCGGAAATTTAAACCTGATTTTATTTTCGACTCCCCCCCCCCTTCCCCGTCTACACTCCAGGCCTTCGGGCCGCGCCTGGTTGGGCTCGTGCGTTAAGACAGCACTGTCCTGCGCTCAGGAGCCCCTTTCAAAGTGAATTTATGGCATTGGAAAAAGGAAATGATGAGAGTCATAAGAAACCCCAAGGTTGGAGTCGTGTCAGCTGCACCCTTGTGGACGATCATGCTTCTGGTTTCTTTACAAATTTCATAAAATTACCGATTGAACACTAATCCGTATTCTGGGGTGTAAAAATGTTCATAAAAGTTCATTAGAATCATCGAAGCTATAGTACTAAAAAAAATTGTCGGATAGGCTGTGAGACCTAGAATTGGTCGCTAATTGGAGCTAAAAATTGATTGTAAAAATTAAATGTGACAACGCTCCATTACGGAAAATTATAGCTATTATTTATACATTTTTGTATACGAATCCGTATCAGATTTATCCATACAGTGATACGTAATTTAATTATTTTTAATCGAATGTCAATATTAGTATATATAGCAGAATTTGATCCGATGATATTGTTGTAATTTTTATAATCAGTATAAATGGGAATAATTTTTTGTGAAGCCAAAAAAAAAAAAAAAAAAAAAAACAGGTGGAAATAACGATTTTCACTGACGGAAACTTATTTAATGAATTTCATGGACCTTTTACACTCAGTTAGGCTATTATCGTCAACTTACAAAAGACCTATTCATACCTATGGATTTATTGTTGCGGTGGGAGGAATCCAATCAGTGAAAATCCGGCACCCTACTGTTGATAACTGGGGGAAGGCATCGTCTTACCTCAAGAGGCCCTGACGTTTTTCAAAGGATTTTGATAAAATCGTGTACCCGATTCAGAAGATTTTCTTTGAATATGCGTAACTGTCGAAGGGTTAAAGACAGACTCGAGCGCTTTCCTCCTGTGTACAGGATAGCCGACTCTGGTGGCGAGATTGTCCATGGTACTTTTTACGAATCTGAATTGCAGAAAGTGAAGCGGAGCGAGTATTACCAAGTTGAAAAAATTCTAAAGAGACGCAAGGTAAAAGGTAGGATGGAGTATTACGTAAAATTTAAAGGGTACGACAGCAAGTTCAACGTATGGGTGAGTCATCTAAAGCGCATATAAGTGACAAAGTTCGCACAATTATCGGTCATTCAACAAGATGTCGTTCTGTTCTATGTAACACTTCCCAACGACAGTTCAGGGTCATACTATCCTGAAAAAACTATATCTCATTTTGTCACAAGATTGCCATTTCCAATAAGTTTGACTGGCGAATGGGAATGTGCGCTTTCGGAGATTGTTTATTCACACGTGGTACAACATAACCGAAAAAAATTATCTGTTCGGGTTCGATCTTGGTGATGATAAATTGCAGGGAAGAAACGTACCAGTCGGATATTACGAGACAGTTCCAGATCTCTTGAACGGCTTGAAAATACCAGCTTTAAGAAACAAAATATTGTTCAATTACAATGAAAACACCAGGAAAGTGAAAATAACACTAAAAGATGGGGCAAAACTTCTGTTAAAAACTGGCATTGCTGAGCTACTGGGATTCGAGCCAACGCTGATCGAAGAAACTACCTTTTCTTAAAAAGAGTGCTAAAACTGTTGGCAGACAGATTTTACGCTCTGGTGCTGATATAGTTGATGACGTAATGAAAGGTGAAAACGTTAAAAGAGCAGCGAAAAGACGAATGGGTGAAGCTGGAAAGATACTGACAGAAAAAGCAGTGGGCAAATCTCGGTCCATGTTTGGAGCGGGACATAAAAGGAAACGCAAGAAGGCGAAACGCATCATTTTAGCCAAACGACCCAGCGGGAACACACACGATATTTTCGATCCGTGATGGCTTTTCTCTTGAAGGACTTTCCTCAACTGGAAAAATCTGAACTCAACCTTTTCACTCTATCCGGAACACAAACTATCATAGAAAGCGGAAAATGGGTCACCTATTACACGCTTTCAAACGTCTCCGATGGAGGCCCTCTGGAATTTAACATTGGAGGAAGTGGTGATGAGTATCTGAATCTCTCTCAAACGTTAATTCACGTGAAAGCTAAGGTCGTGAAAGGTGATGGGACTTTTCCAGATGAAGAGAGTAAAGTCGCACCTGTGAACCTTTTCTTGCAATCCATGTTTTCCCAGGTTGATGTTTCTCTGAATGACCGTCTGATATCATCTTCCAGTAACACGTACCCCTACCGAGCTATGATAGAAAAACTCTTGAACCAGGGTAACGAAAGCAAAACCAGCCAACTGACAACTGAACTCTTTTATATAGCCACTACCGGAAAAATGAGTGATGTGGACCCGACGTCAAAGGATCCCAATGAGGGCTTAATACAGCGAGCGGCGTTCATCGAAGAAAGTAAGACCGTAGACATGATTGGTTCGATTCACGGGGATATACTTCAGCCAAGTATCCGATAGACAGAGTAGTGTGTAAAGTTTACTCGCTACATCAGGGAAGCATGTCGTGGGTTCAAGACAGTGTCGTCGTTGGACAACTACCCAAAAGAGTGGTAGTCGGAATAGTAGACAACGACGCTTTTTCGGGATCGTATAGCAAGTCGCCGTTCGAGTTTAAACATTACGACCTTAACTTCATAGCCGCGTATACTGACGGACAGCCAGTTCCTTTCAAGCCTTTAGAGCCTCAATATGATCAAGGATTATATGTTAGAGCGTATCATGGTTTGTTTTTGTTTGTTTGTTTGTTTTATAGGGACTGAAAAAGCCTGTCAAGACAGGGGTATAGATATCTCTAGAAGCGAGTTCCCATTGGGATACGCTATCTACGCCTTTGATCTGAGCGCCGATCTCTGCCAAGGCGATCATTTCAATCTGATTAGACACGGCAACCTACGACTGGAAACAAAGTTTAAAGCTCCGCTCGTCCAACCAGTTTCCGTCATTGTCTACTTGGAGTTCGACGATGTCATAGAAATAAATCAGGCACGAAACATCCTCTACGATTTCAGCAGTTAAATATGTACTCATCTCAAATAAAAGCAATTTTAGAACGCGAAACACCATATTTCATCGATGTGTTTCCATGTGACATGCTACCTGTGCATATTCAAACCTATCCGGCGTCTTTAGTTGTGAACGCGGATAAGCACACAGAACCTGGTTCTCACTGGATGGCAATCAACATTCCGGACAAGAACACCTTGGAATTTTTCGATTCATAGGGACAGAAGCCAGAGACTTACGGAAAAGAAATTGCATCATTTACAAGAAGATATAAAAACATTTTATGGAACTCGACTCTTCTACAATCACCTACCTCCAATGTATGTGGACAATACGCTGTGTTCTTTGTTATACAGAGAAGTAGAAATGTAGCTTTAGAAAGTATTGTTAAGAAACTAAACAGAAAAGGAAATGATTTTGCTGTTTATCAATATGTAAAGAAAAATTTTGCTGTACGATTATTATTCAAGAAATAAAGTATTTAGTTTAAAAAAAAAATTGTCTAGCGTTGATTATTTAAAAACAGTACACAAATGAAACACAAGCAATTGAAAATAAGAAAACATTTATTAAATGAGATAAATAATGATTATACAACGAATAAAGATCGATACAAGGCTAATAAGGGTTATACATGAGGGAATAGGGTGTTTGCATAAATCGTCGTTCAGCCTCCTTAATCAAATCTGAAATACGAATCGATTTGAAAAAATCTAGATCTATGTAGTCTGCGACACGTATGTCACCAGAAAATTCAATAATTTCATTTTGATCATTGTTTGATATGATAGTGTCCTTGAGTTTGGAAGCGAAATCGTCCAAGTTCATGTATATAAGTGCACGGTAAAAGTCTTTCGTTGAAGCACCGAGGGTGAATTCAAAATCATTCCAATCAACGTTTCCGAATAAAATACGAAAAACAAAATCACAGAACACATCTTTCACAAATTGGTGGAGAATAGAAATCTGGTCTTCTCCAAGTTTTAAACTTTGATGAGGGGGGTCATATACCGATAATAAATCGGCGGCATTATGCACTAGCAGGGTTATACTAGAAAGTACGTTATTTTCAGTAAAAATTAAATTGTTCCACTGATCTTCAGACAACACAAAACATGTGGAGACACCCTTGACTTTCTCTATGAAAACAGTGTTACCGCGAACGCGCACTTTTACGTGATCGTTAATTGAATTTTCGTACTCACCCTTGTCGTATGCTAGAGACCGGCGGATCACGTCATCACTGTCACATAATTCCATAAAGTCATCTTTCGTGAGAGTGATACCATCTTTCGTAGGGTAATATTTTTGTCCATATAGAGCGTATCTTCTGGCAATATACATCACTTCTAAAATTGCACACCTTTACGTACACCGCATTACCCACTTCATAATGATGCTGAGGCACATCGGATGGTGAAAAAGCACCGTCATCCTATAATAATATTTAAAAAAGGGGATATGAGTAAATCTCATCAAATGAAAAGCTCAGAAATAAAACATCATTATGAAATTGAAAAGTTTGAAAATTCGCTTACCTTCACATTTGTCTTTAACTTTTTCATCGGTGGTGGTGAAACATCAGGACCGTTGCACATCTTACGGAACGTCAGGCTGACTCTTGCTTCCTTTACCTCAGGGGCGGCAGGAATCCCGTGTGTTCAGAATCGATTCGTTGGCGCTTTCATTGTCAGTAGGGAGTTGTCCTGAAGAGTGTATGCAACGGGGTCAAAACCTTTACGGGTGAACATCATCTTTCTTTCAGCGCCAAGTGATACCGTTGCTATCGGATAATCAGCCTCCGGGTCAGATTCATCGTCTCGATGATTCCCGATTCGACGAGTCCCGTCAGCATAGCGGTTGATGAGGACGAAATTGAATTGGCATCCCGTAGCTGCTTGTATAACGTCTCTCACCTCTTGGAGAACTGGCAACCAAGGCTTGGCTGTCAATCTGAGACCACTAAAAGAATACGTAAGTCCGCTATCGCCATAAGCGGCATGCTGTCATGGTATTGGGTGCTCTTTTCCACAGACGACGACTTTAGAAAGTTCTGGTGGCAAATACTCGACTTCTTCTTCTAATGTATCTGAGATTGTTTTCGGAGATTTCAGAATTTGAGCATTGTAGTCCACGTTCAGATCCATCTTATCAGCTACAGAACACGAGCAGAAATGATGAGGAAACACAGACTACGAACAAGGTTTCAAAGAAACGGGGTCGCATTGAGTAAAATCAAGGAACCCTCGCAATTGGACGAGTAAGGCCCCGCCCCATTTAGTTTTACTTTGGATTTGAACTCCAATGAGCGTATAGTAATTATCGGAAAGAACCCCGTGAGAACGGAAACATCCCTTAGTCAAGCTAACGCCGGAAAGTTTAACGTGTCGACATCCGGGACGTGATAAGAAATGTCCTCCATGATACGAAAATAAACACGGGCGACAGGAAGTCTGGTTCGACAGGTACGAGATCCGGAAAAAATACCGCCATTTTGAAAATATATCGGACATTTTCCCAGGCGACAGGAAGTCTGGTTCGAGAGGTGCGAAACCCGGCTAAAAAAAGGAAGTCGGTCAAAACCGCGTGTAAACATTCCTGGTGGCGCCATCTAGCGGTGGAAATGGGCGCAAAAGTACCTCAAGTGCTGCGTAGACTACTATTAATATTTTTGAATAATAAAAATAGGTCAGAAACTTTGATGAATAAATAAAAAATAGGCATCCGCGGCGCCGCCATAGAAATTACATACCGGGAAGGGCTCCGTGGGTCAAAAAAGGTTGAGAAGCGCTGCAATAAACCCGTTAATCCTCAAAAGACTACAAGTCCTGATATATGTTTTTAATGACTTCTTGTATCAAACCGTTGTTTCGAATATTATTGCATAATATTACTATATTATAATATTATTGCATAAAGATTTAAATAATTATACTTCAATCAAGATAGAGAGACAACAGAATTAGTTAGACACTGAATAAAAATACATGCCTATAATCCACAGAAGCTAATTTCGATACTTTCTAAAGAAAATATAACCGTTAGTGAGATGAAGCGAGAAGTTATCCATACACCTCGATGACGCAACCGTAATTCTTTTATGGCCAGCGTATCATTATGAAAATGATTGTTATTAGCGATAAATGTATACGTGGTCGTTGTTAATCACAAATTATCAGAGTGGATCCGTTATTTATGACATCCCAGAATTATAGATTCCTCCTATATGCAGGGCCGTCTTAAGAGCATCATGGGCCCCCGGGCCAAATGATTTTTCTGAGGCCCTACCTACCAGGCAAATTCTCGAAAATCTCAACCACATCTCTCTTTTGTGAAGCCTTTTTTATCTTGAGGTCTCCCGGGCAGTGCCGTGTTAAGGCATGGACCCACCCGGGCACGGCCCGGGGGCCTCAAGAGGAAAAGGGCCTCACAAAAATGAGATCTGGTTGAAATTTTGAAGAATTTGCCTGGTTGGGCCTCAGAAAAATCACTTGGCCCGGGGGCCCATGATGCTCTTAAGACGGCCCTGCTCCCGGGTTGTGCCCTGGTGGGCCCATGCCTTAAGACGGTACTGTTTTGATCCGACATGTTCCATGCATAACCAATTTCAATGAACGCACGGATGATGCAATAAACTGGCTTCGATTTTGTGAGAAATAGAGATATGCATTGCGTGTGAGATGTTCATTATTTGTATCAGAAAAAAGCTCGTGTCTCTTTCATAACACACGGCATTCCAATTAAAATCCACGGAAATAACAGATATTCAGTACAATAAAATAAAAGAGAAAAAAACAGAAACCGTGTTTCGACAATGTTAGTAAGCGATGAGCAATCATCACGGTGTTTATCCGTTTTCCTAAACAACGGGTTCTCAATCTCGATCATTTTCCACCCGCGCCGCCCTTTTCTCTTATGAAGAGCCAGTGGCGTACGAAAAGGGGGGATTTGGTTTTCTAACACTCCCCCCTTAAGCCAACATTACAGTGTTATTTTGCCGGAAAAAACGTAACCCCCCCCCAGAAGGAAAAACAAATCTGAACCCCCACCCCCCGAGAAAATTCTGCGAACGTCTATGTGAAGAGCAGTTGTAAGAAAAGCATTTCTTTGAAAAACTTTTGTCAAGACCACTGCGAAGCTGCACCCCTGACAAAGGTTGGCGCGCACAGTTTGAGAACCCCTACTAATCCATCAACGTGTTGACAAATCAAGGGCCGTCATTAGAGGGAGGGGGGGGGGCTTTTGAAAATACACTAAAAATGGTATGTATATATATATATATATACTATGGGGCTGTGCCCCCCCTGTCGCCTTTGGCGACCAACCCCCCCCCCTTTTCTCATCACAACATGTCTTGTTTATTTCGTCCCACTTCATCAGCGTACTATGGAAAGGGACATGTGAAAGCACGAGCTTACTGAAGAAGCGAATTTATAACAAGAAAACAACAAAAAACAAATGCGGTTCATCAAGTACCCCCAGAAAACTTTCCCATGGGGGTCCCCAGACTCCAATTCGCTGAATTTTAATGGGGCCCAGACTGGATTTATCTCGGGCTACCGATGTGTTGCAAATTTTACATTGTTAAACAACAAAAATCAATGAGATTCATCAAGGGACACCCAAAATGAAACCTGTCAACATTTCCATGGGGCCCCGACCTGGAGACTTGTCGGACATCTCCCCGGTGAGGGGCCACGAAAATTTTAAATTTTTATCAATTTTACAACGAATGAAATCCAGGGCCCCATCCAGCAGCAGGGACCCAATACTCAGATTTTTAGTGGGGGACGCAGACTGAATTCTGGATTTATCTCGGGCTTCCGCTGTTGCAAATTCTACAATGTTAAACAACAGAAAAGAATGAGATTCATCCAGGGCCCCAAAGTAAAACCTGTAAACATGGGGCCCCCGACTTGGAAGCTTGTCGGTCATCCCCGCCGCGATCGCCATGAAAATTTCCATTTGTATTCATTTTACCAACGAATAAAATCCAGGGTCCCCAGCCAATTACCTGGGACACCAATTCGCATACTTTTAGTGGGGCCCCAGATTGGCTTTATCTTGGGCTTTCGTTGTTGCAATTTCTAAAACGTTAAATAACAGAAAAGAATGAGATTCATCCAGGGACCCCAAAATGAAACGGTCCCCCGACTCGGAGCTTGTCATACATCCCCCCTGTGAGTGCCACGGCAAATGTTCATTTGTATTCATTTTACCAACGAATAAATTCCAGGCCCCTCCCCCTCAATTACCCGTGACCGAATCCGCCAATTTTATGGGGTCCCCAGACTGGATATAGCTTGAGCTTCTGCTATCGCAAATTTTTCAATGTTAAAGCAGCAAGAAAACAACGGAATCCATCAAGGGCCCTGGAAATCAAACCTTTTAACTTCCCCATTAAGGTATATGTGCAATCCCCCCGGGTACCCCGACCCTGTGTGTTGGGAGCACTGGTGTTATATGTATATGTATCATATACATACCTCTCAGCATGACCCCCCCCCCTTCCCCCACAAGGTCAGGGCTGACAGGGGCCGGAACGATTCTTATCACTTTTTGATTTTTCACACTATAAATTAACCACAGTGGGCCCCCGAAAAGCTGGTTTGGGGGCTCGCCATCTATTCCAGACTAGGGGCCCTGCTGTAGGTTTTTCCGCCCAGCGACTGCATAATGATTTATAGTGGTATATAACTTATGATTTTATAGTAGTTTTCCAGTTTCCGAAAGAAATTTGCCACCCTTTACATATTGCAGCCCAGGGCAAAGGCGTGGGCATGAAAAAACATTGAGAAGGCTGAAAGTTGCCAGTCGTTCCGTGACGAGCCTCGAGCCCGTATGTAGAAGGATGCAGTGCCCCGCTTTATTTATTCATTAATTGGGGAAGGGGGTTCTCAGCCCCCCCCCCCAACACAAAATTTATTGGGGGGTTGAAATAGCCCCCCCCCCCGCCATGTTTTGGTGCCTACGTCCCATGGCAGTACGTTTCTTATTAAAAGCTATTCAGAGACAATTGAAAAGATGGAATTTGAAGTATGGAATTTGCGCCTCTCCTGATACACGCCCAGGAGACCAGACCAAACCCCTCCCCCCTCTTAGTTGCAGCACTGTTCGTTCGTCAGAAGGAAGTTCTCTTGCACATAGTGCAGTTTTCCATGCAAAAAGCGCAATGGGATGGGCGGAAATTTGCGAAATATCTATCTCGTTAGTCCCAGTAAAATTTTGAAAAATATTCATGTCTAAAAAAATGACGGGGGGAATTAATCCGTAAAATGCTACCACAACAATCGTCAAACTTTTGAATTAGGATAGATTGGGTTAAGCACAATGGGAATCGAAAAGAAGAGAGAGCGCCAAAAGTGGAAAAACATCCGAAACTCCCCTCCAAACCAAGTGGGTGTGATGATCTCCCCTCAGAAGTTTTCTTTCTTTTCCAAGAGAGCGAGGAGAAAAAAAAAGGGGAAAAAACTGACCAATCCATAAATAGCGTCTGATTTTACCTCGCCCTGAAAACAAACCGGCTTGAAAGAGTTGCGTACTTGGAGCTGCCTCTTTCTCCTCCTTGTCTCGCTGCCCGAGTATGTGAGGCGCAGAACAAAACAGTACATTTGTTTTTGCCGCACTCTCGTACCTCTCCGCTCACATCTCCAGTATGTGTTCGGCCTAAGTTTATGACGTCTTTTGTTCTCACGCTTAACCCATATTGTTTCAATATCACTTCTCTGCACGTTACACTCTCTAGCCTTCAAATAGGATTTCACGTATATCAACACTCCACCCCCTTTCCTATCAGATCTATTTCTCAAAAAAGTATCGTATCCCGAGATGTGTAAGAAAGATTCATCCCCATCGTTTCCCCGTCAGTAATGTTGTGATTATCATAGGGTGACCATACGTCCCGTATTTCCCGGAACAGTCCCGGTATTTTCTGTTTTTTTGGCCGTCCCGACTTTTTGGCAAAAGTGTCCCGGTTTTTCCCGTATTTTACACGAAAAGCCTACTTGAATTTTTATTCTTTATTGAAGTCAAAGATTGACATTATTTTTCAATTGATAAATTATTTTACGATAATTACAACTATATATGAGAATATTGATCTCCCACATTTGATTGAACGTTTGTCTTTCGTGGAATACATTGTAATCCACTGCAATTTGCATCATTTCCCGCAATTGGGATTTTTCCGTAATTTCAACAATATTTGGCAACTATATTTGGTTTTGGCGTTGTTTTTGGCGATAATTGGCGATGTCCCGTATTTACCCGTATTTGGAAAGGCAATGTCCCGTATTTCTCTCGAGAAAATATGGTCAGCCTAGATTATCATTAACTAACCCGCATTCCCAACTACGTGGTCTGGGAGTAAAAAACCTGACCTAAGACTATCGTAAACCTCCCAGACCCCCCCCCCCCCCTCCTTATTTAGATGGATCCCATCCGAACGAAGCCACCTATCGGTAAATGCGTGCAGACTTACAACACAGGTTGCATAAGTTTGGTGGTACAGTGCCCACCAAAGTAGAACGTTGACGTCATGAATGATATTCTCAGCGGAGAAGAAAGAAGTTATTAAGACTGACCGAATGGCGCTTGGGTGAGATTGTTTACTTTCATCGTGTGCCATGGCTGAATCTTGAGGCAGATCTATCGATTGTGAGCTGCACTAATTTGTCGGCGTCGTGACATAAAAATGTCGGGATTCGATGCGAAACTTTGAAGAAGTGAAACGAGGAACCTTCACGGCGATCATCGATTCGCTTCATCGCTTAAAAAGAAAACATTCGCACGTGAGGGAACGGACATTATTGGCGAAGATGTAATGTGGTTTTTTTCTTTCACACTTTTCCTTTCCTCGTTCATTGAATATTCGCTCAAATTGGATGCCCAAAGGGAATAAAGACTCTTTCGAATCTCATCAAAGTAATGCGGCCAATGAACACATCCAAGGATATCCAACGAGTGAACAACGTTCAATTATGATCAAGGATCATTTCGTAAACAAACAAATTTTTGCTTAGAACAATCTATTCCAGTGCTAAAAATTAAATGAAGCCTGAAAAAATCATGTTTTCAAAAAAGTTTGAAGCTTTAAATCGGTGTAAAAGTTGTCTTTGAACCCGTTTTTATTGAGGGTTCATCGTGTTAATAACGTTCTCAAGGGGAAAAAAAAAACAAAGCTGTTAATATACAATATTTAAAACTATTTTGTTAATTCTTTATTGTGGTGATTAACCCATAAGCGAAATCAGGGGTCTGTCCAACCGAAATGGAATTCCAGATCTGAAAACAGACCCTTCACAAAATGCAAATTGATGGAACCAAAAATGTGGCATTTCTTTTGTGCAAAATTAACTAGATTGTTTCGCTGTCGATAAAATTACTTACATACCACTTAACGTGATAAACCACTCAGAGTAACAATGTCTCTCCGTCAATTATACAAAGTACAATCGATTGGATTCCAAGCAAATATGAGTCTCGGAAAAAAAGTCCTCTGTGGAGAATCAAAAACCACCAACCTCTGTCTGTGCGAGTGCTCTACCATCAAGCTACAGAGGACAGGCATTTTCTTCCTTTGGAGCATATGCTTATGCTGAACGAGACTGCACAGCAGGCAACCTCCTAACTCAGCTAGCTGCTCATAACGACATTAATCCCCAGATAGTGACATAAAGAGAAACCGTTGTCTCTCTTCACTAATTATACAAAGTACAAATAACTGTATTCCAAATATGAGTCTCGGAAAGAAAGTCCTTTGTGGAGAATTGAACCGTTAACCTCTTGCAATCTAGGCGAGTGCTCAACATCAAGCTACAATAGACAGACATATTCTGTGTGAACGTATGCTATGATAGAGCATATAAATATCGTAATGATAGAGCACTGTTAGAGGTTGGTGGTTTGATTCTCCAAAGAGGAATCATTCCATAGTGATTAAATTTTTTTTTCAACCTATTGCTCAAGGTGTAACATTCCAAGTATGGAAAGTTCAGAATGTGTGATATGTTAATGAATGTATATTTCCTTGATAGCATAACAATGATTAGCAAAATTTGGAAAACAGTTTTGTAATTGATGATAAAATTTTAATAATTGGTTATTATTATCCTGTGGGAATGCTGATGCTTAAGTTGCAATTTGTAGTCATTTTACAGATCCGGGATAGATTAATTGGATCATTTGTAATTTTTCCTTTTTTAAGTACTGTGACTTCAGACTTTGAATCAACCAAATTCGAATGTATATGTAGATATAGTCAACATCCTTTATAACGGCACCCTCTATGATGATAATCGAGAGCAATATCATTACTCTCGATTCCTATGCACTTTATGTGATAAGGGAGTTGTTATAAATATTTAAATATTATTGAGGTGAAACATATTCCATGGACAACAATAATTTCATTATAATGATATATATATCTTTATATAGGTGTTTCTCTGTTAGACAAATTGGCACAGTCGTTAATGCTAGGAAGCTATTGACCTGCATCTCTGCCCATACAAAAATGTTTGGAAGCCCTTTTTAACTTTCATGAAAATGTTAACACTTAGTAAAATTGTGAATGAAATGAAATATTGAAATGAGAAGAAAAAAAAATTTAGAATGAATAAATTCTTTGATCATTTTAGCACCCAGTTGCTGCACATATTAAGATGCCACTGCATTTAATAATGTTTGAGAAAGACCTGATGCCTATTTTTCTTCCTTAAAAATGCACTGTGTCTACTGTAAAGATGGGACGAATAATGATTTGGCTGAATAGCCAAATGCCAAATATTTGGCTGATGGTTTGGCCGAATATTAAAATTTTCTTAAAATTCATCAATATTGTAAATAAAGTTGGTGTTTTAATGAAAATGAAATTATTGGTAATTTTAATTATGCAATTCATCATTTAAATAAATATAAAACACTCGTTATTGAAAGATTTTTATTATCATGATACTAACAATCAAATTTAACAATGATTTTTGGTCGAACTTGGTTAATTTAAAGTCTAAAGTCACTGGAGAAAAGTTCGATTTATCCAAAATTTGAATTATTCAATTAATATATCCTGGACCTGCAAAAAGGCTACAAATTGCAACTTAATCATCAATATTCATATGAGGGGATAATAGTTATAAATTATTAAAATTTTATCTCGGTTACGAAACTTTCCCAAATTTTAATTATTTATAATTATAATAATTGATCTTAGCTACTGTTCTGGAATGAACATCACTGCAGAATTTCTTGACAATGCTTAAAGCCTTATTTAAGAGCAACAATTCATAATTATCGGTTACGGAGGAACTGTTTTCCAAGTTTTGCTTGTCATACTTATACTATCAATGCAATACACTTTCATTAACACATAATTCGTACTTTGACTATAAAAAGATTCAGATTTTGAATGGCACACCGTGGTCCATAGGTTCAACATAAATGATATCAAGTGGTACACGTTCTCAATGCACTCCAGCTGATCAATACCAAAATGGGCATTAAATTATCAAAGAAAGAATAGAAAAAAACAATTTTTTCCCTCCAACTTTGAATTATGTAAAACATTTGAATTCAACAAGAAATTTAAACATTGACTTAGATAGAAAACTCAAGGGGAGTTTGTTCGAATTAATCAAGTTCTACTGTATTGTATTTTAATATTATGTAAAGAATCAATTTTTCAACATTTCCACCTTATTGCAGTAGGATTCTATTTTCAGTTTCAGGTTTTCTTTATCCTAGAAATTCAGCCTGACATAACCTCTCTTACAGAAAGGGGTATGCACCACACAATAGAATATAATCAGCAAATTTTTAATTTATGTGAAAAATTAATATTGATTTTTAAAATTAGTTTGTATGTGCGAGGATTTACACTGATATTCGACTGTATACTTATGCATTATTTGGCTGAACCGAATATTCTGCAAAAGGGCTGAATACTGAATAGTGGCCGAATATTCGTCCCATCTCTGGTCTACTGCATAGGAAGGAGTCATAATGAGAGATCTGTGATCTGAAAAAGAAACTCTGATAGCATGTGAATTGCTGTAATGTGTTTGTAATTCATTCTATGGAAAAATTTGAACATTTGATTCTTTGCTCAAGCCGAGAAAAACTATTTTCAAAACAGTGTTTGCAAAAAATGCTTTGTTTGTGAAATTATAAGGTACAAAATTCTCGAAGGATAATGAAATATGCTATTGTATTAATAGGCTAATGATAATAACTTTAAAAATTTATAGGTGTGCGCTGGTCTTTTAAGGTAGTAAATTAATACAGTTTCTTTGAAGATTCGTATTCAACTTAAATTATACGGGAAATTTCAGCTTATGTGCCTAACAACTTTCTCATATTATTTATTTATTATTATTTTTGTTAAATTTTTCAATCTAGGATGCACGTGCTGTTTACGTCGTAGCATAGTGTGAAGGATGAATGTAGACATTTCTTCCCTGCACCGCCTTGAAGGGTCCACGGAGCAGACTGGTGGACTCGTTATCAGGAAAAAACAAAACAACGACGACCATCTTTTCAAGGTTCCAGCTCCGAGGACATCATTACTAGGACTGGATGTGCTTGCTGAAAAAAGAAAGAAAGAGAAAGCTGCAGAAATCAAAGATCGATCGTTACAAAATGTGAAAGTCCCACCTAAAAATTTTCAAGATGATATTGAAAACCAAAAAGGAGAAAAGTCAAACAGGTCAGAGGGGGCACAGATATTTTCTTTTTTGTCCGAATTTGGATAATTTTTTCAGTGACAGTTGAAAATTTATCAACTCAAATTTATGTTATATGCTAATTATTTGTTAATATGTTTATTACATATTTATGGCCATATTTTTCAAATAATGTTGACCATTTTTTTATTCAAGTTCCACAACATTTATATCATCTTTGTACCTGTGGTTTCAAAACAACTTATTGCTTTGTAGGAAATATCGTAAACCAATAGTAGAGTCACCATCGTACACTGGAGGAGTCAGTGAAGATTTCTTGAAGCGATTGCACAGGCGTCATGAGAGGGAAAAAGAGAAAGGTTTTTACATATCATCAAAACAGAAAGATCGAAAAAGCAAAAAAGGTAGTTGCCGTTGCACATAAATTTTTTTTTGTGCCCTTGAATTTCACTGGTGTATTTTTTTGCATGTAGCCACCGTATTTTTCTAACCACAATCTGCAGATTATACTTGGGGGAAAAAAAATCAGAATTTCTTGATGCAGATTATATAATGCTGCATCTTATCTGCAGCTCTTTTTAAGAAATTGGAGTATAAATAAGTATTTAAAGAAATATATATAGGGTTTCCAGTGACATGAAAAGTCAGAGGAAATCAGGGAAATCAAAAATGGTCAAGGAAAATATTTGATAAAAGTCAGGGAAAAATTCTGTGAATGGATAAAACAAAATTGTGAAGGCGGAGGTTTTCAGTGATATTTCTTCAAGAGTTTCAGTCCAGGAAATGGTTGTGCAGATTGTGCTGGGAATCATGTTTTTAAAAAGTAAATTTTTCAAAGATTTATAAATGTTGCATGGATGCAAGTAGAAAATTTGTACAATAAATACTTTAAAAATGCATATAAACTGGAAAAATAACCGAAATAAAATGCAGTTTGCGGGGATAGCAGGGCTGTCATTTCAACTTTTTCCAGGGGGGGGGGGCAAAGAACATGTACTCAGTGTATGCATTTTTCCTACAAAAACAGCCACATTTGAACAATGGTTATCTCTGAACAACAGCCACAGTTTGCTGGAACCGAACGTGTCCCATAGACTTAATACTGCAAGTAACCTCCAAAAAACAGCAACTTTGGACATGGAGCTGGAAAAATCTGTATATTGCTATGAGAAAAATAATTTTCCAACTGATTTTCAAAAGATACCCCCTGGTTAAAAAGAACTATGAATGGTTTTTTTTCCCAGGTGCAAATGCCAGATGGGTATGTGCAGTACCGTGGGGCGGCTCATACCAGAGCGTTGTGAAATTAAAATTTTAAGCATGTGTAATAAACAAATAAGTAGATGTGCCTAAAATTTGAAAAAAAAATTTACGTTAAATAATTAAATTTTTCTTAAATTGAAAATCAAAAAGAGTTTGCTAAAGAGAAAAGATAAAAAAATAATAGAAAATATATCTTAAATACATAATAATAATATGCCGGAACACCCTGTATGTCGAAAAATTCTCAACACGCCCATGCATGAAAATTTCTCTGTTTTACAAATGGCTGCTAGAGTGACTCAATAATAATAATCATCAACCAGCAGCATTGCCTTAAAAAAAAGAACATATGATCTTGTACAGCCAATAGGAGCCTGAGAATCACATTCTCTATGAGAGAAGTACTGAAGCAATAGAGTTTTCGCGGCAGTTGAGAAAAAGTTCTGAAGCATGCACAGTCTTGTGAGGATGGAATCGTTTCGCCACAAGAGCGGATGTCACTCGCGGATCAAGAAAATGTCATAGAATTCACATTTGCAAAATTCATCCTAGCTGTAAAACCTGGGTGCTTGTACTCCGAGATTTGCAGTTGCCAAGCTACACATAAACAGAATGCTATAGATCAACAACTCAAACAAGTCTATCCATGGCTTCGAAGCTGTCGACTTCTCATCTCAACCCATGGAGGATGCGCTAGCTTGCTGAATCGGAGTCTGGATCAACAAACCTTTTTTCAGTAATGACTATACCTCTCGCTCTGTTTCCATAAATAAAAGAACGAATAAAGTCATCATGTTCCTGTGCCCAGAAGTACCTTCATACCAGCGATGCCAGCCCATATGAAATAATCTTTAAGTAGTTTACTCCAGGACTTGGGTGCCAGCAATCCAACCAATATCATGTGGTGCTTGTGCGGGGTGCATAGAGAACTCGTCTGGGTCGACCAAGACTTGCCAAAGGTCACCAAGCTGAAATAGATGAGCTATAATATTTTTTGGGGCTCTCCCTACTATCAGCTGAATAAATGTTCTATGCATTCATATTTAATATGAAAGTTTAATTAAATAGGGCACACAGTTAATTGTAAAACTGGTCACAATGATATTGAGAAATGATATGTAATTCTATTTCATTTTATTGCCTTTCAACAGCAACCAGAAATGATGATAAATTAAAATTTCCATTTTTAAAATTTTCATGAACTGACTCTCACAGGGCCACTCAATGTGTTTTTTTTTCATTTAAACCATTTTCTTTCAGCCTTTTTGTTCACAGCCCCATTATACGAACCTGGGTGCCCATGGTCTCTGAATTTTATTGTACAGGTATATTAAAGGCAGTGGAGGGAGAACAGGTCCTTAAGTAATCTATAGTTGTGCTTTGGGCCACTTAAGTGATCTTAAAATGCATTGCGGGTCACTTAAGGGTGCTGTAAATAGGACCGCATAGTGATTGAATGTGGGGCATAGAAATTGCCAATTCTGAGCTCGATCATTTCTTTTCCTCACAATGATAATACTGGCACGAGCAGGGAATTCACCCCCCCCCCAAATATATTCTAAGGGAAAATGGACTACTTACTGATGTCACAAGCAGACTGCGCAAGCCTTCTATCTCTAAGAGGTGCTGGTTGGTCCATATCAGTTTTTCTCACTCAGTCATTTTTGTTGTGTTCTACCTTAGCACTGCAAGCCTGAATTTTAGAATGCCAAAATAGAGCTGTAGATCAATTAACAAGGCTACAACTAGATGCTTGGTCAGCCAGGGCAAGCTTGAATTTTGATGCTCCCTTGAAATATTGAAGCCCCTTTTGGTCCAGCACCCGAGGCACTATCCACCTGATTTCCTCTAGTTGCGCTGTGTTGATCAATCAATAACTATAATATCATAGTATCAATATAATCATACACATTCTAATGTAATCAATTATACAACAGATTATTATTTTAAATGCCATGTATGTTGTAAATTTTATACGTTTGCTTTTTTTCCAGAAATAAAATGCCCATTCCCAATAACGGCCAGTTCCCAAAGTGGCCACATTTTCACAGTCCTGTTAGTAGCCGTTTCACTGTACAAGTAACATTTCAGTGTTCATGATATGTTTGATTGCATTGAATACTGTTTATGAGGGTTCTGCCATATAATATTAATCAATATTGGAAGTATTTTGTTCGTACTTATGATCAATAATTTTCGCCATTTTACATTTAAGTAATTTTTGTGAATCTCACATTTTCTGGCTATCGTGAAGATACTTTCACATCAAAGTTTGTTATTTCCGTTTTTAATGTCTCGAACTATGTGTATATATATCAATGTGCAAGAGCTGAAATGTGTGTTTTTCAGAAGATAA
The DNA here is from genome assembly GCF_987345545.1 of Pholcus phalangioides. Classification (NCBI taxonomy): domain Eukaryota; kingdom Metazoa; phylum Arthropoda; class Arachnida; order Araneae; family Pholcidae; genus Pholcus; species Pholcus phalangioides. The sequence continues at coordinate 14,555,183 of NW_028301614.1, forward strand.
GGAATCCTGCAGAAAGCACAGGCATCGAAAAGATAAATCTGACAGATCAAGCAGGCATTCAAGTTCCAGGTCAATCAGGGATTGGAGTCAATCTCCAGGTCGCAGGAGTGAACCTCCATCACCACGAATACGACCTGGAGGTATGTTGTACATTTGCAGCTTTATAATAAATATCTACTTTTTGATAATCAAGTACTACTACTCAGAGGCGTTGACATGAAGAAAACTTTGTAGGGGCTGAAAGTTGCTGACCCTTCTATATATATACGAGACTCAAGCGTGTGCGCAGGAGGAGGAAGGTGCATTTTTTTCTTTCAGAAATTATTGAGAGAGCTCAACCCCTTACAAAATTTATTGGGGGGGGGGGGGCTCGAATGGCCTCAGCCCTAGGTTCTTTCCTTTTTTTGTCTTTTGGGATATATACTGAAAATAACGGTAATTTTTCCGCTACCAACCTGCATTCAAAGACAGCATATCTACGGTGCAAATTCGCTTGATTTCCCACAAGACTGCACACGTGCCTTTGCGAAAAATCGAAAAGGGGGTTGGTTTACTCGTTTAAATTACCAAAAAATTTCTGAGATCGTTGGAAAAAACGGGATCTGTAAAAAACTCCAGCTAAAAATATAGATAGTTTTGTCTTCTAGCCACTATGCAGTCATGTGTTTATTGTCTGTGGTTGCCGATCGTGCCAATTTCACATCGTGAAAATCTGATTTGGTGAACAGGGGCGGCTTGAGGAAAGAATCTCTACCCATGCAGAAATTATTTTTAACACTAATGACCATGTTTTTTTTGTCGACAAAATTGTTCACCCTTTCAACTGCATTTGGCACCCCTCCTACAGCCAGGGTTGTCAAATTTGCTCCCCGGGTAGAGATACCCATCCCCCTGGGATTTTTCGAGGAAAATGGGTTTTTTTGGAGAAAATTGTTTGTTTTCGAAGAAAATGTGTTGCTTTCAGGTTAAAATTTTATTTTAATGTTAGTTTATGTATATTCAAAAAATTGCTGCATAGTGCAGTGTTTAGAATATGTATATTTTGAAGTATTTTTAAAAGATTTTTTTTCGGAGCAAAAATTAGAAATACTTTCTTGGAATCAAACATACACACTTTTTTATAATTCTTCTGATTACCTTTTCTATGTAAGCATCAGGGCTGTTTGGTGTATTCTGATGGTACATATTTAAATGGTGTAAGATGACATAAGTGATTTTCAAAAAAATCTCATAGAAGGTGGCCTGAATATAATTTTTTTATATTAAGTGTCTTGTTGCTCACAAAGTTATATATAGAAACCAAAATTTCTCATTCTTGCCACATTTTCTAACTATTGGCTTCATTCTGATGCTCTATCTTTAGCAAATTGATGAATAAGGATTGCATTACACATCTTGTTGTAGTGGTATATTCTCACAGGGTTGTTTTGTTTTTTCCTTCACAAAGAAGCAGCAACAGTAGTGACACCATCATGCTAGGGACAGGTGGTCTTATAATCTAATAAAAACACCAGCTGTCCCTAAGCGACACCAAGACCAGTGCACTAGTAGTTACATTACCTCACAGACATCTTCATTTTCTTTCCCATAAGAAGTAGCACATATACTGTATATCACCCAGCCTTAATATTCAATAGTGTTTTTTTTTACTTTCACCATTAAGCCCAGTTAATCAAGGTTCAGTAGTAACAGCTTAATGAAAAATAACTATATACAGGATGATTATAATTAAAGTTGATTCCAAAACTGTACAATAAGAGGTACTGGTCAGAATGACTTGAAAATTTGCATGGGTACTTTGGAAATTTCTTTGGGAGAAAAAAGAAAGTGCAAGTAGATGATGCTTGTACTTGGCCAGCAGTTCTATTTTGTGCAACAACATCATTTCGACAGTTCAACAGCATCAGTGTGTGAATAGCACAACTTTTATCAAGATGCACATCACAATACCAGCAAAGAAGCTACTGAGGAGACCCATTTTGACAATAACAGGATGGCACGATACTTGGCCGGCCATCAGTTTACCTGACCTTAACCCTTGCAACTTCTGGCTGGGGGGGGGGGGGATACCTCAAAATCTCATGAATAGAGGTTGGATTGCAAAACATTGGTGATGTGCAAGCTCATCCACATCATGACCATAACATAGTCTGATCTGTAGTTAAACAAGCATTTTTGTGCTTTCACTTCATTTCCAGATTACGATGGACAGTATATTTAACATTTCTTGAGTAAGCTGTAGTTATTTCTTAAATTACTTCATTTTTCTGATGTTTCCATGAATTATGAAATCGTGCGATGCTAACTACACTGGTGTAAGAAATTAAGAGAATTTGCAGACTTGGTCAATTATCTCTAAAACTACCGTGCCAATTTTAATTAAATTTGATATGTGCATACATTGATACAATACAAAACAAGTGACCATTCAACAATTGTAATACACACGCATGATCGTGCGTAACACTCGTTGGAGTCGGAAGGTATGAAACAGAATAAACAAAAAAATTGGTTAATAGATGGGTTAACAGGGGTTATGGTCCCCTCTTACAGATACACAGGTCTCGCAGCATGATTTCATACTTGAAATAAGGCAGTTTATCATTTCCTGTGGCGATTGGTCCCACTCGTTCAGCAACACTGTTTTCATTCCCTGGATGGTTCCCAGAGGGGGGTTGCGAGTTGCAATTGCCCTCTCCAGAGCATCCCAGATATGCTCTATAGGGTTAAGATCTGGAGATCTGGCTGGCCAATCCATCCAGCGAATATCCTCACTCTCCAGAAAATTGTTGAGCAGAAGAGCTCTATGTGGCCTCACGTTATCGTCCATTAAAATGAACTCAGGGCCAACTACACCCCTGAAAAGGTGCACATAGGGCTCCAAGACCTCATCCCTATACCTCACACCAGTCACAGTGCCTCTTTCAAAGATATGGAGAGGCGTGCGGCCATCCAACATGATACCTGCCCAAACCATTAAACCTCCTCTGCCATAATGGTCGATTTCGCGGACATTGGAGGGTAGGTAGCGGGTCCCTGGTTCTCTTCATATGAACGTACGGCGAGAATCGGTGCTTAGGCTGAACCGGGACTCATCAGTGAAGAGAACGGTGGCCCATTGATCCATACTCCAATCTCTATGCACCATGATAAACGGATTTTCCTGTCCGTAGAAGTGAGCGGGACGCAAACAGCAGGTCTTCTTGCATACAACCCTCTCTCATGAAGTCTTTTGGAAATAGTCACCCTTGATACACGGGTTCCTGTGGCTGCCTACAAGTCACGAGAGAGCTGAGAAGCTGTAGCACTCCTGTTACGCCTTGCTATAATAGACAAATGGCGATCTTCTCTGGCCGTCGTGGTTCTTGGACGACCTTGCCCAGGCTTTCTCTCGATGGATCCGGTATCCTGGAACTGTTTCCATAAGTTACACACGACTCTGGGCATTAAATTGAACTCTCTACAAATCTGGACTTGAGATTGGCCTGCTTCTAGCCTCCCCACAATTCGCCACTTTATTCCATCATCTAAACGTTGGTGGTTACTCATTTTTACTGTTAAAATTTGAAATTAACCGATTGCTGCAAAATATCACCAAGACATTCGCCAAGGTGTACTAGCGAACGAAATGCGTCGTAACTTACGCGTGCTTATAAAGCCTGTTTCTCTACTGGCTCCGCCTACTGCAACGTCCCTTATGGGAGTTGCTTGCCCGGTTCGAAATATCCAGTAATAAGATGGCAAACGACAAGTGGAAAATGATTGCAAATAAACTTTCGCATGAAATATTATTTATTAAATTCAATTATAAGTTAATCAATTTTAACAATAGATTAGTATAACGTGGAGCCCTCTATTTAACATTAACAGAAAGATACTGGCTCACCAATTGATGATCATCAACAGTCAAACTTTTATGCTGATCGGATATCCGATGTTGTTAGTCACTTCGACGTAGCTTTTCCCCGCAAGTATCAGTGAAGGTTTCTCGGTTGAGAGCCGGATCATTTCGATTAGCACCAGGAGGCCCCTCGGTTGAGGGCCAGACCACCTTGATCAGCTCCAGGGGGGCCTCTCGGTTGAGGGCCAGACCACCTTGATCAGCTCCAGGGGGCCTCTCGGTTGAGGGCCGGACCATCTTGATCAGTTCCAGGGGACCTCTCGATTGAGGGCCGGACCACCTTGATCAGTTCCAGGGGGCCTCTCGGTTGAGCGCCGGACCACCTTGATCAGCAATGAAGAATTTTGACTGTGAAGATTAATTAATTTTTTCGATTCCGGACCTGGAAACGGATTCAAACACTGTAAATTATTGCATTTTAACTAATTATCAGCTTAGTTTCCCAGCCTAAGGCCAATGGATACGGTAGCAAGACGGTGAACTGTCCTACTAGAGGGCTTCAGTTGAAAAGAACAAACAAAGGATGAACACTGAGTGAGAGAGTATTGTTACAATGTACGGCCGGTAGTTAAGGAAAAACTTTCAACCACACGTGTCTAAGCAAGCCAATCGGCTTCAAGGTTGCCTCATTTGCATGTGATCGCAGGCGGACATCACGATAAGCCATACGATCACCGCTGCCGATGAGGAGTAACATTATTTATGACAACAATAGATCATGTGACGCCGATTACAGACTTTTACGCCGGGGGATCATCGGCACGTTACACTACACACACGTGTACGCTTACGTATTTGACGTACAAGATTTGCATTTTTGTCTAGAAGCAGTGGTTTTACATTCAGTTCAGTTCTTTTCATGAAATTCGATAAAATATGCTAATTCTCTTAATTTATTTCACCAGTGTAAGTTATCATTTTTCCCTGAATGGCCATCGTTCCCACTCTGCTAGCAAATTTAGTGTTAAATGAATACAGTGTCGTTAATTTTCCATTTTTAAGTATTTTTTCCCCTTTGCCATATAAAATTCCATTGCTTCATGAATATTTATGTAAATTTTCAAGTAATTCTGACAATGGCTCTTTTTCTACACAGTGTTTTAAATTAGAACTTGAGTTATATATAATCACCCTGAATATCGTAAATCATTGCTAATTAATCTGCATTATTAATGCTTCATTAAATATATTATATTCACCTAATTTTTATCACAGTTTTTGTAAAATAGCTTCCTAATTAAGTATAATGAAAGTAATTGGAGAAAAACCCCTTTATAACCCCCTTTACTTTAACCATATGGTTAATAGTAACATTAACAATTTTCAAACACACAGTAATTTATTGAGTTCAGCAAAAAAATAATTAAATTGCAAAAGGTGGTTTTTATTAAAATGTAAGAAATATTTCTAGATTGATTAATATGGGAATAGTGTTAATTACATTAATTAGCATTTTATTTTAATTAATTATTAGAAGTTTAAATAATTTTCAGAAATTTTATTGTTTTTAATGTTAATGCTATTTAAACCAAAAAAACCCAGTTTTTGGTTCTTTTATCAACCCTGGTAAGCATTTAGGTGCAAGATTCACATATTAAAATATTACAAGAAACCACAAACAGAAAAATGTAACCATGAACACTTAGATATGTAATATATGTATTATACCTGATATGTGATAAACATATCCAAAGAAATTATTGCTTATTTATAATACATAATAGTTTTCCACGCACGCACACACACACTTGTATAAATAAATTGAAGCCTCTGAAGAAGTAAACCAATGTATGTAAACTGAATTTTCATTCAAAAAATATTTACATGTTTGCATTACATTTTTATAAATTTTATACAGGTACATCAGACTTTCATAACTGAAATATCAAGAGACAAAAATAACATTAGCTCATAACCAAAAGAAAATAACTTTGTGAGATTTTTGAAATTGTACAAAAAATATTGGTAACGAACACCTTCAAGTGAAATAGAACAAAAAGTAGTTTGTCTCCAAAAAAATAAGACCTAACCAGATAATAAGCCTTAGCTTCATTTTTCAAGATGCTCATACGCCTAACCCCCCTCCCCCGAAAATTAGCCTGTTAAAATCGTCAGCCAGATGAAGGCATTCTGTTACTATACACGACACTACTTCACCAAACACCAACTCTGACCATATCGCTATATTGCAATTTACTGCCATTAGTGAGATGGGTTGGAAGTGAAGGTGCTGTCTATCGGTGGTTGCCTTGAGTTCGTTTGGGAAAATATCTTATCTATATCCTCCCTTGGGTTCGAACCCGGGGCCCTGACAACAACCTTCACGATAGTAGACGAGCATCTTACCACCATGCCACTCGGGCACCCACTATACACGACAGGTTGTCTTGTATAAAGTGATATTAATATACAATAATGTTATTGACATTTGTATGTAATGATAATTCAAGTTATTCTGTAAATGTAAGTTCCCAAAATTGGCTAATTTGGACAAGTGGAAAGCACCTGCAGAGTAATGAATTCTCATAATGACTGCTATCTCCTCCTCTTAACCAGATCCTTTTTTAATTAATACTGCTCTTTTAAAAATATTTCAGAATTTAATTTGATGAAGCAGGGATATTTTTCAACAGTGAGGAATTCAAGAAAAAGAGAAGCATATGACTTCAGCTCTCGGAAGTTTGGGTTCGATTAAAAAAAGAAAAACTTAATGGTTCTGGTTATATAGTTAAAGGTTTTATTTTTGACAGATCACGACACTTTTGAATACATTTTCTGCAGGGTTTGAAAAATTTGAAGAAAAAAATAATTCAGGCACCATCCTGATTTCTCAGAATTTTCATTATCCAAATTCATTTGTTTTACCACAAATAATTTTCTTGCAGTTCTGCATATAACTCAAGGTTCAGATACAATTATGCAGAAGTGGGTGTGTTTGTGTGTAAAAAATTATTCCCTTGATTTATGTCAATTTTATTAAACAAATATATAGTTTAATGTGCACCAAAAATCATGTCTATTTAGATATAATGTAATATGTACATATAAAGAACATCCATACATGTTTAAATTAGATGTGTTGAGGTTGTGAAAATAGGAAATTCAATTTTCCTCATTTTGCCCAAAAAACCCGCCTGGGCTGGGTTTTTTATAACCCTGTCTAGAGCAGCGCCCAAAGTCAAAGAAGGAGTTTGTACTAAGAGGATGCTCATTTTACATAACTTCTGTGAGATACCTATTATATATAATAGGTATCTCACAGAACCTATTATATATAGTCCTACCTTTCCAAAACATGTTGTTGGAGCGAATGAAATGTTTGCACCCTCTCTTGTTTTTCGCACTCCCTCTTGTGCATTGCCAGGATGTTGCTTAACATTGTATCATCAACAGAATTATCAATTATGTGTGATGAATGGGTTGCACTACAATGCAAAGAATTACAAGAAGTAATAATCAGTTCATAGAATAGATAGATATTGGGCAGATATATTCAAACTTTGCAACCTTGAAAGCAGCCCAAAGTTCAAAATTTCTCCAGTTTTGGTGAAGGCTTTTTTTATCTTTAGCACATGGTAATGCAGACAGTGAAAGAGAGTTCAATGTTAACAAAAGTCTTTTTGAACAGTGAAAAATCTGTCCATCAAATGCTTTAATAGAATAAGACACACAAAATCTTATGTTCAATGGCATGAGAAATTTGAAAAAAATTGTCATTGAGATGCTGAACTTCTGAAAGCGACTCGTGATTTGTATAGAAAATATTGTAACAGGCTTCATGTTGACAAAACAGCAGAGAAAACATTTTTAATCTATTAACATCCTATTATGTTGAGAAATAGTTTAAGTAAATAAAGTATTTATATTTTTCTCGTTTTTTGCATTTCGCTTTTAAATTCTGTGACAAGCTAACTTTTTTCCCAAAGAAACCCTTATTATTTTCTGCACACACTTTTTTTGCTATATCAGGATGAATAAGATTTTGGTGTTCAAGCAGCAGAAATTCTTGCTGCCTAGGTTTTCAGTATGCATGGTGTTTAATTTGAAAAAAGGCTAATAATTTTTATTTGTCATTTCAGTAATGTATGTTTTAGTAGTGATAGATAAAGATACTTGAGAAAAAATTTAAATGGATTATATTTGTCTCATTATTTCAACCTTCCAGAATAATCAGTCAAAATGTTTAAAAAAATTTTCAATCTCACTCCCAAAAATGCTCTCCCACCCCTCTAAGAATGCTAACCTATTTCTAACCTTTGCCTACTAGTATTTTTATGTGTTTCTTATCTGGAAGTTGCAATAAATGAACAAAGTCATTGAATTTTTTTTTGATTTAAAAAAATCTTATTCATTTGAAGGTGATTTTTAAATCTGAAATCACTAATTTTGTTTGCATACACTTGTACATGAGTATGTCTATGTCCCTCTTTTTTCAGACTCGCCTTCTAGATCAGGGTGGGATGATGATGAAATAACGCCACGTCGCTCTGTATGGGATATGCCCACCCCTAGCAGGTCAGAAAAAGATGGCAGTAGAAGTGAACGTAGTGTACACAGGAGCAAAAGGTATATATTTATCAACAATATAAAGGCCTATATTATTTGTATAGTTTGTTTTTTCATTGGGTAATGTCATAGTTTAATGACAAAATGTTATAAACAACTTACTGGAGACAGGTAATATAATTAAATATTGATGTCTATCTGTGGGTACAATGATGTCTTCTTATTGGGGATAGAATCTGTATAGTCGTGGATATGCCATATTTACTTGCATGTAGGACGAGCAGGGTTGGTAAAAAAACCAAAAAGCCGGGGTTTTCTTGGTTTAAACCAGTTTTTTGTTTTAAATATTACATTAAAAACAATAAAATTTATAAAAATCGTTCAAACTTCTAGTAATTAATTAAAATAAATGTTTATTAATCTAATTAACATTATTCCCATATTAATTAATCAATAAATATTTCTTACATTTAACAAAAACCAATTTTTATAATTTAATTACTTTTGCTTAACTCAATGGATTACTTCACAGGTTTGAAAATGTTTTTAATTATTAATCATATATATAATATAAAGATGTTTTCTAAAGATGTTATATAATATAAAGATGATGAGAGAATGACTTGAAAATTGACATGAATATTCCTGAAGAAATGAAATTTTATTTGGTAAAGGGGAAAAAATACTTAAAAATGTAAAATTAATGACATCATCGAACACCTGGGAAATTTGCTTGCATAATGGCAATGATAGCCAGTCATGGCAAAAAGATAACTTAATTATAGCATTGTACGATTTCATAATTCATGGAAACATCACAAAAAAATGGAGTAATTGAACAAATAACTACAACTTATTCAAGAAATGTTAAATATGTTGTTCGTTCACCGTGTTCTGGCTATGAGGTGAAAGCACAAAAATTCTGGTTCAACAACAGATCAGAATATGAGATGGTCATGATGTGGATGCACTTGCAAAATTCACCTTTATTAAACTAAACGTGCCCCCACGTTAATATTCCTGAGGAACTTCTAACATATAGGGGATGCGCTGGAGATTGCAATTCACCGAAGTTCACAATCTGACCACTGTTCATAACATTTTGAGGTACCACCTCCCCCCCCCCCCCCCCCACACACACACACAGCCAGAAGTTGCAAGGGTTAAGTTGCATCCTGTTATTTTCAAAATCAGTCTTCAGCAGCCGTTTTGCTGATATTGCAATGTGCATCTTGATAGAAGTTGTTCTATCCACACACTGATGCTGTGGAAGTGCCGAAATGATGTGACTGCACAAAATAGATTATACTGCTAGCTAAGTACATCATCATCTACTTGCACATTTTGCACTACTTTCACTTTTTTCTTTTGCCGAAGAAATTTTCATTGCTTCAGGAGTATCCATGCAAATTTTCAAGTCATTCTGACCAGTGCTTATTGTATAGTCTTGGAATCAAAACTTTAATCATAATCACCCTGTATATAGATGATTATTTTTCATAAATCTGTTACTACTATACAGTAGAACCTTGATTAATTGGGCTTAACAATTGAAGTATAAAAAAGTATTGAATATTAAGACTGGGAGATATTGTTACGATATATAGACGATAGATGGCGCAAAGGCATGCGATTGGCGAAGAACTGGTGGAGGGTTGAACAGAAGCTTCCAGAAGGTTACGCTCATCCAGACAGTGGTGCCACAAAACTGGTACTATGGAATAGAAATTTGTGGAATGTTCTTTTTCTCGAAGTTTTGACCGGAGCTATAAATATGAGGCTCACAAGAGGGATGTCAGATTCCAGAATAGAGAGAGACTGGATGAAAAGTCAGTTGTGATTGAACTTTACGAGAAAGTTGTTAGCTCTCTGATTAGTCTGCAAATACGTGTAAATTGCTGTTCTGTAAATAAATCTGTGTTTGTCCGTCGAACCACTTCTTGCTTTGTAATCTCGAAGTCTTGCGAAAAATTATCACAGTAGGAGATGTGCTACTTCTTATGGGAAAGAAAATGAAAATGTGTGTGAGGTAATGTAACTACTAGTACACTAGTCTTTAAAGACAGCTGGTGTCTTTATTGGATTATAGGACCACCTGTGTGCCCCTAGTATTTGGTTTAACCAAACAACCCTGAGGACGAGGTATGACTGTAGAGATCAAAATAAGTAAAACTAAATTTCTTAATTCAACTTCTTATTTTGTTTATTCTTAGATAATAGCAAAGTTTTTTAGGGCGAGACTGCATAAAAGCAGGGCGACGTATGTTCGGTATTACTGTATAGGAGGACTTCTAAATGAATTCTGGAGGCATCAGAATGGTGTTACAAAGTACTGTGCCTCAGCTCTGATGCTACAGTTGGCATCCCTGTGTCAAACTAAATCTGTGTCCCTGAATCAAATGCTGTCCCAAAAGTGTTGAAAACTAAATTTCCATTGATTCTGGAACTATTTTTCAGTAGTTTTCGATTGTTTTATTCATCAATTTTCAAATATTTTGTTAATTAATTTTCAATAATTTTACTCCCTGATTCTTTGATTTTTTTCATCAATATTGAATTTGTAATAAATCTTGAATCATTGTTTTCAATCATTCAAAGTTATTATCTCTGGAGTTATTTATTTAATTTATTTTTACTGATTTTTCCTTCTAGTGAAATTTTTTGTTTTGATATTCGCATGTGTATATCAGGATTTTAGCTAGATAAAAAATTCCTTTGCAGCAAAAAAGCAAAAAAAAAGCTTTAGCGAAATGCTAATGAGATTGATGGATGGATGTTTACTCATTTCGTAGGCCTACCTCCTGTACTAATTTTTGCGAAAGTGGCCACTGCTACTTTCGCATTCTAAGATTTTCTTTCACATTTTGCAAAAAATGCAACCTTAGCATCAACCCTGGTGTATATATAGGATGACATAGGTTTTTGAAGCAGTGAAAATTTAATAAAAACCTTGTCCTATACGCAAGTAAATACAGTAATTGGCTTCTAAAAATTAACTAAAAATATTTTAATTTTTTTTTCAAACTTTTTGTTTTGTCTTGTTTCATATCTTTAAAAACACTGAATGATTTTAATAAATGCAATAAATATTTAAAAATTTCATTCAAAAGTAATTAAGAGGTTAATAAGATTCAACTTAAACAATTATTCTTGTATTTTTGGTTACAAGAATGTTTCTCCATACTGAATGGTTTTTTTCCAGACATAGATCTAGTACCGATTCACCAGTACCAACTCCTGCATACAAATACAATCCTTGGGTGAGAGACCGGAAAAAGACTGGGGCAACTCCAAGGACAGAAGGTGATGACCAAGGTAAGCATGAATATCATCTTAGATATTGGTAAAGTGATATAAATAAGGGTAACTGAGATTCCTACTAAAGAAAAATTATAGAATAATAATTTAGTTAATTAAAAATTTTCAGAAAAATAATGTGTAAGCAGACCTGCCAATTCTCTAGATTTTTCATCCTTCCTCCTGCTCTCCGAATTTGTTAAAATTTCTTCGGATTTTGGCAGAAAATTAGATTTTACGTGAGCTTTCATGTCGTGACGTCAATGATTGCAGTCATCGTTAAGGAAAACACCCATAGAGGACAAACGTGGTCATTTCCATCGAGCAACCAGGAAAAAAGTCTTGGTGACTGCATATAAGCAACTGGCAACGACGTGACTTTACATAGTGTTTATTGGCAATCATTTATCGGGAGATGACCTTGGTTGCTTAAATTCCTGTATAATTATTATTGTACTAGCTATAATACCCGGTGTTGCCCGGGTTTTCTTTAAGGAGGCTTTTTTGGATCACGTGATATCTCCCTCTTTCTTTGAGGGACATGCAAACCGTGTCTAAGTTCACCAATATGGCTATTTGATACGCGACTCATGAAAGAAACAAATCTAGATTTAAAGAAACGTGAAAATAAATATATATTTTTTTTTTCTTTAAAGGGTGCTAGGTATTTCGATTCCTCCCTTTGAACTTCAAGTTATCCATTTCTGCCTGTTTCTGCTTCAAAAAATGCTTAATTAAAGCTGTGGAATTTCTTCGATGTACTTTTTACGGGCCCATAATTAATTTTAAAGCAACCTAAATTATATGAATTTATTCAGTTATATATTAAAAGACAATTCGGGGACATTAATTTTCATGTTTGAGAAGATATAAATAAAAAGCTGAAATCAATGTTATTGCATGAATATCCAACCCCAAAAATAAATGTCCGGGGCTAATTACTTCATATTTAATCTCCTGGGCTTCGTATATCTCTAAGCGAACACAATATTTCAAAAATCGAGTATTCAATACAATTTTTAAAATTATTGATATGACAGAAAAATTCCCAACAAATTTCCGCATTTCTACATTAAAATCTGCAATTTTAACACAGATTTCTTATGGGGGATCATCCTTTGTTTGGCCCTCAAAGTGATGCTGATGATGGTGTCTATTCAAAAAGCTCTCATTACTGGGAGGATTGAATAAAGTGGCAAACCATTATAAAGGCATAAACTATTATACATATACGTACAGCATTGAAGAAGTGACAAACCGTTGTAAATGCATATACACGTCTTAAACGCATTGCTAGGGAACCACGGTAACCAAATTAAACTTTCTGAAAGTGATTGTTGAGGCCCAGAAACCATTGTTGCCTGACAGTTTTTTGCCCATTTGGGGCATTTGCCTTGCTTTGATGAAATTTTAAAGTAGCCTATCGTTCAAGTCGGGTCCCATTTGGTATATATGCAAAATTTGGCGACGATCAATCTAAAATTGTAGATTTGTATAGAGAACATACATACACACACAGACAGACAGAAAATCAATTTTATATATCTAGATTCCATTAACAGCTGTGCGGTTTGAACAGAGTAGTTTTTCATCAGCAGCTTTGCATTTTGAAGTTTTTTAATTGTTTCCTCCGATTAAATGTCTTCAGAAAGAAAATGTGAAACTTTAAGCTATATAAAGCTGAATATAAAGCTTTTAAGAGTTCATATACCCAAGATTATCAATCACTGATAGCATCCACAAAAGGAAACACTTATGTTATATGAGCAGTATGTAGATGTGATTTCTTTATTCTGCATGGAAGGACTGACATGAAATTATATTCTGCTCAGGGGCAATGCTGAACCTTCCTTGTGAGGGGGAGGGGGAAGGAATTGAACTTTATCTCAATTTATTAAAAAAAATTTCTTTGAATTTTTTTTTGATTGAGTCTATTAGTGCTGGTGGGGGGGGGGGGGCCCTCGAGAGAATCTCTGTATTTCTGGATTCCAAAATTTCGCACATCTGTGTAAGCTATTAAAAATGGGAAATACAGAGGAAGGAGAGCCACCAAAAATGGAAATTTTATAAATGAATTAATTTTTTTTTTTTATTAATCTGTTTACTCATAGTAGTGTCTTCATTTTACATCAAACTAAATGGGTTGGACTATCTGGCCTTTCTCAGTTTTTTTCCCATTGTTATGTAGTTGTGATGAAATAGTTTTACTTTGAAATCATTCCTCTTGTTTCAAAATATCTGATTCATTTTAAGATTATACTGGGACCTGTAATGCCCCCCCCCCCAATGATGCTCAATATTGAAATTGTGACCAAGTTTCAGTTACCATTTTCCCATTATTTAAAAAGTTCATGCATAATATTGCCAAACACAAACACACACAACATCCACTGTTGCATGAAAGTAACTAAAATGACATCACATGTTGAGTTCTGTGCTCCTGTTTTAGTTTCTACCCCCTTGACTCACTTTATAGAATTTATTCAAAGATTGTCTTTCCTTGATTCACCCTGTGTTGAATGTTCTTGTTAAGCATATCTTTCTGTGATAATCTATTAATACTTTCAAAACAGTTTTTTAAAAATTATAAAACAGAAGCTCTTTCTCTCTTACACATTTATGGAAATCTGTTTGAACTTTATTTTGCTCATTCTTTTTTATGTCATGTCACTTCACAGGTTGGTTCACTAATAACCAAAATATGTATTTGAGATTTCACCTTAGTCTTTTATCATTTGAATGCCTTAAATGCGTTCTTTCTTTCGAAATTCAGATGAAAATATACCATGGTCATCAGAGGAAGCTAAAAAAGACTGGGAGGAGGAAGTGAAAAGAATTGATCGTGAGTGGTATTCTTTAGATGAGGGTTATGATGAAGTGCATAACCCATTTTCTGGCATGTCTGAGTCATATGCTCAAAAGAAGGAGGAAGCTCTCGAACAGAGAAAACGCAAGCGAATGTCTGCCCAGCAAAGGCAAATACATAAAGTAATTTTTTTGAATATTTAACATTTAATTCTTTTTATTCTCATTTGAATTTATTTAATCATTAAATTTTCACCATCAAATTTTTTTTTTGCTGATGTTTTTGTACAACTAATGCTTCTTCCTAACACCCCAGCTACAAAAAAGCTCACTGAGTATTTATTTATGCACAGTTGTGTTCATAAAAAGTCGGAGGACCTTATTTTTGCTAAAAAATTTTAATGCATGGGTACAATTGATATACAAAGCATATAGATTTGATTCTTACCTACTAATAAAATACATATCTCACACACAAAATGGAACTATATTTGAATCATATACTTGGTTTATAACAAAAATACTCAAGCTTATGAGATAAAAAAAAAATTGGATGATTCACAAGCATTATCAAACCATCCAAAATAAACATAATACATAACATATTTGTTGTCAGTATTTGGTAGGGTACCGCATGACTAATTACTGCACTGCATCTGCGGGGCATTGAGTCCACCAAATCCATCAAATTTTTGATAAGTATTTTTTTCCATTCTTGCTGCAAAAATTAAACATTTTCACCCAGATTTGAAAATTTCATAGCTTTACACAGTAATGTTTAAGCACCTGCCATAGGCTTTCTATTGGATTTAGATCAGGTAACATCGATGGCCATTTTAGAATTCTAATTTTTTGGCGGTAAATCATGACTTCAGATTTGGCTGTGTGCTTCGAATTATTGTCTTGTTGAGAAATCCATCTTTGAAGCATTTAAGTTTTGCCATAGGGTAACACATGGGCCTTTAGAATGCCCAAATATTGTTTTTGGTCCATGATGCCTGTTATTCACACCAAATGACCAGCACCTGATGATCCAAAGAAGCCCCACACCGTAATGTTACCACCACTATGTTTAGCTGAGGAAACTAATATCTCCTGTTGAATCGCTGGGTTATTGGCTACCTAATATATCGTTGTTCACTCAATTCAAACATTTGGAACTTGAATTCCTCACTCCAAAAAACGTTTGCCCATTGTTTAGGAGTTAAACTTTAGTGTTTCTGAGCAAAATTAAGTCTGCCTTTTTATTTTTAACAGAAATCAAAGAATTCTTTGTGGGTCTTCGCCACCAAGAAGACGAGCTTCATAAAGAGGTCACTTGATTGCAGAGACACTTATAGAAACTATAAACTGGCTTGGAATGCTTGGTTTATCTCCATTGCACTCTTTACCGAATGGTGCTTCATCAAGCGATCGATTCTGGAACAAGTTTTTCTTGGGTGACCAGAACCAGACTTTGTTTACCTCACCACACACTTGAAACTGCTTCCAAACACCACATATTGTCGATTTTGGAACACTTAAAAATTTAGAAATAGAAATGTAGCTTTGCCCATCTTGGATAAGTTTCACGGTCTGTTTTTTTATTTCCAGAGAAATTTTTCTTTTACGAGGCAAAAATAGCTCACCTTCAAAGTTGCAAGAAAAATGATTTTAAATTGAAAAAATGAAAAAGAAACTCCAGAAACAAGAAAAATTCACACTGTCCAATTTTTATGAGCTTTGAACGAATTCCTTTCGCAGAGCAAGATGTTATATACCTTTTCTTTTCCTATAAAATTAACTCAATCATAAGAGTTACATTATATAGACATCATACAAGATAATACCGATTTGCATAACATGATTTTTAGTTAATTTAGGAAACAAACCAATTGCCCGATTTTTTTTTTTTGAACGTAACTGTACATAAAGTGAAGCGCTAAAATTTTGTTTCTTGCATCATAAGTTTTCTCTTTGGACATTTTTTTCTTGTGTACCGTTACATATAGGTAAAACTGTTAGAAAATTAGTTGGTACAACAAAATATCCTTTCTGTAAAGTATAAAATCAAAAGTAATGTTTTTTTATAGGATAATGAAAAATGGGAGACAAATCGTATGCTTACCAGTGGAGTTGTACAGAAATTAGAATATGATGAAGACTTTGAAGAAGACAACGAAGCAAGGGTGCATCTACTTGTACACAATGTTGTGCCTCCATTCTTAGATGGCCGCATTGTATTCACCAAACAACCTGAACCTGTTGTGCCAGTAAAGGTGATGTATTTATTTTTTCTTTAATTTGAATTTACTTCTAGCATAGTAAAAACAGACTAAAACAAGAAAATTGTTTTAGTCTTTTTTAGACTGAAATTAGTGGGGAGGGGAGACAAAAGATGCCCATGATAAATATAGATGCCGTTTGTATTAATATACATCAACTGTGAGTTTGAGGGGAGAAAAAGTAAATAAGGCAACATTTTGGGAAAAAACCCTATAAAAATCGCATTATAATCTAAAGTTTGTTTTTCCATATGCAGCTGTACCAGGCCTTGCAGTGGAAGAGACCTTGCATTCATGTTCACCATGGCAAAAATATATATATTTTTTGTAACAATAAAACACGATAGCTACACTTCAACTATAAAAATGTTTGCTAGTATTTTAAGTCATATATATGACGAGTTAGCACAAATTATTCATTCATCCCACAAAAGAGGCCTGCTATGTTTTTTGCATCGGGCTCGGTGTCTCATAAGGGTGGTCCTGCAAGAAAATTATATTGACTGGCATTAATTTTATTTTTATGTTATTTCCTGAATGATCATTATTTTCTGCTCTAACAAAATCTTGGTGTATACCAAGGGTTAATGTTTCCCAAGTTCTTCTTCAATCTGAGGAAAGCTGGAAGTTCAGTGCTCCAGTCCCAGGAATTTCCTTGAATTCAGCTATCACAAACATGTGAGCAATTTAAATAAATTAAAAGGTATTCAATAACAAAAAAACTTTAAATATCCATAACTTTTTAATACTAAAGTTTATCAATTGGAATCGAAAGTTTACTAATTAGCTTAAAAAAGTTTAAACAACTGATACATTGATCTCTAAAAACAATTTGTTATCTTCTCACCGGAGGTTCAACTCCAGTGCTGGTGAAGGTGTTTGGGAGGGGAAAATGAATGTATCCTGCAGATTGCCTATGGTGCTGTAAGCCTAAACTACTATTTAGTAATGGGTGCGGTTGATCAATTGCTATACTCCAGTTAATCCAATCAACTATTATACTATAATGTTCTCATTGATTAGAAGAAATTATCATGCCTTAAATTATTCCACAATATTGTTGGAAATAATGTAATGTCATAAAAAATTTCTTTAGAAAAACTTACTGAACTGCAGAAAAGTTTTTTCTAAATGTAATTTTAATAGTTGTAGACTAATCCTTCAAACAATTTGAGTTAGTTTCATTTTTCAAAAAACATTTCATTGAATTAGTTTTGAAACAAAGAGATTTGCTGTTGTATAAAAAGTTTCACATTCTGTAATTGTAGCAACCTTTCAGTGACTATGAATGAATGTTAATGAATTCGAATGGGTGGAAAAAAAAATTCAAATTACATATTTATTCCAAGTTCAGACTACCCAAAAAATTAACAGCTCCCAAAAGAATCTTCAAAACTTTCTAAATTCTATTACTCTGCAACAAGAATTAATACAGTGCAATCTCGTTAAATCGAAACATACGAATATGTTGAAATTTTATTATAACCATAGTTGATACGATGCTAATTTAAATGAAGAAAAACATCTCCTTTATACTGCATTATCACAACTCATTTTCAAAAATTCATTGGAAAAATTTTACATCACTTTCATGTGTTTCAAAAGTTCTATGTTTCATTGTTTCTGCCATTTGTTTGTTGATTGATGTGTGTCTATAAAATTCTTCCCTACATTTTTGGATGGGGGTTAATTACTTCCTGTTATTCCTTTGTTTGGAACCGGAAAACTCAACCTGTGGACTACAAAAGCCAGATGAATGTGAATGATTTCTGAAATTTTTGAGCGAGATATTTGCAAAAAAACTGTATCAAAATGTTTTAAGTGAGAGGAGAAAAGTTATTTTGGACAATAGCACTGCTCATTCACAAACAACAGATCTTCCAGCAATCACAATATGCTTTTTTGCCAGGGTTGGTAGGTTTTTGTCAAAAACCTCAAATATTGCTTTTCAATATAAAAATTCCCATTGGAATGTTAATTGCATGTGATGTTTAAAGTGACTATGTAATACAAAGAATAAATACTTAATATAATTGTAACATAATTTTCTGCTCTCTATAGGATTATTTTGCACAATATATGTTTTTTCATATAAAAAATACAATTTGAATGCAACATAGCATAAACACTGAATGAAAAACTATGGAATGATTTGATATTCTTCTGTGGCATTGCTGCCGACACGTGTGGGAAGAGCAAGCTACTTCCCCAGAGCAATGATTGATGTACGCATTCAAAGTGCCATCGTGTGATTATTCGAGTTATCACTCCTCAGTTCGTTTTTTGTCCTAGTACATAATATGTCATGTAAATAAAGTCCGTCCTTTCATTTAATATAAAATGCACGTCTGTCTTGAATTGAAACTACATGCAACCGTCCCCATATCGCCCAACAATGGTGACCTTGGACAATTTGATCATCAGTTGACATTTTACCTAAAAAGAAACAGCGAGTGCATCGCAATGGAAATAACACGTGCAGTTCAGCATCCTCGCCCACGCAAAAGAAAAATCATGACGGACGTTGCAGCAGTAAAGATGCCATCATACAATTTCGCTGATCCTACATTGTGGTTCCTGATGTGTGAATGAACTTTCGAATTGGGGATTCCAAAACCACAGTAATGAACAGCTTCACAAAATTCAACTACATAGTAACCCATCTACCACGGAAGCAGCTTCCATCATCTGCGATGTCATCACGAATCCAGTGGCAACAGTTCCCTACAGGCACATGAAATCCGAATTAATCAAGTGCAGCGGTGAATCATCACAGCAAGAGATACGAAAACTTCTCACTGGGCAGCAACTTGGTGATCGTTGCCCAATTGAACTTTTGCACGTCATGCATCGTCATGCAGAATCACACAGCATGCCAGACGAATTTATGTTGGAACTGTTTCTTCATCATTTACCAACATTGGTTCAATCCATCTTGGCTGCGGTCACATCACTTACATTGGACAAAGCGGCCATCATCACTGTCATTGACGTAGAACCACAAGTAGTAAGTGCTTGTTTTAACTCTTCCGTGAATTTGACCGAGGAACGTTTGTTGTCGGAAATTGAAAAGCTGTATCTACAAATAGATGAAATTTACCGCAGACGAAGTCGTAACCCGTACTGAAATCGCTACCCATAACAGGGTAGCATGTCGAAAAATCATGACGAGTGTTGGTATCATTGACGATTTGGCACCAATGCCAAGAAATGTGTCGCTCCTTGCAAATATTCTGGAACTGAGCTCAGGAAAGAGTAGAGGCAACTTCCTGTTTGCCACTTACGTCACGTCGCTTGTTTGTGAAGGATATTAAAACTAACATGTTTCTCCTTGGTGATATGGGCAGTGATGTTTCTATCTTTCCAGCAAGCCTTTTTCAGCGTAAGCAACAGCCTGTTCAAGCATTCATAGCCGAATTCATCATCTATCAAGGTGTATGGCCAATGTATTTTTTCCGTGGATTTCAGCTTGAGACAAAATTTTTGTGGCCATTTTACATTACCAGTGTATCAACACCTATACTGAGTGCAGACTTTCTTCATTATTTCGACGTGGTCCCGGACATTCATAACAAGTTCCTACATGACTTGAAAATGAAATTGAAAGGTCTCAGATGCATCTCAAACACAACGTGCATTCATTTGATGAAAGCAATAACTGGTGACTCTGTATCACAAGCTGATTTCTGAATTCCCAGAGATCACTAAACTTCCGAATCCAAATGCACCAGTAAAACACAGCACCATCCATCATATATCCACAAAAGGACCTCCTGTAGTGGCGAAACCTCGTAGGTTAGCTCCAGACACATTAGAAACAGCAAAATCTGAATTCTATGACATGCTGCAACTGGAGCATTTGAGATCTTCAAAGGAGTAATTATGCATCACCACTTCATATGGTTCCCAAAAGAAGATACCTTGGAATGGAGACCTGTACGAGATAATTGTGCTTTAAATGCACAAAAAACATTAAAAGATATATATCCTATTCCTTGCATACCCGATTTTACTGCTGAACTGCATGGTACAAAAATGTTCAGCCATGTTGATCTCATAAAAGCTTACCATCAGATCCCAATAAATCATGATGATGCCCATAAAATGGCTATATGCACACCTTTTAGATTATTCGAAAGCAACTAGGATGCAATTCAGATTGTGCAATGCTTCTGCAACCTTTCAGAGATTTATTGATGAAGTGACCAGAGGACTTGCTGGAGTTTACGCATTCCTCGACGTTATCCTGATTAGATCAAAAGATCCTGATGAACACATACATCATCTCAAGACTCTTTTCAACAGACTTCAAGAATATGGACTCTGCATCAATGTCTTCAAGTGCAACTTCGATAAAGAGACTATAGACTTCCTTGGATTCCAGCTATATGCAAGTGGCATCGAACCTATGACAGATCGAGTTCAATGTATTTTGGATTATTCACAGCCAACGATCTTGACACAACTTCGAAGATTCCTCAGTATGTACAATTTTTATTGAAGTTTTATTCCAGAAGG
Source organism: Pholcus phalangioides (assembly GCF_987345545.1). Taxonomy (NCBI): domain Eukaryota; kingdom Metazoa; phylum Arthropoda; class Arachnida; order Araneae; family Pholcidae; genus Pholcus; species Pholcus phalangioides. The sequence goes on from NW_028301614.1 coordinate 14,576,474, forward strand.
GACCGGTGTTACATCCACTAATAAAATTTCTCGAAGGTCATAAAAATAAAAATTTATCTCATTCTGCTTGTGCCAATGATCAACTTGCATGGACTGACGGAGCAACAAAGTCTGTAACATGATGACCTGGGATCTCTTACACAAATCTCAATTCTTCAACTTAATCTTTATTTAGGCCCCAGGGCTCATTGGCTACCGGAATCCACCCAAGGTACCCGCTGGCAGTCTGGTTCAAGCCAGTTAAGTTAGTCTAACATTCGGGGGTGGGGGTCTCCTGCTGTCAGGCGAGAATGGGGCAAGAGGTCGGGCTGCAGACGTCCCATATAAATTCTGGTTTAAATTCGTGTCAGAGATCCCAATAGCTCATCTTGTTACCTTCTCTTTCCCTGTGGGAGTCCTTGCAGTTCGTCGGTGGGAACTGCATCGAGTCATCATCAAACTCAAACATTGAATTATTGCGTTGAGAAATGAATTAATTGTGCAATATGAAATATTTAGTGTTTTGCAACATGTTATATATATTTATGCAATATAATGTAAATGTTATGCAAAAGTGTTATATATACAAATGTGCAATAATTTTACCTTAACGCCGTTGGTGGGTCCTAGGACCATCTCACGGTCAATAATATTATGAGCTTATACAATTTGCGATATTGCAATATCTGGTTCAACATTATTTTTCTTGGATCCCTGAAAATGAGTTTTGATTCCCAGTAGCATTTTAGCTGGCAGTTCCTGAGGAGCGGGATCATAGGAGAGAAACTCTAGTGTATACAAAGTGTATACAAAGCCGAGTGTACAAAAGCTTTTCTTGTTGCTATTTTTCTGGGTGCAGTTTTTATATCCTAGTGGCGCTTGATTGTTAGAAATCACAGTAATTGTTATGTGTTCTGTGATTTGGGAATTATTTTTCGCCATTTATATGTGATTTATATCTCTACGATATAAATGTACAAAAAAGCACAGTTGAGATCAAATGAGCAATGAATATTTAAAAAAAATCTGATTTTGAGTTTATGTGATTTATGTTTTATAGATGTTTATTCAAATAATGTTATTTAATTTTTATGCCATTTACACCGTACATAGAAAAATTGTTAAAAAGCGTGACATAAGTAAGTTCCAGAAGTTTCAATAATACCTGAGGATAATTAAAACATTTATTTTGTTCTTTGTTTGTTACAATAAAAGTTTATGCTCACATGTTTTTTTTTCAAATTTATAGTTTTGAGATACATTTTTTGGTAAAAAAAAACACAGACCTGCCAACTCTCCAGATTTAGGCGGAAGAACTCCAGATTTTTCATCCTTCCTCCCACTCTCCAGATTTGTTAAAATTTCTCCGGATTTTGGCAGAAAATTACATTTTACGTGAGCTTTCACGTTGTCGTGACGTCAATGACTGCTGTCGTCGTTAGGGAAAACACCCATCAAGGACAGCCGTGGTCATTTCCATCAAGCAGCCATAAAAAAGTCTTGGTGGCCTCATTTAAGCAACTGGCAAAGACGTGGCTGTTTATGGGCAATCATATATCGGGGGATGACCTTGGTTGCTTAAATTCCTGTATAATTATTATTGTATTCCATTAACAGCTGTGTGGTTTGAACACAAGATTTTTCATCAGCAGCTTTGCATTTTGAAGTTTTTTAATTGTTTCCTCCGATTAAATGTCTTCAGAAAGAAAATGTGAAACAAAGCTATATAAAGCTGAATATGAAGCTTTTAAGAGTTCATATACCCAAGATTATCAGTCACTGATAGCATCCACAAAAGGAAACACTTATGTTATATGAGCAGTATGTAGATGTGATTTCTTTATTCTGCATGGAAGGACTGACATGAAATTATATTCTGCTCAGGGGCAATGCTGAACCTTCCTTGTGAGGGGGAGGGGGAAGGAATTGAACTTTATCTCAATTTATTAAAAAAATTTTCTTTGAATTTTATTACCAAGATTATCAATCACTGTTAGCATCCATGAAAGGGAACTTATGTTTTATGAACAGTATATAGATGTGATTTCTCTATTTTGCATGGAAAGACTGACAGAGAATTATATTATGCTCAGGGGCAATGCAGAGCCTGTCTTGGGGGGGGGGAGGGGAGGGATGATGGAACTTTGTCTTAATTGATTTAAAAAAAATTTCTAAATTTTTTTTTTTGGGGAATTTTTCTTGATCTAGTCTGAATGCCGGGAGGGGGGGGGGTTCCCCCTTGGGAGAATCTCCGGATTTATGGATTCCAAAAGTTGGCATATCTGAAAACAATTCAGGCAGAATGAGTGAGCATGTTCCACATACATGTATAATTATTTGTACATACATCAATAATAATATTTTGTACCATTCAATACGAAATAACCAAACAACAGAAATTGAACTAAATGATTTGTATTTTTTAATTGTGACCATTTTTATGTGACAATGATGTTCGGTTGAAATCATGACTGTAGTCTTATGTTTGAGTAAATGCATTTTGCAGGATCCTACATCAGATATGGCAATTATTTCTCGCAAAGGAAGTCTTGTTGTCAGAACATTTAGGGAACAAAAAGAACGTCGGAGGGCTCAAAAGAAAGAGTGGGAACTGGCAGGGACTCGTCTGGGAGACATTATGGGAGTAAAGAAAGAAGATGAAACTGTGAGTAATTTTTGTGGTTGATTTATTTGTTTTCAGTGAATAATTATGCAGCATTGTTTGTTTTAATGGAAAAAATTCATTGTAGAAGAATCAGTTGGTATTTTCTTGGGGTAATTATTTATATGTAAGACTAATGCAATGCCCTGATTAGTCTTACACGCAGGCTCTCCGCTTCATTCTGGCCATGATGTTTGAAGTGAACAGACATACTTTTTTTGCAGAGCAATGGAGAGTTAAGATTTCATATCCAACCCAAGTGGGATCCTCGGTCAGTGTGATTAGCAGTGATATATCTCTCCTCTGAAGACAACACCCACTGTGTGTCAGAGTGCATTAGAAGTTGCAGTTTCCATATATTTGCCTTGTTCATTGGTGATGTTTTAATATTCTTGAGCAAAGTTTATCCACTCGTCCATAAACTAATAATTATTGATTTATTGATTAGTTATAAATTATTAGTTAATTAAAAGCAGTTGCTCTGCACATTTGTTATCAATAAAATATAGGCTAATTGTGTTTACTAGGTTTTTACGGTAGTATTAACCTTTACCACTTCCTGGAGGAAACCCAACCCTGGTAGTGAAAGGGGGATCTGTCCTTCCCAAATGTCAGAAATGACTGGTATATGTGGAATTCCATGGCTAAGTTTATTGTGCTATCACTTTGGTTTCTTCTGGCATATTGAACATTAATTGCTGTGTAAGTCTAGCGACATTGACATGATCCAAAAAATAGATAAAATAAAAATAAATGCATGAAATAAAATAATAGATAAAAAATGTATAGTATTATAGTTGAATTAAATTTTCGAATTATATGTTTATATAGGATGGCAAAAATGCTGAAGATGAAACAGACTACAAAGAGGATCACAAATTTGCAGAGCACATGAAGAACACTGGTGAAGCAAGCAGCGAATTTGCTAAAAAAAAATCTATCAAACAGCAGCGGCAATTTCTACCAATATTCAGTGTGAAGCAAGAGTTGCTTAATATTGTCAGAGATAACAGTGTCATTATCATTGTTGGGGAAACTGGATCAGGAAAGACAACACAATTGACACAGGTGATATTTTTTAGTTTTATTTGATTTGATTTGAATATGTAATTATGTAGATGACTGTTGAAACTGTTAATACAAACATAAATACAAAATCCACAACAAACAAAATGTTTGGCAAGTTGGCTGAAAAAAAAAATGCCTATAAAAAATATGAATGTTGAATATATACCTAAACTACATCAAGAATACAGCAACCCAATAAGAGCAATAAAAAAAAACAATAATTTGTGATAAAATATAATACACTGTGCTTAAAATTTTTTTCATGGTTGTCTCATCTAAGTATGGATATCTGCTCGATTTTTTCCCAATGTGTTTATTCTGTTTGTTTTAAAACATGTCAATTGAGTTAGAATTCACGACCCTTGGGAGTAAGATATTCCATTTATTCACAACCCTAATGGAGAAAAGCTCCCTGCGACACACAGCACAACCTGGAATTGTCCTGTACCAATAGATATTGGTATCTCCTTGTTGAAGCAGTCGCTTGACGGTGAATTAACTCATGGCCAATCTCTTATCTATTCCGTTGGAAAAATTTTCAACTTAAATCATATCCTCCCGACACCTACGCGTTTCCAATGTAAACATATTTAAAAAATTAAGCCTCTCTCCATAGCTTAAGCCGTGTGTGCCATCATCAAGAGCACATGGCTCTTTTCAGCACCCCGCTAAACCAAGTCAATGCCCCTCTGTTCTGTATGTATGGTCTTTAAAATCTTATGACTTACTCCGGTCCAGGACAAACTAAGCCCCAGAAAAGTACCTTATCCAATGCTTTCTGAAACTCAAGATAAACAATGTCAATGTTTTTCCTTTTCCCCCAAAGCCGTAGTTAAATGATCATAGAAGCAAAGGGTGTTGGTTATACATGACTTCACCTTCCTGAATCCATGGTTGTTTTTGACATTACATTATTCTTGTTTATCCACTTTACCTATTGCCTTTTGATAATCTTCAAAACTTGAGAGAGCTCGTCAAACTGAGTTGATGATAATTCTACATGATATCTCTACTATACTTTTTAAACCATTTTGACCACACTAGCAAGCTTCCAATTCTGAGACAATACACTTAGTAACACTACTTCTGTAAATCTGTGCAACTGGCTTCAGCAATTTCTTAGCACATTTCCTAAGAACCCTAGGATGAATATCTCCTGGTGCTTTGCTGGCACCTACATTTTTTAAAACTTAGGACTTACACATCTTCCACTTGAATATTGTTGAGGACTTTATCACCCCATGACATGCTGAAAGCTTGCTTAGACCTGCTGTGCTCGAGAACTAAGGCGTTTGTGTTCTGCTGGCATTTCATTTGCATGAAAAAAGAGAAAAATATATTATTTTAAAATTTAATATTTTCAGAAATCAAAGTTGAACATCTCCATTCCTGGAGGACACAGAACTGTTCTTCAGTGGGCACTCTGGCTCTAATTATATTCACAATAGTAGGAATAGTAATTGGTTCTTGCATTCTAGATTGAGGTATATTTTTGCCGTATGTCTAAAAAAATTAATTTACTTATCCTTATTAGGAAATAGGTTATAATATTTATTATATTTGTGCCAAACTGACAATCAGTATATTTGCTGAAGCATTTTAAATGAGATTAACAAAAAGCTTGTGAAAATGTTTATCAGCTCCATTCTGTAAAAATGAAGAGGAAATCATACTTGATTGAAGCTGTACAAAAATAGAAAAACTATGAGGTAAATTTAAGCAGAAGATCAGAATTCATTTATGATTTGGCAACTATAGAAGGTGCACTATTAGAGAGAATTCCTTCAGAGCTACTACGTTTGGTGGAACAGTGCATTATTCCACCAAACTTATATTAATTACTTTGCAAAGGCCTCAGACACTGAAGACGGGGAATTGCCCTTCCCCACTGAAAGGGAAAAGCACACACAGACCTGCCAACTCTCTGGATTTAGGCGGGAGAAAACTCAGGATTTTTCATCCTTTCTCCCTCTCTCCAGATTTGTTAAAATTTCTTCGGATTTTGGCAGAAAATTATATTTTACGCGAGCTTTCACATTGTCGTGACGTCAAGGACTGCTGTCGTCGTTAGGGAACACCCGTAGAGGACAGTCGTGGTAATTTTCATCAAGCAGCCGTAAAAAAGTCTTGGCGACCGCATTTAAGCAACTGGCAAAGACATGACTTTGTTTACGTAGTCTTTATCGGCAATCATTTATCAGGAGCATGACCTTGGTTGCCAAAATTCCTGTATAATCGTTATTGTATTCTATTAACAGCCGTGCGGTAAACACAAGTTTTTTTGGTCAGCAGCTTTGTATTTTGAAGTATTTAAAACATGTTTAATCAATTTAAAAATGTCCTCCAATTAAATATGTCTTCAGAAAGAAAATAAAAAACTTTAAGCTATATAAAGCTAAATATAAAGCTTTTAAGAGTTCATATACCCAAACTTATCAATCACTGATAGCATCCACGAAAGGAAATTAATGTCTTATGAACAGTGTATGTAGATGTGATTTCTGCATGGAAAGATTCACATGGAATTATATTCTGCTCGGGGGCAATGCAGAAACTGCCTTGTGGGGAGAGGAATGGAACTTTTTCTTAATTGAGTCTATGAGTGCCGGGAGGGGGCCTTCGGGAGAATCACCGGATTTCTGGATTCCAAAAGTTGGTACGTCAGCAAACATCTTCTATGATGGAACAAAGGGGGGGGGGGCATGCGCGCGAGTATTGAAGAAGAGGACAAGATGTTATCTCTGCCTGAGTGCGAGGACAAAGTTAGTTTTGTATATAGTGATAGGAATCTACAGAGCGCCATGTTCTGTATTTGTTAACTCGCTCATATTCGTTTATGTCATGGAATAATCTAAGACATCATCTAGCTAAAAAGCTATATCTAATTCTTGCGTTGGTTTTCTTTTGCCCCATATGACCATAAACATGGACTCATGAGATAATTTCAAAACTTGTTGCCTTCTGTTTTCTTGCAGAACCAATTGATCAACTGTTTCAACAGCAACCTTATCTTTATGAAGTAACAAGCCACCTAGCACGCATGTGAACTTTTTTGTGCTAGGTGGCTTGTTATTTCATAAAGATAAGGTTGCTGTTGAAACAGTTGATAACATCAAACACTTATCTTCAGTTGCATCCTGTGACTTTCCCTACTGGCAATACACCCATCTATTGTGATGTTTCTAATGGACATGTTAGACCTTACGTTCCAAGTAACTGGTGCAAGATTGTCTTAGACAAGATTCATGATCTGTCACATCCTGGTACCAAGGCCACTTTCAAGCTCCTGCAGCAGCGTTTTGTGTGGCAATCCATAAGAAAAGACTGCTCTACATGATGTCGACAGTGCATTTCATGTAAAAAGGTCAAGGTTCACAAGCCACTTTTCCCATCACTTGTCAAGACTATGTGTTCAGCGAATTTGCACTACCTCTTAGCATCCTCAAGCAAATGAGATGGTAGAGAAATTTCATCAAACTATGAAAAGTGCTTTGATGAACCAATGTAACCAAACCCCCCATGAACCAAAATCCCCCCCTTTTCCGCTCAATTTCACAGTTCCTTTGTCCTGGGTTCCCCAAGCTCGCCAAAGATTTGGACGAAATTCAATATTCTACCTGCCGTAAAAAAAATCTGTTCTTAGAAATAGGAAGGGCCCCCCCCCCCCACACTGAGTTTATTCCCAAAGAGTGAAGACCATTCGATTTTCGTTAGCAATTAAATTTTGCTTTATGATTTATCAATTTTATGGGTTTTAATAGGTGCTCTCATTTATTGGTAGCTTCACATTCAAAATCAACTATGTAGTTCACTTGAACTAGTTCAATAGAAAGATCTATCTCAAAAGGAAAGATTCTGTAAAAAGAATGACTTTGCCCATCTCTAGTTATCGCGAATACACTTGTTTTTGACGTCGACTAGTGAGTTGAATCATTCAAAAAATTCTGTGCCCAACATTGGGGTAGAAATATCGGCAATGAGAAAATTCCATGTAAATATATGCCTCAATCCAAAATCAAGTTCTAGTCTGAGCTTACCCAAAGTCTGGATTTCAGACCTGTTCACTGCATACAGCTTGAATTCCATAGGAAGATGTTTTAAGGATATTAGCCATTTCGGAAAGCAACTAATAACTCCTTCGCTGTCCACTAGAAATTTTGCCACAGTTTTGCATTTGAAGATGAAAAGTCGGCTTGTTGTACCGCAGCCTGCCGCCGATGAAGCAGCTGCAGTGACTAGTTTCCCATAGACCAGTTGCAAGGAGTGACACACTTATAACTACAAATACAACGCCACAACAGGCAAAATGCCCAACAAGGTGGCTGAGAAAAATATTCCCATAAAAATATGGATGTCATATATTTCAAAAATATAGCAACCCAATTAAAAATGCAATTAATAAAAATTATAAACAATATATACACATGGTAAAATATTATACAATGTCCATAAAGAATACTTATGGTTGTCTGATTTTAAGAATGGATAACTTCTCGATTTACCCCAACATGTTTATCGTACTTCTTTTTAAATGTGTCAATTGTGTTACAATTTACTACCTCCGGGGGTAAGCTATTCCATTTATTAACAACCCTATTAGAGAAAAATTCCCTGCGACACCATAACCTTGCATTGTCCCTCACCAATCGATACTGGCGTCCCCTTGTAAAAGCAGTCGATTGGCGGTGTACTAAAAGTTCATGGTCCACCCTATCCATCCCATTGAAAATTTTGAACACTTCGATCATATCTCCTCGACACCTGCGTTCATCCAATGTAAACATATTCAAAAAATGAAGTCTCTCTTCATAACTCAAGCCCGTGTGCCAATAAGGACACGTGTAGCTATTCTCTGCACCCCTTCAACCAAGTCTATGTCCCTCTGTAGGTATGGTCTCCAACACCTTACAGCATACTCCAGTCCAGGACGAACTAAGCCTCGAAAAGGCGGAAGAATGACTTTAGGAGAACGAGAAGAGACCTTTTTGAAAATAATACCAAGCATTCTATGAACAAGACCAAGCATTCAAATGAACTTTCGAGCTTTCTCGCAGAAATTGTTGTGGTACTAATACAGTCCTTGAAAATGTGGACTGGATTGGGATCGGTTTCTGGAACCGTTGCAAAAGCCAGTGCGGCTGTGACTCGAATGAGATGAATTGTTGCTGCTGAACTGTTGAAAAGCATTTTTCAGTATTTTCAGCAATTTTTGTACGAAGGGTGCTGACTTCAGAATGTGAATCGACAGTCGCAAATTGTTGAACAATAATCAAAGTCTTGAACTTTCCGATTGCTCGAAAAATGGAAGCACACATTTTTTTGAGCGTATTAGAGGCATCAGTGGTGGGTTACTGAACGATAAGATCACTGACACATTTCGAAACGTTTGAATCTAATGTCGCGACAACAGAAGGGAATTTTGTTAAGTCATTAGAGATGCCAGAAACTAAAAATTGTGACTCCACTTGAGCAAACCACACGGCAGGATCCGTTCCAGAATGGAGGTGCCTTGAATGTGACATGGCACAAATCTTAAGCACGTGAGTTGACATCTGCTTGAGATAATTAATTCTGTTGTGCATTCGGATTTGCCATGATGAATTAAGAGAAGTTCAGTTAGCTAAATTAGATGTTGAAACATGAAATAAAAGTTTCACCTACCTTAAAAATATTAATGGCAAAAATTTGCACTATTGAGACCACATGGTGCAGATAAATAAAAAGAAAGTAGGTGCGATGATATCCATATTGAAATGGCCGGTTGTCACCAGTTCAGCTAGATGATGTCTTAGATTAGTCCGATGTTTACAACAACAACAAGGTGACTCTGGAATATTATATAGGTACATGAGAACATTGAACAGAAACACGAGTGCGTGAGACGACAGAGCGGGCACGTGCATCACAACAACAATCTTGAGGAATATTGCATCGCCACAGCTTCTATTGGCCAAATAAACTGAAGAGCCAAAAAAACTGGTACAGGCATGTGTATGCAAATAAAGAGATATGGAACCAATCAGAGTACGGCGCTGCGGTCGGCAATGCCTATATAACACAACAAGTGTCTGGCATAGTTGTTAGATCGGTTACTGCTGCTACAATGGCAGGTTATCCAGATTTAAGTGAGTTTGAACATGGTGTTATAGTCGGCGAGATGGGACATAGCATCTCCGAGGTAGCGATGAAATTTGGATTTTCATGTACGACCGTTTCACGAATGTACCGTGAATATCAGGAATCCGGTAAAAAATTAAATCTACGACATCACTGTGGCCGGGAAAAGATCATGCAAGAACGGGACCAACGACAACTGACGAGAATTATTAAACGTGACAGACGTGCAACCCTTCCGCAAATTGCTGCAGATTTCAATGCTGGGCCATGAACAAGTGTCAGCATGTGAACCATTCAACGAAACATCATCGATATGGGCTTTCAGAGCTGAAGGCCCACTCGTGTACCCTTGATGACTGCACGACACAAAGCTTTACGCCTCGCCTGGGCTCGACAACACCGACATTGGACTGTTGAGGACTGGAAACACGTTTCCTGGTCTGACGAGTCTTGGTTCCAATTGCTTCGAGCTGATGGATGTGTACGGGTATGGAGACAACCTCATGAATCCATGGACCCTACATGTCAACAGGGGATTGTTCAAGCTGGTGGAAGCTCTGTGATGGTATGGGGCGTGTGCAGTTGGCGTGATATGGGACCCCTGATACGTCTAGATACGACTCTGACAGGTGACAGGTACATAAGCATCCTGTCTGATCACCTGCACCAATTCATGTCCATTGTGCATTCCGACGGACTTGGACAATTTCAGCAGGACAATGCGACACCCCACACGTCCAGAATTGCTACAAAGTGGCTCCAGGAACACTCTTCTGACTTTAGACACTTCCGCTGGCCACCTAAATCCCCAGACATGAACATTATTGAACATATCTGGGATGCCTTGCAATGTGCTGTTCAGAAGAAATCTCCACCCCCTCTTACTCCTACGGATTTATGGACAGCCCTGCAGGATTCATGGTGTCAATTACCTCTGGCACTACTTCAGACATTAGTCGAGTCCATGCCACGTCGTGTTGTGGCACTTCTGCGGGCTTGCGGGGGCCTCACACGATATTAGGCAGGTGAACCAGTTTTTTTGGCTCTTCAGTGTATGTTAGTAGATGTTGTGGAATTTTTTAAATCGTTGTTAGCTACGTAGTCCGGAGAAAGCTATTGACAAAATTCCAATCACTCCAGTGCTTCGACCTGGGTTAACTATGTCTAGGCTGTTGGGGACTGTACTAAAGGGGTCATTCAAGTATTACGTCAGCATCAGGGGGGGGGTTTCGGATTTGCTGACTTTTGATGACGGGAGGAGGGGGGGTTTGAAGATTGCTTACGTCATCAACCACCCTTTTTTGAAGATATGAAATATTCTAAGCTGCTGACAAAATTTTGCTGACGGGGGGGGGGGGGGGGGGGGGGGTCAGTGTTTTGCTGACTTTTGCCAACAACGGGGGAAGGGGGTAAAAAATGGCTGAAAATCTGCTTACATAATACTTGAATGGCCCCAAAGGTAGCCTCACATCTCAGCTTGTGATTTCTGGTTTTAAAAATAATTTATGATGACAAGGAAAGGACGGGGAATATTTTTCACATGCCACATAGTCACCCCCTGGGGGGGGAGACGAATATGTGCCATCACTTTTTTTCTTGTCTATAACTCCCCAGGAATAAGTCGTGGCACATTGTTGCACCCATTTTCATTCAGTTCCGTTTGTTAACTTTACTGCGAAATCCTTTGAAAAAATTATTTCTGAACAAAATTGTCATTTTTCAATTTTTAAACTGCTTATAGACATTTTTAAGTAAAGAAAGCATTTATTTTTTGTTTTTTTAGGAGAATTTTAATTTGCTGAGACATTAATGAAAATAAAAAAGACTCAGAACTCAAAAATATTAGGCTCTTTGTAAAAAATAACACTGTATAAATATAACATTCATTAGATTCTTTGAATCTACTACAAACTTGTTGTCACTGCCAATTGGTTTAGGTTTCTTGATTTTCATTATGATTCAACACCTTGGATACCAAATTTCATCAGCTGGGTCATTTCTTCATGGCCCTAACAAATGCCTCTCCACTATGATCAAAATTGGTGAGCATCTGCTTGTTTTTTATCGTATGAAGAACCTCTTCAAGTGTTTTATTTTAGTAATTCCATTACGGTCTACCATTTAGCTTCTGCATGTACTTGCAAACAATTTGCTGGAACAATAAAAATAACAAAATAGTGGAAAAAGGGCGAAAACTCTGAAAACACGGATGGCAGAAAGTCGATCTTCATTTTTTTGTTTACGTGTCATATTTCTTCAAAAAATTCAGTATTTTTACTACTCAAATAGGTATTTCTTATTATAAGTAACTTCTATATATAGAAATATTAATTTACCTAGTTTCCACGAAACACACACTGCTTGCACCAGGAGAGGTTTACATGTACTTGAAAAATTTAGTGTAAATAACAATAGGCCTATAACCTAAGAAATTCTCTAGGCAACAGCTGACAGGAGATGATGCAATAAATGCTGTCAGTGAGTCACAGCTCCTGAATCGTCATGAAAAATCTTGAAAACGATTGTTCATCCTTCACTCAAGGTGTTTTGAAGGTCATATTCTAGGGAATATAAAATATAAGCTCAGCCTTTTCTTCAAATACGATAAACATGTTGGGGTAAATCGAGAAGCTATCCATTCTTAGAATAAGACAACCATAAGTATTCTTTATGGGCATTGTATAATATTTTATCATGTGTATATATTGTTTGTAATTTGTGTTAATTGCATTTTTATTTGGGTTGCTGTATTTTTGAAACATATGACAACCATATTTTTATGGGCATCTTTTTATCAGCCACCTCGTTGGGCATTTTGCCTGTTGTGGCGTTGTATTTGTATTTGTATTTGTATAATAAAAAGAGCCCAGTGAAAAATAACGCAACTTCATAATGAAAAGTTCAGGCAAAATGCCTATTTTTGAACTTTTTGAAATTTTTTTTTTTTAATTTTTCCTGCCATAATTGCCTATTTTAATGTTTTTTTTTGTGAATTTCTGCGACCATTTTTTGTAAACCTTGAATATTTTGAACATGGAGAGCTTCAAAAGTGATTTGATATTTTCAAAATCTCTAACTCTTACTATGTATTATCAGAAAGCCTGTATTTATCAAAAAATCACTTGGCACGGGCCCATGATGTTCTTAAGACAGACCTGGGACATGAATGTTTTTGTTTCAGATTAATGCATCTATGTATGAGAGAAGCTGAGAAAAATTAGAAGTTTGTTTCTCCTTATGACATATCTTACTCATGAATTGGACTGCATTGCATATGTATAGCTGACCAATCACTGTTCCAAGAGGTTAACAGCTGCCATTTTGGCTCACCCATGCAGTGTATAAGTTGAGAGGGCTTTGTCCTTGGGGCCCATTCTATTTTTTTACACCACAAATGCACTGCAAGTTATTTTAGTATTCTACTATTCAACTAAAGACGTCTTCAGGAGTGTGTGTGACAGGTGCGGTGATGCCAGGTCTTGCCCTTGAAGTTTATGTCCTCATATGTGGGAATATGAATGAAGAAAAAAATTGTTTTACAACAATAAAACATGGTAGCTGTGTTTCAGCTATAAAAATTGCAATGAATTTTCCAAATAAAATGCAACAAATAAATGAGAATTGTAATTCAAAGGAGCCTGACAATCATTATCTCTACTGGTTCCATGTCTGGTAATGCTGGCCCTGTAAGCATTCTAATCCTGAGAGATTACAAACACTTTATTTTTGGCATTAATTAATAACTGCAATATTTTGAAATAAATTTATTTTTCAAAATATTGCAGTTATTATAAACTATGATTGTAACAACAGACTGAGTAAGTGTAACCAATTTTTAGCCAGTTTTCTGACATTTAATATCTAGGCTTTTAGTTATTTTTCCTTTCTTCCATTAATTATAAATGTCTTTTTTTAGTGCCATTTTAATTAATTTTAGTGCTTTTTTGCCTGCCTATTTTGACCATTTTCATTTCCTAAACTTTTCTGCAAGCAAAATAGGATTTAACAGAGAAATGTACAAAAAAAAGCGAAGGAAAATAAAAATTTTTTACAATATTCATGAAAAAAAAATCTCTGGTAGAATGTTTTCTGAGGAAAGAAAGAAGAAATTGTTAGTTGCAGAAAATTAAATTTACAGATAAGGTTTAGATAAGATTGCGAAGAAATTTGTGACAATTTAATATTTGAAAATCAATTGTAAATTTGTTATAGGCGCGCTTTGCTGAAATCAGTGTTCATTGTAAGTAATCAAAATAGTATAGATAAGCAACATGAAATTTATGGGATGTGGAGAACTTTGCTGTACATGAAAATTTGTAATATCTGTGTTCGTTATAAGTAGGTACTACAGTCGAATCCGTTTTAACGAATACCATTATAGCGAAAATCCCGTTTTAACGAACACTTTTCTAATCCCTCAAATAAGTTTACATAGGAACAATGCTAGGTAACCTGAAATTCCTTTATTACGAAATTTTGTTTTAACGAAGTGATTCCTCCAGTCTCTTGGCGTTCGTTATAATAGGATTCGACTGTACTGTGCTATAAGGAGTTAGCAGAAAACTTTAGTGATATGGTGGAAAGAAAAAAGAAATGGAGTGAGTTTGATAAAAGTGGCCTATCACTGCAACAGCAAGAAGTTTCAGTACCTTATGCAAACAGTGTAAAGGAATTGATCGTCAACAGAAAGATGTGCGAAGTTAAACTTTTAAAGCTTGAAAATAAAACAAAAATGGCTAAATTGAAAACTTGCAAATAAATATGAATGATATAAAATCAGAATGTTTGTCCATTGAAGAAAATTACAGTTATTCTTTGAGTGAAGGTGATGATAAGGATAACTTCCTTTGCCAATTGATTTTTATTTCATTTAATGCTTTGAACACATTTCTAAAAATGCAGCTCATTTTAAAACAGCTTGATACAAATAAAAAAAATTTTAGGTGCCAGCCAAATTTCTTGAAAGTTAATTTTTTTTTCTTTTCTAAATGGTCCACAATATTTCCTACTTTTCTAGTTTATAGTGAACAGTCACATTAGAACTTTCGGTCACCAATCCTAATTGTTTAGCTGCCATGGCAACCTGTCGCATGGGATTCAATGGGCCCTGTTATAAAATGTTTTTTGTAATCTGTAAGGGTTTAAAAAATCCTCACCGTAAAACCTTTAATGAACCAATCAAAACCTTGTAGAAGCGAGAACATTCTAAGAATATTCTCTAATCAAAATTTGCCATTATAAGGTGATTATTCCAAAAGCTGTAGTTTTAAATGTTCCACACAATGAAAAATATAGTTCATAGTATAAACAAAATTTTTGTAAATTTTTTTAATATTTGAAAGAAAAAGATTATTCTCCAAATTTTACATTCAGGAGAATAATCTTTCTCTCCACATCTTTACTTATAATTAATTTAGAAACAGTTTTGTTTTCATTCATCCTAATGTTTTTTCCTCTTCCGTCTTTTAGTACTTACATGAAGATGGCTACAGCAAGTATGGAATGATAGGTTGTACACAACCTAGGAGAGTCGCAGCAATGTCTGTCGCAAAGAGAGTTGCTGATGAAATGGGTGTCAACTTAGGTGATGAAGTTGGATACGCTATTAGATTTGAAGACTGCACCAATGAGGTAATTTCTTTTTGATATTTCAAAAATTCTCATCTTTTATGAAAGATTATTTTTTGCAATACAATTTATGATGAAGCCCTCTTTTGTTTTTTTATGTTAAAGTGCTCTGTCTTATTTTCAGTTCTTTGAATCTTGAATCAACTCTCTAGTGAAAAATTCATTGAAAACTCTGGCAGCTATCTATTAATACAAATCTCTTATACCTCCCTACAGCTTTTAGACAAAACAAGTATAAAGAGAAAAGCAAATCTTACAAAAATTCAGTGATTAAATTTTTTCTCATTTAATGTTTAGTTCCAGTGCAAATGCCCGTCCCAAAAAAAATTACAGTAATTTTCAGTTAAATTGTAGATTGTACTACGGTTTTCGAATTTTCATGTACCATCAACCGCCATTTTCACCATACATAATTTCCGCATTCTCTTATATAGGCCTCAGCCAAACAATATTGAATAAATAAATAAATAATAAGTCTCTGTAAGAAAGCAGCAGAGAAAAAAAAAGATTCTGGCGAAACAATGCAGAGCTTTTTATATGCTGCAGCCTAGTATATGTCACAAGTAACTTTCATTCAAGACTCGTTACTAACGTACATACTTTAACGTACTTTATTTGGAATGCATTCCAAATAAAATGAAATGTAAGAATCACACATATATTTGAGATCAGTATACAGCCAACAAAATAGCATAGACTTTTTTTTCCAGAAATTCTTTTTGTATCAGAAAAAAAAAAAAAAAACTTTGAAACTTGAATCCATTGCTCTGAAAAATAGGGGTTTTCAAAAAATAAACACTGGCATACATGCCGACATTGGCTTAACGCTCATCAGTAGTGATGAATGTTCAGCTTTGCCATGGCGGGGAGGGGGGGGGTAAAATATTTTTTTAAATTTTTATTCAAAGTTTATAAATATTGCTCCTCAGTGCCACTGGAACCTAGAGGGCTCAGGCCACATGAGCCACCCTCCCCCCCCCCCACGAAACAATGTTCCAAGGTCATAGAGTCCCTTAATAATTCATGAATATTCAATGCAATCCCAACCTGCATACACCCTTGTGGTGTGTATATATGGCAGTCTAACCCTAAACCCCATCCCTGTTTTCTTTGTATCAGAGCTACGTCACCTGTGATGAAACATTCTTTCTGACACAAGTTTCCCGAGCTCGACCATGCACTGTGCAAATGAAGCTGGGTCAGATCCGCCACACTGAACCATTTAAAAACCAGTTTTTAACCCATATCGTGGGGCTGTTTTGACAGAAAACAGGTTTTCGCGCGTTTGAGCATCAAGTAGAGCCAACACCTTCTATAGCAGAAAGCCTTCGTGCAAAGCTTTAACGTCACAGAAGTCGGGCATTTCACCTGCAGCCATTGGATAAAGCAGGCAGACGTATGTGAAATTTTAACTTTTTTTTACTATATATGCAATGACTATAGGTGACATGGGCGACTTCAGTGATGTCATGAGCTTTGTGCGGAGGATAAATTCAACATGGCTAAGAAAAGGGATTTTCTTCAAACAAATAAAAATAATAATCTCAACTCCCAGCAGCAAAATAGTTTTTTTTAATGAATTAATCATTAAAACTAAAAATCCAATGATTTTATGGTATATGAATGAATATAATATTTTTTATTTCTATCTTCATTATTTCTGACTACTTTACCAAACACCAACTCTGGTCATATCGCTATATTGCAATTTACTGCCATTAGTTAGATGGGTTGGAAGTGAAGGCACTGTCTATCGGTGGTCGCCTCGAGTTCGTTAGGGAAAATATCTTATCGATATCCTCCCTTGGGTTCGAACCCGGGACCCTGACAACAACCTTCACGATGGTAGACGAGCATCTTACCACCATGCCATTCGGGCACATTATTTCTGACTGGCTCTAGTGAAAACAAATGTTTTCTTTCTTGATGACCCTAATATGATAGGTTGATAACTCGCTTAAATCAGCTGACAAGCACAGGGTTCTTCCTCTTTTTGTAAAAACTTTGATAAGAAAGTCTGGTAATTTCGAGTATCCCTCGAAAATATATGACACTCCTAGTCTCATGAAAATCATTTTCTTCAATTAAACTTGAGCTATGAAGAGAGAGGATTTCTTGAATATGTTTACATTGGAAGAACACAGGTGTCGGGTAGGGGGGATATGATTGAAGTGTTTAAAATTTTCAAAAGGATGGATAAAGTGGACCATGAGTTATTAATACACCATTATTCAACTGCTTCCCATGGGGATAACAGTGTGGTTTAGTGATGGACAACTCCAGGGGTGGTGGTGTCTCAGAGTTTTTCTCAAACAGGATTGCTAATAAATGCAAATGCTTACCACCAGGGGCCATGAATTATAACACTATTGACATGTTTAAAAAAAGTATGGTATACATATTGAATTTGAATCAGAAGCTATCCATACTTAAATAAAACAACCATACTCTTTTTTATGGGCAGTGTTTTATATATTATTATTGGTAATTGGTTTTTTATTCTTGATGTATGATCCCTCTTATACAATGAAACCTGTATAAAACAGAAGGTCAAGAGACTGAAATTATTTTCCCTTCCAGTTAGGTTTCCATTTTATAGAGGTGCACATAAAAATATATGCAGTGATTTATTTATATCGTTTATGAAAGTCAAGTTTTGAGAACATCACCTTAACTTCTATGAACCAACGAGTATTAAACAGAGATATGCATATCATATTATTTTGAATTTTTTCATGTTTGCTGTTTTAAATAACTGTACAATTGAAATTTCATATTTAATGTGCTGCAGTTAAACTTCAATATAAAACGTTTTGAATAGCAATAGAATGAAAACTTACTTTTGCCAGAGATGAAATTTTATTACAGTGAAACCTATGTGTTATAATGATATTCTGCGGATAAAGAAAAAATATCATTGTAGAGGGATTATGATTATATCGAGAAGCAAAATTATATTTTCATGTGATCAAATTTACGCTGTTGTTATCACCTTTTCTACATCAACATTGTTAATACCATCAGAAAATGTGCTTTTATATATTTATTCACCCCGCAAAAAATTGTAATTGATTAATTTATTAATAAAATTCCCTTAGATGCATTTTCCCTGTAGAGAAGTTTACCACATTGCTATGCTATACCTTATACAGAAAGTAGCAATACCAATAACTTACTTTAGCTTTCAGTGAGTTTTTAGTGCAAAATATAGATGCGATTAGATGTCTTCGGGAGAAGGAAAACAAGTGACGAAATTAAAATTAAATTCAAAACGATTTTGAGCAAAATAAAAAAATATATATATATAGCATTCCCCAAAATCTCCTAAAAATATTGTTATGAGGGATTTATTGTAATAAAGGATATCATTGTAGCGAGATTTCTCTGTATTTAAAATAAAAATTGAGAAATTGCATACCTTTTTTAAAAAACTGCAATTAATAGTGAAAATCAGGACGGAAAAACCCCTACCTTTTTTAAAAAAAGGGACAATGAGATCAACAACCAATAATGCTTGTGAAAAAAAGATTCTTCATACCTGTAACACTTAATTCTGCTTTTTCATGCCTCTACGAACTCTTTTTGTGTTCAAATTGAATATACATTTCTTACAAGATATACGGAAGACTGGATGTTGTGAAGATATTTATTATTTGAGATGTTAATTTTTTAAGGAAGGAAAAAACTCATCTCTGCCTCTACCGGGAGTCGAACCCGGGTCCAGAGCACTCGTCCGGCAATCGAGGGACCCGGGTTCGACTCCCGGTAGAGGCAGAGATGAGTTTTTTCCTTCCTTAAAAAATTAACATCTCAAATAATAAATATCTTCACAACATCCAGTCTTCCGTATATCTTGTATTAACAAGTGGAGAGCGACATTCATGTCATATATACATTTCTTGTTGCTGGTGGCCATCTCTACACTGAATGAAAATCATTGTAGTAGCCAAAACATGGCATTGCCAAATTGTGAACAATAATTCAGTCTCCCTCACATATTACTCTCCCGAAATTATCAAACTTTTTCCCAAGAAATAGGAGTGTTTTCTAACAAAAGTCACCATTTTCATCATAAATGAAATGCTAAACAAGAATTCTTTCCATTTTAGCAGGTTTTGTATCTACAAATAGACTAAATTTCCGCAGTAGACATTTTCCGTCTTAAAGGTTTCCTATGATTGAAAAAGCATTAGCTAATTATTCACAAGACATATATATATTCAAGATATATATTATGTATATTTATTCACTTTATATATATTTGCTCGGTTTAAGACAGGTTTCCATCTCATACAGTATCTTTTTTAAACAGGTTTCACTGTATTGGGTTACTGTATTTTGGTTATATTTGACATCCTTATTTTTTTATGAGCATTTTTTTTCAGCCACTTTGTTGGGTAATTCACCTGTTATGGCTTTTGTGTTTGTATTTAAAATTCTAATGACACTGTCACTATATTACCAAAAAATTATTATTGGCGATTTGAATTGGGAAATTTTTCCCATGCTTGATTCATCTACATCAACGAATCCGATGGATTTTGTCATTTTAACCATAACATATCTTCAACGTGCAAACCCTTTTTCAGACTTAAACTCAAAGCTAAATTTTGCAGCTGGATGAAAGTCTCTTTTGGCCATCCAGTTGACTTCAGCTACTTTTCTGATCTCATCGATCCATCTTGTGCAGGGACACCTTCTCAGACGTTTAACACCAAGGGGCAGGGCCGCAACTAGGGGGGTGCAGGTGGGTCTGTTGCCCCGGGCGCTGTACTAGAGGGGGTACAAATTTCACTCTTTAATCTTTCCTTCAACATTATGAGGGGGCGCCAAAATACATGCTTGCCCCGGCTGGCCAAGCATCTAGTTGCAACCCTGCCAAGGGGGGTACCAATCTAGAATACTTGTAGTCCATCCGTTGTCCTGCCTTCTTACAATATGTCCAGCCCATTTCCATTTTAGACATTTAATTCATTCTATAATATATACCTTTGTGTGGTTCCTTATCCAAGTGATTCGTTTTCTGTCTCTTCTTGTGATGCCGAGCATACATCTTTCCATGCTCCTTTGTGTTGTCTGTAGCCTCCGTATCATCTTGCTTGTGAGTATTCATGTTTCAGCTGCATAAGTCAGTGCTGGGAGCACACACTGGTTAAACACTTTTTTTCTTTCAGGCATAATGGCTTTTGGCTCTTCAGAGTTACACAGTTTTTGCCAAAAGTTCTCCATCCAATTCTGATCCTTCTGTTTATTTCATTAATGATTCCGTTGTTTATGGTGATTTATTGTCCCAGGTATACATAGCTTTCTAGTACTTCTATTTCTGTGTTGTTGAGCAAGATCATCTTCAATGTGAAGGAGTTGAACATAACTTTAGTCTTTTGCTGATTCATTTTTAAACCCACTTGAATACTTGCCTTTGCTAGTTCTTGTATCATTTCTCCCATACAAGGATGACGTCACTCTCCACTACCATACGAAGGTTTGAACAACTTTCTGTTGCGAAGATATATTTTTGGAAGGAGAGAAAATTCAACTGTCCCTGCGGGGAATCGAACCCACGTCCTTTCACTTTCCGGATGAACGCCCTAGACCACTAGACTACAGAGGCACCGAATCTCTCAGTGGTCTTGGGCGTACACCCGGAAAGTGAAAGGACATGGGTTCGATTCTCCGCAGGGGCAGTTGAATTTTCTCTCTTTCCAAAAATATATCTTCGCAACAGCCAGTTGTTCAAACCTTCATTTCTCCAAGTTCGTGTGGATTACTGCTGATAATAACAATATCGTCAGCAAAAGGCAAATGATTGAGAAATTCTCCATTTATTTTAATTCTTTTTGTCGCAATCCAGTTTCCCGAATACTTCTGAAACAGCGGTAAAGAGTTTTGGTGAGATAAAGTAAAATCATTGTGTCTGACTCCTTTTCCAAGTTTAATCTTTGCTTTTCCTTTATCAAACCTATCATTGCAGATTGCTTTGTCATATATTTTCTTTATGATATTGATGTCTTCTCTACCCTAATTACATCTAGAGCTTATCCATTGTACTAAATCCACTTCGAAATCCTGCTTGTTCTTTTGGTTGGGCTTCGTCCAATTTGGATTCCAGTCTATATATCAGCACTTTGGCGAAGATTTTATAAATTATTGATAAGAGACTGATTGGTCGATAATTCTTGATATCCTCTTTTTCACCCTTTTTTGTAAAGAAGAACCATCATTGTGTTATTCCAATGTTCAGGAACATCTTATTTTGTGAGAAAGTTTGTGAACAAAGCAGCTAGCATACTGGCAAATTCTTCTCGTGCTTCTTTAATAATGTCTATTGAAATCCCACCTGGGCATTTCCCCTTTTTTCATTCATCTTATAGCCTTGTAGACTTCTTCTTTTAGCACAGTTGCTACTTGTACAAATTCTGCTCCATTTATTTTGTTCCTGCTCCCTTTCCTCTGTCTCAATCCTGTTCTTCATGTTTGTATAGAGAATTATAAAATTCCTTCAAATACTAATAATTTCATTTCCATCCTTTGTGATAGTTCCATCTTTCCCTTTTAGTCCAAAAATTTCCTTTCTCCCCACTCAGTTTTCATTTTGTATATTTCTCAGTATTTTGTATACTCAGTTTTCAACTCCTATAATATTCCAGTGCTTTGTTTACAATATCGCAACTAAACTACCTGACATCTTGTGTAATCCGCTTTCATAATGTCTTACAAAGTTCTGCATATTTCACTTTTGATTTAGGGTCATTCTTCTTAATCTGAAATTCTCTCAAGTCTTTCATCAATTTCTTTATTTCTTCTGTTATTTTCTTCATCAGCTTGATTTCTTTTTCTCCAGCGACTTCTTTTGCTACTTCTTTTAGGGTAATGGTTCATCGTGGTGACATCTTGTCTATCTTCAGTGGCGTTATATGACACATCAAATCAGTTCTTCAGCTTTAACTAGAATTTATATTGATGCTCTTGAAGATTTGCCATATCTATGACAGAAAGTTTTGCTCTTTCCATTCTAGTGTTAATCATTATCCTACATCTCACCAGTCAGTGATCCCTTCCTGTATTGAATTTGTTGAGAACACTGCAGTCGTGGATCATATGCTTCTTATTAGACAGGATGTAATCAATCTCGCTTGTTGTTCCAGTTGGGCTTCTCCAGCCAACGGCCATACCATGCTGGAAACACGGTTCTTGTCCGATCACCGAAGTTGAGCAGCATTGGGCGCGGGTAGTACTTGGGAGGGTGACCACCTGGGAACTTTGCATGCTGTTGGCATCACTTTTTTGAGCTGTCCGAAGCTTACAGGAATTCCACTCTTGAAACTGAAGTTGGGCTTCTCCAGGTCCATTTTCTTGTCCACTGGCAAGTTAGATTTTATTTTCTTCGTACTTCACAGATTCCTAATATGTCCCAATTTATTCTTTCCATTTCTTCCAACTCCTGTAAACAATTTTCTGATGAAAGAAATTGTCTGTTATACATGGCCATAGTCATCATTTTATGGCAGCCTGGCCCAACCCAGAGATTCTTAGCACCCTCTGTCTTCATGTCTTGCTGGTCGCTGCCATAACCAGGGACACTGAGACTGCTGAGGACTTGGGGCCTTAGTTTATAAACAGAGTTCATATTTCTTTTTAGAGAGTTTTTGGGCGTAATCCTCCATGTTGGCCAGTTCGGGTTGCAGGAAGCCCATCCGCATCCATTCACCATGTGTTAAACATAGCTACTTACTGGCTGCACCACAAGAAGGTGCAGATTGGACCTTAAGCCTCTACTCCTAGTCTATTCCTTCAAGTTCTGATAATGAAATTATTTTGAAGGGTCTTCTAGTTAACAAGCAAAGACTATTCAACAGACCTATATACTTGTATTTCATGATATATATTGATTGATATATATCAACGAACCCTGGTCATGAGGGGTTCAAATGCCATATGGGGGAGAACCATTTCAAACAATTTTCAGATTACCAAATCCCCTTGAGCGAGCGAAGCCATGGGTAACATCTAGTAATTCATAGGGTGATGAGGGATTGATTACGTAGACTTGAAGGATAACCGTACTCATCCCTAGCACCAAAGAAATAGGAATTGGAAACACTGATCAATGAAAATATTAATGTTGAGAACATTGCTGCCAAACCTATAGCAGATTACTTTCGATCAGCCAACCTCCTATTTGTAGATAAGATCTAACATCAGTGTTGCACAAATTGGGCCAAGTGTATAGGGATACACCAAAAAAAAAAAAAAATAAATAAATAAATAGATAAAACAAAGCTGTCTCCCAAATTAGTACTACCATTTTAAAATAATTTATTGGCCTGTTCTATCTTATGTCACCTCCCTATGTAAATATATATGTGATTTGCATAGTTTTTTTTAGTTTTTTTAAACATTGCTCATAATTTCAGAAAACTATAATTAAGTACATGACAGATGGTATTCTTCTTCGAGAATCACTTAGAGAGTCAGATCTAGACAATTACAGTGCCATTATAATGGATGAAGCTCATGAACGTTCACTAAATACTGATGTATTGTTTGGCCTTCTAAGAGAGGTGAGTTTTCCTCATTAGTTTATGTTGTTACTGATACAACATTTTTTCATGGATCTGTTTCATTTTTTTGATAGGAAAGCATTTTTATTAATTCATAATTTAATTGCGTGGTTTTTGTAATTTTTTTAAAATTTCTTTCACATATATTCATCAAAGTCTGGTTAAAATATTTAACCAAGAAAAAGACGTGCCTGAAGTTGGATAGATTGTGAATGCCTGCTGTGATGATATCTTAAAAGAAATATTTTCCTAGAAATTCTAACTCAATATTAATACTATATTTATGAAAATTATTTTTGTGGAGAAATAAATATGTGCGTAATTAAATTTTTCTTAGATTAAGATAAATGAGTTTCTATTTCATCATTTGTGATATATGAAGTATAGGCTATATAATATATACTATATTTAATTTGCGATCTATACTATGAAAAATTACAGGTTGTGGCTCGTAGGCAAGACTTGAAACTGATTGTTACATCTGCCACTATGGATGCCTCCAAATTTGCTACTTTTTTTGGGAATGTGCCATCTTTCACTATACCTGGGAGAACTTTTCCCGTCGAACTGTTTTTCAGTAAAAATCCTGTTGAAGATTACGTTGATGCAGCAGTTAAACAAACTTTGCAAATACATTTGCAAACTGCTCCTGGTAAATAATAAATTTTTTTTGTGCTTGTAATGGAAATGATATTTATTTTGTAGTGTTTTATTAGTTAAATTAAATTTATTAAGTAAAATTTTTACTTTTCATAAGTAAAAATTTTGGCGCTCAGGTTAACAAATTATAAATTTGATTTTTATGCATCAGAATTCATTACATTAAATATTCTGTATTATACATTTCTGTTCTTGATAATTCATTTTCAGGAGACATTTTGATATTTATGCCTGGTCAGGAAGACATTGAAGTGACATGTGAAATGATTGCTGGTAACCAAGTCAATTTTTTTTGCACATGTCAACATAATATCAACATAGTAAATGATGTAATAAGCTTATGTGATTATGAAATAGTAATCTTATGTAGGTTTTTAAATTTGGGGTGGTTGTTTCTTTTCTCTTCATTTCAAGCTCTTTATTACCCCTCCAACATTTCATAACTTCATTCTAAATTTTAAAAAAAAGTTGTGCATAAAAAAAAATTTGTATTAAATATCTCTTGTTGATAAAGCTATCATTCCAACACCATTTTGTAATGACCACAGAAACCAATGGTAACATATTGTACAGTAACAAAAGTTGTAGTTTCTAGTGTCATAGTGATACTGAAGAAATTTTTACAAATTATAAATCAATCTTCTTTTTTTGTATTAATGTAGAAAAGCTGCGTGAACTCACAGATGCCCCACAACTAGCCATTTTGCCAATTTATTCACAGTTGCCCAGTGATCTACAAGCCAAAATATTCCAAAAGGCTCCAGATGGCGTCCGGAAATGTGTGGTTGCTACAAACATAGCCGAAACATCACTCACTGGTAAGGATTTCTGTACTGACACCCATCCATGTTCAAGTCACTGTGAAATTAAAATATAATTTTTTTTGGAAGATTCAATGTCCTATTCAGTCATCTTGTTTATAAGATGTACCCTTTTGCTGATTCGGGAAGTGTATGTTAGAATCGATGTGTGCATTATAAGCGAGGTCTTGAAATCAGCTTATATAACAGTTGTAGCCAAACACTGTTTGGAACATAATTTATTTAAGGAAAACACAGATTACATCGGAGAGATAACAGTGCCTACAATACAAAACAGCATGGCGTGGATGCCACAACAACTTCCTTGTTCGAACAACTCTTGAACGCTACTACCATGAGAGTAGATCTCGGGTGCGCTACCTAAATTTATGGGAGTGGTCGGCCCTGACATTATTCCGTTATATATATGCATAATCTACATTATTGACATTGTCCCAGACAAAATAAGTTTATGTAGCACATAATTATGTTTAATATATGAATGTCGCTTTTAATTTATTTTTCATGAGGAATTTTAAAATCTATTGAGTATGGTACATACATGATACATGGAACATGCATGTAAGGTGTTCCCCCATTGGGAAGGAGCATGATGGGAGTAGAAAGCGTGGGTGGGGGAGAAAGGCCCTCGACGAAGAGAAAAGAAGCTTGGTGTGTTTTCGGTTAGTTAGAGAGTGGCTCCTGTGGACTCAGGAGGTAATTTCAAAGGCTCGCTGTAAGCGAGGAGGACGTGTTAATAGTATAACGTTTATTATGACAAAGTATGATTAAACCAAATATTATATATAAAAGTGGCAGAGAGTGCTTATGATTGTGTGTGGCAATTATTCATTGAAAACGAACCCTACATAGTGGTGTCAGCAGTGCGGTCAGTAGAACTATACTGAATGGAAACTGACTATTTTGTGCGAAGGTGATCGCAGGAATAAATCATTGTTAAGCGGTTGACAAAATAGAAGGATCAGGACTGATCACTTGGCGTAGCTGATCACACATTGGGTGGTCACCAGTGTCTCAAGACATCGGAATATTTATGTGAAAGCTCGACCATCGGCAGAAACGAACGAGCATCAAGACTTTCGCCTATACTGAGGTGAGCAGTCACATTTTTTTTGTTTGTTAGGTGAAACCGAACTATTTTCGTACCGTAATTTCATTCGATACTGATTTCAAAAAGAAAAAAAAAATTAAAAATGACCGTCTTTGCCCGGGGACGAAAAGAGGACCTGCTGCTTTTAGCAGACGAGTTACGGGTGGAAGTCCCCAAAGACGCAAAGGTTGTGGATTTGAAAGAGCTAATTGTGAAAAGCCCTCATTATGAACCTGAATTTGTGAAAGAATTACTAAATAGTATTATCGACGAAAGAACAGAGCGAGAAGCAAGAAACCACGAATTAGAGGTAGAGAGAGTAAAACATAATGAAAGACGTGGAACACGTGGCAATAATGATTTTATCGGGTATTTGAATTTTATGAAAGGTGTAATACCAGAGGTGACGGAAAACATAGAGGATTGGCCTTTTTTCTTTCATCAAGCAGAAAATATGTTTAAGTTGTATGAGGTCCCGGAGGAATACCATGGGAAAATTATACTGTGTACTTTGAAGGGGAAGGCTGGATGCATAAGCATGAGACAGGCAGAACCCGATTTCGATGATTACAACAGAATCAAAGAGATGATTTTGAAGGAATTTCAAATCACTCCCATTGAACATAAAAAGAATCTAGATACGATGAAAAGGAAAGCGGAAGAAACGTGTCATCAATATGCGGTCAGGGTGGAAACAGCTGTAGATTTATACCTCAAATCGAGGGAAGTTAACACGTTTGAGGATCTGAAACAATTGGTCATCGTTGATAAAATAAAAGAAAGCCTGTCCCCAAACACCAGAACCTATATACAGTTGAAAGAAACAGACGGTTGGTTAGATGCAGTCAAACTCGCGAAAGAAGTAGATAATTACACGAGTGCAACAAATAATAGCGGTTCGCATTCAGGAAATGAGACAAATTTTTCTGACATAGGATATTATGATAACCAACGGAATAGATATTTTCGTGAGCGTGACCATGGAAAGAAATGTTCTGATCGGAAGCCACTTCGAGAGGAAGGTTGTTTCATTTGTTCGTCAAGATTCCATGTAAAAAGGAACTGTCCTGAAAATAAGAACAGAGTCAACATGAGTAATAAAAGAACGGGTAATTTGGATACGAGAGTCAACCAGATAGAAACAGAAAATGTACCGCAAGATCCAGAAGCGTTTTCAGTAACAGGAATCAGTATCAGTGACGATATCAGACAAAATTCGGGATATATTCAATCTATCACCGCATTGAAGAGAATGAAAGTTAGCATTGAGGGAAAAATTGTGAATGCATTGATGGATTCAGGTTGCCAAATTTCTGTCTTAAGAGAAGATTTGGTCCCCCGCCACAAGACAGAGTCTAAAGCAAAGACATATTTGAAACCTGCATTCGGAAAGCCTATTTTGGCAGGTTTGAGACACATCAATCTGGCCATTCCCAGAACGGACAAAACAAGTGTAGTCCACCACAGAGCTATCTTGTGCGCTATTACGCCCCACATAAGTGAGGAGGCCATATTGCATCCACAAATTATCAGCTTACTCAAAGGGGAAGTGAAGGCCCAAAAGTTCGCAGCTGTGAACAAGAAGGATATAACGGACAACGAAATGCAAGCAAAGCAACAGGGTGGGAGAGATGAAGGAGTAGGTGAGAGAGAAAAACAGAACACACCGTCACCCCACAAGAAGAATTTCGAAGAATTCAAAACATTAGTGACCCACTGGTTGCTGAATGGGAGTCAGCAGCGAAGGGTGAGTGAGGAAACAGCGGACTTTGCTCTTCCACAAAGAGAAAATGGGGGTTGGTTTTACCAAAAGAAAAAAAAAAGTTTTTTCGCGAAGGGCCCATAAAACTTCTTTTGAGGGACATGTACAAGAGTGCTAAGAAACAAATGACAAAGTCCAGTGCTCATTTTATTGGGAGGGGATTGTCAAGGATACAAAGGAATTTTGTATGTGCATGTGAAGCTTGCCAGTTGAGAGGAAAGAATGAAGTCTCAGACAGAGCTCCAATTACTACGTTAGTAGGGGCAGAACAAAAACTCATACTGTGCCCGACCATCATCACAGAACCTGGAAGCGGACACGGCAGGGACAGATAATGTAAGCGCAGACGTGATATCACGTTTACAAACAGAATGAATTGTGTGAACTGAAATAATGAACATTAATGTTTACTTGCGTTTTATTGCAAATTATGTAAATATTTATTGCTATCAGTATCGTGTTATTTGATCATATCCTAGTTTCTATTATCAGTATCAATGCATGTAATCACATTGTCTTGTAAAATATGTTATGCATATTTCACGCTTAGGAAGGGGGTAATGTAAGGTGTTCCCCCATTGGGAAGGAGCATGATGGGAGTAGAAAGCGTGGGTGGGGGAGAAAGGCCCTCGACGAAGAGAAAAGAAGCTTGGTGTGTTTTCGGTTAGTTAGAGAGTGGCTCCTGTGGACTCAGGAGGTAATTTCAAAGGCTCGCTGTAAGCGAGGAGGACGTGTTAATAGTATAACGTTTATTATGACAAAGTATGATTAAACCAAATATTATATATAAAAGTGGCAGAGAGTGCTTATGATTGTGTGTGGCAATTATTCATTGAAAACGAACCCTACAATGCATAAATATTTTCCCTTAACTTAATTGATGATTTAACTGGTATATTTGAGGTTATACTAATGGTTTTCATTCAAATGTGTCAGCATGAAAAAATAAATTAAAAAAAAACAACAACTAATGTTTAAGACTTTATTCGTCATCAATAAAGATGCTTTTGCATAGTCTTTCAATAGGTAACAATGTGATACTTTTAAAACAGTGCTTATTTCTGCTTTTACCATACTCAAAAATTGTTTATCACTGCCATCTATCAAGTGATTCAAAAGTACCAAAAAAAATTCATTAAATTTGAAAAGCATATTCTATGCAATTTTCATAGGACATAGAATTTTTTTAAATGCATTTTTTTTTTTATTGTAAGAATTGTTATACAGAGTGATTAAAAATAAACTGACACTACTCAGACCTATGTAGTGGCCATTCTGATGTAGATATTTTGCCGAAACTTGATATACAGAATATATATGGACCATGGGGAAAAGAAATATTCAATAAAAAATAATTTGATTTTTGACTACCAGGTGAAAAAGTGACACTATTTTATTGCAGTTATCCCCTCCCCCCTGGTCTGAATAATGTATATACCAAGTTTCAATATATTAAATACATCCACCACAAAGACGCTACATTGGTCTGAATAGTGTCAGTATAAGTGAACCGAAACTATACTGAGCTTTATTTTACTGACATTACTCCAACCCATATAGCATCCAGCGTGATGGACACATTTGTAATTGAAACTTGGTATATACCAGGTGTACAAGTATGAAATGCTGATTTTTTTTAAAAAAAACCATGTTAAATTCGGAAGAATGATAAAAATTGCTTTATTCAAAGTATGCTCTATGCTTGTTATACATTTCCCCCATCTTTCTTGAAATTTGTGAATACCAGGCCAGTAAAAATCTTCCCCTTTTGCTGCAAACCATTCATCGAGCTATTTTTTCACATCTTCGTACGAACCAAAGTGTTGCTCAGAAAGTGTGTGACCCATCAATGCAAACAAGTGGTAATCGGAAGGAGCCAAGTCTGGTGAGTAAGCACGTAGGGTAGAACTTCCAGCTGAGTGCTTCCAAAGTCCCGCGAACCGCTTTTGCTGTATGTGATGGAGCATTGCACATTGGCCATTGAACATTGTCAAGGATCATTTCACGTTGTCATAGGGCATTGCGATTGGAAACAGCTTGTTGACTAACGCCCAATTGCTCTGCGAGTTGTTTTTGTGCCTGTGTAGTATCATCTTCGTCCAACAATGCTTCCAATTCCACATCTTTTTTTTTGGCGGTTTTCCATGTTCGTTGTCTGTAACATCGAAGTCGCCACTTTTGAAAAACCGAAACCATCATTCACACGTATCTTGAGATGGAGCATGTTCACCATAAGCTTCTCAAAGTAATCGGTATGATTCAGCAACAGTTTTCTTCAAATGAAAACAAAATAATTAATGCTGTCTGCGAATGCTCTTTGTTCAGTATAACTTTCGACATATCGAACACAACAATACAACACTATGCACACACTTTTCCAATTTATCACTCGTGCGCATCTGACACTTGTTGATGACACAATAAAATGGCACAGCGTCAAATCTTTATATCACAAACTGTATTGGTGCACCATCTGTTTTCTGAAATCCGCATTTCATACTTGTACACCTGGTACGTTATTTGGACCACAAGGAAAAGTTTACTATGATAAAAAAAAAATATCCACATTTGCACGTGGTGATCAAAAATTGAACTTTCTTTTATTGAATCTTTCTTCTCCCCCCCCCCCCCCCCCGGTCCATATATTCTATATACCAAGTTTCATCAAAATATCTCCACCAGAATGGGCACTGCATGTGTCTGAGTAGTGTCGGTTTATTATCAACCACCTTGTAGTTGTTACTAACAGGTGGCACGTTTTTGCAAAAAATACCATTACCAGTCTATCTGTCCATTGTTAATGTACAATTGTTCCTCCGTATTCATAGGGGCTATGTTCCAGGGGTGACCAAAAATAACCCAAACCCTAAAATTTTTTTTTTAGCCATCTCATTTTTACAGTATTTGCTTTGTGTGGAAGAAGTGAAAGTGGGGGGGGGGGGGAGGTGGGTTTAGTGATTCAAGGTGATGCTTTCTGGAAAAACAACACAATGTCTGCTAGTAGTTTCTTCTAAATTCCAGTTAATTTGTTAGAGTATAGCAACAAAGCTTCCTTTAACAATTTTTATACGTGTCAAAAATGTACCACAGTTGGGTCTATTTCATAGAAGTAATCCATTGCTGATTTAAACTTACAAAGCCTTTGCTATGTTGCTCATGATGAACTTCTAAAATTTTCTTCTTTTCAATCTTGATCATCTTCATATTATCACTTTTTCCAGCTTTCCCCTATTTTTCACACAAACTACTGGGAGACGGGATGACTTCTTCTACTTATCAGTACCTCAGGCTGCACTGATTCAATAATGACAGCTATAGTGTGTAAATTATGCAATACATTACGTGCATAACTTTTTTATCACACCCACATGTTGACATTGATGCCCCAGTAACACCCCACTTCACATCTCCAAAAAGAGATTTCGAAATTTTTCCCAAAGGATAGGGACAAAACATTATTAAATTCTGAAGAACACCTACAGAAAACAGCACTTTCTACATGATAGACATGTGAATCCAGGGGTATAGAGTAGCAGGTGTAGCTACAATAAAGACTAATAGAATCTTGATATATTTGACTGTAGACTCATTGATGCTGTAATAGTGGGAAGCTAACCTTTGTCAATATTTCGAAATTTCCTTTCAAGTTTCTCACTTTCAAACAACACATTCAAATACAAATACAACGCCACGACAGGCGAAATGCCCAACGAGGTGGCTGATAAAAATATGAATGTCATATATTTCAAAAATACAGCAACCCAATTAAAAATGCAATTAACACAAATTATAAACAATATATACACATGATAAAATATTATACAACGCCCATAAAGAATACTTATGGTTGTCTTATTCTAAGAATGGATA
Source organism: Pholcus phalangioides (assembly GCF_987345545.1). NCBI lineage: Eukaryota > Metazoa > Arthropoda > Arachnida > Araneae > Pholcidae > Pholcus > Pholcus phalangioides. The sequence goes on from NW_028301614.1 coordinate 14,608,692, forward strand.
GCTTTTCGATTTACCCCAACATGTTTATCGTATTTCTTTTTAAACGCGTCAATTGTGTTGCAATTTCTACCTCCGGGGGTAAGCTATTCCCTTTATTAACAACCCTATTAGAGAAAAAATCCCAGCGACACCATAACCTTGCATTGTCCCTCACTAATCGATACTAGTGTCCCCTGGTAAAAGCAGTCGATTGGCGGTGTACTAAAAGTTCATGGTCCATTCTATCCATCCCATTGAAATTTTTGATCACTTCGATCATATCTCCTCGACACTTGCTTTCATCCAATGTAAACATATTAAAAAAATGAAGTCTCACTTCATAACTCAAGCCCTGTGTGCCAATAAGGACACGCATAGCTCTTCTCTGTACCCCTTCAACCAAGTCTATGTCTCTCTCTAGGTATGGTCTCCAAAACCTTACAGCATACTCCAGTCCACGACGAACTAAGCCTCGAAAAAGCGGAAGAATGACTTTAGGAGAACGCGAAGAGACCTTTTTGAAAATGAGACCAAGCATTCTATTCACTTTTTTGACCACTGCTGAACAATGTTCAGAAAACCTAAGTCGCTCGTGAATGAGAATTCCCAAATCAGTGACCCTAGTTGCATCCGTGATAGTGACACCATTCAACTTGTAAGAGAACCGTGGGTTGTTCGAACCAGAATGAGCGACCATGCATTTATCAACGCTAAACATCATGCTCCATTCATTTGCCCATGCTGCAATCCTGTTTAAGTTGGTCTGGAGCAACTCCCTATCGCTTTCATTTCCGATTACCCCCATTAGCTTTACATCATCTGTGAATTTGCTAGTAATCCCATTGATACCCTGATCGAGTTTATCGATAAAAAGTGAAAAAAGTATGGGGCCAAGGAGACACTTCCCTGAGGAACTCCACTTGTGACGTCTGTCCAACCAGAGAATTCCCCGTTCACCATAACTTGTTGCAACCTATCTCTTAACCACGATTCTATCCAATTCAGCAAGTTGCCCCCAATTCCAGTCTCGTGTAAACGCTTCAAGAATTTGCCATGTTGGACCCGATCGAATGCCTTCTGGAAATCAAGGTAAACAACGTCTACACTTTGCTCTTACCCAAAGCCTAAGTCACGTGATCATAGAAGCAAAGGAAGTTAGTTACACATGACTTTCCCTTCCTGAACCCATGCTGATTATCCGAGAATACATTATTCTCGTCTATCCACTTCACAAACTGCCTTTTGATGATAATTTCTAAAATTTTTGAGAGGGAGCTCGTCAAACTCACTGCACGATAATTTGACACCACTCCTCTACTACCCTTCTTAAATATCATAAAAACGTTAGCAAGCTTCCAATCTCTTGGGACGATACCCTCAGCAACACTACTCCTGTATATCTGTGTGACTGGCCCCAACAATTCATTAGCACATTCCCTGAGGACCCTGGGATAGATATCATCTGGTGCTTTGCTTGCACATACATTTCTTAGAAGATTTAGGACCTCCACGCCTTCTACTTGAATATCGTTGAGGGTTTTATTACCCCATGCAACACCCGTATATTGAATATCATTATCTCCATTAAAAACAGACACGAAAAAGTCATTGAAAGCACTACACATGCCTACATTGCTCTCTACCCTAGAGCCTCCTATCGAGAGGGGGCCAACTGTCCCCTTACATCCATTATTGACATATCGAAAAAATGATTTTGGGTCAGAGCCAATGTTATCGTTCAACCTAGATTCAACTTCCTTTTTACTATCCCTTATCGCTTTCTTCAACAGTCTTCTTTTATCAGTAAACAATGATAGGTCACCTTGTCCACTTTTATACTCTCTGAATACTCTTTTCTTTTCAAGATAAAGGTTCTGTCTTTATTATGTTATTGATACTGTTATTCAAACAACAGCTTTGTATAAATATTTTCAGAACCGCCAGGAAAAACTTTAAGAGGGAATTTTTAAATGTTTATTTAACATGTACAACTTATATTTTGTTTCAATGCAGGAATCTGTTCCCCTTTAGTGTTTTTCAAAAAAAACTGGAAAAGAGACTGCGATTACTAGAACTGTAAATACAGAGGGCCAGTTGTAATAATTTTGACAATAAATTTTACATTAGTTTGACAATAAATTTTACATTAGTTTGACAATAAATTTTTCATTAGTTTGACAATAAATTTTTCATTAGTTTGACAATAAATTTTTCATTAGTTTGACAATAAATTTTTCTTTAGTTTTAAAATTTCCATGATTTCTATGAAAAAAAATATCACCTGCATACAATACAAAAGTCTCACCACAGAGAGCAACAGGCCTACAACGGTACAGATATTCAAACATTACACTTCACTCAGAATTTGTAAAAGATGGCACCAATAAAAATTCACATGCAACACTATATACTTACTCATACTGTTAGGTACACACACTCACACTTCCAGCGCAACTCAATCAGTATTAAATTGTCCATGACGATAGATCAAAGTTCTACAGCTCTACAAAATAGTCCAATCCTTTGGGAAGGAGCTCAAACCATTCCAAGATTGCCTCGCTGTGTAGTCAGTGGTCATATATGTCTGCATACAATATATGCTGAATAAGTCACTTCAGCTTCATTTTTCCAGGATTTTGTTAGCACTATGTTATATCAGAATTATTTTCTAGGTTAAGACAGTAGTTTTGGTATGTTATAGCCACAGTGTATGTTTTAAAGGTTCACAAAATCCTTTCCCCCCACAACATTTTGTCCCAGACATCTCGCCCTGGTATATTTGGCCCCTGGAAATTTCACTCCTGACATTTTGCCCTTGATATTTCACCCTGGACATTTCGCCTGCCCTGAACATATGAGCGACCCGGTGAGTGACCATATCAGTGATCAACTGAATTGGACATTTACCCCCCCCCCTGACATTTCACCTGCCCTGACCGTATGAGAGAACATCAATGATGGTACAAGTGGACCAAGTGAGCTGGACACTTATCCGGGACAATGAACCTGCCCTGACTGTAGGAGTAAACATGTGAATGATGGTGTGAGTGACTGTATGAATGATCACGTAAGTTGGACATTTAGCCCCGATGGTATTTTGCCTGCCCTGACCATGTGAGTGATCAAGTGAACTGGAAATTTACTCCCTTCATATTTCACCTGCTCTGACCGTATGAGCAATGGTACAAATGACCATATAATGTGTGAACAGATGATTGATGGTAAGAATGACCATTTAAGTGACCGTATGAGTGATAAAGGAAGTTGGACATCTACTTGTGACACTTTGCGTGCCCTGACCAAGTGAGTGACCCTGTGAGTGATCAAATGAGTTGGACATATACTTCCTGACATTTCACTTGCCCTGACCGTATGAGCAATTGTATGAGTGACCATATAGTGAACATATGAATGATTGTATGAGTTACCGCATGAATGATCAAGTAAGTTATTTTATATCGGTAGACATTTACAGATTGGCATTTCACCTACCCTGACCATATGAATGACCGTAGAAGTGACAGCAGCAGTACAATAACAAAGTGAGTGACGAAGTAAGTTATCATATGAATCATCAAGCAAGCGACCATATGAGTGATCAAGTGAGTGACCATATGAGTGACCGACTACGTGAGTTGGACCAGATATCTCATTTTAAACCCGACATTTTGCCCCTTGTGTAAATGTTAGGTGAGTATGCTGCAGAAATTTGCACAAAAAAGCATAATATAATGTCTATTGCTGTATTGCTGTCACAAATGCATTGCCGTACGTATTAAGCGGGGGGGGGGGGGGTAGTTTGGGGGGATTTTAATGTTTTTCTTTAGGACTGTTATACTCCCGCTTATGTTTTGTTCATTATTAGCCACTCATACGATCATTCACTTGGTCACTCAAATTCCGTTACTAATTTGTTCATTATTATGGTCACTCATTCATCTTTTTCATTATTATGGTCACTCATTCATCTTTTTCATTATTATGGTCACTCAATACGATCACTCACTTTTTCATTATTATGGTCACTCAATACGGTCACTCACTTGGTCATTATTAAGTCACTTACTCACATAGTCACTCACTATATCACTCATACAGTAAATCACAGTCACTTGAAAACTCAAATAAGCACTCACTCGGTCACCCATATGGTCAATCACTCAGTAACTCCCTTCGACACTCATATCATCACTCACACAATCATTCATATGGTCAATCACTTCGTCACTCACTTGGACACTTATACAGTCAATCACTCGGTTACTTGCTTGGTCACTGATATGGTCAATCACTGTCACTCACTTTGGAACTCACAGTGAATCACTCATTCAGTCATGTGGTTAATCACTTGGTCACTCACTTTGGAACTCATACAAGCAGTCACTTGGTTACTGACCTGGCCACTCATACATTAAATCACTCGGTCACTCATGTGGTCAATCATTTGGTCACTCACATGATCAACTACTCTGTTACTCATACAGTCAATCATTCAATCACTCACTTGGATGCTCATACGATCACTCACTTATACAGTCAATTCCACACTCATACAGTCCATTCCACACTCATACAGTCCATTCCACACTCATACAGTCCATTCCACACTCATAGATACTGTTGCTCTCATGTGTCATTCTGTCACTCACTTAGTCATTCTGTCACCCACTTAGTCATTCTGTCACTCACTTAGTCATTTGTATGGTCACTAACTCACCCCTAAAGCCAATTTCACACTCACTTGGTCACTCACACAGACAGTTAGTTACTCATGCGTTCAGGGTAGGTGAAATATCAGGTGAGAAAATTTCGGGGGCGAAATGTCCCAGGGTTCAACAAGGGCAAAATTTCGGGGGCAAAATTTCCGGATCCAGTTTTAAGTGGGGTATGTAATAACAGAGATAAAAATACACTCATTGCCATAAAAATTTGTGCACCAAGAAAGAGTTGTCCGAATGGAACATAATTTTATGTATGTGAGTACAATGTTGATATAAGTAAGTAATTACATAATTAAAGCAAAAGAATCATTTGTTACAGAAAAAAACTACAAATGAATGGAGGTTCTATTACCCTGTTGGATCACCTCTAGCTTGAATATACTGCGATACAGGTGGGCATTGAAGCATATAGGTCCCATATGCAGTGCCATCTTAATGCATGGGCCTATCCAAGCATGGCTCAGGGCCTCCAAGCGAAGAGGAGCCTCACAAAAATGAGGTAGATTTGAAATTTTCGAAGAGCATACATATAAATTGCCTGGTAAGGTCTCAGAAAAATCCTTTGGTCTGGGTGCCCATGGTGCTCTTAAGATGGCCCTACCCATATGATGTCCTGCGTCATCTCATTCCACAGTTGCTGTAAGTTCACCTCTAGTTCAATCAAATTCCTAGGCTGCCCATTTTGCTGTCCCAAGTGATCCCAGATGTGCTAGGTTAGTGAAAAATCTGGAGATCGGGTAAGCCAAGGAAGGGTGTTAATGTGGCTGAGGCATTCCTGTGACACCTTTGCTGTGTGTGAGTCAAGCATTGTCTTGTTGAAAAATGCCTCCTAGAAGCCCTGTCATGAGTGGCAACACATGTGGCTGAAAGATGTCACGAACATACCTCTTGGCTGTCATCGTACTGTAGATGAATATTAGAGGTGACCGGGTGTCACATGCGACGACACCCATACCATCACACCAGCTGTGCCCTGCTGTATAGCGAAGGGACCTGCCAAGGCAGGATTGAGTCGTTTTGCCACAGGACCTCCACACATGCACACGGTTGTTATCACTGCCCAAATTGAATCTCGCTGAAGATAACCTGTTTCCATTAGATTGGGGTCCAATCCTGTCGAGCTCAATACCACTCCAAATGGAGGCGATGGTGAGTGGGTTTCATTCGTAGCACACATAATGGGTGCCACAATAACAAATGTTCTCCAGAGAGGCAACTCATGGCGGCACGGGCAGACACTGGCCTGTAATGAAGCTGCTGCCTGTGTCTAAATAGAAGACAATAATGCAGTTGGCGCTGTGCGTGATTATCGAATGATGTAACAGTCTTCTCAGATTTTGGTCTGCTATGGGCATCCTGAGCCTGGCTGCCATGCATGCGACCTCTCTCTCATCCACTGGTCCCAACGCCTCCTCACAGTAAAGTCAGATCGGCATAAGTGGTGGATACTCGCCGAGCTGATCACCCGGCTTTTATCATCCCGATGATTCTTCCCCTCTCGAACTCTGACAGCTGATCATATTGTCTTCGATGGTGGCGTAATGGCATCACTAATGAAATAGCATCTCTCTGCAACAGATTAAGTACAGGCAAAATTCCTCTGCATACCTTTTTTTATATGCCAAGGAGAACGAAGTTCTATGCCTTCTGGTGGCATTACACATATCACGCTGTACATCTGATCATTTACATACCTGCCAGACATGTATCTTTATGCCAACTTTCGTTACGATCCAACAGCTACTTCTTGGTGCGCAAATTTTTATGGCAATGAGTGTATATGGAAGTAAATAGGATAAAAATCGGGGATTACAAAACCATATGTTATATCCAGGGATGATAAGTGTACTCAACTGTCTTGAGTTTAAATTTTTTTTTTTAATTTTATGTTTCCAAAGTTCAAAATGTTTCAGTAAGGTGAAAATTTTCATATTGTGTTAAATTATCCAAGGTGCCTTTATCTATTATATTATCTGATTATTTAGTAGTCCTTATCTAATTATCCCTCTGTCTTTATCTATTTTTCTATCTAAAGTAATCTCTCACTTATGCATCAGTGCAAGGGAACAAAAAGAAAAGACGCATAAGTGACAGAGGTGTACGGGATACGTAAATTTCGCAAAAACAATTTTTTTAATCAGAAATTTTGCACTTATTCGCAAAAAAAAAAAATTCAGATCAGAAATTTTACATTTATTCACAATAACGAATTCCAAATGAAACATTTTACTTTCGTTCATACCCACACACAAAAACAACAACTCAAATAAATAAAACGGTTTAAATAAAAAATTTTGCATTAAAAAAAATTTTTATACCATATATATCTATTTTCTATTAATTTAACCTTACTTTTCAAATGCTTTTTGTAGCATCATTTTCTGAAATTCAAAAAAAGTTGCATATCTAGTCGGGTACACTTATAACATAACTAGTGGATTAAAAGTACGGTTGTGAAATTTGGCCCATTCACATCTTTACATTTTTATCTCTATTATAACATACCCTGCTTAAAACACACTGGATATAACAAACCAAAAAAAAAAACCAGGCTTAACCAAAAAAATAATCCAGATATAACACTGTTAAAAAAAAGAACCCAGGAAAATATAGTCAAAAACAGCCTTTTAAGGACAACATTCCTTGTGTATATATATATATATATATATATGGGTGATATCTTAGACCTAAATTTTTTCAATAAACGCAAAAATACATGGATGGAATAGTTACACTTCCTAACCAGCAGATAGCACTGAATATTATAATTGGCAAACTTTAGCGCCACCTGTCGATAACCAAAGGTTATTCAGCATTTCAATCATAGTTTGGGTCCTGATTATTCTTTGCCTGAAACAAGGTTTTCTGTACTCCAATCAACATCATCACCATATATCTGACATCATAAATATGCTACGGCCACACATACATACACACAACACATTTCCGCATGCACCAATTTGTTCCTTATATATATATATAAAGAAATGTTTATGAGGTGCACATGTGCAACTTAAATATAATAGCGCTTGTGTGACTACTTAAATATGTTATGTGAGTGTTAAATTTTTTACTTTCTTTGCTTGCAAGTTACAACTTATCTTGGGATGTGATGTCACTTTCCACTATTCATATGTAGGTTTTTAACAACTGGCTGAAGCGAAGATGAATTGTTCTCTTTCCTAAATTCATCTTCACTTCAGCCAGTTGTTGAAACCTTCAAAAAGTACAACTTGTTCCAAAAATCTGTTGAAATACAACTTTCTTTTAACTAATTTATGTTTGAGCTCTGCCATTTTGAAAATTTCTTAGTGATCAGCCATTTCAATTGTTCTGATTTTTTAGTTCATATTCATTAGTTATTTAATTAGAATTTTATTTCTTCCAGTTGATGGCATCATGTTTGTTGTAGATAGTGGATATTGTAAGTTGAAAGTTTATAATCCAAGGATTGGTATGGATGCATTGCAAATATATCCAATCAGTCAGGTAAGATATCAATTACCTCAGTTTAAATAATCTTATTGCTCACTGCATACATAGTTCATACATAAAAGAACTATCATATTATGCTAGTGTGTTATTTTCTTCAGTTAAAATTCATTTTTATGCATACAGGCAAATGCTAATCAGAGATCAGGAAGAGCTGGGAGAACAGGACCAGGGTGAGCTTATTTTCATTTTATAAGCCACTTTTAACTTTTTTCAAAGGTGGTTTTACTGACTCTGGATGTTTGCTTTTACATTCACTTTTCATTTATATATATATATTTTGAAATAACCAATTATTTGATTTGCAAGTTAAATGATTCCTATCATTGACTACAATTATCTCTCATTTTGATTTAATTAGCAAGTCAATAGAAATACAAATACAAAAACAACGCCACAACAGGCAAAACGCCCAACGAGGTGGCTGAGAAAAAGATGCCCATAAAAATATGGATGTCATAAATTTAAAAAATACAGCAACCCAATTAAAAATGCAATTAATAAAAATTATAAACAATATATACACGTGATAAAATATTATACAATGCCCATAAAGAATACTTACGGTTGTCTTATTCTAAGTATGGGTAGCTTCTCGATTTACCCCCCAACATGTTTATCGTATTTCTTTTTAAACTTGTCAATTTTGTTACAATTTTGTACATATTGCGAAAGCTACTATATATATATATATCGAGTGTATCAAAAGTATACTAAATACAGCATAGGCGTTCTCAGGATTTTCTCAAGAATGGGGTTGGGAGTCAAATTTTTTTTCTTCTGAAAGAGGGGGGGGGGGTGAAGTTTTTTCCTGAAAGATAACGCTATAATCTCTGCCAAAGCATGAACCCCAAACCTCCCCTCCCCTTTTCATACAGCAACGGAACACTGTATTTGGGGGGGGGGGGGTCGCTTCATGCCTTGACATTGCTCAGAAAACATGCCAATTATTTTTGACAAACCGACATCTATGATTTTTTTTTTCTTTCAAATTTCACAAAAAAAAGAACATTTTTTGTGTAATAAAAGAAATTAAGATGTCGGATAAAGCAGTAGATTTTGCTTTTGAAGAAAAATTAAATATGTAGCGCAATGTTTCAAAAAGGCCACATCACATATGCTTTGAAATAAAGAAAATTGTGGTTTTGACATACACTGTCCAAGCTATTTTTTTTATTTAGTTCTTTTAGTGGGGTGCAATTCACATGGATTATTTTTGCTTTCGAAAGAGAAAAGAAAAACCTTTCTTATACCTTAAACCATCTTCTCAGTTAAATCTAATTTATTGGTTTTTTCTCTCAATAAAAATAAAAGACTTTTTGGTGTTGTTAAATTTGTGTTTCAAACAAGTAAAAGTTTCCTATCACAGGCAAAACAACCTGCTACAAATTATTGAAAAGAAAATTTAGCAAACTTTTGATCTCGTAGCCACACAGAATTTTCCCAAAAGTCACATGCGTATTGTTTCGGATAATTTTCCACAAGACTTCGAGGTTGCAAAACAAGAAGTGGTTCGACGGACAAACACAGATTTATTTACAGAACAGCAATTTACACGTACTTACAAGCTAACCAGAGAGCTAACAACTTTCTCACAAAGTTTAAACACAACTGTCTGAATCTCCTTGTGCCTCTCTCTGTCTCTCTCCGTTTCCCATCTTGTGAGCGCCATAGTATTTATAACCCGGATAGAAACTTTGAGAAAAAGAACATTCCACAAAATTCTATTTCACAGTTTCCTAGTCGGCGGCGCTACCGTATGGAGGGGCGGGACTTTCTAGATTTTTCTCTACACGCCCTGCCAGTTCTCCGCCAATCGCATGTGTCTGCGCTTAGACCGAAACCAGTATCATCGATATTTCTATCGAACAAAACGCGCCATCTATCGTCGAAAGTTCGTAACATTGCCCCTCTCTTAGAATTGTTCGTCCCGACAATTCAGTCCGGCGGGTTGTCACTGTGGTAAGAGGCCAGTCGGTTGAAGTGGACCACCTTGTACTTCGAGGATGACGTCTTCTGGATCCGAGCTACGACGTCGTCCAGTCTCTTCACGACTCTGTAGGGTCTTTCCCATGACGTCTAAAGTTTCGGGCACAATCCTTTCCGGCGCTTCGGGTTCCAGAGCCAGGCGAGGTCCCATTCCTTGAAATCATGAGATGTGGCCCTCGCATCGTAGCGGTTCCTCATCTTTTCGGAGCCAATGCTGATCCAGTGTCTGGCGATTCGATGCATGTCCTCGAGTCCCTGGACGTGTTCCTCTGGTGGAAGAGCAGCAGAGAGTCACATAGCGCCCAGTATATCTTGGTCATCAGACTGGAAGAGGCGACGTCTTGCCATGTCGGTTTACTACTGGTGGATTCCTTCAACTGCATGATCGGTCGTATGTCGGGATCTTCTAGTTGGGCCTTTCGGGTGTTTTCATCACTCCAAGGATGGTCACTTGAGACTTGAGATATTATCTGTCTCAATAGAGGGTTCACCGGTCCGCACTCCTCTTCTGCCTTGATGCAACGACCACGGTTCTGTGTACCCTGTCCTCTCGTCAGGGCATCGGCATTTCCATGCGCTTTTTCTTTACGAGGCTGGATCGCCCTCTTCATGCCATCTGACCCTTGTGAGAGCACAGTTCCGGTCCTGCCATTGATCTTCTCTGCATCGGCGATGCACTCTTTATTCGCCTCTGGACTGTCCATCACTTTCCTTCGAGGTACTTCGTTACGATCACATCCGAGTAGGGCGATACGTTCCCTCGGCGTGTGCAACTGGTCATTCCTTATGTCCAAGGAAAATCCGTGTTTCCTCAAGAAGTCCACTCTGATGATACATGGATCTCTTATGTTTGCCACGTAGATGGTGTGTTGGTAGGTGACCGTGGCGAACTTCAGTGAGACTGTCAATTTTCCTCTCACAGTCATTTTCTCGCCTGTGACTGTCTGCAGCGTCAACGATGGTGGTACATAGAGAAGTCGTTGCTGGAATTTCCGTGCCAGGTCCGTCCTGACGATACTCACATTGGCTCTGGTGTTGATGGCCATCCTCCATGGTAGTCCATCGATCTCGCCTATCACGTGGACCCCGTGCATCTGTGAGACGTGCTACACTCGGCATGGCGCATCTTCCGTACCGGTAGCTGAGACTAAGCATATGCTCCACAGGTAGCCTGTTTCATGGCGTTTCCAGGTTCCCAACGACTTGTCTTTCTCGTTTTTGTCGGTCCCACGATAGTTTTTGTCACTCTCCAGATCTTTCAGCTCTCTAACGACACCAATGGGGGTGGTGACATTTGTCACGGCTGCCTTCATGGCTTCGATGCCTGATTTCATCTGGCCCATCAGAGACATCAGTTGGTTCAGCTGTTCTCGAATTTTGTCCATGCCCATTCTTCTCGTCTTCATGCAAGTCTTGAATTATCCCACTTCTGAAACCAAATTGTTGCGGATAATTTTCCACAAGACTTCGAGATTGCAAAACAAGAAGCGGTTCGATGGGCAATCACAGATTTATTTACAGAACAGCAATTTACACGTATTCACAGGCTAATCAGAGAGCTAACAACTTTCTCGTAAAGTTTAAACACGACTGACTAAATCTCCTTGTGCCTCTCTGAGCACTATTGATAACCCCGGAGAAACTTCGAGAAAAAGAACATTCCACAAAATTCTATTTTACAGTTTCCTAGTCGACGGCGCCACCATGGGGACTGCCTGGAGGGGGCGGGACTTTCTAGATTTTTCTCTACACGCCCTGCCAGTTCTCCACCAATCGCATGTGTCTGCGCTTAGACCGAAACCAGTATCATCGATATTTCTATCGAACAAATCGCGCCATCTATCGTCGAAAGTTCGTAACAGTATCTAAGCGGAGAAGCTTTTCTTTTCATGATTTCATAATAACCTTATCCAGAAATTTTATTGTCTAAGCTTGAATTTGGCGACTGTACGTAGTTCCATATGTATGAGATACCGATATCTTAGAGATCGGTACCGATCTCTAAGATATCGGTATTCAGATTCCTTTGATTGTTAGAGTTACTGTCGCTAACCATAATTATAAATGGTCACAATTATCACAAAACAATACGCCAACGTGGCGATGAACTTAAATCATAGGAATCAATACATAGGATCCGGCCAAAGCTCGAAATTCGGACATCGGCCAGGCAAACTGTCCAATTTTGGGCTTCGCGACTAATTTATGTGCGGACCAAAAAAGAAATATAGTTGTATATGAGTTATCGTTATATCGAGAGGTAGCAATTTAACTTAGAGAATTGACATTCCCGCACAAAACTTCAAAAAAAAAAAAAAAAATCATTGTTGAAGGATTTATCGATTATCGTTGTAGCAAGGTTTCACTGTATATAAAAAATTTGTGAAATAACAAATAGTATGAAATATTATGCAAGCCACAACTTAAATTTATGTAACTTGGAATAAATTCTAAAAAAAAAATTCAGTTTTATCTTCTAGCCAATGAGAGAACTTTTGATTTTAGTTGATTGCATACGTTTATTTACGTGTATGCAGTGAAATCTCGCTACAATGATACTCGATACAACGATAAATCCCTCTACAACGATATTTTTCATGGTTTCCAGAATATCGTTATATCAAGGTTTCACTGAATTTAAAATAAAAAAAACAATAATTTTCAGAATAATTTTTACGTACAGCTTCACATGTTGTGAATATAATGGGGGGGGGGGGACAGAAAGTTAAATGGCTTTTTTTCTCTCTCTCTATACTACCCCTCCCAAATTCAATTCTAACAATCATTCATTTGTACTTTCAAGATACCAGTAAAAAAAAAACCCCACCTTGTTCTATACAGACAGTATTTATTGTGATGGTCTAGAACCAATTCATTGTAACTGTTCAACCAAGTGCTTCATTTATTTGAACGAGCTTTTACAACGTGAGGATTAAGGAGGCGTGAGGATTAGTAGATTTTGAAGGTGTCAGTCAAAGTACAATAGGTCAAGGGGGAAGGAACAGGTCTTCCATGACCCATATATTCGTCATCACCACTCAAGGATTGGAAAGAGTATGACCCGCAATGGACTTTGTCATTTCTCACCCCTGAGTTGACCACCCTACATCAGGCCTTGACTGACAGATAGTCCTTGGCCCGCCCCATCTTCTCCGCATAGGAAAGTGGGGGGGGGGGAAGTGGCAGTCCCTTGTGTCTCATCTATCGAAAAAGCATGTTTGGACATCATCAGGGTGTTGGATTTTAAATTTTTGCAAGATTTTGAATTTTGGCCGAAATTACAGGTCAATTGATTTGAAATTGTGGATTTGGATTCCTTGAATTTTTTCCCATCTTCTGGTACCATTCACGGAAGTACCCTTGGGGCAACAATTTTTTCCCATTTTAACGATAAACTCTATCAGGGTATCGACAAGATTGTTTACGAATTTGCATGCAACAAACCATTTGCATACCCAGTTTATTTTTTGTTTCCCAACATTGAATCAAATAGATGACAACAATAAAAGACATATTTTTCCACTTCAACATTTATTCGAAGGAAAATTCAGAGTTTTACACAACATAATTTTTCTAACTTGTTATAACACAGGAAGTTAATTCTTTTTGTTAGAGTTTTTTAGCCATATATATCATATATGCACCAGCAGTTCTATTACAGATCCTGGACCCGTCAGTATATATTGACCATATAAAGCAATCACTTTCATTAGTGTCCCATTTCAACATTTTCATTTTCCATGGCGGTTTGTCAAAATATATCTTACCATATACCAGGTTGTATTGTTTCAGTTCCAATTTGAATCGTCTCATGCTGTTTGCACAGATCAAATATTTTTTTTTCGAAGCAGGGAGATGTGATCAAATTTTTTTTAAATTTTCAATGAGATGGATAGTATGAACCATGAGTTATTAATACAATACATCTTTATTCGAGTGGTTCGACAAGGGGACACCAGCATTGATTAGTAAGGGACAACTGAAGGCTGTGGAGTGGGGGGTAACTCTGGCCTTCCAAATAAATATTAAATATAAAACGTAATAAATTTTTTTTCTGAACATGTGGTGGTCAAAAAAAGGAAATAAAAGAATGTCAGTTTTCATTATCAAAATTGAGTCTTCGCGTTCTCCAAAAGTTATTCTTCAGCTGTTCCAGGGATTAGTTTGTCCTAGCCTGGAGTATGCTGTGCAGTTTTGGGGACCATGCCTACAGAGAGACATAGACTTGGATGAGGAGGAGTACAAAGAAGAGCTGCTTGCGCTCTTGTCAGTACACAGGGCTTGAGCCATGAGAGAGACTTGATGTTTTTAATGTGTTCACATGCAGAATAAAAATGCAGGAGTCGAGAATTCCACCACAATTAGCATGTTTAAAAATAATTATGATCTTCATATATAGGGATGAATCAAGAAGCTATCCCTACTCAGATGGAGACAGACATAATATTTTATGGAGCAGTGTGTTATATTTTTCATAGTTGTTATTATTTCATGATAATTTCTCTTATTTTGCGTTGCTGTATTGCAGATATATTTGACATCCATATATTTTTTTGATATCTTTTTTTCAACCACCTTGTTGGGAATTTTGTGTGTTGTGGTCTTTGTGTCAGTGTTTAAGCTAGATAAAAAATTCCTTTAGAAAAAAAACGAAAATGGGAGGGGGGAGGGAAGCTTTAGCAAAATGCTACAATGATAATGATTGGTTGGATGCCTACTCGTTTTGTACCTCCTATATGCATTTTTGCAAAAGTGGCTACTACTACTTTTGCATTCTAAGACTTGTTTTCGTATTTTGCGAAAAATTCAACAGTAGCTTAAACCCTGCTTTGTGTGTGTATTTAGAAGTGAAATATTTTGTCTTAATGCTGTATGTCAAAAAAAATTGTAGTATGGATGGGGAAGGGTTTAATGAAAAAAGATACTGTTTTTCTGAACTTGTTTTGACGCGATGAACAACAACACATTGTTTGGGATCAGAAAAAATTTATCAGTTTGTAAATTATAAAATTTTAAAAGCAAGCAGTAATTGTAGTTATATTTGTAGAGTTGTTTTTAAATTTTGAGAGAATAAGTTAAAATACCTAACAAATATTGTTGAAGATTTATTGAAATATTTTTATAGATGACTTGAAACTATTGACATATACATGAGTACGGATATAATATAGTATGAACAAATAAAAAATTGCATTTCATGTCAAGTAAATTTGGTTTCTTGCCTTTTCAGACATTGTTTTAGGCTGTACACAGAGAGTCAGTATAAAAATGAAATGCTCATCACAACAGTTCCAGAGATACAACGGACAAATTTAGCTAATGTTGTTTTGCTGTTAAAATCCCTGGGTGTTCAAAATCTTCTCCAGTTCCATTTTATGGATCCACCACCACAGGTATAGTGTGTTTCGTGAATACATTATAATTGGGATTTTTTTTTTTTAGTTCTTTTCTTAGTTTTAATTATATTTTTAAGAACTTTTGTTTTTCTATATGTTTTCCCCATGTACTTTGAGCATTAAAGAAATGATAAATCATTGTAAAAAAATAAACGTGTTGAGAGAAACCCTATAGTAGCTAAAGTGAACATTCTAGGAATTGTTGCAACCAAAAAACTTGCATTTTTTTTTTGCACATTTCAGACATTTGTTTAGCAGTGACAAAGTTTCGAAGTATCCTATCATTCATGTTGTGTTCTACTTAATATAAACTGAAGCGCCAAAAAAACTGGTACAGGCATGCATATGCAAATAAAGAGATATGGAACCAATCAGAGTATGGCGCTGCAGTCGGCAACGCCTATATAACACAACAAGTATCTGGCATAGTTGTTAGATTAGTTACTGCTGCTAAAATGGCAGGTTATCGAGATTTAAGTGAGTTTGAATGTGGTGTTATAGTCGGCGCACGACAGATGGGACATAGCATCTCCAAGGTAGCGATGAAATTTGGATTTCCACGTACGGCCATTTCACGAGTGTACCGTGAATATCAGGAATCCAGTAAAAAATTAAATCTACGACATCGCTGTGGCCGGAAAAAGATCATGCAAGAACGGGACCAACGACAACTGACGAGAATCATTAAACGTGACAGTCGTGCAACCCTTCCGCAAATTGCTGCAGATTTCAATGCTGGGCCATCAACAAGTGTCAGCGTGCGAACCATTCAACGGAACATCATCGATATAGGCTTTCGGAGCCGAAGGCCCACTTGTGTACCCTTGATGACTGCACGACACAAAGCTTTACTCCTCGCCTGGGCCCGACAACACCGACATTGGTCTGTTGAGGACTGGAAACATGTTGCCTGGTCTGATGAGTCTCGGTTCCAATTACTTCGAGCTGATGGACGTGTACGGGTATGGAGGCAACCTCATGAATCCATGGACCCTACATGTCAACAGGGGACTGTTCAAGCTGGTGGAGGCTCTGTGATGGTATGGGGCTTGTGCAGTTGGCGTGATATGGGACCCCTGATACGTCTAGATACGACTCTGACAGGTGACAGGTACGTAAGCATCCTGTCTGATCACCTGCACCCTTTCATGTCCATTGTGCATCCCGACGGACTTGGACAAATTCAGCAGGACAATGCGACACCCCACACATCCAGAATTGCTACAAAGTGGCTCCAGGAACACTCTTCTGACTTTAGACACTTCCGCTGGCCACCTAAATCCCCAGATACGAACATTATTGAACATATCTGGGATGCCTTGCAGCGTGCTGTTCAGAAGAGATCTCCACCCCCTCTTACTCCTACAAATTTATGGACAGCCCTGCAGGATTCATGGTGTCAATTACCTCCAGCACTACTTCAGACATTAGTCGAGTCCATGCCATGTCGTGTTGCTACACTTCTGCGGGCTCGCGGGGGCCCTACACGATATTAGGCAGGTGAACCAGTTTTTTTGGCTCTTCAGTGTATGTGCAACATTGATGGAGATTGGTTGATGATTATAGTGTTTTTTGGTAACATACTCATGCACAAATTAAAGAGCTGCATGTAGTGTCAGAACTCACCATGCACACAGACAGTGAAAAAATTCATTCAGTAAAGTTACATTCAGTAAAAAAATCTTCATGCACTGACATAAGATCATGACAAAATACATTCTCTTACAGTCAAAACTTTGAATTTTTTGAGTTTCAGGCAAACTTTTTGTCAGAAAACATCATTCTATTTCATCTCTGAGGGGGCTGTATAAAAATTTACATCTAAAACCCAGTGTTTCTTAACCTATGGTCTGTGAAGATGAGACGGGTGGGTATCAGATGAAAACTTGAAAAGTTAATTTTAATTAAATGAAAATTATTCACTTGTATGCTACAAATGTTGGTAGTATTCACATGTGCATTTGTAAAAAAAAATGACTTTTTCAAAAATCAGACAAACTGCAACCTAATGATTGTCCAACCACATTGATTCAGACATTTTACCGATTGATCCTTGGGTTCAGAAAGGTTTATAAACTGTATAATAACTAATTATATTTTCTTCAGATTTCATTCAATGACATAACTTTTTAAGAGTTGCTAGAGAGAAAAAAGGTGGCTAGGCTTGGTGAAAAAATTAAATTAGAAAATCCCTTTTCTCAGCAGAAATATACTTCAAATTTAATTAGCCATAACTCAGTCCATTTTTGTTGTAAGAGGATTGATTCTTTTTTTTTTTTTTTTTTTTGCTTAACATTCCATCTGCACATTAAAAATATTTTACTGAACATGGCTTATACATGATCCAGAGACCATATGAAAAATCTAATTTTGTAACTTTTAAGAAATGATTTGTTTTACTCATAATGGCTCCTAGGCTGATAGGTGCATTTGAAAACTTTATACATTTGAAACTTGGAAAATTTTCTCTAAGACTAATTGTTAAGAAATCAGTTATTGGGCCATGATGTGAATAGACATCCTATATACAGATTAATATTGTAGGGATGTGCACTTGTTTTGTGAACATCAAATTCACAAGATCATCTAGAGCAGCATTTCTAAGCCCAAGGACCAATAAAATGAAATGATTTTATGAACTGCCAACTTGCAGTACATCAGTTTAATCTTATATATGAAAGTTTGTGAACGTCATTAATTTTTCACTGTCACTAATTTTGTGACATACAATCAAATATAGAGCCTAGTGCAAAATGGCAACAATTCAAAATATTGCATTTTTGAGATTTGCATGCACCACAGGGTTTAAGCTATGGTTGCATTTTTTGTAAAATGCAAAAGAAAAGTGGTAGAATGAGAAAGAAGTAGTAGCCACTTTTGCAAAAATGCATGCAGGAGGTACGAAACGAGAAGACATCCAACCATAAAACATTAGCATTCTAGCATTTTGCTAAAGCTTTTCTCCCCATTTTCACTTTTTTGCTAAAGGAATTTTTTATCTAGCTTAAACCCTGATGCACCATGAGAATGGTGGAAAATGCCTCTACATACCCACCAAACTCCAGAATCTGCTTATATGCTCCGTACCATAATTAAATCTGAGCTGACTTCCTTTGAGTTCCATACAAAGCGTATCTTTGAAAATTCAGGTATCTCAAGATAGGGAATTTTGATTTGTTGTCATTTTGAATTGGGTCATCAAAATAATTTTCATCTGCTTGAAATTAAATCTTGAGTAAGGTCGCAAAATACTGCTCTAGTGCCTTTATACATCATTTCTGACCATTCATCTCATAACTAAGAATTATTGTCTTTGAATATTCCATCTGCTGTTAAAACTTGGTCCATATTTTTTCAAATATCTCATATTTGCATAAGTATATCTAAATTTTGAAGAAGCAAACCTATTTTACAAGAAAATTATTTTTCCACCTAGTTTCCAAAACTAGTTTTAGAAATAAGATGAATTATCTGTGGGTGTGTGATATTGGCTTGTTGTACTCACAATTCAAAGATACTTGCATACTTACCTATTGCTGTGTTTGGTATTCAGAATTCATGAAACAAAATCTATATCTCATATGTATCCATTACAGAATCTTGGGCAAACGATGGGGATGAATCTTTCTTACACATCTCAGGATACGATACTTTTTTGAGAAATAAATCTGATAGGAAAGGGGGTGGAGTGTTGATATACGTGAAATCCTGTTTGAAGGCTAGAGAGTGTAATGTGCAGAGAAGTGATATTGAAACCATATGGGTTGAACTTGAGAACAAAAGATGTCATAAACTTATTGTTGGGATTTGTTACAATCCACAGAATAGGGATCAAAACTACATCGCCGAATTGCATGATGAAATTTCCTACATGTGTAAGCGAAAGAGGGTTCTCATACTAGGGGATTTCAATTACCCAGGTATTGATTGGGAGAACCTTTCATCTGGAAATCAGTATGAAAGAGACTTTCTTAAGTTGGAGCTCGAAAATTTTTTGTATCAGCATGTATCAGAAGCCACTAGGGGTACTGCTATTTTGGATTTAGTTCTTACTAGTTCTGAGGATCTAGTTGAACATGTTTCGGTGGGGGAAGAGTTTTCTTCCAGTGATCATCGTATCGTCAGATTTCACTGTAACTTTTCCTCGGGTAAGGTTGATAACAAAAGACTGGTTCCATGTTTTCGGAGAACTAACTTTAATGTTTTGAGAAGAACGTTAGCGGAAGTTTTCAAAGACCAGTTGGAATCAGTAGTAGTGGTAAGTCAATGGGAAGGATTTAGTACGAAGCTGTCCTCTGTTTTGCATGAAGTCGTACCCTTTGTTCAAAAAAAGCGTGTTTGTACATCGCACCCTCTATGGTTCACGAATAGCGTGCGGAACCTTTATCTTGAAAAGAAAAGAGCATTCAGAGAGTATAAAAGTGGACGAGGTGACCTATCATTGTTTACTGATAAAAGAAGACTGTTGAAGAAAGCGATAAGGGATAGTAAAAAGGAAGTTGAATCTAGGTTGGCAGATAACATTGGCTCTGACCCAAAATCATTTTTTTGATATGTCAATAATGGATGTAACGGGACAGTTGGCCCCCTCTCGATAGGAGGCTCTAGGGTAGAGAGCAATGTAGGCATGTGTAGTGCTTTCAATGACTTTTTTGCATCGGTTTTTAATGGAGATAATGATATTCAATATACGGTAGTTGCATGGGGTAATAAAACCCTCAACGATATTCAAGTAGAAGACGTGGAGGTCCTAAATCTTCTAAGAAATGTATACAAATACAAATACAAATACAAATACAACGCCACAACAGGCAAAATGCCCAACGAGGTGGCTGATAAAAAGATGCCCATAAAAATATGGTTGTCATATGTTTCAAAAATACAGCAACCCAATTAAAAATGCAATTAACACAAATTACAAACAATATATACACATGATAAAATATTATACAATGCACATAAAGAATACTTATGGTTGTCTTATTCTAAGAATGGATAGCTTCTCGATTTACCCCAACATGTTTATCGTATTTCTTTTTAAACGTGTCAATTGTGTTACAATTTACTACCTCCGGGGGTAAGCTATTCCATTTATTAACAACCCTATTGGAGAAAAATTCCCTGCGACACCATAACCTTGCATTGTCCCTCACCAATCGATACTGGTGTCCCCTTGTAAAAGCAGTCGATTGGCGGTGTACTAAAAGTTCATGGTCCATCCTATCCATCCCATTGAAAATTTTGAACACTTCGATCATATCTCCTCGACACCTGCGTTCATCCAATGTAAACATATTCAAAAAATGAAGTCTTTCTTCATAACTCAAGCCCTGTGTGCCAATAAGGACACGCGTAGCTCTTCTCTGCACCCCTTCAACCAAGTCTATGTCCCTCTGTAGGTATGGTCTCCAAAACCTTACAGCATACTCCAGTCCAGGACGAACTAAGCCTCGAAAAAGCGGAAGAATGACTTTAGGAGAACGCGAAGAGACCTTTTTGAAAATGAGACCAAGCATTCTATTCGATTTTTTGACAACCGCTGAACAATGTTCAGAAAACTTAAGTCGCTCGTCAATGAGAATTCCCAAATCAGTGACTCTAGTTGCATCCGGGATAGTGACACCATTCAACTCGTAAGAGAACCGTGGGTTGTTCGAACCAAAATGAGCGACCATGCACTTATCTACGCTAAACGTCATGCTCCATTCATTTGCCCATGCTGCAATCTTGTTTAAGTTGGTCTGGAGCAACTCCCTATCGCTTTCATTCCCGATTACCCCCATTAGCTTCACATCATCTGCGAATTTGCTAGTAATTCCATCGATACCCTGATCGAGTTTATCGATAAAAAGTGAAAAAAGTATGGGGCCAAGGACACTTCCCTGAGGAACTCCACTTGTGACGTCTGTCCAACCAGAGAATTCCCCGTTCACCATAACTCGTTGCGACCTATCTCTTAACCACGATTCTATCCAATTCAGCAAGTTGCCCCCTATTCCAATCTCGTGTAAACGCTTCAAGAGTTTGCCATGTTGGACCCGATCGAATGCCTTCTGGAAATCAAGGTAAACAACGTCGACATTTTTGCTCTTACCCAAAGCCCTAGTCACGTAATCATAGAAGCAAAGGAGGTTAGTTACACATGACTTCCCCTTCCTGAACCCATGCTGATTATCCGACAATACATTATTCTCGTCTATCCACTTCACAAACTGCCTTTTGATGATAATTTCCAAAATTTTCGAGAGGGAGCTCGTCAATCTCACTGGACGATAATTAGACACCACTTCTCTACTACCCTTCTTAAATATCGGAACAACGTTAGCCAGTTTCCAATCTCTCGGGACGATACCCTCAGCAACACTACTCCTGTATATCTGTGCGACTGGCCCCAACAATTCATTAGCACCTTCCCTGAGAACCCTGGGATAGATATCATCTGGTCCTGGTGCTTTGCTTGCACATACATTTCTTAGAAGATTTAGGACCTCCACGTCTTCCACTTGAATATCGTTGAGCGTTTTATTACCCCATGCAACACCCGTATATCGAATATCATTATCTCCATTAAAAACCGACGCGAAAAAGTCATTGAAAGCACTACACATGCCTACATTGCTCTCTACTTTTGAGCCTCCTATCGAGAGGGGGTCAACTGTCCCCTTACATCCATTATTGACGTATCGAAAAAATGATTTTGGGTCAGAGCCAATGTTATCTGCCAACCTAGATTCAACTTGCTTTTTACTATCCCTTATCGCTTTCTTCAACAGTCTTCTTTTATCAGTAAACAATGATAGGTCACCTCGTCCACTTTTATACTCTCTGAATGCTCTTTTCTTTTCAAGATAAAGGTTCCGCACGCTATCCGTGAACCATAGAGGGTGTGATGTACAAACACGCTTTTTTCGAACAAAGGGTATGACGTCGTGCAAAACAGAGGACAGCTTCGTACTAAATTCTTCCCATTGACTTACCACCCCTACTGATTCCAACCGGTCTTTGAAAACTTCCGCTAACCTTCTTCGCAAAACATCAAAGTTAGTTCTCCGAAAACAAGGAACCAGTCTTTTGTTATCAACCTTACCCGAGGAAAAGTTACAGAGAAATCTGACGATACGATGATCACTGGAAGAAAACTCTTCCCCCACCGAAACATGTTCAACTAGATCCTCAGAACTAGTAAGAACTAAATCCAAAATAGCAGTACCCCTAGTGGCTTCTGATACATGCTGATACAAAAATTTTTCGAGCACCAACTTAAGAAAGTCTCTTTCATACTGATTTCCAGATGAAAGGTTCTCCCAATCAATACCCGGGTAATTGAAATCCCCTAGTATGAGAACCCTCTTTCGCTTACACATGTAGGAAATTTCATCATGCATTTTGGCGATATAGTTTTGATCCCTATTCGGTGGATTGTAACAAACCCCAACAATAAGCTTATGACGTCTTTTGTTCTCAAGTTCAACCCATATGGTTTCAATATCACTTCTCTGCACGTTACACTCTCTAGCCTTCAAACATGATTTCATGTATATCAACACTCCACCCCCTTTCCTATCAGATCTATTTCTCAAAAAAGTATCGTATCCGGAGATGTGTAAGAAAGATTCATCCCCATCGCTTGCCCAAGATTCTGTAATGGCTATAAGATCCAAGTCCTCCACAACTATCATAGTTTCTAAAAAATCTTTCTTGTTACCCAAGCTCCTGGCATTTATTAACACACATTTTAATTTGCCCGGTGGTTTGTTGTCAATCGAGAAGCCATCCAAGTCAGAGGTGGGTAATTCCCCGTCAGTACTGTTGTGATTATCATTAACTAACCCGCATTCCCGACTACGTGGTCTGGGAGTAAAAAACCTGACCTAAGACTATCGTAAACCTCCCAGACCCCTCTCTTATTTAGATGGATCCCATCCGAACGAAGCCACCTATCGGTAAATGCGGGAAGCTCCAAGAACGTGACCCCAAGTGAGGAGCAAATGTCCTTCAGGCCTATATTGAATTGGTGGATCCTACTCCTATATCCCCTACTACCCCTTGGCAGCACTGGAATCACTGCCACATCTGAACCCCCCTCCCTAGCGGATAATAGTAAATCCCGGTATTCTGACAGAGACTCACTAATATTCGCTCCTACCTGATTTGTTCCCACCCACAGAATCACCCGCAAGGGCAACTTTTGGCGATGAAAAACGTCTCGAACGTTGCCAATCTTCCCCCCAGGAAGACAACAGCGCTCGAAACCCCGAAAATCCCTACACACTCGGTTCCCAAGTTCCCTAACCATAGAATCGCCGATGATTAAACCCCTATCACTATCCCCCTCTACCTCATCCACGACCACCCATTCGCCCTCTAAAATGTCGTTGTTCGTGGAGATTGCTTCTTCATCAACAGGTGGCTCGACGACCAGAGGGTCCGTTATAACCGGACCCTCTAGCACCCTAACTTTTTCCCGTAAAGCTTCGACCTCGTGTTCCAGCCTTTTTCTATCCAAGCACCCTTTACAATTGAAACTATCAGCTACTATACCCCTAGACCAGGGAAACCTCCCGTCGCAAGCTCTACACAACACTAGTCGAGGTCGAGGCATACTAACACTATTGCTAAAGCGAGATAATAATAATAATACTTAACAATACGAAAATGAGAAACGTTAACCGGAAATTAAAATAATGTAAAATACATTACTATGCAAAATATACGTAAGAGATTATACGAAAAAATTACGTAAAGTAGAATGCTCAGCACTAAATCACGAAGAATAAAATAAATATGTATATAAAGAATACAACACCCTCTAAAAAAAGTATTAAGCTACGAAGTACAATTTATACTTATTAGAATTAGCTAACTATCTCAAAACACTAACACTACAACAATAGGCCCAAATGGAAGGAAAACAACGTTATTGAGAGTACCCGGGAAAAAGTATACACTGTTTGCTAACACTAACGTCCAAAACCTACGAACTTATATCAAAGAAGCGAGCGAACCTGGCGAAAAAACAACGAAAATGAAATGCGAACGAGAAAAATAAATATAAGTCGATCGAAAATACACAACGAAAATTTAAAAAAAAAATGAGAGCAATATTAAAAAAAAAAAAACCACTTATCTCACAATCCAACGTGCGCTAAAAAAAAAGAAAATCACCGCAGAATATGACCCAACAATAAACAACACGCTAAGTAAAACTCACGAGAACGAAGAAAAACACAAAGAAAGACACAAAATGGCGCACTGGCGTGTCTGTGAGCGGAGCGCGATAATAGCACGTCCGTTCCCAACGACGGCGAAGACGATTATGTGCAAGCAAAGCACCAGGACCAGATGATATCTATCCCAGGGTCCTCAGGGAATGTGCTAATGAATTGTTGGGGCCAGTCGCACAGATATACAGGAGTGGTGTTGCTGAGGGTATCGTCCCAAGAGATTGGAAACTGGCTAACGTTGTTCCGATATTTAAGAAGGGTAGTAGAGGAACGGTGTCAAATTATCGTCCAGTGAGTTTGACGAGCTCCCTCTAAAAATTTTTGGAAATTATCATCAAAAGGCAGTTTGTGAAGTGGATAGACGAGAATAATGTATTCTCGGATAATCAGCATGGGTTCAGGAAGAGGAAGTCATGTGTAACTAACTTCCTTTGCTTCTATGATCACGTGACTAAAGCTTTGGGTAAGAGCAAAAGTGTAGACGTTGTTTACCTTGATTTCCAGAAGGCATTCGATCGGGTCCAACATGGCAAATTCTTGAAGCGTTTACACGTGACTGGAATTGGGGGCAACTTGCTGAATTGGATAGAATCGTGGTTAAGAGATAGGTTGCAACGAGTTATGGTGAACGGGGAATTCTCTGGTTGGACAGACGTCACAAGTGGAGTTCCTCAGGGAAGTGTCTTCTTGGCCCCATACTTTTTTCACTTTTTATCGATAAACTCGATCAGGGTATCAATGGGATTACTAGCAAATTCACAGATGATGTAAAGCTAATGGGGGTAATCGGAAATGAAAGCGATAGGGAGTTGCTCCAGACCAACTTAAACAGGATTGCAGCATGGGCAAATGAATAGAGCATGATGTTTAGCGTTGATAAATGCATGGTCGCTCATTCTGGTTCGAACAACCCACGGTTCTCTTACAAGTTGAATGGTGTCACTATCACGGATGCAACTAGGGTCACCGATTTGGGAACTCTCAGGTTCCCAACCTGACTCTGTCAGTCAGGCCACTCCGTCACTCTGACGAGCGACTTAGGTTTCCTGAACATTGTTCAGCGGTGGTCAAAAGCGAATAGAATGCTTGGTCTCATTTTCAAAAAGGTCTCTTCGCGTTCTCCTAAAGTCATTCTTCCGCTTTTTCGAGACTTAGTTCGTCGTGGACTGGAGTATGCTGTAAGGTTTTGGAGACCATACCTAGAGAGAGACATAGACTTGGTTGAAGGGGTACAGAGAAGAGCTATGCGTGTCCTTATTGGCACACTGGGCTTGAGTTATGAAGTGAGACTTCATTTTTTGAATATGTTTACATTGGATGAAAGCAAGTGTCGAGGAGATATGATCGAAGTGATCAAAAATTTCAATGGGATGGATAGAATGGACCATGAACTTTTAGTACACCGCCAATCGACTGCTTTTACCAGGGGACACTAGTATCGATTAGTGAGGGACAATGCAAAGTTATGGTGTCGCAAGGAATTTTTCTCTAATAGGGTTGTTAATAAATGTAATAGCTTACCCCCGGAGGTAGTAAATTGTAACACAATTGACATGTTTAAAAAGAAATACGATAAAAATGTTGGGGTAAATCGAGAAGCTATCCATTCTTAGAATAAGACAACCATAAGTATTTTTTATGGGCATTGTATAATATTTTATCATGTGTATATATTGTTTATAATTTGTGTTAATTGCATTTTTAATTGGGTTGCTGTTTTTTTTTTAAAATGTATGACATCCATATTTTTATGGGCATCTTTTTATCAGCCACCTCAGTGGGCATTTTGCCTTTTGTGGTGTTGTATTTGTATGTGCAAAGTTTTGATTTTTTCTATAGTTCAGTGTTTCCCATGTGGGCAATATCACCCCCGGTGGACTATAGAAGCTGCGAGTATAACATAGAATTCTATGTTTTCCCTGTAGTAAGGGGCGATGAAAGAAAAAAAAAATTCTGAATATGGGCCGATGGAATAAAAAAGTTTGGGAAACTATGCTATAGCTCTTTATGCTTTGTTATTTTGGTGAAAATATTACTAATTTGATTTGATTTTTTATGATTAGGACAATATTTTAAACTCCATGTATCAGCTGTGGATACTTGGAGCATTAGACAATGTTGGTAATCTCACGCCATTGGGACGGTTGATGATAGAATTTCCGCTTGATCCGCCACTGTCAAAAATGCTCATTGTTTCTTGTGAAATGGAATGTAGTTCTGAAGTTTTGGTAAGAAGCCTATATTTTTGCTCTATTCATTAGAGAGCAGTGTCAAATAACTTGCTCTTGTAGAATTATGCAATAATTTCTCTCTCCATAACTTACAGCTTAATAAATTGAACCACATTTATTGATGTTTTACAGATTATTGTTTCAATGTTGTCTGTCCCAGCTATTTTTTATCGTCCCAAAGGACGAGAAGAAGAAAGTGATTTTGCTCGAGAGAAGTTTCAGGTCCCAGAAAGTGACCATTTATCATTTTTGAATGTTTATCTTCAGTGGAAACAACATAAGTATGTAAAAGGTTTTAACAGTTTATTTTTTGTATTCATTTAACAACTTTATATGATTTGTAATACTGTTAATAATTTATAAATTTGTTTTCCTCAGTTTTTCATCATCATGGTGTAATGAACACTTCATTCATGTAAAAGCTATGCGGAAAGTAAGTAGAATGAAATTAACACATTCACAAGTTGATGAATTGTTTGCATAAAATTAGGCATTGTCATTTGTTCTCGTTAACCTTCTGTTTGGTTATTAATCATTATGTTTTTCAGTTTAGAGTTCTGGACATATGTATTCAGCAAGATCTTTTGGATTGATCTTAATTCAAATGCGTAGAAATATGTTTGTGTTATTTGAAGATTCTTAAAATTCTGAAGTATTATGAAATGATAATTGAAGAAAAATTTATAAAAAAAGGTTCTTATTCAGTTATGTATAATTTAGCTAGATGAAAATATTAGTAATTCCTACTTTTGTCATATATCAGTGCAATGATAATTGCATAATAAACATGTCTTTGTTGGTTTCTTCAACCAAGTAGTCACTACCAAATAACCAAGATGTGAAAATGTACCAAAACTATACACTACTACTAGTTTTTCTTGTCAAGTAAAACAGGAATATTTTTTTGTGTTATTTGAGGATTTTTCTCACTATTCATTAACACTATTGTTTACCATTTAGGTGCGAGAAGTGCGACAGCAGTTGAAAGATATCATAGATCAGCAAAAACTGAGAATCATTTCATGTGGAACAGAGTGGGATATTGTTCGTAAATGCATCTGCTCTTCATATTTCCACCAGGGTGCTCGTCTGAAGGGTATCGGAGAATATGTTAATTGTCGAACTGGTATGCCTTGTCATCTTCATCCAACAAGTGCCCTGTTTGGAATGGGTTATACTCCAGATTATGTTGTATACCATGAACTAGTCATGACTTCAAAAGTAAGTCAAATATAATTAAGTCGGTGAGAAGATGGACTGATGGACAGTGTTAGTCCAAAATTCTCAATCCAGATAAAATAATGTTTTAAGTTTCAGAACAGCTATACTGTTCTTCCACTGATTGAAATTTAAAACATGCCTTTAGCCAATGAAAGGAGGCTGATATAGAATTGCTCTTAGACTCATTGTCTAGATCTACATTTACCAAACCGATTCATGAGAGAAAAAAACTGGGATTTTTTTGGGCTTGTACTGTTTGTCTTCTCACAGATTCAATTCAGTTTTTGTTGCCTGAAACATTTAAAACAAAACATTTTTTGGCATAACCAACTCATAATAACTTTTCGTTCGAGAATATTCTATTGGTCATGGTGAAAAGTTTCAGTTGCATTAGAGTTTTTTGTTATGAAGATTTTGGAAACCTTTGAAGATTATAAAAATTCTTTTGGAATGATATAAATTTTTAGTAACGAGTACTAACTGTAACAATAGAGCAGAGTATCACACTTTTAACATAAGAACTCTTATGCTAAGAATGTGATACTTGACAATGGACAAATTTATATACAGGGTGATTCAAAACTCAATTAGAAGTAGAAAACACAAAAACAAAACAGAATCACACAGGAATATATGGTCAAAAACCCCAACCTGATCAGCTGGAGGATAAAAAGGATAAATGAAGATGCAAAAATGACAAGCCAATAATGGCTGGAAAAACTCTTTACTTAGTAATACTTAACACAAGGACAGTGCGTGTGCACATTAAGTTTCACAACAAGTGCTCAAAGTTCTTACCATCCACAGTTATGCACGCTTCACAATGGCGACATATTTATTGTCGAACCCTTTCAAAAGTACCAGTCATTTCACGGACGTTTGCAGCTGGGACAGAGATTCTTGCGATGTGGATGGTAAGAACTTTGAGCACTTGTTGTGAAAATTAACATGTACATGCACTGTCCTCGTGTAAAGTATTGCTAAGTTTTGATAAGTCTGTTCTATTAACTTGAAATTATTGATGAAGTGACAAATGGACTTGTAATTGTATTGCAGTTAACTCTGCAGGAATGTGGGTTCAAAATATATCAAATGTGACCCCTGACATGGGCCCTTTGTTAGCCTATAAAACTGAACAATAAATTCTGAAACATTTTAGAGAAAAGTTCCAGTCTTGATACTGGGATTACCATGTTAGTATAAAAGAAAAATTCGAGGAAATCTGTAGACAATTCTTCTGAGCACAAAAATATGAAATTGCTATATGCAATTCTGCTCACATTTTATACACTTTTTTTATGAAATAAAACAACATTCTCATTCATATAAACATAATGCAAAGGGTTTCTCACATAAAACCATTATTGTAGCTGTTTAACAAATGAAGAGGGTAAATTATTAAAACTTTCCTTGGTTCCTCTATCTGTGAAAACAAAGCAGGAACTACACAAATCAAAAACGCACAATCCATATACTGTACACGCATACATGTTTACCATAAAACCACAGCATTCAACTATTCTCTAATACACATATATGCAAATTTAATTTTGGCGAGTCAGGACTTCATGCCCCTGAGGGTTAATATAAGATTCTATAGGAGAAAAAACGAATTCAAGAGGTATGTAGTGAGCTAAAAAAAAATTAAAAAATGTTTAGAATTGCTTAAAAAAACCTTGGATTTTCTTCTATGGGAAAATGACTTTTTTCTCCCTCTCCCAGTTTCATTTCTCACAAACAAGCGCGTCACATTCTTCACAAATTCACCATTTAATAGTGAAAATTGAAGTTTTTTTTCAAACAATATGTGATTCAGTCTCGGGGAAAAATGAATAGAAAACATAATGAATTTAACTAATGAAGTAGTGTGATAGTTTTATCAGAAAATTTTCCTTCATGTTACTAAAATGTCTTTGAAAAGAAAAGTATAAGTTTCTGCAATAGATGATGGTTTTAATCTTTCAGTATAAGCTACATCTAGAAAAAAAAGAGTGCGCGTGACTTCCCCCCCAACAAATTAAAATATTTTTCATCGCAATTAACACTTCTTATGCAAGCAATTTTCAGCTGTAATGGTAAAAGTGTTATCTTTTCTCCCAAGTGCAATACAGCACAATATTGCAACCCTGCCATCACCCTCAACACGTCCCCCCACCCCATATTTCTTTACCAAACTTCACTTAGACGAAGAAAAAAAAAAATCAAACACTATTTTTTTTCTGTCTCATTTTGAAAATGTAGCAAAGGATTACACTTTCTACAGCTAAAGAACAAGTTTTATATTCCAGGCAGACAAGGTTTGACTGAGATCTTGTTCACCAGTAGCAATGTGTTGAGCAACACTTCCATAAAGAAAGTAGATGTTGAGCAAGATAAATAAAATCTGTATGCCTATCAGAATCTGTTTGGTTTTAAATTATAAAGTCAAACAATACATTGATATTGAGGATTGAACATCACCCTTGGACCAATTTGCATTTGCAGACCATTACAAGCAATGGCAGGAAAAAAACCTGCTACATCAAACAAAGCACTTAAAAACGCCTCTGTATATAGCAAATGATGTTTTTGATCCAGTCATTTCCTTATACAGTGAAACCTGTACAAGACGTAACATCGAGACTGAAAGACTGAAATAATATTTCGTTTTAGACAGATTTCTGTTTTATAAACGTGCAAGTCAAAGCATTAATCATTGAATAGGCTATAATATTTTAATTCCATTTAAGACACGTTTTTGTTTCATACAGTGTTTGTCTTAGGCAGGTTTCACTGTACTTATGATGCAATTTTTAAAAGGTATGAAAGCAATCTTTAAAAGGTATGAAAGTAGCAAACTTCATGTATCTTTGACTCAAATTATCAATATATTCATTTTCTGAATCCCACCTTCTGCACTAAAAATTTTCTTTTATTAATTTTATCCATAATACAAATACAAATACAACGCCACAACAGGCAAAATGCCCAACGAGGTGGCTGATAAAAAGATGCCCATAAAAATATGGATGTCATATATTTCAAAAATACAGCAACCAAATTAAAAATGCAATTAACACAAATTATAAACAATATATACACATGATAAAATATTAT
Organism: Pholcus phalangioides; assembly: GCF_987345545.1. Classification (NCBI taxonomy): domain Eukaryota; kingdom Metazoa; phylum Arthropoda; class Arachnida; order Araneae; family Pholcidae; genus Pholcus; species Pholcus phalangioides. The sequence goes on from NW_028301614.1 coordinate 14,640,041, forward strand.
ACAATGCCCATAAAAAATACTTATGGTTGTCTTATTCTAAGAATGGATAGCTTCTCGATTTACCCCAACATTTTTATCGTATTTCTTTTTAAACATGTCAATTTTGTTACAATTTACTACCTCCGGGGGTAAGCTATTACATTTATTAACAACCCTATTAGAGAAAAATTCCTTGCGACACCATAACTTTGCATTGTCCCTCACTAATCGATACTAGTGTCCCCTGGTAAAAGCAGTCGATTGGCGGTGTACTAAAAGTTCATGGTCCATTCTATCCATCCCATTGAAATTTTTGATCACTTCGATCATATCTCCTCGACACTTGCTTTCATCCAATGTAAACATATTCAAAAAATGAAGTCTCACTTCATAACTCAAGCCCAGTGTGCCAATAAGGACACGCATAGCTCTTCTCTGTACCCCTTCAACCAAGTCTATGTCTCTCTCTAGGTATGGTCTCCAAAACCTTACAGCATACTCCAGTCCACGACGAACTAAGTCTCGAAAAAGCGGAAGAATGACTTTAGGAGAACGCGAAGAGACCTTTTTGAAAATGAGACCAAGCATTCTATTCGCTTTTGACCACCGCTGAACAATGTTCAGGAAACCTAAGTCGCTCGTCAGAGTGACGGAGTGGCCTGACTGACAGAGTCAGGTTGGGAACCTGAGAGTTCCCAAATCGGTGACCCTAGTTGCATCCGTGATAGTGACACCATTCAACTTGTAAGAGAACCGTGGGTTGTTCGAACCAGAATGAGCGACCATGCATTTATCAACGCTAAACATCATGCTCTATTCATTTGCCCATGCTGCAATCCTGTTTAAGTTGGTCTGGAGCAACTCCCTATCGCTTTCATTTCCGATTACCCCCATTAGCTTTACATCATCTGTGAATTTGCTAGTAATCCCATTGATACCCTGATCGAGTTTATCGATAAAAAGTGAAAAAAGTATGGGGCCAAGAAGACACTTCCCTGAGGAACTCCACTTGTGACGTCTGTCCAACCAGAGAATTCCCCGTTCACCATAACTCGTTGCAACCTATCTCTTAACCACGATTCTATCCAATTCAGCAAGTTGCCCCCAATTCCAGTCACGTGTAAACGCTTCAAGAATTTGCCATGTTGGACCCGATCGAATGCCTTCTGGAAATCAAGGTAAACAACGTCTACACTTTTGCTCTTACCCAAAGCTTTAGTCACGTGATCATAGAAGCAAAGGAAGTTAGTTACACATGACTTCCTCTTCCTGAACCCATGCTGATTATCCGAGAATACATTATTCTCGTCTATCCACTTCACAAACTGCCTTTTGATGATAATTTCCAAAAATTTTTAGAGGGAGCTCGTCAAACTCACTGGACGATAATTTGACACCGTTCCTCTACTACCCTTCTTAAATATCGGAACAACGTTAGCCAGTTTCCAATCTCTTGGGACGATACCCTCAGCAACACCACTCCTGTATATCTGTGCGACTGGCCCCAGCAATTCATTAGCACATTCCCTGAGGACCCTGGGATAGATATCATCTGGTCCTGGTGCTTTGCTTGCACATACATTTCTTAGAAGATTTAGGACCTCCACGTCTTCTACTTGAATATCGTTGAGGGTTTTATTACCCCATGCAACACCTGTATATCGAATATCATTATCTCCTTTAAAAACCGACGAGAAAAAGTCATTGAAAGCACTACACATGCCTACATTGCTGTCTACCCTAGAGCCTCCTATCGAGAGGGGGGCCAACTGTCCCATTACATCCATTATTGGCATATCGAAAAAATGATTTTGGGTCAGAGCCAATGTTACCTGCCAACCTAGATTCAACTTCCTTTTTACTATCCCTTATCGCTTTCTTCAACAGTCTTCTTTTATCAGTAAACAATGATAGGTCACCTCGTCCACTTTTATACTCTAAATACTATATAACACTAAAATATGGATACATCAATACTTTTAAGTTACAGACACCTGTTTTCTTGTCTTTATTTTCTCCCTCTTTTTTTTTAAAGTCTTCAAGAACTCCATAGGGAAAATGCCTTGAATTTGTTGGCTGGCATTCCTTGTGATGCACAATCAGCGGGATTGTTGGTTCCATCAATGGGATTCCAATGACCACCAGGGAAGATTTCTTGTATTAGAGTCTTGACATTGATTACAACAGGAGCCAGCCATCCAAGTGGGTCAAACACCTTGGAGATGTGCGATAGAACAGAGCGCTTGGTCCACTGTTGCATATTCATTGGTGGGGATTTTGAATTGAAAACAAATACATCATCCTTTGGCTTCCATAAATGGCCAAAGTTTTGATATCAGTCTCTATTTCAAATGTAGTACTTGTTGCACACAAAAGTCATTCAGTAGAGATAAAAGAACATCTTCATTTGATGCCCACTTTTTTATGATGAATCCACCATTTTGAAAAAGTTTAATGATTTTCTGCTGAATGTGAATAGCTTCTTCGATGGAATCTGCTCCAGTGGGCAAATCATCTACATAAAAATCCTGCTTGTCAATGACAGAAGCTCTGGGAAACTCATCTTTTTCATCTTCAGCCAACTGTTGCAGGCACTTGGTTTCTAAGTAAGGTGCTGATGCAGTTCCGTATGTACAGTCAGCAATTGATATTCCTTGATGAGTATGTCTGGCGATTCTCTCCATAAGATTGTTTGGTACTTCGTGTCATCCGGATGAACAAGGATCTGACGATACATTTTCACAATGTCTGCTGTCATTGTGAACTTGTGAGTTCGGAATCGGAGAAGAAGGGTGGCAATATCGTTTTGCAGTATTGGTCCAACCATCAGCTTGTCATTCAGTGACAAACACCATGATGATTTTGCTGAAGCATCAAAAACCACACAAAACTTGGCTTGATTCTCTGGCTTCATAACTGCGTGGTGAGGTAGGTAGTACTTGTCTTGATTGTCACTTCCAGCTGTTTCATGTGCCCCAGGGTCTCATACTGTTGCATGAACTCACGGTACATTCTCTGAGCTTCTGGCTGGTGTCTCCAATGCCTTTCATTTTGTATAAGTCATGTCTCTACTACGTCTCTGGATGATGACAATTTTCCATCGATGTTCTTGAAAGGAAGCTTGACTATGAATCTTCCCACTGAATTATGTGTGTGAGTTGTGTCGAAGTGTTCTTCACATGCTTGCTTTTCGGCTGTCAACAATGAAGTTTGTGGGACTTCCTTCAATTCCCAGAACTTATTGAGATTGAAGCTTCTACTTTGTACGAGAAGTGTTGTTGAAACAGGTCTCAGTATGTCTGTAGTATGTACCTTCCCAGAGATGACCTAGCCAAACACTGTCTCGAGGGCATGAAGTGAACCATCACGAGATGCTACTCATCCAGGCAACAACAGTTTTCCAAAAACATCTGCACTCAATAGTACATCCACAGGACCAGTACGGAAACAATGTTTATCTGCTAGTTTCGAGTTTTTGAAGAGTGTCAACCCCTTTGAAGAAATGTTTGTTTGCTGCAAGTTGCATGCTATTTTAGGCAACACAAAAGCATTAATCAGTTCAGTCGATTCGTTGTCATTTGAAGATATGTTGAAATGAACCAGGCCTCTTACCTTGTCAAGCTTGGTTGACAATAATCCAGAGAGATTCAAACATAGGCGGAGATAGACTTGGAAGTCTGGGGGGGGGCACGATGATGATGATGCCAATTTATATATGCATATATACATTAGATCAGTCAACTTCACCTTTGATGCTGGGGGTCCCCCCCCCCGTATCCCCACCCATGGATTCAAGTTGCAATTATGACCAAGTGTTTGAACGTATGTCTCCCGGATGAAACTTGATTGGCTTCCGGAGTCGAGAAGTGTCCTGAATGTGTGAGCTTGACCCATTTTATCAAACCCTTTGACGATGGCCGTCGGCAAGATGACACAACTACGTCTTCCTTGTACGCGAAAACTGTGACGAAAAGACTGAAGTCGTTTTGACAGTTGTTGTGGGATCGACATCCGCTTCATGCAGTAATGTGTTGTGTGAACTATTGCATTTTTTTTGCAGTGTCCTGCAGAGCAACTCTGAACCATATGTGATGATCCCAAGCAATTGAAATGAAGTCTATGCTTTTCGACTGTTGCTTTTCTAGCTGAAACACTCTGGTCGAGGAATTTCAAACATCTGAAGATGGGGTGGTTTCTTTTGCAAACATTGTGCTAGAAACACCATGATTTATCGACACTAATTTTTGTGATTCGAATTAATTCGTTAGGTGACCTTGCGTCTTCGACTTGGCTGAACCTGATGATTTGCTTGTGCTAACAGCTGCAAGAGCGCGAGCTCGATTGTCAATGAATTCCCGCCATTCACTAAAAGTGAAAAGTTCCTTATCCCCTACAAATGAAGAGACCATTGGCGCAAAGATTCCGGATCCAACTTCTTGGACAGGAAGTAGATCAGGATACTGTCCCAATGTTGCACCAGTTGCTGGAGTGATTGTAGAGCTTCCAGGCACTGAGTTGTGGTATCTAAAAGCTGACGTAGGCATGTTTCTGACTCGTGTGATGCTTGGTTGTGAAAACAGCTTGTCCAGACTTGCCTGAACAATCTCAGTTTTGTTGTTGAACCGATCGTACAAAAGTGCCTATGCTTTGCCATAATTGCTTCTCGCGAGCAGGATCGCTTGAATCACTTGAGCGGCGTATCCTTTGACACATAGTTTCAAATATTGTAACTTTTGAATGTCACTTAAACTTTTATTTTGATCGATGGTCGTTGTAAACATATCGTGAAATGGCAACCAATCGTTAAGTTCGCCACTGAATGAAGGCAGTTAAATTTTCGGTAAGCGCACAGAACTATCTTCTAAATTTACAGTACCTGATTGTTTGGTCGATACCCAATGCATGGGCCATGCTGAAGCGAAGATCGTCGATCCAGGCCATGTCTCTGCTTCGTCGGTCATCTCATAAAACTTTAAAGTTTAGAAATTGGCTTCACTCACCTTAAAAAAGGCTCAGTTCATAATGTGGAGGTAACCAGCAACAGCGCATGAACAGAGATAACCATCGACACAGCGCCACACCTTTCTTATATAGAGGAAAAAACCATGGCAGTCACAGCACAACAGGTCTGGCAGCCAGAAGAGCCAACCAATCCCAGGCTTTGGTTTCAGGTGACGTCATAGAAAAACAGAGGGAAACAGCCCGTTTCATCATGGTCAAGGTCATCAGGACCAACTCATGACGTCACACAGGAATAGTAAATGATCCTGCCGTTAAAATCAACCAACTACGTAGTACATTTCCTTACATTTTCCTCTCCCACAAAAAGAAATTCACAGAATTTTCTCATTAAATTACAAACAAATTATTAAAAATTGTTACACATTTCCAAATATGCAATCATAATAAATTATTCCACCAATTCTCAACTTGAAAAAAGGTCAGCAAAAGAAAAAAAATCAATGTCCAAATTTTCAACAAACATGATACAAATTAAATATTAACGTTATTAAGGCGCCTTAATATAAATATAAAAACTTTAAATGCCAACAATTTGAATAATCTATATATATACATATGTACACACATTTTCATTTTAACATTTCTTTTTACCAACACCACCAGCCATTCGGCCCACATCACCAGGTAAGCAGACACGTCCACAAACTGTGTTATGCTGGCTTAGCAGTATCCTCAACATATCATTGATGGTATGCTGTGCAAGTAAATGATTCCACCATATCTATACATCACTTGTTTCTGATGATAACTATTTGTCAGATTTTTAGCAATGTCCAGTTGAAACTCACTCCCAGAACCTGGGGAAATGTGATCAACTGTAAAATTTAAAGTTTGTCATGCAAGAAAAAATTTTAAATAACTCATGATTTTGATGATTTGATATTTCTTGTTTGTTTATGTGGTATTCAAACATTTTTCATATATTTTTATTTTAGGAATACATGCAATCTGTAACAGCTGTTGATGGAAATTGGTTGGCAGAGCTGGGACCAATGTTTTACAGTGTCAAGGAGTCCACTCAATCTCGTCAGGTATGCACACGATAATAGAAAGCCATGTGCTGATCATTTTTATTTTTCTCTAAGATTGATTAACATAGAGTGTAAAAGTTATACTTATTATAGTAAAAGTGATAAATTCTGTGATTATGCTTAATTGTCAACCATTTTGGCAAGTTTGATCCATTTCGCTTGCTTGCCTAACGTACCAAAGGATGTTAGAGCTGTCGCAAGTCCCATACCTGATTTATCCTTGTCAGAAACTTCCCTAACACCGGATACAACAGAAATGGAGACAACATGACCACAGAAAAACATGGCTATTGCATTGAGTCCTACACTGAGGGGTTATTCCCACACCAACCTCTCTGTTAGTATAAAAAGGCAAAATGTCAAACACTGCCATTCAGAATTAGCAATAAATTCTAGGTCCTGGTCTGATTAGCCTTCGTGTGCAGCAATTGACTGTGGTGCAACAAAAATGATCAGTTATCAATTTTGTTTGCAAATTACAAATTTATCACAATTATTGGTGTGTGGTTATGTATAAATATCCCGCTCGTATTAGCAAATATGATGAATATGTTGATGGAATTACTTTAATTTACAGGAAGTTATGCTCAAACTTCACTTCTAGGATGATAAATTTGATTGGTAAAATGCTGGTTTTATTTGCACATGATGATCAGTGTGAAGAAAGTAAAAATCTTCTACATTGATAATAATTTTCATGTTTTCATATCTGTCTTATCTTGACACTTATTAATTAATTTACCTTAATTTTTGTGGCAAAATAGGCGCAATATATGCCAATCCTGTATGGGCAAAACTGATAAGTGGCAAATGAAAGTGATAAATTTTTCCATGTTTAATAAAACTTACCAATTTCATTTGGGAATATACATAATTGCAATAAAAGTGGTAAATGTGATGAAATTTTCAAACTCACCAACATGATTGGTGATTGCACATAATCACCAGTTCATCCCTTCTGTTGAAATATACATACCTAGGTATATACAGTTGTGCCTGCATAAGTGGATACCCATTGAGGGGATACATTTTCACTCTAGTTTCCATATATTAGTACAAGAAAAACTTATGTATGTAGGGAACAGGAATACCATTTATACATTTTTACCATAAACTGAATTTTTATTGTCAGTGTGGAATTAAAAAAAATATGTAAATGACACTTTTTTCCCCGAGTGGATGCTGTATTTTTCTATCAATTTTCTTGTCTATGTTTTTGCACAAAACATGTAGAAAGCAAGTTTGTAGTAAACATTGCATGTAGAAAAGCTATTTTTATTTTTTTTTATCTAATTTTTTTTTTTTTTTTTTGTTGCATATGCCTCTTGTGCTGAGAACGTCTGCCGCAGTAGTGTATGAAAACGTATGCTTCCAAAAATCACTCAACCATGGCAAAACAACTCAAAAGTTTTAATAGCTCGATAAACTCTTGTCTTGAAAGCCTACCATTTCTCTACATTTGCATGACTTTGTGACTGAATAGATAGTAAACGCACACACACAAATTTAATGCTGTAACAAATACAAAGGCCATCACAGGCAAACTGCCTAACAATGTGCCTGAAATTGCAATGCCCATAAAAAAGTATGAATGTCAAATACAGTTGAATCCTATTATAACAAACTCCAAAAGACTGGAGAAATCACTTGTAACAGAATTTTTTTATAATGGGATTCCAGGTTTTCCTGCATTGTTCCTATGTAAACTTATCTGGGAGATTAGAAAAGTGTTCGTTAAAACAGAATTTTTTTCACTATAACTGTATTTGTTAAAACAGGATTCGACTATATATAAGAATTCAGCAACCCATAACAAGAGCAATTATCCCAAAATAATAATAAATATTAAAACATATCATACACTACTCTCACAATATCACGGTTGTCTCCATCTAAGTATGGATAGCTTCTTGATTTATCCCTATATATGGAGATCATAATTATTTTTAAATGTGCCTATTGTGATGGAATTCGTGACATCGGCTGTTCCATTCATTCACAACCCTGTCAGAGGGTAAATTTCCTGAGACACACTACAACCAGGAGTGGTCCCTTACTAAATGATACTGGTGTTCCCTTGTCGAAGCAGTCGATTGATCGTGTATTAGTAACTCATGATTCATCCTGTTAAAAATTTAAACATCTGTCCTGTTGGTGGTGATGGAAGAAGAATTTAGAGAATGATGATTATGCAGTCTTCACCAAAATAAAATATTTGTTACAATAAAATTTTATAAACATACATGTTGAAGGTTGTTGTGTGTCCTTTTCATGGTGATGGGGTATGGTGGAAGTATGTGTATGGGAGATTTCTCGCCAAGCAAACTGAAGTCCCGCCACACATCGCGGCTTGGTGGCACATGCTACAGAGTATCCTCCCAGTGACTTAGTCATGATTAAGAGAAAACAGTGTGATGCAGTACTTTATTAGAGGTATACAATGCGCTTATGAGATACATTATGTAAGATGCATATAAAAAATGCAGTCTAGATGTATGCAATGCAGAAATTATACATAACATATAACATAATTTACGATACAATAGAAAAAAAAAATGAGATACTGTGCAAACAATGTATGAGATATGCAGTACAAACAAAAATAGTGCATGAAATATTATACATAATGATTTCAGTTATGTTTGAAAATAAATTTGGAAATCAAGATAAGGATATGCATGAAGAAAAATATTTTGTACTTTCAATAATTCAAACACTGCATTATGAGTCCTTTGCATTGTAAAAACCTTGCATTATTACATCATAAACTCTCTACTTATAACCCTGACACCTGTGTTCTAATGCAAACATATTCATGGCTCCAGCTCCAGTAATGACAAGAGCATGTTTAGCTGTTCTCTGTATCCCTTCAACGAATTCTATGTCCCTCTGTAGGTATGGTCTCCAAAACTGTACATCATATTCCAGGCCAGGACAAACTAATCCCTGGAAAAGTGAAAGAATGACTGTAAGAAAATGCAAATAGACTTCTAATAATAAAAACTACATTTCTATTTGCTTATTTTTAACCACCACATGTTCAAAAAAAGGATTATCTTGTCTTATATTTTTTAAATTGAATATTTATTTGGAAAGGGGCTAGTGAAGTTTTGTATTAAATTTGAAAAGAAACTGCTGTGTTAAAGATAACAATGAATAATAAAAGTACTTGTATATAACCAAATACAGGATGTTTCAACGAAGGACCCCTAACTTTGAAAATAAATAACTCGGAAACAGTGATAGATAGAAGCATGAAACCAGTGGTATGTTTATTAAAAAAACTAAGAATTTGAGACAGAAACCTCAAAAATTTAGTTACAAATTGTGCCGATAGATGGCGCCGCAGGCGGCATGACCATAAGTAGGCTGTACATAGTGGGTAATGCAAGCAGACCTTGTTGCATTCACATCAAAAGTGATTCAAAATGTGCTTCTTTCACACAACACACGTCGCAAACGAAGAATGAAATTGTCAGTGACTCTGTAGTGTGTCACCGGAAATCGACACACGAGCTTGACAAATAGCCTCCTCCAGCTCGTCAAGTGTTAAAGGATTGTTGCAGTAAACAATGTCATCCTTCAGTATTCCCCACAGAAAGTAGTTGCAGGGGGTGAAGTCGGGTGAATACGGAGGCCTTTTGCGACTTGAAATCACATGTGAAAACTTCTCCTTGTGGGTGGCAGTAGGGCTGTGATTTAATCTCTGTGGTACTCCAACACAATAAACACATGTTCCTCCATGGAATACATCACTTTCGGAATTTCTTTCACTATACGCTAATAGCAGTCACGTTTCAACAGCGAAATCTTCGATGACTGATCGCTCTCAGCATCTGAGCTCTCTTTATAGGAATCCGTAATGCTGCCTGTGGTGCCATCTATCAGCACAATTTGTAACTAAAATTTTGATGTTTCTGTATCAGATTCTTACGTTTTTTTAATAAACATACTACTGGTTTCATGCTTCTATCTATCACCTTATACGAGTTATTTATTTTCAAAGTTAGAGGTCCTTCGTGAAACATTCTGAATGTCTTTCATGTCATCAAAGTATTGATTGAAACTTTTGTTTCAGGAAAAGAGACGTCTTGCCAAAGTCAGCCAAACAAAGATGGAGGAAGAAATGGCTATAGCAGAATTACACATCAAGCAGAAGAAAATTGATGAAGAAGAGAAAGCTCAATCAGCTCGTAGGAAGTAAATATCTCAAATTTTCATGGCACTTTTTACCTGTTACAATCATGAGTTAAATGAAAACCAACTTTCTTTATTTTATATTTTGAACAAGTTTTTTATTTGTGAACAAGTTATATTCTTTCTTAGCTTGTCAATTGATGGAAATGAAAGGTTGAAAATAATAAAAAAAAATTGCCCTCAATCTCTACAATAAATTTGTCAACACACCAAAATACAAGATTTTCGGACACTGCCTCACAATTAATAGTAATATCCAAATTTAATCAAGCAATTATTACTCTAGAACAGTGGTTTTCAACCTTTTTTGACTCACAGAGCTCTTTCTTGTCTATAATTTCTATGGCCGTAGGCCTGTTTTTTATTCATTGATCAAAGTTACTGATTTATTTTTATTTGAAATATATATTTTTTTCCAGTTGAGAACCGCTGCTCTAGAAAATACTTTTCATATATATGTTTTCAATAATATTTTCTGAGGTATGTTCCCTGTTGAATATTATGAAGCCATGACCATGTGACCGATTTTGATAACATTTGTTTTCGCATAACCAACACACTCACTCACAACTTCACATATACTTTAACACAGTCTCGCTTTCCCATCTTCACAGGATCTCTCAAGTCAGTTCTTGAGCCCATTGTCTGTCCCAGCCCAGACATCAGTTCTGGTCTATTGAAAAACGTTGAATCAGTTCAATATTAAATGTTGTTTAAAAGCTCATAATTTAGGGTAGGCAAAAGTATATAAAAAATTAAGAAATTTATATTTGGACCATTTTATATGGAAAGTAAATGGTACAATAGCACACTTATTGACTTTTATTATAATCTGTAATTTACAAATACTGTTTATCGTCATAGCTATAAGTATAATGTCTTCTCTTAGATTGCAGATTTTGACACCTGGTAGAGCAACTCCAGATTCACCACGTCGGAAACCAGAAAGATTTGGTCTGTAAAGTAATCTTATCAAAGATGTTGGGAAAAAAATGTTTTCATGGTATTATGCTTCTGATTGCTGTTCCATTAGAACTTTGAAAACAGCAATCACAGTCATCAAAATCATGTGTCGTTTGCAGGTGTGACAATGTAATTTTTGCCACTGTAAAACTGTTTCACCATTTGTGTTTTTTTAAAGAATACAATCTGGGATGTGCATGGGTTTATGACTATCATTTATTCATTTTGTTTTTCCTTTAAAAAAACAAAAGAACATCACACACTGGAATTATGTTTGCAACAAATGTTTTTTTCATATTCAGTGAAACTAGTTCCAATGAGTTGAAGTGGATATAAATATAATTTTGATGAAAATATATCATGCAGAGAACCATGGTTTACTTTATATACGGGTTATTTTAGTTTCCTAAAAAATTTTTTAAAGAGATCTTTGTGATTGTATAATACTTCTGCAGAGTATATTGGGAGTTATTTGAAGCATTGGACTGATTACCCATAAAGTGATATATATTTAAGAAAATATGTGACAAGTATTCTCTCGTGTGTATATTTGCAAAGTTATTCAGTTGCAGTAACTTATGTTTGAATAGTATATCATATGTTAATACAAAGCATAATAATTCATAGTTGTTGTGTTTTATGGCACTTGAAAGTCATTTTCACCACACCGAGGTCAGCTGTGCATTTTGTGATTTAACATTTCCATTGTAATCATGGGTTATCAAAAGTTCTATATTGTGCCAAAGGCGAAGGAGCATTATCCCTCAACTTGTCTGATGAAGCAAAATGAAAGCTGCTTATTTTGATCGGCAGAGGTAATGGTAGGAATCGGTATTGAATTGGTCAGAGCGAATGTCCCTTCTAAGCTACACACAACTGTAAATGCTTCCACTCAAGAGTTTCTGCCATACAAAATAAATTCACTCGAAATTGAATTTCATGCAGAAGCATGCTGTTTTGTCATTCCATGCAGATATCAAAACATTGTGCACAGTGTAACAATGAGAGAGAGCATGATGGCAGATGGCAGCACAACGTATAACAAGCATTACACAGAAACAAACTTTATGTTGGGTTCACAACACAGACACACACATTCCAACATGTACAGTCAAACCTCGTTAATGAGTCACTCTTGGGAGAGCAAAAATGTGACTTAGTAAGCGGAGTGACTCGTTAAACGGAGTAAGCCATAGCTGTGCCAATTCCTGCCCGAGGACAATTGGGGGGTCCCCAGCACGACCCAACCCGCAAATGTAAAAGGCTTATATCCCGGGAGGGACAGAGCCTGGGTTCTGTCTAGTCTGTCGGAGGACAATTGGGACTTCCAAAAAAGTGACCCGTTAAGCACAGTGACGTGTTAACCGGGTAACGCACTAACGAGGTTTGACTGTACCAATTCGTTGGAAGTTCTGCAGAGGAATATGGATGAGGTGCATGTCTGGTTTAGTAGTGTAACAATGAGTCTGTGCAAATAAGGAAAAAAGAAAAAAAAAATGTTAGAGGGCACTTTGGATTCTTTTTGCTTTGAATATAACAAAGAGTGCAAACAAAACTGCAGGCAAAATAAGGTTGAGTGAGGAAATTTCATTTTCATTTCATTCCGTGCACCGCCCAGGCTCTATCGACCATCGTCAATTTTAGCCATTGCCCGGATGAGGGGGCTGGGCGATGTCGGGTGCTTTATTATGCATATAAAAATATAAAATACATGAACATTCAATATAAAAACACATTATTAAAAAAAAAAAGTATATACAGATTTAAATAAATAAAATAAAGAGTGAGGAAATGAAGAAACCATAAAAAGCATGTGCTTAATTTAGTTTAACAATTTTCCAATCACTCGTGCTTTGTTTTCTGTAGTGAAAGAAGATGGCTAGTTGAGTTTTGGTGACACTGCGACCAAAAGCTAGTGTAATTTATGCAAAGTGCACTGGTTTTACTCAGAGGCACGCTTATGAGTGTGCGAAGGAAGCTTTCATCAGTTCTTGAATTACTTTTTGCATTAATCCAATTTTTATTGATTGGATTTTTTTACCGTTAATTCTGAATTTTTATTGTTTGGGAAAAAAATCCACAAACAGTTGTGGAATTTTTCCCTTCTGTTAATTTTGAATTGTCATCAATTCTGGTAATTATTTCTTTATTAATTCTGAGATTTCATCAATTCTGGATTTTTTTTCCTGTTAATTCTGAAGTTTCATCCATTCTGGACTTATTTTTTCATTGGTTTTAAATTTTTATCAGTTCTAGAATTATTTTTCTCATTAATTTGAATTTTCATTAGTGCTAGAATTATTTCTTTTAAGTATTTTCAATTAATCAATTCTAAAATTTCATTAGTTTCTGGAATCATTTCTCTCATTAGTTTAAAATTACCTTCAGTGCTGAATTTTTATTGATGTTTTATGTTAATCTACATTCAGTGTTCTATTATGGTTATAATTTTTTATGTGAATGTCTCAGCATTCCTGTTTTTGTAGAAATAATGGATGTGGTTCCTGTCCCCCATAAAATCTGAGGGGGGTCCTATAAATTTTTGGTGCCCTGAAATTGTTGAGATGCACCTGGCCCTGCATCTAGTAAGGGCAGCCCTGGTTTTACTGGCTGCATTGTATATTTTTAGTAAAGGCAGGATAACAGCCATATTTGTTATGCTCTACTTTTCTCAGTCACCATGTGGGCACCATGCTGGACTCTCGTCCCGAGGATACAGGTTCGAACCCCATTAACGATACAGTGGTGGTTAGCTGAAGTTTGTTTTTTGTAGTTTTCTAGCTTTGAGGCGCGAATGCGAGCCCGTCTCCCATTTGAAAAAGTCTCTCTGCAGACCTACAACACGATACTAACATGAAAAATTCAAGCATTTCTATCTTTACTTCAGAAGATAGAAGACAGATGGCAGCATGAACACGAAACAAGCGCAACTCGACAACATAAATACATTAGGGTCACATATACATTCAGAACACACATTACGGCATGTACTGATTCGTTAAAAATTCCGTAGAGGAATGTGCACGAGGCGCATGCATGGTTAAGTAGTAATAGTAGTAGCCATCTGGTTGGACATTTTGCCTGTTGGGATCTTGTATTTGTATTTAACAGTAAAACTTCCATTTGTTTCTTAAAGCACTCTGCTCAGGTTGCATATAATTCTATTTTATTGTAATTATGATATATTTTCTACTGCCATATTGAATGGATTAAAGAGAATGAATCTTCAGAGATTGAATCATAGATTCAGTAGCAGATTCAATCTCTGATGCTGAAACTAAATGCATTTTTGAGTAGCTTACTTTTTCTTCCACCCTTTGATTGCTGATGGTACTTCAAGTACCATGTTCTTTTTAAATCCTTAACCCTTAAAATTCCCTGCATATGATGGTGGTTTTTGGAAACATAAAAGCTGTATGACTACAAGATGATAGCACAATTGTGGGGCAACTAGTTTTTATACATGTTAATTAATAAAATTCAGTGAGATGTTTACAGTTTGGTGCAATGCAATAAAACACTGCATTCCACAAAGTGTTCCCTAACTGAAATTAATGAAACAAATTATGGGTTTTCTTTGCAGGAAAATAAATATTCATGTAACTGTATTGCTCAGCATATTTGAAATGGTATTCTTTTATTTGTATTGTAAGTTTACAATACTGAGGTAGTACTTTAAAGCACCAGGTTAATTAATTTGTTGTGCATTAAAGAATTTTGGGGGGATTTTTTTTTTGTTTTTAGGCTTTAATTAGAACTAAAATGACCAATCAAAAGTTCTCGTGATAATTATTTCATTTTTTTATAATATGATAGAAAAAGGGTGAAAGTTCATCTCGACAAATTTTGGCACCTTAGTTTCATGAGACAATTCTCATTAATAAAAAGAACTGTAATAATGGTTTGTTTATCTGCAGCTGTTTGTATTATGATTATCATTTCTGTACATTCATCTTCGCAGGAAAAACTTACAAAGCTTTTCTGAAGGCATTGTATAATATAAAATTCAGTGAGGCACATAGTCATCATGGCACATAAGTATTATGCTTCAGTGTAAGTCAAAATGAAATTCTCAGTTAACATAGGAAATTGATTGGCATGCCGAAAATACTCAGAATGCTTCATATCTTCAACAAAAGGATTTCGTCCATTTTCTCTTTCACTTCTGCTTGGTTGGAGTTTTCCACATATTAATTATTCAGGCTATTCTTTAACTAATTTGTTAAAATGAAGGCATCAAAATATTTGAATTTTTTTATTTTTTTGCATGTGTTTGGACTGGTGTTTTTTTGTGTAACTTTTTATAGATAAATAAATATATTCTGAAACGGAGACAAGAGTTATGTAAATATAAGATTTATGGACTTATCCGATGCCATAAATAGCTTTCAGAGGTTCAGATGATGTTTGAGGGACTTCAAAGTGAGATATAATTTTTATTTTGTATGTATATTATATATATATGGAAGTGTATGTAGACTTTGCAAAATCTCTTTGCTCAAATTTGTTTTGTGCTAACAAAATTTCTATGGTGTAAGATATAAAAAGAAAGATGAAAAAAAAAATTGTTCCAAGGTGCAGTTGTATGCATGTGAGCAATAAAGAGCAACAAATTATTTAGATGGCATTGATTAAATTTCATTTATTGCATTATCATGATAAGGTTGGTGCACTTGAAAAGAAAAAAGAAAAGGAATCTCAAACTCTGGAAAATACTCTCTGAAAAAGAAAACAAAAAACATTTTATTTTGTTATGAATTATCAAAATGATATTGTCCCAGACAGCTAGCTTTCAAATAAGGCAAGTGCATATTTTTTCCCCCCTGAAACGGCTGTGTAATTTTTCCAAAATGATTGACTAATTGCATTAGTGGCCATACATAATGAACATTTTATAACAAAATTGCTACAATAATGCTCATTTTCATGGCAAACTGTTGATCCTAAAGGTATACTTCTAGTTAGAAAAAATCTGCCTGAGAATCTCTCTGCGATAGAAGTGAAACTTCTAGATTTGATATGACTAGATTCACCTCGCCTCATGTATATCTTTCATCAGGTCACATGATATTGAAGCATGGGAACACACACTCCTTCCCACTCCACCCTAACCCAATTTTCTTTTCTTTCAAACTGTGCATCACCCATCCTACTAAGGTTATGTACGAATACACAGGCAGGCGTGAAGCAAGAGAGGGGAAGTAGCTGTAGAAAAATGGACAATAAGGGATTGTATGGTACCGGTCATACACAACACAGAATTAGTAATTGCATATTCTAGTAAACTGGGTGAATAAGTTTTGAACATGAAAACTTGCGAGAGCAGGTCCATGAGAAATTTTAGAAAATTTTTAGTAAGTGTACTAAAAATTGATAGTATTGATAATTTACACAGCAGCATATTCTTAAAATTTATGTATGTATATGCACTAATGCTGAAAAAAGCTGAAATATTCATTAGAACATTCCAGATGGCTGGTTAGACATGACTTTCCTTTCCTGAACCCATTTTGATTATCTGACAACACATTATTCTCCTCTATCCACTTCACCTATATTGTTTTGTGATAACATAGCTGCCAAGTCTCCCGAATTTTTCGGGAATCTCCCGAATTTTAGCTTCATTGCTCGACCTCCCGAAAAGTTCTTAAATCTCCCGAATTTTTACGAAAATCACAAAAATCCCTAATTGTCCCTACACATTCCCTACTTCATTAAAAAAAAATCCCCGCTTATGAAAACAATCCCTAAGAAATTTCTTGTGGGGCATGAAGCCCTTTTTTTTTTCGAAATGATGTCACACGTCGTAAATGGGGAAATTCCCTTTTTAATGAAGTTTTACAAACCCTCTGATGGTAACAAGAAAGTTGTTTGTCATCCTGCAGGGAAATTTCTTAGCAGCTAATAGTCCTGGATAATAATTGAAGATTCTAGTGACGCGTATATGGTCAAAATTTCTTTTGTTGAAGTTACGTACGTGCAATATAACAAAGCATGAATACTGATAAGCAAAAACATATTTAATCAATTTTAAAGATACTTCCAGAAGAGGGCGACTTTTCCTTTTTGTACAAGTTGTGTTACGGACATAAACATCGGTCATGGGAAGACTGACATAATCACTCATGTGAAATGAAAAAAAAAACCATCAAGCAAGTGTCACAAAAAGTCAGTGTTCTTCAAAAATTGACGGTGTTTTCCTTCATCTTCCGATGATTTTGGGGTCATTCGCGCAGAATGTTTGTTCACAGCGTTTCTGATTGAACACAATATTTATTTTTACATCACTGAAGTTTTGGCCTCCAATTTCACTTGTTTTTTGCGTAGGAATTTTATTTCCAAGGGTTTAACTTCCATGTGAGTAAAATCCCTATTTTAATTTGACTAGTTTTTAAGTAGGGATTTTATTCCCTACGCTTTAACTTTTATGCTTGGAAAATCCCTATTTTATTTGGAAAAATCCCTATTGTATTTATTAGGGAGTGGTTTTAGCATAAAATACGGGTTCGCGCGAAAATCTCCCGAATTTTCATTTTCAAAAGTTGGCAGCTATGTGATAATAATTTCCAAAATCTTTGAGAAAGCGATTGTTAAACTCACTGGATAATAATTCTACATAGTTTCTCTACTACCTTTTTTAAATATCGGAACCACATTAGCAAGCTTCCAATCCCCTGGGACAATATTCTCAGAGAGAAACTACTGTAAAGCTGTGCAACTGGCTCCAACAATTCATTAGCATATTTTCTCAGGACCCTAGGAAAAATATCATATGCTCTTGGTGCTTTGCTTGTACATAAATGTTTTAGAAGTTTTAGGACTTCCCCTTGAATTTCGTTGAGGATTTTGTCACCTCATGACATACCGGTACTTTCAATATCTCACTCACTATTGAAGACATGTGAAAAAGTCATTCAAAGCACTACACATGCCTACATTGCTTGTACCCTAGACCCTTCCTATCGAGAGAGGGGTCAACTGTCCCCATACATCCATTATTGTCATACCTGAAAAATTATTTTGGGTCAGAGCCAAAATAATTTTCGCAATTAGTTAAGTAATTTGTGTGGTGTTGTGAATGACGACAAATTGTTTTTGAGCAGTTCAAACTGGACCCACAGGCACAAAAGAAACACACAACGGGAGCATTAGAAATGCAGTAGAATTGCTCTGGGCTGGGTTCCTTACCTTATAGATTTAGCTCGATCGTGTATTCGGGACTTTAGGTTGATAACACATACACAACGCTTTCCTATATGCACCAATTTGTTAGAAATTTTCCAGGGGAAAGTTCATGAGGTGCATTTGCTGTTTAGTACCGTAGTAGAAAGTTTGAATAAATAGATTATGTAGTAGATTATGTAGGCCATGGATCAGTCAGTAGACTGATCCATGGCCCCCACATCCTGTAGAGCCCTGTCAGCCCCCCCCCCCTATGTGGGGGCCATGGACTGATCTCTTCTGATACACATGAGAAATACAACGTAAATATACTCAAAATACGAAGAGAACAACAGACAAGATCAAGTTCTTTCTTCAGTAGCTAAAAGAAATGGAAAGATAGCAAAAAGGCTAAAACCTTATAACGGGATAAAAAAAATGGATCCTGATATAGAGTTTTGAAACGCGTCTAACTGTTGTTCTCTTCACATTTTTGGTTTATCTACGCTGTATACACCCATGTGTAGGCTAGAGTTAAAAAAATGCCCACTTCCTATCCCACCCATATATAATATACCATTAAACTCCTTTTTTTTTTTCTAAACCAAAATCTGCTCTTATTCATATTTTTTGGCCTCTGTACGTATTAACAGTACTTTATAAATGTTTGCTGCCTACTGTACTTCGCAATAACGTGCACAGGATTTTCTCGGGGGTTCTTATTTTTTCCCTCCCGGGATGGGGAGTGACTCAGGACCGGCGCCAGGCATGAGGCGACGAGGTAGTCGCCTACGGCGGAATTTTTACAGGGGCGACAATTTTTTAATGACAGATTTATTATACCGTTTTTTTCCCTTCCGTTAATTTTTTCACATCGAAATCATTTTAGTTCGAAATCGCATGAGTAAGCGTGCGTGAAGGAACTTGCGTGGAACTGGTTCTTCAGGTTCAGGTCTCTACAGAAGCTGGTTTCTGAAAAATTGGGTTCCTTCTGTTCTTTTGTAAAGGATCTTTTCACTCTATCAATATTTTTCCAGTTAACTTTCCTTTTTGCCGACTGTCTCAGTAAGTTTGGATTCTTTGTTCATCTTCCGACAAATGCCTCTGTCTCGGCCAACCACTGAGCTATAAGGAAAGTGGAGTGAGGAATGCGCAAGCCGTCGCACAGTGGTGCGTTTTGCGAAAAACGTGGTCAAAACTCTTTTCTCGCCTTGAAATTCGTTGCATATTCTTGAAAACTGTTTGGAACAATAAATATTATGCTTTTTTAACGGCAGGGTGCAGATTATATGATTAAAGGGATTTTAAGGATATGAAATGGATAAAATATGATATGTTTGCATTATGGCTATTGATAGAAAATTGCGATTAAAAAAACAGCATGGATTTGTTCATGATATTTCATCATGATATATATGACATTTGAATTGCAATAACATGTAAGAGTATTGCTGAGATGCATTAAAAAACTTATAATAACAAAAATGCTGCATAAAAATATTAAGAATTCAAAAAAAAAATTAAAACCAGAAGTTAAAATAAGCATAAAACGTAATTTAAACAGATATTTATAATAAAAGTTTGTAATGGATGGAAAAATGTTTCTGGTCGTGGTCCGAGTGTAAAATCTTATGGTCACTACTATATACAGTCAAACCTCGTTAGTGCGTCACCCGGTTAACACGTCACTCTGCTTACCGGGTCACTTTTTGGAAGTCCCAATTATCCTCAGGCTGGATGTTGGCACAGCTATGTCTTACTCCGCTTAACGAGTCACTCCGCTTGCTAAGTCATATTTTTGCGCTCCCAAGAGTGACTCATTAACGAGGTTTGACTGTATTAATTGTGTATCATAATAATAATATAATCATAATTACGATTTATTAACAACTAGCTATAATAGCCGGCGTTGCCCAGATTTTCTCAACATACTGCGAGCATTGAAGAAGTGACAAAACATTGTAAAGGAATAAACATGTCTGAGGCACATTGTTAGGGAACCACGGTGAATAAAGTAAACATTCCGTAAGTCATTGTTGAGACCCAAGAACCATTCTTACCTCACAATTTCGGGTATTTGACCTGTTTTGTCGAACTTTTACAGAGCCTATCATCGTTCAAGTCGGGGTCCTGTTTCGTTTACGAGTATATGTAAAATTTGGTAACGATCGATCTAAAATTCTGGATTTGTAGAGAGAACATATACATATAGACACACGGAAAATCAATTATTTGTGATCATTATTTATATATATACATGTAGATATTGCTGAAATATAGTCAAAACTAGTTTTGGATTATTGAAGACGTTTTACGGTAATCTTACATTTTTTCTTCGTTGTTTCCTTATGCTAAATATGAGTGAAGGTTTTTAACAACTGGCTGTTGCGAAGATATATTTCGGAAAGAGAGAAAATTCAACTGCCCCTGCGGGGAATCGAACCCACGTCCTTTCACTTTCCGGGTGAACGCACTAGACTACAGAGGCACTGAAAGAGGCCCCTTTCAGTGTACACGAGCTCCAAGGAAAGATTGAGAGATTATGTGCCTCTGTAGTCGTAGCCGGTCAATTTGTCGCACTCAACTTGTCGCGCTCAACTCGTCGCGCCTCAATTTGTCGCGGTACAAATTTGTCGCAGCTCCAATTCGTAGCTGTACAAGTCTTCGTCGTGACGTCAATTTATATATTACAGCGCAGAATCAATTCGTCGAACCGTCGATTCTTCACTGTACATGTTCCACGCGAGCTTGTATGTAGGTTTTTGTCTTACACGTGAAATAAAAACATGAACAAAAGTGTACACGCAGTTAACTGAAAATAATTAATTTTTGTCAATGCAGAAAGGTCATCGAAATTAAAATTACAATATCAATTACATTTAAAAATTCGGTTATAAAAGTTTGAAATGTTAAATAATTGATTTTTGCTGTGATAAAATTTCAATATCATGTGGAAAAATTTCGGTTTGTATGATATTCCCCAAATTACAGTGAGCCTATCTTTAACGGTAAATTTCTATTTGCCCCATTACAGTATCTCCATAAGAACCTGAAATATTTAATTAATTAATAATTCAATTAAATTAATATTAATTTTCACCGTATAAGCCGCACTTCCCGCTTTTGTTGGGATTTCTATTTCTCACAGCGAAGGGAGTCGGGCGCAGATCAAGGATGGAAATGTTCAGTGCTTATGAATGACGATTCGATGAAGTTTTCATAATGCCCACAGGATGAGCACCGACAAAGGCAATGTAATCACCAATAAGAAAGATGACTATGGGTCAGTCGCATACATACAATATAACCACCAATCTTATGTTTATAATCAGTCGCAGATCTTTCGCTGGCTTGTTTGAATATTTTCACATAGTTTTCATTAGCGTCTAAGCTGTTGGAACAAGGTTGGTGTGCTTGGTCTACATATTTCTGTTGGCATAAACATGGAATATTGCAAACCGAACGTGGAAATGATATGTTGGTTTACGTGTGTGTTTAAAAGTTTTTTCCCCCATAATTCATGTTCCGACATTAGAAAAACTTTTAATGCAATTCAAAATGAATTAGCCTATTATTAATTTTCTTTATTTGAGTTTTTTGTTGTATATTAGAGAGAGATACAGGTTATACGGATGACAAAAAATAATGTAGTACTTTTTAAAATGAAATTGTTTGAATTCAATTTAAATTGCAATAAATTGAAATCTTCTACGTATCTTTACAACAAAAGAAAAAAATTATGGTAGTTCAAAATACCATCACTTATCATTCTTTAAATCATCATCGGGTTTTTACTGCGATATTCACGTATATAAGTGTAAATAAAATGATACTCAAAGCACTGAAAATAAATAAAGGTTTAGATATTGTGGAGTGTTTATATGTACGATACGAATTGTTTTTAAAATTAAAATTATCCTAATAAATGTAGGCTATAATCAGAGGCGGATTTATAGTGTTCCCACCTGTGGGCTATTCAAACCTTGCCTTCCTTCATCCTTTCTAATTCATGTTCTTAATCACCAATTACTTAATTTTGGTCACGCCCTTTCACTTGAACTTGTCGTCTTGGGATAAAGCCCGCATATCCCCTCCCCACCTAGGAAATATACCTCTGAATATAATAATCTTACATTGTCTGTTAATGTTAATTCACTTGTATTGTAAGAAGAAATTTTTACTAATCGTTGACTGGAACCGTAGACCAAGCACACCAACCTTGTACCAAAAGCTTAGACGCTAATGAAAACTATGTGAAAATATTCAAACAAGCCAGCCAAAGATATGCGACTGATTATAAACATAAGATTAATGGTTATATTATATCTATGCGACTGACCCATAGTCATCTTTCTTATTGGTGATTACATTATTTAATTAAATAAGGGCGAAAGCTGTTCCTTGTAGGCGAAGGTCGCGAGGCAGCTCCCTTGAAACCATGCCGGATGAGCGGCTGGACTTTGAGGGCTGGGTGACGGCTTTCCAGGTGTCAGGCAGTTGAATGCATACAGACGCTTTCATGGCCCGGGGTATTTGGGGGGGGGGGGACACACACTCATACTTCCGGCACAACTCAATCGGTAGTAAATGTCTATGGTGATAGACCGGAGTTGTGCTCGGTTTGAATGAATGAATGGTGATTACATTGCCTTTGTCGGTGCTCATCCTGTGGGCATTATTAAAACTTCATCGAATCGTCATTCATAAGCACTGTACATTTCCATCCTTGATCAGCGCCCAACTCCCTTCGCTGTGAGAAATAGAAATCCCAACAAAAGCGGGAAGTGCGGCTTATACGGTGAAAATTAAATATTAATTTAATTGAATTATTAATTAATTAAATATTTCAGGTTCTTATGGAGATACTGTAATGGGGCAAATAGAAATTTACCGTTAAAGATAGGCTCACTGTAATTTGGGGAATATCATACAAACCAAAATTTTTTCACGATATTGAAATTTTATCACAGCAAAAATCAATTATTTAACATTTCAAATTTTTATAACCGAATTTTCAAATATAATTAAACTTTTGTTTGCAGTTAAATTTTTAAATGTAATTGATATTGTAATTTTAATTTCGAGTGTGTCATGTACATGAAGTTACATACAATGGGCTGAAATTAAAAGTCTGATTTCATTCTTTTCACTCGAGAGTTGTTACTTTAGAGTTGAAAAAAAATCAAAAATCGATTGACATTTGCAGTGGTGTCAGAGACAGAGATGCTGTTGGTGCCCAGGGTACTTTATGGAATGGGTATGAGCACCCAGAGAAATGTGATTTAGAAACCAAAATTTCCTACTTCAAGATCAAGACAAGAACCCACAAGTTCCAAACACTTCCGGCATCCTTGGCCAGTCAAAGGTGCCGACATGAAGGAAACATTGAGGAGGGGAGGGGGGGGGGCTGAAAATCGCCATTCATTCTGTTTATAAGGGACTCAAATCCCGACAAAAAGTGAGAAATGCGGTTAAATTAAAATTTAAAAATTTATTTGATCTCAATTTTTTATTTGGGTGAGCTCTTCAACATCCCTCACTGCGAGAAATGGAAATCCCGACAGAAATGCGGCTTATATGGTAAAAATTAAATTTTAAAAATTTAATGACTTCAATGAATACTTTCCTTTATTTGTTAAAAATTAAAACAGATGGGCAGGGGGAACATTTCCAATAAATGAGAAAAGAAATTAGTTCCATTTTTTACGCCTAAAGCAACTACCCTATTTATAAGATCACAACAAACATATGAATTTCAAAGCAATTCAAATTTGTCGCGATGAAATGAGCTTGCGACAAATTTGTACCGTGACGAAATGAGCTTGCGACAAATTTGTACCGTGACGAAATGAGCTTGTGACAAATTTGTACCGCGACGAAATGAGCTTGCGAAAAACTTGTACCGCGACGAAATGAGCCTGCGACAAATTTGTACTGCGAAGAAATGAGCTTGCGACAAATTTGTACTGCGATGAAATGAGCTTGCGACAAATTTGTACCGCGACGAAATGAGCCTGCGACAAATTTGTACTGCGATGAAATGAGCTTGCGACAAAGTTGTACCGCGGCGAAATGAGCCTGCGACAAATTTGTACTGCGATGAAATGAGCTTGCGACAAATTTGTACCGCGACGAAATGAGCCTGCGACAAATTTGTACTGCGATGAAATGAGCCTGCAACCAATTTGTACCGCGACGAGTTTGTAGCACGACGAATTGACGCTGCGACAAATTGACTGCGACGAATTGTCCCGCGACAAGTTGAGCGTGACGAATTGACCTAGACCCTGAAAAATCAAAGTTTATTTCTACCTTCCTTCAGTTTTCCCCACCGGTTGGTGCAATTATAGGCAGAACACGATGTCACCATTTGTGTACGAAAGACGCTGTGGTGGTCGAGTGGTCATAGTGACGGACTCGCATCGCGGGGACCCGGGTTCGAACCCCACCGTCGCCACAGTGGTGTTCGGCTGAAGTTGATTTTCTGTGGTTCCCAACTTCGAGGCGCAAATGCGAGCCGATCTCCCCGTTAAAAAGTCTCGCCACAGAGAGCAACAGTCCTACAAACAGTACAAATATTCAGTCACTACACATCACTCGCTTCACTTCTGAGATATAGATGGCAGCACTGAAAAATCATACACAACACTAGATACGCACTCAGACTGTTAGGTACACACACTCACAATTCCGGCACAACTCACTAGGTAGTAAATTGCCTATGGCAATAGACCTGAGTCGTACTCGGTTTGAAAAAAAAATAAAAAACCCAATTAAAAACTAAAATTATACACAATATACGCATGATAAAATACTATACAATGCCCATAATGTATTTATGGTTGTCTTATTCTAAGTATGGATAGCTTCTCGATTTACCCCAACATGTTTATCGTATTTCTTTTTAAACGTGTCAATTTTGTTACAATTAACTACCTCCGCGGGTAAGCTATTCCATTTATTAACAACCCTATTAGAGAAAAATTCCCTGCGACACCATAGCCTTGCATTGTCCCTCACGAATCGATACTGGTGTCCCCCTGTAAAAGCTGTCGATTGGCGGTGTACTAAAAGTTCATGGTCCATCTTATCCATCCCGTTGAAAATTTCTTACACTTCGATCATATCTCCTCGACACCTGCGTTCATCCAATGTAAACATATTCAAAAAATGAAGTCTCTCTTCCGTGTGCCAATAAGGACACGCGTAGCTCTTCTCTGCACCCCTTCAACCAAGTCTATGTCCCTCTGTAGGTATGGTCTCCAAAACCTTACAGCATACTCCAGTCCAGGACGAACTAAGCCTCGAAAAAGCGGAAGAATGACTTTAGGAGAACGCGAAGAGACCTTTTTGAAAATGAAACCAAGCATTCTATTCGCTTTTTTGACAACCGCTGAACAATGTTCAGAAAACTTAAGCCGCTCGTCAATGAGAATTCCCAAATCGGTGACCCTAGTTGCATCCGGGATAATGACACCATTCAACTCGTAAGAGAACCGTGGGTTGTTTGACCAAAATGAGCGGCCATGCACTTATCAACGCTAAACGTCATGCTCTATTCATTTGCCCATGCTGCAATCCTGTTCAAGTTGGTCTGGAGCAACTCCCTATCGCTTTGATTCCTGATCACCCCCCCCCCCCCCATTAGCTTCACATCATTTGCGAATTTGCTAGTAATCCCATCGATACCCTGATCAAGTTTATCGATAAAAAGTGAAAAAAGTATGGGGCCAAAGACACCTCCTTGAGGAACTCCACTTGTGACGTCTTTCCAACCAGAGAATTCCACGTTTACCATAACTCGTTGCGACCTATCTCTTAACCATGATTCTATTCAATTGAGCAAGTTGCCTCTTATCCCAATCTAGTGTAAACGCTTGAAGAGTTCATCATGTTAGACCCGATCGAATGCCTTCTGGAAATCAAAGTATACAACAACTACATTCTTGTCATTACCCAAAGCCTTCGTAGAAGCAAAGGAGGTTAGTTACACATGACTTCCCCTTTCTGAACCCATGCTGATTATCCGACAATACATTATTCTCGTCTATCCACTTCACAAACTGCATTTTGATTATTTTAGGCCCCATTACGTATCATCTAGTGACAGTTTCAGCGTTTTTGAAAAAATAATAATAATTTCTGTGAAAAATTTACGAGCTGATGAGGTACGGTGGGCCCAAAAGTCACGCTTCAATCACATGCTTTTTAGATTTGACACGATCATAAATAAAAAGCTGAAAATCGAAATACATAAAACAAATTTTGAAGGGGTGGTCAAGTGTGTCTTGTCTACTGCACCATATGCCCCTAATTTATTTTATTTAAGTAAATTTAATGTACATGAATATATTATTTCACTTCATTAAATATTAACATTACGAAAACGTTTTTATGTATTTTGTATATTGTTGCGGATAATTTTTCACAAGACTTCGAGGTCGCAAAACACGAAGCGGTTCGACGGACAAACACAGATTTATTTACACAACAGCAATTTACACGTATTTACAGGCTAATCAGAGAGCTAACAACTTTCTCGTAAAGTTTAAACACGACTGACTAAATCTCCTTGTGCCTCTCTGAGCCTCTCTAGCCTGCCATCTTGTGAGCGCCGCACTATTGATAACCCGGGTTCGAACCCCACAGGCACCACAGTGGTGGTCTGGTAAGTTGATATTCTGTGGCTCCCAATATCGAGGAGCTAAATTCAAATGTGATCGCTGCCACCCAGCACTGTGAACGGGGGTTGTGTTTGATTGTTCCCGCCGCACTTTTATAGTATGATAGTAATTTTGTAACCTTGAATATATATTTGTATGAGCTCAGGGTGATGTTTGTACCCAATACTACCTTCATAGTAATGTTTATGTGCATTCCGAATAGTATAAAAAAGGGAAATTTTTGTAAAGTAAATAATGTATACATGTAATTCAAATGTGAATGCCCAGCACTGTCAACGGAGGCTCTGTTTGATTGTTCCCGTCGCAGTGTGGGCTATGTGTGTATTCTGTGTGTGTATATATTGCATGTTCTGTAAGGGGAAGAGCGAGCAGAACACACTGTTCAGCGCTGTGGACGGAGGCTTTGTTTCTTCGTTTCCCGTCACAGTCGAGGCGCTGTATATATGTAATTTGTATGCATTGTGTATTTAGACCATTCTCAAATCTCTCCCACTTCAACATGCCAGCTTCTTTTTCTTCTTTCTTGTCCACAAGTCTTTTCCACCATTCTTTTGAAATCCCAGGCTGCGGTCTCCGGCCCTTATGTGCCACTGGGCGCACGTGCAATTTTTCTCCCTAGTCATTGGATTCAACTATACATTTTAGTCAAATGGCTTGTACGTTGCATCGAGTTGATGGCTGTCTTCATGGGGAGAACGACGCGAGTAATTCGAAACTTGCGAGCACGGGGCAAGGGGAGCCACCACTATAAATCTTTGCTAACTTTTCCGACACAACTCTGCCTCTTCTGAGGTAACGGAAGTAAGGTGCTTTGCATTAGTCCGGGGCTGTGAGCGGTTCTATCTATCTATCGAGGAGCGAATGTGAGTCGATCTTTCCAGTTAAAATTCTCGCCACAGAGAGCAACAATCCTATAGCTGTGTAAATTTTTAGTCATTACGCTTCATTCATAGTTCGAAAAATAGATCGCAGCACAAATTCCAAAAAAGAGAGGAGAGCCATAATCGATAAATTACTGTTCGAACCTGGCAATATACTTGCCATGGTTAAGCCTGAACTTGGACTTTCTGAAATTCTGAAGTTACGTCTCAGAAATTTTCTTCCAGTTCTTATATTCGGAAATTCTCTTCTTTTTTCTCTAATTTCCTTTCACCATCTTTTTCCATCAAAAAAAAAGGGAAAAATCCTCTTTAAAAAACTTATAAATTTTTTTCCCTTGAAAACTCTAAAATATTTTTTTGTACATTTCTAAACTTTTAAATTTTTTGAAATTTTTCTCTCACTACTTTTTTTCTCGACTTTGAAAAACAACCTCACTAATCCTATCTCTGAAATTTCCCATCTTCGCCACTAACCCCATTGTACTTTCAGGTTTCAGTCAATGTAGAAGCCGATACGAACCCATCAATGGGGTGCGAGCAGTGGCGCAACTTCAAGACGCCATTTTTCCGAGCTTTCTTGACAGCAAAAACACTAAAATAATAATAATAGTAAAATTACGAAAGACAGTGGTGGTATTTTCGCGGCATTTATTCAAAATTTTTGGAAAAGGAACCATTTAAGCCCAAATTTGACTTTCTTGAATCTTTTCCTCCCACATACATGCACTCACATTTAAACATCCACAACTCTCTTGTCTTTTTCTTCCCATGGGTCCCTCAAGGGGGCCCGGCTTTATAATAACTTATAGCCCACTTTAGGAGCCAGGCATTGGCATTGAAATTCTGGTTCTGGTTCAGATAGCAGCACAAACATTACACAGAAACAAATTTCACGTTAAGTTCACGCATATTCCAACATGCACCAACTCGTTAGACGTTCCACGAAGGAATACGGACGAGGGCTGCTTGTGTGGTTTAGCAGTAGTAGACTTACTTTCCCTTTGTTGTGGTGTAGTGACCTGCGGTGATCCAACTTCAAGGCGAAAAATACGAGCCGGTCTCCCATTTGAATGTCTCTCCACAGAGAGCGGCCAGACCTTCAACATGATACTTATAGCATGAAAAATTCAAGCATTTACCATCTTTGCTTCAAAATATGCAAGGCAGGTGGCGGTACGGGCAAGAACATGAAACAAGCAAAACAGAAATGCGTACAGCATATACATACACTCACACAACACGTTCTGACATGTACCGATTCGTGAGAAATTCCGCAGAGAAATGTGTACGAGATGCATGTACGGTTTATATTAGTAGTAGTGACAGGTTAAGTTTTGCTTGTAGTGCCATGCACTCAATTTTATTGTCTCCAATCAAACCTACAACATTTGAAAATTCACGCATGACACAATAAGCAAAACTTAACCTATCGAGTTGTCTGCTTCCGAATTGGGAAGACAGAGCACTACTTGACTACAAGCATTTCTAAGAAACAAAACTTAGCATTAGATTCTCAACACACCCACGCACATTCAAACATGTACTCGTTTGTTAAAAAAATTCCATAGAGGGATACGGACAAAGTGCATGCGAAGTTGGAAACCATAGAAAACAAACTTCAGCCGACCACCACTACTATGGCGATGGACGGGTTCGAACCCGGATCCTCGCAATGCGAGTCCGTCACTATGACCACTCGATCACCATAGCGGTCATTGGATGACCTGTTGATTCGATCTGGTCCGTGATACATTTGCTACTAAAAAGAGAGCTCGTTTGTAGCATGCTCGCCATGCGTATACATTTGCTGAGACGCACAGAGGCTTGCTTGTTGCAGGCATACTTTTGACGTATACTTAATTTTGTGTGCGTATGTTACACTCAATACTTGATGAGCAAGGATTCCGTAATTTTTCGTTAATTAATCAATCAATCACACGGACAAAGAGAGGTGGTCAGTGCTGTTGGACTCTATCCTCAATGAGAGAACTTTATTTGTAATTCGTGAAATCACTGTCTGTAAATACATGTAAAATTGCTGTTCTGTATGAATAAATCTGTAACGTCCTGCAAATTGTTTCATTCTCAGCTCATTTCAAGGACTTGTGAGACATTATCCGGAACACTATTTATGTAAATTACTTACCATCGATATGCCCACGAAGAACCTGTTAGAAGAAGAAACTAAAAATTACAGACATACTGAAAACTTGGACTTCTCAAATTGAGCATTTCATGAACTGTCCTCGCAAGTTTCTGGGATGTTCTGATTTTTTTAAACAAACGTGTATGGAATGCCGAAATTAGTCACCTCTACTACCCGTAGTAAAAAGTGTTCGGTCATGCACAAAAACATTAGCAATGCTACAGTTTTTAAAAGCGAAAAGCAAAATTAAAAAAGAATTCTCTCTTCTCTCAGTGAAAACTTTTGGTGAAAAAACAACCATTCTAAGTACACAATAAATGAAAAAAAATCATAAATTTTTATATTCCGATGTGACCTTGAAAATTAGTTTCTGAACTGATAACACCCGGCAAAAAATTGTTCGGTCGGTATACATTTATGGGGAACAAGTGGTCAGTTTTTGAAAAAAAAAAAATTTGGCTGGAAATATGTAAATGAAATTCTGTTTGGCAGTTGCAGCTTTTCATTTATTCCGTATTTAGAATGATTGTTTTCACCAAAAATTTTCAACTGAGAGAATTTTTTTTCCCCATTTTAAACATGTCATGCTGATGTTTTTGTACATGATCGAATATTTTTTGCCAAGGATAGTATAAACTATGGATCGATGTGATATGTAAATTATATTGCATACCTATGAAATACTTGCTAGTAATCGAAATCGTTAAATTTCTAGGGGCACTCTATAAGCAAGAACAAGTAGATACGCATATCGAAATTCGAGTAGTGTTCCTTTCACGTTCGCGGTGGAGATGCATTGAAATGATAGAATTCCAATCTCTCTCCCTTCTTTAACGGATTTCATCTCGACGTGTCTCAATGCATGGATCCTATGGAGGAAAAAAGGAATCGAACTGTCAATAAATGGCTCCCAAGATGACGCTTCTCAGATTGAAAAAAATCCTCGAGAGAAATTACAGCTCAATAAATAAAAAGAAAAAAAAGTGATTGGATATGATTTTAGCAAAGAAATGAATTCGTTTCACAAGAGAGAGATTTTTTCCGTTGAGGTTGTCTTTGAAAATGGCAAAGAAAAACGCTTTTTTTTTTTTTTTTTTGCGAAAGACTGGTCGTGAAATAATAACGGTTTTCTTTTTTCTGTCGGTTCGTGAGCTATAAATAAATCAATCCACATCCAGAAAAGAGGAAAAAAAACCCTTTTTTTTCCTAAATTAAAGGACGGAAAAATCTGTGACGTTTCTGGGCGAGAAAAGAAAAATTTTAGGAGACGTGTTTGACGTCAATTGGAAGTGATCGAGCCGCTCCTTGTTTCCTGATCACGTATATTTTAATATGATGATACATTGAAAGAAAAATCTTATTTATTTCATTTCAAGAGAAAAAAACCTGTGCAGATTTTCTTCGTAATTTTTGACTAAACTCAAGGGCGGCTGAAGATTACTTGCCGTCCGGATGCAAAGTTTCATGTGCCGCCCCTAAAGACTATCCTGGTGAGTGACCGACTGACAGTGTGGTAGCCTAGGTGACCCTGGGATAAACCTGATTTTTTTAAAACAAAGCCACGCATCATTGTTCACCGTTTGAAATAAGCAATCATACGTCCCGATTTTAAAGAAACTGTCCCGTATTTTGGTTCAGGATCATTTTACCGATTAATTACGTCAGATAAATTGATCCTCATTACAGCTCTTATTGATGAGCCATCATTATCATGCCCCCACAACCTTCAGCAGATCCCCTTGGCTGGGACCTTTGCCGGGCCCTTCTATATTGAATTTATAGCCTGGAAAAAAAATAATGAGAATCGCCCCTTGATTAGAGTCGTGTCAGTTTCGCCCTCGTGGGAGAGGGGGGGGGGTGGCATGATTATTACTTACACTTATCCCTCAAAGAGGAAATATAATGAGGCATCTTTTATCAAGAAATTCGTTTCTGGTGCTCCAGAGCCGGACAAGTAGCCAAATTTGTCCTTTGAATTTATTGGACCGTTCCAGAAAAAATTGCTGGGGGCACTAAATGGACACTCCCCCCCCCCCTCGTCACTGTCCATTTCCTCAAGTTTTCTCGGCGTCTTCGTTGTCAAAGTATGGCTCAAAAGCATTATTTCATGTGAATTTTTACTATCAGAAATTATAAAAAAAAAAAAATGAGTGTCTAATTAAAGCCTAAGTTGCCGCTCCTTACAACCATCATAATTTTGATTAAACTATCGAACTATTCATTATTCAGTTGATATAGGTGATCAACATTGCTTATACCAAGGAACCATCTCATGCGGCAAAATGTGTGTGTGACTACTTCTTATATTTACTTATGTTTAATTTTACTTGTGTTGGAAATGTTCGAAGCGTGAAAAACATTGTATTATTTTTTTCGCTCTTTACAGTGTTCAAATGTGACAGTGACGTCGAAATTGAAACTCCTTAAACAAAATTGGTACTGTCATTTTTTTTGTACAGACAGACAGACATGACCGCTGACCGCCCAGTGGTTTGCGCTCTTTCCCAAAGCGATGAGCGGTCTCGGAGAGAAGACAAAGTAGAAGTAGACAAAGTAAAGAAGTTATGTTGAGACAGGAATAAAAAGGATAGAGAAATATAGTAAGTTTACAATGGTTTCTCTATACAGAACACCCTGCAAGTCCTGATTCGGCCTTTATCTTATTAATCGTTCGTCGTTGAGGAATGATTCTGATTTGATAGCAATAGTATCAAATATTGAGCATTAATAGCGAATGTAAACGCAGTAGAACGAATTAACTCAAGTGAAGTTCAATTGCAGTACTTCAGTTATACTCAGTATTATGATTCAGTGTGAACTTGTGTATTTATGTGTGTGATGCGTTTGTGCCTGCATGACATAGTGGCAAGATGACTTTTTAGAAGTGGGATATTGATCACGACCTTGGACTTGGATTGGATTCAATTTAGATCAGAACTACATTCTGCATAGGAGTTCACTGTGAACCACGAGTAAAAAAAAACTGAGAAAAATCGCAGAGAAATTACGCGCATCGCTATAACTTTTCGCATCGCTTGAGCGGGCATTCACTACGAAGAATGTTCCGGAGGATTTCAAATCGGAAATCCGGTTAAATCTGTTAGGTAAAAGGGCTGTGAATTTATTAGTCTATGTAGGTGAGAAGAAAAGAAGATTTGAAAGATTATGTGAAAATAAAAGAAATGGTGTTGAAGAATTCCAACCTACACCGTTGGTATGCGTAGAGCAAGTTAAGAAAAGCGAAACGTGAGGCCAACTTCCTTCCCCAAGTCTCTGATTTGAACTCCTTGAAGACATCTTGATCGAGATCAAATCTATAATAAATTAGATTAGGAAGTCCTGAACCACATCAATGTAAAACAAGGCGAGGGTTGATCCAAGCCAGTGGAATTAGGAAAGGAATGTGATTTTTTTTTTGTCACATGAAAGATTTTTTTTTCTGGAAGCAGTACAGAGTTTGAGAGGAGATACCAACTACAAAGAAATTACACTGATGACAAGTATAGAATGCAGAGATTCTGGAACGAGGCATACATTCTCCGCGACGAATTGCTCCCTAACTTTTAAGAAGGGGGATGCACTCCTTGACAGAAGAAAAACTGACAAGAGAGAGAGAGAGAGAGAAGGGATGGGAAGTTGGATACTTCTCATGTAATAGATACGGGTCATATTGGGAAAGAAACATGGGACTGCCATAAACACAAACAAGTTTTATCGAGTGAGAAAGTTCAGAATTCAAACCAGGCGTCATTGAAACATTACAGCGAGACATGACATTAGAGTAAGCATACAAGCAACAACTTGTCTGTCGGCCACCGCAAGAATATTGACTCGATGATGTACGTGAAGAACGTCATGGTGTTGGGGGGGGGGGTAAAGAAATAAAAGCAATGATAGATACCAGCTGTCTCACGAAAAACAGTGATTGGGGTTGACCGTAGAGCCGGTATTTAAGAATGTTATCAGATGGGAGGTCGTTAAAAAAAAAGGCTGACATTGAAATTGACGATGTTCTAGGACAGAAAATGACCATTTTAGTAGTCGGTGATAATACTCAAAATTTTTTATGACTTAGTAATAGGGCAGTCGTTTATAAATTTATCGCATGTTGCTTGGACACAATTTGGAAAAGATTACATGTCCATTGCACAGATGCCGATTCGGTTCAACGGTCGTTTGCAGGACGATTACTCACTCTAGAGCGATTGTTTAGTGGTACCGAAAACAAAACCAACTTGCAGGAGGCACAAGGTAATCTGAACCAGAATATTCAGAACTGAACCAGATCAGTTCAGAAGAGATAGGGATAAGAAGTCGTTTTTAAAGAGTTATCTTGCAACGCAAGTGAGGAAGAGGTTGACGCAGAGCCGCTCTTACCTGATGAGGGCTAGAGGTGTCTTAACAATTTTGGGGCCCTTCTAGCTCCGATTTTGTATATTATGTGAGGAAATAGAAATCGGCATCCTAAAATTCATACATTATTACAAAATATACAGGAACGTTAAAAAATATCTCACTAAAAAAATATAAACATAATTCAATGTAAATTAACTAAAAAGTTAATGAAAATTTGGAATCGCAGAAAATTCTAAGTTTGTGAAAGAAATAATTCCAAAACCAATTGAAATTAGGACCTAACAAAAGAAATCATCCGAGAGCTAATGAAAAATCTAAATCTATGAATTGAAAAAAAGAAAAAATAATAACTTATAGAGTTAATTACAAAGCACATCCATGATAATTCAGAAAAAATAACAACGGAGTCGAGGCAAGATGTGCTACGCGCTTTTAGAGTTTTAAAGTAAAAGGAAAGAAGAACTTTTCTAATAAGTAGAACTTCTCTATATGGAAGAAAGATTCGCGAACAACGAATAGCCGTGGATTATTGCGGAGCGAAGAGCAAAATGAAATCGGTTGCCGGCGGTTTTCCTAAGGACTTTGGATGATAATGGACAGTTACTCATCGAGACCCAGTAGTTGGTTCCCAAGACGAGTTCTAATCTCGGTTCGAGACGATATCCATAAGAAGAGTAGCCGTGGTGATAGGGCATCCTTTTTTTTCATTGCGTAAATGAAATGGAAACTCGAAAATTCACTTTAATCGTTTATGTACCCAGGGAGCAGTATGGCTAACACCTTGCACCGCAATTTGCTGATGAACCGTTGATCCGAGAGGCATACTTCCAATTAGAAAAAAATAGCTAACTTTTACCGGCTATTCATAATTTAAGGAACACTTCGGAATTAATTCCCCCTTTCAAAGCATGCCCCCTCCCTTTTAAGTAGCTCGTCAGTTTAAATTGCTTAAAATTGGCCTGCTTTGCTGTTTAAGTATGTGATTGGCAACCAAGGAGGGACGACGACGAATATATTGTAAAGTGAGTAAGAATGATGTATCGAGTATTCAATCATTGTTCCGAGATTCTTCTTAATCCTTT
Organism: Pholcus phalangioides; assembly: GCF_987345545.1. NCBI lineage: Eukaryota > Metazoa > Arthropoda > Arachnida > Araneae > Pholcidae > Pholcus > Pholcus phalangioides. The sequence goes on from NW_028301614.1 coordinate 14,675,543, forward strand.
TTAATGATTGTTAGAATCGTCCTAAAGCATGGATTCGACAATGTGTCTCAGTCTTTCAATGGGAACGCTGTCTGCTACTACAACTACATCATTCACCGTCAATATATATGCATATATATATTTTTTGTCTAATATTGAAATTTATTCCTTTAGTATCTCCCCCTTTACGGGGCAGAGAAGAAATCACTGAATCCCCCCCCCCTTTAGAATGCCATACCTTTTCTCTGCCGTATCTTTCCAGATATGAAAATACGTGATTTAATGAAAATAATAATAGCGATGACTCGACCGTCAAAACTTTCTTCCTTACCACGATGAGAAAACAACTTCTTTACCAACTTTCATGCTCTTGTCATCAAGTGCAAAACCTTATACTATCTCATTCAAAACAGTCAGCTCACATTATCCCCATTTTTGAACCTTTTTTTTCTATGAATATTTTAAAAATTATTTTAAATTGCAGAAATATTGTTGGAAAGTAAGAATTCAATAAATACGTGAGACTAAAAAGACGCGTGGGTATCTCAATATATATTTTCTTATTTACATTCTTCCTATGTATCAGTGGATAGATCGGAGGATCACAGAGATTTCGGAGGATTCCCCTCTCATTGGGGAAAAAACGTTAATAATGACAACACCCTGACCTAGTCTTAGGACCATGCGGGAAAATTTCACTGAAAGCCGACGCTCCAATCCTGACTACATAACTGACGACACTCAAGGGAGTTCAGGCAAAGCTTGGTAGACAATAACTTTTAGACTGTTTCTATCTGGGAGGTTTTGGTACAGAATCCCGGATGTATAGTCAGCAGTGGAAGATAAAGAGACTAAAATCTTATTTTCCGATACAGATTTCTAGTCACTGGAGCAAACCTGAGGTCACCAGTCTGTTCCGTAGTCTTAAATGTCAGATCATCATCCGAGAATGCCCCAAGCTCAAAGGGACACCACTTGGAGGTATAGAAGCTAGAAATGAATTACCTTTTGGGTTTGATAATACGATTGAATAATCGATCATCATCATCCCCCCCTCCCCCACCTTTCCGCTTGGTCGGAAATTCTGAATGAAAAAAAAATTAACCAATGGACGATAACATTAAATAAGCTTGACAACTGTAGGAGAGACGTATTACTTTTTGCAGATTATGACAGTTCTATACTTTACAAACAGCTACTATACCATTAACATTGACAACTTATCTCCGATGGGTTCGAATAACTTTTTTCATAACTAGAGCCCGGATTATATGCAAATGTATACGTGCATATGCATTTGCAAATTTTGACCTTTTTCAGTATTAGGGGAGAGCGGGGTAATGCCGAACACTTAAGGGAAATCCCTAATTACTCAATTATTTTCTATAGCTCATGAAAAAATTTACTGTATGTAAAGACCCTGTTTTTCATTATACAAATACAAATACAACGCCACAACAGGCAAAATGCCCAACGAGGTGGCTGAGAAAAAGATGGCCATAAAAATATGGATGTTACCATAAAATTATGGATTACCTACTAAAAAACCACAAAAAATTTGACTTACATGGTTAAAGTTTTCATAATTTTTTTTTGTAAGAGCTTACATGCCCCGTTCGGTATTGCCCCGATCCCCGTGGGTTGGGCAATACCGAACGGGGTCAGCTAAGTAAGGAATGTAGCTTCCATTATGTAGTTTTTATGAAATTTATTAATTTAATTAATTAAATGACATAATCAAATCTAGAATCGATTGTCCCTGTGAAAATATACAACTAAGGTGAACATAAAAAAACTAGTAATTATTTTTAATCGATATGAATACCTTTCATGTTCTAAAAATTTAAGTACCCTTTGCATCTATGTTCTTAAAAAATAGCAAAAATAACATTAACAGCAGAGTTGAAACTGGCTTAGAACCTAACACTGCCTACTAAAATAACAAATAAAATTTTCTGTAGTCTCTGCACTACTGCACTGAACAAAGTGTTCAGAATTGCCCTAAACGACACCTCGTGGCAAGTTCACAATCTAACCTCAAAATGTACTCAGCAAACACACTTTCTACCAACTGAAATGTTTCGATGAGGTTGTTAATTGAAATGTTAGTTTTCTTCACATTTATTAATATTTTTAAACATAAGCAACATCACTGATCGAATCTATCATCTTAGATTGAAATTTGAACAAAATTTCCGGTAAATTTAAATAATTCATTGATGATTTATCATATTTACCAATACGAGCTAGTAATTACACATAATCACCGATTAATGTGAAAAAAACAAAATTTATTAAACTTATAAAAATGGTTGGTAACTGGATAATGCATAATAGCCGGTGATTATGCATAGGGTTGTTAATAAATGGAATAGCTTACCCCCGGAGGTAATAAATTGTAACACAACTGACACGTTCAAAAAGAAATACGATAAACATGTTGGGGTAGATCGAGAAGCTATCCATACTTAGAATCAGACAACCATAAGTATTCTTTATGGGCATTGTATAATATTTCGTCATATGTATATATTTGTTTATAATTTTTGTAATTGCATTTTTAATTGGGTTGCTGTATTTTTGAAATATATGACATCCATATTTTTATGGGCATCTTTTGCCTGTTGTGGCGTTGTATTTGTATAATAACCGGATTTATTAAATTCTCGGAACATATATAGCGGTTCTTGTGATGTCAATTGTCATTCTTCATGGTGGGGCTATCGAGAGACGGATCTAAGAGGGCTCGCGATTCAGGAATTTCTCACCAGCAGGAACTTGTTTCTGTTTAATTCTAGACGGACAAGACCTACCTACGAATTTTATGACGCAAAAGGATGGCCAGATCATACTTTTACCACGTCAGAAAATATTTGCAGGCGTTCCGATTGGTCAGTAGGTACGGAAGATTCGTATAGTGCGCACAAATATATCCACCTGCAACTCAATATTACGCCTAGATATCAAAAACCCACGAAGTATAGAACTACCGCAAGACGATTAGCAAAGATCGGGGGGGGGGGGGTCCATTACGCTCACGTCGTTATAAAACGAGGTCGTTAGTGATGTCACGCCCTTAACGCAAATTCTCAACGAGCCCCATAACGCAAATCTCAACGATCATCGTCAAAAACTTGATTTTTCTCAGCAACCCGCGGTATGTCGTTATCTATTTTACGAAAAACTCTCTGGGCCGAGAGTAGCATTAGGTCTGAAAGGAATGGACCAATCACATAATTTTCTCCGCTGCTGATAATCATCACGTGCGTTATTATTGTGTTTTTATTTATTTTGTGCACGTTTGTGTGTGTCGATTGTCCCCAATTTTCGTAAGCTACATTTTTTTTTAATTCATCCCGATTTCTTTTTATTTTCGTCAAATATTTGAAAAGAGGTAGGCTATGCACGCACATGATACTGGCACGGGGAAATTTTCTAAATTATTACGTTTAAAAATGATGTTCCATTGAAGTGATATGTTACATGAATTTTCAAAACGACTAGCAAAAATATCACCATGATATATTCCCACGTTTTTACATATTTGTCTACCGTGGATATTAAGCTAAAAACAAGAACAAGTAACCTTCAATTTACATCATTAATTAGACTATTGGTTTTCTTGTTTCACACAACAAAAATGAAGTGCCACCAAATTTACTGTTGTTGACATCTCTTTTATACTCCGATCAGAAAATGCACTCAAGGATTAAAAAAAAATTTATTTGTTGATTAATAAAATTTACTTCGATTTTTTATAGTGTATTTAGTGCGCAGAGTATACTGTGTGTGTGTAAGGGTGTTTACTGCATTACACTTCTGTGTACTGCACGGAAAGCGAGAGATTACCAGTTAAATAATATTCTTATATTGAGATGAGTTTAACTTAAGAATAAAGGCATTTCCATGCAAGATTTTTTAAAAAAATATTTATTTAGAGTATTATTATTGTGTAGAGATACATTATATTATTTATGTAGAGATTTATCTTAGTACCGAGTTTAATTATAACGATTTATTACTGTGAATAATTTTTCCAATCAGTACGTGTAATTAGATAACATTTTAAACGATAATGTTGTCTCTGAATGATGTTACTAAATTAAGTAACGTAATTCAGAGAATTATTATTCATTATAATGAGCTTCATAAATTAATAATTAATAAATAATTTCCAATTCTACTAATTTGTCTCCGTTGCTCTAGGGCTCTCCCCTTCATAGAAAAATGTCCGCGCGAGCGGCCATGTTTATTTCCGTAACGCGAGCTTAACGAGTGCTTTCCAGTTCCGTTATCTATCGCTTCGAATAGCGATGACGATAACGAAAATCGCTAGTAACGATGTGAAAAAAATCATCCTTTGGCGATGGTGAAGTAAATCTATCCCACAATGCACCGCAAACCCCAAACACGTTTGAAATGCGGGCATAACGACATGAGCGTAATAGACACCCCACGCCATGGCCCCCACATCCTAGAGCAGGGCCCCTAGGCTGGGATCTTTTGCAGACCCCTCCCCCCGAACACACACGGGCCCCTTTATGATGAATTTAATCGTGAAAAAGCAAAAAAATGGTGAAAATCGTCCCGGGCCCCGGGCTGGAGCCTTGTCAGCCCACCCCTTGTGGGGGGCCATGCCCCACGCTCACGTCGTTACACAACGAGGTCGCGGGGCTAACGAGAAAGAGAGGGCTACGGCACTCGACAGTCACGTGACCAACTGGGTCCTAGCTCCTTCACGTTGCAGCTGAAAGGATGACATTTTTTTCAGTTCTTCCAACGTGCGATCCAAGAATGAAGCTGAATGAATATTATTTCGTTGCGAATTTATAGTTCCTGAGAAACATCCAAATACATGGTAAGTGTTAAATACCTTTTCAACCATCTTTATTGATATTAAATCTAAAACAGAGTTGTCTGTATAAAGTAAAGCAAATTGTGTATATCGCAACACGTGCTAAAGTGATCATGTTTCTGGCGTGGAGAAATTTCATGATTTAACTATTTAGTAGTGTATACAAAATAATTAAGCTTGCGATGATAATTAAGGAGTTCTCAGTGTAGAGATACTTTACTTTTTTTGTCGTTTTCATTGCTGAATATTTATCTGTGAAAAGAGTGCAAATATGTAGTCAGGGTTTTGAATCAATTTCTATTTTTATTTATTTTGCATTCGGCTTGCACACTCGTTTTTTTTAATAGTTACTAAAGTAAAGTAAGTGTTATATATTTTTTCAACTCATCAGAAAAAGCGTTGATACACATGGATGGTACAAATTTCAGAAAAGTTTTGCCTATGATGAGTATAATGTAAATAAAATGCATATAGGTACTCATGATGTAAATAACTCAAAATAATGTAAATAAATTATGGCTATGATATGAGCATAATGCAAACAAAATTTTATGAGATAAGGGGTTTATGAATTTAAAGATTAATCATGCACTAAATAAAGCAATTTCTTTCTTGGAACGAAACATTTTATTAGCATTGCGTATAAATTTTTTTTTACTATTGCATATTTCAATGAAATAATCAATTTTCCTTTAAATTTTATATTGTTTAACAGTTTTTTTTTCTTCTGTTTATAGATATATTGCAATGTCTAAAGTGATGTAGTGTGGCAGGTTGCTGATTACCGTTCGGAAGAACATACCACAACATTTTGTTTGCCAAAAGAGGAGCCTCTTAGGTCCCAATAAAGTAAGCAAATAAATAAAGTAATTTTCTTTCAAATTCAATATTAGCTCATTTTTCCCCTCTGTTTATCTATATAGAGTTGATCCCGCTTATTAATGTTTTCCTTCTTAGTAGAGCTTGTTTTCGTTGTCTCAACTCTAAGTAATTCTTATTAAGATTTCCAGTTTAAAGCGTTTTCCCACTTACGTGTTTCCATGATGGTTTTTTGAAAATGTTATTAATGAATCCACTGTATATATTACAATATACGTATATTTCATGCACACGAGAACTTGATCAACTCTTCAATTAAACGTCCTGTAAAAATTACATAAAAGTATTATAATCATACAGATTTCAGGTACACATATGTCAAAGGAACCTTTAATGATGGATAACTCAAGAAAGGTTGAAAACCGCTGCAATATTGGCTAAAACGTTTTATGTTTATCTATGCATACATACAGTAGACTCGACTATCCGGCCTAGTTTAAAAAGAATGCATTAATGAATTACAAAATATTCACATTTGTGAAATCATTAATGAACAGTAAAAAATAAGTTTAAATAACTATATAAGAACTTGGCCTATGTTTAACATTTATTTTTTGTTCATTTATGAGTGTGTGTTTGTACTGTACAACAGTGTTTCCCGAACTTTTTGATGTTGTGTCCCCCCTCCCCCAGTGAAAGTCAAGGTCCCACAGACTCCCTGTAGTAAAGGTCAATTTCCACGCTCTCCCCATGAAATCTAAAATGATTAATAGTGATAATTTTTTATTTACGTACCATAAGAAATTAAAGTAGTAAATTACAATTTCACAACACAACATGTGCTCCTCATGCTATAATAGTAAATAGATAGTCCTGAAATCCATGGGGGGGGGGGGAGGTATGTTAAGAAAGTAGAAATTGATTTAAAAACCTGATTGCATTTTAGTTCATATATTTGTTTAAGCACTAAAGTTTTCAATAAATGTTATTCAAATCATCAAGAAAAACGTTGATACAAACGTTACAAAACAAATTTCTAATTCTTCTTGGGTACTTTGCATGTTTAAAAATAGTAATTTTCTCTTTGCCTTCTGCCTCTTGAGCAATGACTGTGAGGAGTAAACTGTATATAAAATTTTGCGAGATGGCGAGGGGGGGGGGATTATGAATTTAAAAGGTAATGAAAGCAATTGTTTCTTTGAACAAGACATTGTGCACCTTTTTTGCTGCTATTGCATATTTCAATAAAGTGAATTTAAAGGAAAAATGCTTATTGGCTAACAGATTTTTTTCTGTTTCCAGATATATTCAAATGCCCAAGCGATGTAGTGTGGCAGGTTGTAGATCTAATTACCATTCAGAAGAACATACCACGACGTTTTGTTTGCCAAAAGAGGAGCCTCTCAGGTCCCAATGGCTTCGGAAAATTCCAACTGACCTGCAAGGGTTGAAGGATCCACGAGTATGTATTAAGCATTTTGAAGAAAGCTGTATAATCAGGACTGGTCGATGTATTGTTAATGGTGAGGTAAAGTTTTTCCCTCGAAAAATTCCAAAATACGAAGACAATGCTGTTCCAACAATTTTTGAGAATTTACCAGAATATCTGAATTCTAAGTCAACATCATCGCGTAGGCTCGCAGATGTTGAACAAGAAAATATCAATCTTGCTGTTGAACTAAGTTTGCAAGAAAAAAAGAATTTTGAAATTTCCAATGCAATTATAAGCCAAAGCAAAACTAATCTGTTCCAAGTCTATTCTGAAAGATGTCATGTTTTATGTAGAATCATGTTCATCACCCGATTCCGACAATGCGTTTGAAATTGCTGTAAATTTATTGAAATCTTTACAGATGTATAACGATTCGATAAAATTGCAATTTCTTGTGGAGCAACTAATATTGTTAAAAACTGAAAAAAATGGCAGGAGATATACAAATCAAACTATTATATTTGCTTCTTGTTTGTATATTCATTTCAAACATATATATAACATACTTATGAAATCTGGAGTTTTATGCCTTCCCCACTCTAGAAATTTACAAAATTTGATTGGTAGTTTCTCTCTCAATTCAGCCACATTAGAGGGAAGTTTAGCATATTTGAAATCAAGACTGAAATTTTTGAAACCACATGAATTTTTGATCAATTTGCACATAGACGAAATTTATATTCAGCAAGATTTGTCTTTCAAAGGAGGATCCATTTATGGCCAAAGTGCTTTTGATCCCGAGAAAGTTGCAAAAACAGCTCAAGTCTTTATGATTTCTTCATTACTCTCAAAATATAAAGATGTAATTAACATTGTACCAGTTCAAAATTTGACAAGTCAGCAGTTAAAAGATATGTGTATGTCTGCTATTATATCTCTAAAGAAGCTTGGTTTTCAAGTGCTTTCAGTAATATCAGACAATAACAATGTAAACCGCAAAGCTTTTGAACTGTTTTCTGGTAATAACATTTTACATTCAAGTGTGCCACATCCTTGTGATGCAAATAGGCAGCTTTTCTTCATTTTTGACACAGTTCACATTCTAAAATGTGTTCGTAACAATTGGCAAGCTAAACGAGATGGGGGTAGATCAATCAAATTTCCTAACATTGAAAAACCTGATGAAGTAATTACCGCCTTGTTCAAACATCTAGAACTAATGTATGATATTGAAAAAAATTCACTTGTAAAGTATGGAAACTTACTTAGCTTGAAAGCTTTATACCCCTCTGGAATACAAAAGCAAAATGTGAATTTAGCTCTGAGAATTTTTTCAGAGAAAAATGTTATTGCTCTGAAGCATGTAGCTAAAAATCATCCAAACATATTTGGTGATGTCGAGGGAACCTGTTTTTTTATAGATATTATTGTGAAATTATGGAAAGTGTGTAATGTTAAGAGTGTGTTTGAAGAAAGAAGGTTCAACGATGAGTTCAGAGAAGCCATTGCAAAAGATTCTAAACACCAAATACAGTTATTAGTGAAAATAGCTTTGTGGTTGAAAGTTTGGAGGCAGTCTGTGCCCATTTCAGAAGCATTGTCTGCTCAGGCCCTTATCACAACCATTGATGCTTTTCTGGCATTGATTCCATACATTTTTTATAATTATAGGGTAGATTATATTTTGTTGAGCAAATTCCAAAATGACAATTTGGAAGGGCGCTTTGGCATGTACCACCAAATGAGTGGATCAAATTACTATATCAGTTTCGTTCAAGTCTTGGAGAATGAGAGAAAAATACGGTTCAAAAATAATATTCTTCTATCAACTCAAAATGAAAACTTACCTTTGAAAACACTTCTTCCATCAAATGAACATCATGATAATGTTGTAGCGGTGATTGATTATCAAGACATATTAGACATTGAATTTTCTTTTTCTATGATACCAGAAAATGTTTTACCTATTATAACATACATTGGTGGATATGTGGCCAAAAATGTTCTATCAAAACAAAAGTGTGATGTATGAAATCAGTGGTTACGAAGTTCTACAGATGTTACCGTTGACTTCGTATCTACTGATTCACTTGATATATATGAATTTTTGGCAGACCTAAATAGGAAAAAATTGACATTGCCAACTGAGAATGTTATCGTTACTGTTTCCGTTGTGTGGTTCGTAATGTATAATATTGTGAAGGGTCACAAAAATAAATTTTTATCGACTAGCGCACAACTGTCTGTTCTCTTCAAGTTGGCAAGCATCATTTTGAAGAGAATTGACAGCATCTCATTTAATGATGTATGTCATTGTAACATTGCAAGCAGCCTTGTTGATAAATTAGAAACCATTTGTTTGATAACTGCAAAAATTTTTATCGCAAATTTTGTAAAATACTTCAATGATCAGTTGACCAAAAGTAATGAGAAAGAATGTGTTAGAAAGATAAGAAAACTGAAATAGCAATTATTTAAAAGCGAATATATATCGGCCATTGTTATATCAACAAATATATATGCTTGTCCAGCAGAATCTAACAGTTTCAAGAGTAGAAAATAATTTGGAATTCCCAAATATAGAACTGCTTTGAGATAGGTTTACCTTTGTGAGTTATTTAAGACGTCAAGGTAAATAATACTCCCAAAATTATTGTATTTCTAAATTTAGTTTTCGTTAGAAATTAAAACTTTTCATAAGTGATAGTTGATGTTTTCTCACTGTTATGCATAAAAAATAAGGCAGCAGGAAAATTTGAGCAACTGTATTGCAATACTGTCATTGACAGCTTTGGTAGCTTCCAAATTCTCGTTTTTTGTATCTTGTATATATAATATATAATTACCCTAATATGTTACAACGCTGTTGTGCACATTTGTAGTATTTTGTAGCTTCAATATTTTTTGGTGGTATTTCTTTCTCTTACAAAACTCCAGTTTTGTGATGAATTGTGCATGAAATGATAAATAAAAATTTTATACTTTTGCATGTCTGAATTTTTTTTCTCCTATTTCAATATTTCTTCATACTGAAAATAAGTAGTTTACAATTTTTTTTTAATAATTAGATGAAAGTTCTATTTTACTACATAGAATGATAGATCTTGTATAGCTAATGCAAATAAACTTAGTTTCAGAATGTGAGTGCTATATAGATTGTCATTTGCTGGTTATGAAAATGAAATGGATTACAATACTTTGTGAATCTGAACAAAATTTAATTGAAGGGTTTTTCAGATATCTTTATATTTTTAAAGAGAGTGTGAAGTTTAAAGCAGGTAAATTGGTGCAGTGTTTTTTCAACGGTTTGTTATCCCAATTTTTAGGGTAAAATAAAAATCTTCGTAGCAGTTTTTATTCTTCCAGTGTTTATAATTTTCCAAAAAAAAAGTGTGTGTGTGGGGGGGGGGGGAAGTATTATGCACACATGTTTTTGCAACACTCAAAAAATAATTACATTCATTGTATATAATTGTCGTGTGTGTTAACTATTTCTAAAAGGTAAATGAAAAGGATTATCAGGAGCGTTGAACTGTAAAAGCATACAAGTTATAAAATTTAATTAAATCTGTACAGCCCTCACAAGAGGGGCTGACAGGGGGTCCAGGACAATTTTTTTGTTTATTTTATAAATTCACTATAAAAGGGCCAGTGAAAGATAGCCTAGGGGCCTTTCTCCAGGATGTGGGGGGGGAATGAGATTTTTATATACAGTAATTATCTAGTGAGAAGAAAATAATACTATACAAATTTGAGATGAAATGGCATTCAAATTTGTGTAAAAAGAATTTTGTGGAAGCAGCTTTTAATATTCCGTTAAAGTTAAATCATTGTTTTTTTTATAAACTGTTCGGTGCATAACATGCCATATATTACAAACAGAATGCGTATTTATGTACTGCGAAAGATCGCAGGGAACATTCGAAGAACTTGGTTATTGCAGTGGATGTGTTCCAAGAAAGCCATGCTACGGGTGCGCTTGAGGGACAGGGAAGAAAGTTAGGACCCAGTTGGTCACGTGATCATCGTTTCTGCTCCGAGTGCCATAGCCCTGTCTTTCTCGTTAGCCCCGACTAAGACGCCTTCATATCATGTGTATTAAGGAGTTCTAGCCCCGACGAGGTCGTTAGTGACGTCACGCCCATAACGCAAATCTCAACGATCATCGTTAAAAACTTCATTTTTCTCAGCAGCCGGCGGTACATCGTTATCGATTTTACGAAAAACTGCCTGGTCCAAGAGTTGTGTCAGCGCCGAAAGGGATGGACCAATCGGATAATTTTCTCCGCTGCTGATAATCATCATCACTATCAACGAATGTTGAAAAACACGTGCGTTATTATTGTATTTTTATTTATTTGTGCGTGTTGGGGGTTGGACCTAATTTTCTCGTAAGCTACATTTTTTTTTTTATTGCATCCGGATTCTTTCTATTTTCGTCAAATATTTGAGAAAGGGGTTGGCTATGCACGCAGATCAATTTGATGGCACGGGGAAATTTTCTAAATTATTACGTTTAAAAAATTATGTTCTATTGAAGTTCAATGATGTTATGAATTTTCAAAACGACTAGAGCAAAAATATCACCATCATTCCCATGTTTTTACATATTCTACCGTCTTGATATTAAGACAAAATCAAGAACAAGTAACCTTTTATTTACATCATTAATTAGACAATTGGTTTCCTTATTTCACACATGAAAATGAAATGCCACCAAATTTACAGACTCCTATCAGAAAATGCACTCAAGGATTAGAAAAAAATTGTTGATTAATAAAATTTACTTCGATTTTTTTATAGTGTGTGAGTAAAAGAGTGTTTACTGCATTATACGCCTATGTACTGCACAGAAAGTAGCAATACAATTATTTTAACACTATCAGTGATATTACAAAATATCGATGTTATTGAACGAATTAAGGGAAAAATCTGGAGATGTTTAAAAATATATTCACGTCGATTTTGAACGAGATGTGAAAAAATATTGTAGCGAATTTCAAAATACCTTGAAAACATATCGCGATAGAGAGAGAAAGGTTTACCAGTTAAATAATATTCTTATATTGAGATGAGTTTAAGATAAAGGCATTTTTATGCAAGATTTGAAAAAAAATAAATAACGTTGTAGAGTGATTTATCTTTGTACCGAGTACAATAATTTATAACGATTTATCGCTATGAATAATTTTTTCCAATCAGTATGTGTACAGATAACATTTTAAACGATAATGCTGTCTTTGAATCATGTTACTAAATTAAGAAACATAATTCAGAGAATTAATATTCATTATAATAAAAAACTTGATAAATTAATAATGAATGAATAATTTCCAATTCTAACTAATTTGTCTCCGTTGCTCTCACCTTCATCGAAAAATATACGCGCTAGCGGCCATGTTTATTTCCGTAACGCGAGCTTAACGAGTGGTCTCCTGTTCCCGTTAGCTAACGTTTCACGTAGCGATGGCGATAACGAAAATCGCTAGTAACGATGTGAGGAAAATCAACCTTTAGCGATGATGACGTAAATCTATCCCACAATGCACCGCAAACCCCAAACACGTTTGAAACGCTGGCATAACGACATCAGCGTAATAGATTCCCAGGTTAATGCATGCTTTGATGCCTCAATGCAGCTGCTGAAAGAACGATGTATCCAGGTGCTGGGCTATGCACAACCGCGCATTGCTAAAAACCGCGATTCTCTGAAATAGTGGACGGATGAGTTAACAGCTTCACGCAGGCAACTCCGTAAACTAGAGCGTCGTTTCATTTTAAGGCCAAGGGTGATGATAGAGTACAGGCGAAGAAGGAGTTTAGAAAATTCAGAGCAGGGAATATTGAGGCCGTAAACAAGGCAAAAACGACTAGTTGGATTGCCTTCTGCAGAGGAGAAAGCCGCCCATTTGGACAAGCATACAAATCTATGTTCAAAACGAAGCGTCTACCACGACAGGTAGGTTGATTGATGTCCGATCGTCCACATACTGGTGCGATGATGCTGGAAGCGGCCCAAGCACAATTGGAGGAGATTTTTCCGAACCTCCCGGATACTATAAATTTGACTCCATACACGCCATCTACGATTATGACGGACCCACCATTCACTTACACGGAGATCAATCAAATAGTCAGAAGAGACTGAACAATAAATGAGCTCCGGGTATCGATAACATAAATATTCCTCTTTTGAAAACACTAGTCGCACCCCATGGTCATGTTATCACAGATATCTTCAATAGTTTAATCGCCCATCTGTTTACTCTCTGCAATGGGTAAAGTTCTAGAAAAATAGGTGGTGCAACGGATAACCTACTATCCATGGCCCCCACAACATCCTGTAGCGGGGCCCCTAGGCTGGGATCTTTTGCGGGCCCCGCGGTCAGACTTTTAACGGACCCCTTCTGTAGTTAATTTATAGCATGAAAAAGTAAAAAAATGATGATAACCGTCCCGGGCCCCAGGGCTAGAGCCCTGTCAGCCCCCCCCTTATGTGGGGGGCCATGCTACTATCTAGAGAAGGCAGACTGGCTTAGCCCAAGACAGTTCGGATTTCGTACAGGTGGCTCGGCAGAAAAAGCAGTAGCATCACTGATGGAGGAGATAACGACTAGACATCGACGAGGTCAAGTAACGGCCATAGTTTCCATAGACATTGGCGGTGCTTTTGATTCGGTCCGCCACGAGATAATAATCAATACTATACGAAAATTAACGATTCCTCACAACCTCATTTGTATAGTGGAGATCATGCTAAAAGATCGAACGGTTGTGATGCCAACTGATGGAGGAGACGGGGAATAGCATCAGGCCATGGGCTGTCCTCAAGGCTCATGCGGCGGTCCGCTACTAGGGTCTATCGTGCTTGACTCACTGCTGAAAAAGAATTGGGGACCGTATGTCTATGTCCAAGCTTTCGCTGATGATCTGGTTTTTGTGATTTCGGCGAGAACCCCCAACGATATTGGCAGCACTGCGGATGCTGCGTTTGACGAACTGTCGAAATGGCTAGAGCAGTGTTTCCCAACCGGGGTGCCACGAGATATTATGGAGATAAATCAAAAAAATATTACAGTCCACTTAAGGTCTTAAAATAAATCAAGTCGAATAAATTACTCTCATGCATGACAGACTTATTGGATAAGTCGCCATCTGTGGTTGCAGTGTCAGCAATGCGAGCTTTCGCCTAGTGTTGCTGTCCATGTACGGTCCCGTTCAAAGCACACGAGCTCGAGGGAAAGATGATTCATTGGCTTTGTAGTCTCATTCGGCAAGTGAGAGGACGTAGGTTTACAATTTCCCTTAAAGACAGTTGAGTTTTTTTTCTTGGATTTATCTTCCCATAGCCAGCTGTCGAAACGTTCGCAATAATAGAGGAGGGTGACATCATCTTCGGATAAGCTGAAAGACTTCAACGCTTATCAAGTGTTGAAGTATCACTTATTTTTTCAACACTTATCAAGATTGCAATAAGCAATAGATATGTACTTTCCATCTCTTTCCACTGAGAATCTCAACTGGGTTGTCTCAACATTTGATTTCGCAGACAGTGCGGAGAAAATAGATTTCATTGCTTGCCGAACCAGATGAATTCATTGATATTTGCGGTGATTCCACACTCAAAGGTAAGCTCACTAAAAGTGAGGCGTCAGTGCTTTTTTTTGACTTGGATTGAGAAAACAGTATCATAATCTAATAACTCACTTTCACCCTTTTCAACTTCATATCATTCTATGCGAGCAAGCCTTTTCTGATTATGGAGACAATAAAATACAAAGCTATAAATATACACCGCAAGGCCTTGAGAGGACGATATAGGTGTTTCGTCGCCAACTGTAAGGAGTGAAGCATCAATCAAAAGTTTTACATTAATGTTAATCGAACAAAACTCTATTGATGTATTTTCACTGAGTGATTTTTGTTGTAGTAAACTCTGTATTCAATGAAGGGTGCCCCAAATTTTGATGTTATTTCCAAGGGTGCCGCGAACGTTGGGAAACAATGGGCTAGAGGAGGACATCGTTTCAGAATGGAGGTGACTAAAACTAAATTATTATGGCCACACCCCAAGAAAAAGCGTCCCTGCATAAGAATCAATGGTGTTGGACTGGAAATATCTAAATGCATGAAATATCTTGGAATGCACATTGACCATCACTTCAAATTCAGGACGCATGTGACGAAACAAATTGATAAGGTTCAAGACACCATGCAAAAATTAAGACGCATAACAGGCCCAAAGTGGGGTATACGCCAAAAAATTTAGGAACATTTTGTACAGATCGGTTGTACAACGGCAAATTTCATCCACAAGCGCTATTTGGTATAAAAACCCGACACGAAGTCTCCGTAAATTACTGGATGTTGCCCAACTTTCCATTCTTATTTTATGTAACTGGTGCATACAGAACTACAGCCAATGATGTCCTGTATACTGCTACGGGAAACCCTCCCCCCCACTCAGCCTATATGTTGAATATGACGCACGTCGATTTGCAATCCTGCATTAGGGCAGGGAGGCTTGGATGGACGGAATTCTTATAAGACCTGATGCCTACGAAGGTAACAATAGGAGTTGGCTTCATCATCCCAGTGTGGGCTTGTTACAAAATCAAGTTCTGCTGTGGAACAATGCTCATCGGATGAAGCAATTAGTATATTCACGGACGGCTCAAAAACAGAGACATCAACGGCCTGTGCATACGTAGTTATGAATGCAGAAGGATCTGTTGAAGAGGCTTGGAGTCGACGGTTGCGTCAAGGGAACAGCATCTTTCAGGCGGAGGTTCTGGCCATACTAGCTGCAGTAGAATGGGCGATTAAGCAAAATCAGCAGACGACGATATATACTGACAGCGCGTCTAGCATTAACGCGATTCGTGATCAGCGCACTCCACATGAAAATACTCGACGAATACGCAAGCATTTATACAACCATCCGTCTATCAGTATCAAATCGGTCAAAGGCCATGCAGGAATAGCGGGGAATGAAACTGTGGACAGATTGGCCAAAGATGTTCTTAATCTCCCAACGGAAAAACAACTCTTGCTGCCACGCAGTCACATCAAATTGGTGCTAAAAAATGACCTGTTACAAAAGTGGCAACTGCTATGGGACAAGAATGCACATAAAGATGCCTACAAGATACAGAAACGCGTCCGGTGGAATGGTACCATTTGGTCTAGAGAGAATGTGATTATGATAACTGAGCACTTCCCATTATCGACGTATTTAGAACGATCACGGATATTATCGGGGTTTCGCGATGGAGGGGCCGACAGTTTAAATAAGGCGATAGTTTAAGTACAGTGGAATAAAACACGCTCTTCTCGGAAAGAATCATTCCGCGGTAAGCAGGAACAAAAAATTTTTGGCGTCCTTTCCGAAATTCCGAGTATACTGAAGCAAAATTTGCTATTTTGGCTATTTCGCGCAGAAAAATTCGAAAATACACTATTGGAGCAGGATGGCGCAAGATGTTAATTTTGGCGCAGTGCGGCGCAATTGGCGCAGAGTTCCCATCCCTGAATAAATAATACATTATTGCTCACCATAGGACTCAAATTTATGTAACTCACATTAAAATCACTAATTAGATACCATGTCAATATATGTATTATTCCCCATAGTTTGAGTCATCCAAATATTGTTGCAGACTTCTGAAACCCCTGACTGATTTGCAGCAGAATTATTATCAGCGCTATTTACGTTATATATTAACCTAGAATTCAGATCACCTGAAATACCAAGATTATTTGCACTTAACCACTTATTACCTTTTCCCTAAAAATGGACTGTTGATAAATACTTTTTTTTCAGATAGTTCTGCATACTGTTTACTGAAACATAATTATCAAAACCACATTCTGTGGGAGCTGTATAGTTACCAGTTCTCGCACCTGCTACACATTGTCATTTAAGTTACTTCCCTCATATACAATACTATTACACATGTTAGATTTGTTTTCATTATTATCTATCAGAGATTGTTTTCATTAGGACACTTTTTTTTAACATAACATTTTTTTATTCAACATAACATTAGACTCGAATAATTTTTTCTTACAATCATTTTCCTTAACATTTCTTAACATTCTGTTTACACTTATCACCATTAAGAGCAGTAAAAGAGTCATTTTCTGACTTTTTCTTAGTCCTTTTCCTATGGCTTCTCAGCCTTTTACCAACCAATTGGCGAGACACCCCGGTTATTTGTACTATTACAAGAATCAATTGTTACTTCTTTGCGTAGCGTTTTAGCCATAATATATTGACAGGGTGAGTCATTTGCAGCATTACATAGTTTAACCGCTTGTTTAAAAATTTGGTAACAAGAAACATCTGACTTATCACGTACCAAATAATTTTCAAAATCATTATTCATATCTGCCATAAGAGCTGCCAGTACACGATCATGTTCCTCCTTTTTTTAGATTGCTAGCAGCTTCTTGCCAATGTTTTGTCAATTATTGAAGTATTTTTGAACTGTCTCTCTCTCAATATACTATTAGCAACAGCAATAAGTTATTGCTGTTGCATTATTACATAATTCTGTAAACTCGTCATCTTTTACTGCTCTTACCACAGCACAGTATTTGGCCATGTCAAAAAAGACGCAAAGAGACTTACCTTGCAGGAGAAAGAAATAAAAAAGACGCGGTAACAGGCCAGCAGACAGCATAGATCTGATCGCGAAGACCCGTTAGGACTATTTTTCGACGATACAGCTCACAAAATACGCGATTTCCGAACAAAAATTAACCGTGTTTCCATATACACCGAAAAAAAAACCATACTACATTTGAGCCCCATTCATATGGGTAATAGAAAAAGTGGGTTTAAAACCCGCTTCAAGAGAAATTTCACCAATGACTACTCCCCATTTTCCTTACGAAGGAAGAAAGTCGCCAAGCGGGTGCTAGAACACTCAATGCTACCGCAATATTTGCACATATGAACGGGGCTTTGTTTTCTCATAAAATGAGGGACAGTTCTTTTAAGGGTAAAAGATTTGCTTGCAGTTGTATGCTAAAAAAGGCGTTAAATTTAAAATTCAATCATACAACGGAAATTTACATGACAATAAAAAGTGACAGATGCCTGAACTTTCGTGTTTTTAAGCATTATGTTGAAGCTCTATTGAATGGGACATTGGCTCACATTCGCGCTCTAGTTACTCACTAAAGCGTCGCCTGTAGGGATCTAATCCAGATCCTCACGATGTGAGTCCATCACGATGCTTACACGACCGCATAGAGGCGTACTCGAATGCTGCCTTATATTAGTATTTAATAATATATATGAATTGTATATATTCAATCTCCACTGAAATGTACAAATGGCGTCAATTATGCTTACACAATAATAACATGAATAATTACAGTAAATTTTGTCATTCCCGTTTTAGTGCCAGAAATGATAATAATTCGCTAAAATAAAAACACAAAAATCCTTCAATACAGCCAAATAAGTTTTTCCTCTACTGTCACGCATCAAATGGTACTTTTCCATCACTTTCTGTTTTTTTTTATTCACTTTTCAAATATCCCCCCGTCAATTTATTGGACACCCTGTACATTTGCATTGTGAAAGTGATGCTATCCATGGATTGAAACAGACATGATTGTTTCAGCTGAAAACAATGAATCATATGTGCATGACGAAGAGGATCCGGATCAAAAATATATAGTTATATGATACCAATCTCACCAAAACTCTTTATCGCTGTTTTAGAAAAAGTATTCAGAAAACTGATTGGAATGAGAAAGGAATTAAAATAAATGGAGAATTTTTCTCAACCATTTGTGTTTTGCAGACGGCATTGTTGTTGTTATCAGAAGTAATCCAGATGAACTACAAGAAATGATACAAGAACAATGATTCAGGTGAGCTTGAAAATGAATCTGCAAAAGACTAAAGTTATATTCAACCCGTTTGCGTTAAACAGGAAAATCTTACTCAACAACACAGAGATAGAAGAAGTCCGCAAGTTATCAAACCCATTTGCTGACCAATAAGATGATAAATCCGATGAATATTTTATATTTCACAATAGGATTCTCATTTCGTTTTTTTTTTTTTAATATCCTGTGTATATAATATGGCAAGTGCAAGGTAACAGATGAGATGGCATGGGGTCCCCATGCTTTGCTTTTAAAATATACTTTCATCCTAATATGTGTACATTCTCCGTCTTCACGAAACCCCGAAACTTTTCTCCAACTCCCAATCCCATCTCGTCTGTAATCACCACAAAATTTGTTAATCGCGATAGTTGTCCGGGGAAAATGTTTTGTAAATTTTTTTTCTTCTTTTTTTTGGCACAAAATAGTGTTCCAGACTCTGCCACGAAGCTGAACAACCTATTTTGAAACAACCGATTTTTGAACACCCTACATTTTTCTTGAGATACCTGAAGATACGTATGTTTATGCTAGTTGTATATGCATATAATCAAAATCAACTAACACAGATAAGAAATCAAAGTTTTCGGTTGGTGTAAGCTGACGTATATGTAATGAATATATATATTTCTTCTTCGTGATTTAATGTTGAGCATTTTATTTTACTTTTTTTTTTGTACAATCTTTTACGTATATTTCGCATTGTAATGTATTTTAAATTCCTGTTAACGTTTCTCATTGTCCTATTTTTTAAGTTTTATTATCTGGTTTTAGCAATACTGCTAGTATGCCTCGACCTCGAATAGTGTTGTGTAGAGCTTGCGACGGGAGGTTTCCCTGATCTAAGGGGATAGTAGCTGATAGTTTCAAGTGTAAGGGATGTTTGGATAGGGCAAGGTTGGAACTCGAGGTCGAAGCGTTACGGGAAAATGTTAAAGAGTTCTAGAGATCCCGGTTATAGCGGGGCCACTTGTCGTCGAGCCACCTGTTGATGAAGAAGAAATCCCCACGAACAATGACAGTTTAGAAGGTGACTGCATGGTCGTGGATGAGGTAAAGGGGAGGACAGTGATAGGGATTTAATCATCGACGATTCTCTGGTTAGGGAACAGATGGTGTGGGGAATTTCGGGTTTTCGAGCACTGTTGTCTTCCTGGAGGGAAGATTAGCAACGTTCGAGACGTTTTTCATCTCCGAAAGTTGACCTTGTAGGGGATTCTGAAGGCGGGAACGAATCAGGTAGAAGCGAATATTAATGAGTCTCTGTCAGAGTACCGGGATTTACTATTTTCCGCTAGGGAAGGGGGTTCAGATGTGGTAGTGATTACAGTGCTGCCAAGGGGTAGTAGGGGGGTGTAGGAATAAGATCCACCAATTCAATTTAAGCTTGAAGGACATTTGCTCCTCACTTAGGGTCACGTTCTTGGAGCTTCCCGCATTTACCGATAGGTGGCTTCGTTGGGATTCATCTAAATAGGAGGGGGGTGGGGTCTGGGAAGTTTACGATAGGCTTAGGTCAGGTTTTTTTTACTCCCATACCACGTAGTCGGGAATTCGGGTTAGTTAATGATAACCACAACAATAAATGTAATATTTTATCATGTGTATATATTGTGCATAATTTTTGTTAATTGCATTTTTAATTGGGTTGCTGTATTTTTGAAATATATGACATCCATATTCTTATGGGCATCTTTTTCTCAGCCATCTCGTTGGGCATTTTGCCTGTTGTGGCGTTGTATTTGTATTTGAAATTAATTAGTCGATTTGTATGCGAATTTAATCACGTGACGTCCAAAGTGTAGCTCCTTTGTGTTGCCTGTAGCCTCTGTATCATCTTGCATGTGAGTGTCCAGGTTTCAGCTCCATTACTCAGTGCTGGTAGCACACACTGGTTAAACACCTTTAATTTAGACATAATGGCATGTGAATCTTCAGAATTACAGTTTTTGCCAAAAGTGCTCCATCCAATCCTGATCTTTCTGTTTATTTCATTAATGGTTTCGTTGTCCATGGTAATTTATTGACCCAGGTATGCATAGCTTTCCACTTCTTCTATCTCTGAATGAATGAATGCCAGAACTTTGCCACTGGACTTATCCCGTTGCCGAGATCTTTTGCAGCCCAGCTTCGTGGCAGAGTCTGGAACACTATTTTGTGCCAAAAAAAAGAAGAAAAAAAATTTACAAACATTTTCCCCGGACAACTATCGCGATTAACAAATTTTGTGGTGATTACAGACGAGATGGGATTGGGAGTTGGAGAAAAGTTTCGGGGTATCGTGAAGACGGAGAATGTACACATATTAGGATGAAAGTATATTTTAAAAGCAAAGCATGGGGACCCCATGCCATCTCATCTGTTACCTTGCACTTGCCATATTATATACACAGGATATTAAAAAAAAAAAACAAAACGAAATGAGAATCCTATTGTGAAATATAAAATATTCATCGGATTTATCATCTTATTGGTCAGCAAATGGGTTTGATAACTTGCGGACTTCTTCTATCTCTGTGTTGTTGAGTAAGATTTTCCTGTTTAACGCAAACGGGTTGAATATAACTTTAGTCTTTTGCAGATTCATTTTCAAGCCCACCTGAATCATTGTTCTTGTATCATTTCTTGTAGTTCATCTGGATTACTTCTGATAACAACAACAATGCCGTCTGCAAAACACAAATGGTTGAGAAAAATTCTCCATTTATTTTAATTCCTTTCTCATCCCAATCAGTTTTCTGAATACTTTTTCTAAAACAGCGATAAAGAGTTTTGGTGAGATTAGTATCATATAACTATATATTTTTGATCCGCATCCTCTTCGTCATGCACATATGATTCATTGTTTTCAGCTGAAACAATCATGTCTGTTTCAATCCATGGATAGCATCACTTTCACAATGCAAATGTACAGGGTGTCCAATAAATTGACGGGGGATATTTGAAAAGTGAATAAAAAAAAAAAGAAAGTGATGGAAAAGCATCATTTGATGCGTGACGTTAAGAAACCAGTAAATACTCAGTGAGACAGAATTCAAAAATTAATTGCAAAATTTTGCAACAAATGGCACTGTAGTGTGAAAAAATAAAATACGATATTCTCCAATATCCATCATTTGCAGAAACAACATGATAGTGTGTTAACACAAATTAGCAGAAACCCGTGTAAATATCTCACCCAGGATTTCGAAAATAACATATTTTATGTTTCCAGACTGCAGTGCCATGTGTTAACGAACTTCGCTACAGATTTGGAAATTTTCTCTGAATCTAATTCAGGCCACTCCAGCCGAACAGTTTATCCAGGTTGCAGCGAATTTTGGATACACTATAGTAAACTTCTCTTTGTGGGCACCGACGGGACAAAAAAATTCAACCGCAAAATAGAGGAGACCGTTAATCAGGAATTTAAAATGCATACTTTTATTATACCAGGGGAAATTATTACCAGACCAGACATGTACACTGCTCAAAACAATTAGGGGAGCAAGCAAAAAAGGGAAGAAAACCGTGCGAGACAGCCACGTATTGGCATACAATGGATAGTACACGTATATCAATGCGCAATACAGAAAAAAGCCGTAAAAAAATTTGGAATTAAGCTTTAATTCCTTGAAAATATGGAAAAAACATGAAAAGATGATTTAGGGCAACAATTTGGTTACATGTAAACGATAAAAAAAAGTACTGTTTAGACATGATGCATGAGTTTTAATAGGGCGTGTGGTCTCCTCGAACAGCTAAGACTGTTGCACACCTGTTTGCCATGGATGCGATGAGGTTATCTATCAGACTTTGGGGAATACTGTTCCACTCCTCAAGAAGTGCAATCTGCAAGTCTCGGACAGTAACAGGCGGCCTTGGTCGCGCAGCAATGCGTCGTCAGGATTCAAGTCAGGAGAGCACGCTGGCCATTCCATACGCTGTATTGTTTCAGCTTCAAGCATGTTTTCCACCAGACGAGCTCTATGCGGTCGGGCATTATCATCCTGGAAAACAAAGGAATCTCCAATGGCTCCAGCGTAAGGGATGACATGAGGTCGCAGTATCTCGTCTGCATACCTTCGGGCCGTCAAAGTGCCATTCCGAATGATATGCAGGTCCGTACGTCCGCCTATGCTGATTCCACCCCATACCATCCAACCAGCTCGTCTGTATTGTGACCTTTCACGAACGAATGCGGGGTTATTTCGAGTGTCCCTGTCCCTCCATACCAGAACACGTCGGGTGTCACACTCCAGACTGAATCGGGACTCGTCTGTAAACAGCACTTGGCTCCAATCATGTTGCTCCCAATCTCGATGTTCAGCAGCCCATCTTCTTCGGGCCGCACGGTGGCGTGGGGTCAACGGAATGCAGACCATTGGCCTACGTGCATAGAGCCCTCCCTCATGAAGCGTACTGTTTGGCTGGACACCCTTCGTCCTGTTGCCAAGAGCAACCGTCTTTGCAGCTGCGTAGCATTCTCTGTTCTGTTTCGACGGGCTGTTAACCGTATATACCGGTCATCAGTTGCTGTAGTGGCGCGTGGCCGACCTTGCCCTGGTCGACGTCTAACATTTCCTGTTTCTTGGAATCGATTCCACAGCCTTGCAACAACACTTCTGGCGACTCCAACAGCGTCCGCGACACTACGTTGTGTTTGCCCGGATTCCAGTCTGCCTATAACACGCCATGCCATGGATTCTGGAAAATCACGTTGTTGAGACATCCTCAAGTCACCTTGTCTCAAAAAAAAAAATACTGCGCAATCGAATTTCACAGTTACGGCAGTAAAACAGACGTTTCTGCAACATCCCGATTTCTGCCCTTATCTCCTTTTCCTGGTTTTTGACATCATGAACTTTGATTTGCATATGAAGTTTTCTTTTTCCGTTTCCTGCTAGGCTTTAAATTATGGATGATTCATTTTATGTTACTTATCGGTATACATCTTTGCGTAATTTTGTTAAAACCATGTGCTCCTCTAATTGTTTTGAGATATTGCATCAAGGCAAAAAACTGCAGATATACATGTTCCCCAATTTTATCGTTTCACATAATTCCAAGGAAATTAAAAAATGCAATTACTGCATATTTACTAACTGAAAATTTCTGCCTTCCGGTTTCCAAGAAAGATAGATGGCCTTACTTTACGAATACGGGACATTCTACGCTATGTACACGGACAAGCAAAATATTCTGATGCAACTCACTTTTCGTGTAAAATTGCAGTGAAATGTTTCGATAGGGATATGAACTGGAAAAGTTTTTATCCGAAGATGATACGCTATTCTTACAAAGGTTGCGACTGATGGCAGATGTGAAGATGAATTCAGGAAATAATATTCAACTGTCTCTGCGAGGGGAATAAAATCTACGACCCTTCACTTGTTGGTTGCGCGTGCTAGACCACTACGCTACAAAGGCAACGTGACTGTCCATATACGGTCCCGTTCAGTGTACACGAACTGCAAGGAAAAAGGTTCGTTGCCTAAAGAAACTAGTGATCTAGGGGGTTTTATCTTTGCCAATGTTGATTGAGAATGAGCGAGTTTGACTTCGAACATTTCATATTGTAACATTCCGATGATGAAATGTAGTTTTCAGCGTTAACAACTTTCAGTTTTCAATATTATCAGTTTGATCGAAGATTAGAAGAAAAAACGCCGTATTCAATGCCAAAATTTCATATCTATAAAACTAAAGCGCCAGACATTCGACAATCTCCTTGGGACAGCAAATGTCACGATAATTGATGTAAAGATTCAGCATTTCAGTGAAAAATAAATTCCGAAGGAGTAATTTCCCATTTTCTTGTTCTTGCCAAATCCAGGAAAAATCATGAATTTCAAGAAATTTCAAGACGACGTTTTATTCAAAAAAGGAAGAAGAAATTTAATTAAAAGTTTTCGGAATCTCCGAGATTGAAATGGAGATAATTCTAGCGTGATCAGTAGATTGATTTCCAACGACATAAATATGGAAGGTAAGGAGACCGACCAAAGATCTACGCAAAGAAAACATTTGACTGTTCCAATTTCGAAAAATCTGCATTTTAATCTGAGCACATATTTTCAGTTCGGAATGCACCAAATATTAATACCAAATCCTTTTTGCATAGCGTGGTTCATTTATCGCAAATTCAACCTTAAATATCCACTAGACCAGTGATTCCCAAAGTGAGCGTTAACGCCTCATAGGGGGCGGTAGAAGCTACCGGTTTAACATACGATCCTATGGATTAGATTGCGTTGGGGGGCGATGGAAGAAAAAAATTTCTGAAGAAGGGGACGATGGGACGTAAAGGTTGGGAAACTATGCACTAGACCAGTGGTTCTCAAACGTTTTTTGTCCATGGCCCCCTTTCAACCATTTCTCATTCCTGTGGCCCCCTTGCGAACATGAATAATTTTCTACTCCCCCTTCCTTTTTCCCCCACCCCCGTTTTCCCATTAGAAGATAGTTATTCAAAAATTGTCTGAAGTATAAATATTTTTGAATTTAATTTGATTAATTTAATTTTTAATTTATGAAAATAACGAAAAAGCAAAACAAACATAATAGAATACAGTAAAAATAGAATAAATCCCTTGGGGTCACACAAAGGGTCTGTATCATCGTAATGTTACTTTTTGTGAAGTTCATTGTTTTGTGTTTTTCTCAGTTTGATTTGTATGTTTTATGTGTTGTGTCAGTCCAATTAAAAAAAAATATTTTTAATCAATGTAAACTCTGCGCACGAAATAGGTTCATGCCCTACTATGAATTTAAAAAAAAAACTAAAATGCGTGTGAAAATTTTTTTAAATATTTGTTTGAACCATTCATTCCAGAGAAATCGTACGCAGTGACAAAACTGTTCGTGTGAACATAATAATGATTCATTATCAGGATTTCAAGACCATTGGAAAATATAAATAATCAGATTTTCAAATGCGAAAATTATCAGTTTGTTGACTTCAATTTCGATACGGTGAAAATCTGACATTTCATTTGATGACAAGCTACCTTCAAGTGGCTGTTTGGTTCATAATGTGACCGCTCTCTCGCAGGCGAACGAAGCAACATGCGTGTTGGCTTAAACACAACACAATATTTCACATAACAGTCCATACTATATTTCATATGCAGGGCGCATAGGTAACGGGGCATATGGCATTTTACTGGCGAACCATTGGTCTTAGAGGCATACTTCCAGTTGGAAAAAGTACCCGAATAATGTGTAGTACTCAGATATTTGATTCATGTTGCCAGGGGTTACAGAGTTATTAAAATAAAAATGTTAACTTTTTATGCGGACACTCTGTGCCCCAAAACCCAATTGGAAAGTTGTTTCCTGGTCTCCGACAAAAAAAATCAACGTGTCTAAGTTCAAATTTTCACTGAGATATTCGAAGAAAGTTGGAGAAAAAACAGCATTAAATGAGGGGAAACCATTTTACCTAATGCGGTTTTTTCCCAAATTTCTTCAAGTTTTTGAATTCGCTTATCTCGGTGAATATTGCACTTAGAAACGTGAAAATATTTCATTTATACGAAGCACAATTTCAATTATTTGACATTTTTATTTTGATTCGAACTCCAAATCTTTGGCATTTAGACATCATTTCCAACTATCAAATCCAAGCAGTTTTTGCATATTGTGAAAACGCGTCGCTGAATTGGTTTTGCATGCGTATTATCAACACTAAAAACCATAAATTTTAGGTTGACAGATACAAAGAGACGCATTGAGCGGGTTATGGACATTTCAAAGTGAAGACTTACGTGAGAATTTATTGCACTTTTTTTAGAAATCAGCAGATGCAATGAGTCTCTAATAAACGGATTTAAATTGCTTTAAATGTAGTCATATGCCTTTTTAGAATTTTTTTTCTAATGTCCACAACATTGTTCTTGCAGGATAGGAAAATTGCATTGAAATTATTTAGGATGCAGCAGGCCAGTAGTAGGGCAGTTAAAAGGAAGCATTACAGTATGGATTAAAAAAAAAAGTGGTGTCAATGTTTGGAGGTTACCAATTTAAAGATGTGGTGTCAATCTTGAAGGAAGTCCCAATACAGGGGCGGCTGGAGCTTACCTGTCGCCCGGGTGCGAAGCCTCATGTGCCGCCCCTACTGGTGACCCTGCCAGGAGGCTGATAGGGATTCGGTGAAGGGCACCTCGAGATAAACCTGATTTTTTTTCAGAAGAAAGCCGCACATAATTGTTTACCATGTAAAATGTGCGTGACCATACGTCCCGCTTTCGAAGTAGAAAATTTTTTGTTCTAGAATCATTTTACCATTCTTAATAAATGCCAGATAACTTAATCCTTGAAAGAGCACTTATTTTTGTGAAGATGATATTTAACGGGGTAATTTTTATTAAGAAAAAATTTTCAAAGGTGTTTCTGGTATTCCAGGGGCCGGACAAGTGAAAAACCAAAATTTTCCTTTGCCTTCATTTGACTATTGTGGATCAAATTTTGAGTGAGAGTATGGGCCCCTAGGCTGGGATCTTTCGCAGGCCCCCTCCCAGTCAGATTTCTCACGGCCCCTTCTATAGTTAATTTATAGCCTGAAAAAGCCAAAAATTTATGAGAATTATCCCGGGCTCTTGTGGGGGCCATGGGTGAGGGAACCAATACGGCCCTTGTAATAGACTACAGGGGTGGCGCTTGGCCACGCGACCCATTGCGGCCACACGGGGCACCGCTTGCTAAATCCGGGGTGAATGGGTAAAAAAAAAATTCAATTTGCCAAAAAAAACCAAACTGTCGGCTCTGGGGTGGGGCGCAAAATCGGAAATGAAGGGCCGAAAAAATGTTTTGTTAGGAATTTTTCGGATAAATTGTGAGGGAGGGGCATGACACCTTCTAAGGGTAGGACTGACAGGGCTACAGCTTGAGGCCCGGGACAAAATCCTCATAACTTTTCTTTTTTCACTCTATAAATTAACTGTAGAAGGGGCCCCGTGGAAAATCGGGCATGGACCCTACGAAAGATTCCCTGACGCATGAGGTAGGGGCTATGGAGGGAGCAATAGGTAGGAGGTGCAAAAAATAAGTCCCACACGGGTACAGATTTAGTCTCGAGCCGCCAAGATAGCTTCCATTCTTGTTTCTGGTATTACAATCAGAGGCCTTGTCTATTTTCTCAACGTTTCCGTTGTTGAGGTATAGTAGGACTCTACTAAAGTCGGCATCACCCTAAAGCGTGATGTCGTGAATTTTTACTGTGTTAAATTTTGTTGTCTTAAGTAAAGTCTACGCTGCCGCCCGGGTGCGCCGCACCCCTTGCACCCTCGCTTAAGCCGTCCTTGTCCCAATACATTATCACAGCAATGTAGTTTTAAAAAATTTTAAATTTCGCGGGTATTTTTCCCCATGTATGATTTGATCTCTTGGAGTTCGTTATAACTGAATTCGACTTTATTTCTTTTCAGCAGAGGCAATAGATTGGTACCCCATTTCAATATTCATAAAAAAATACCCCAGAGAGCAATCATTCTCTATTCGATTTTTATAAATATATTCCCCATCAGACCACTCAGTGATGGCAGAAGATAGCTTTGTGCTAAACTAGATGGCTATCCGTCTGTAATTGCATGAAAACGATGGGTTTTTTACAAGCTTTCATTTTTCACCCATCTACTTCTTGGATTACATTTACTACCGACAGACCAGACACAACCCAGGCTCTGTCCCTCCCGGGATATAAGCCTTTTACCCTTGCGGGTTGGGTCGCGCTGGGGAGTACATTTACTACCAGCACTCAAAAGAATGCCAATAAATGGTCAACAAAGCTTTGTCTGTTTTCTTCATGGCAGCCCTCTTTGAATGAAAAGTCTGAACACACACAATTTTCTGTCTTTACAGTTATTCCATTTTGCTTAAACCTCTTCTATAGTTTGTGTCAGGGCCTACTGTCACCCCCAAGTCGTAAAACCACCGAAATTATATGAACCACTTTTTTTTTATTTCCTTCTTCCTCATGTTAATGTTACTTGAATGGGGGAAAATTACAAAAAAGATATTCTATGCACTTTGTTTGAAATTAAATTTTTTAGTCACTCTGACTAAAAAAATTTAATGTCACAAATTTCTTCGTGGCCCCCGTATCAGTAGCCGTGGCTCCCCTTTTGCAAGATTTTCATCCGTGGCCCCCCGGAATATCCTAGGGCCCCCGGTTGAGAACCACTGCAGTAGACTAAGACCGTCCTTATTAGATGCGAGGTCTGGTGCGAAAAGAAACTGCTGGGACAGACGTCTTTACCACTTTTGCACCCCCCAGGCCAGATTTTATATATTCTGTTGGAGAGGGAAGTGGGTATCCAAACATTCATACATTGTTATATAATACACTGAAGAGCTTCAAGGTTTTGGGTATAAGACTAAATTGAAAATATTATTAAAAGAGCTGTCGTTATAGCACTTCAGGGTACCGTTGAACCGTTTGGGGATATTTCATGTCTTTTCCGTATAATGACGGTTCCGACGAACGCAATAAAAGAAATGTTGTTGATTACCGACGAGATGAATGCGTATACAAATCAGAAGAAGACGGATACGAATTCCGTGAGGATTGATAAGATTCCCGTACCGCACGGGGTTGCAGACGGGAATTCATAGGAAGAAGTCCAAAGAATGTATGCCCAAGAGTACTTTCCAATAAGACGCTTGCCGTATACGAGAATCTTACAGCATATCCCCTAGCAACAGCATCCCCTTAGCAACTCTGCTGAAGGGGCCGCACTTGATTTCTCATGTCCCGACTTCTACTTCTGGGTCATATGAAGAACCTTTTCTCTACGGGTACGATCATAGTGCACACTGGTTTCCGATTCTGTGAGTCGGCGTCGTTACGGATTAATTAAAATATCTGAATTTCAAATTTTTAACCAATCAGCAACGAGCCGACTTGCAGAATCGGAAACCAGCATGCACTATGTGTTCGTACCCTACGATGACAGTCCCAGCGCAGATTCCGATAGAGATGCAGACATTGTTGCCAGAATTTCTCTAGGTGCTGGCACCATACGAGACGAACCTGGTGTTTTCCCCAAAGTATGACGGTGTGAAGCCAACATTACTGTTAGCGGCCACAATTTCAAGCAATTGCCGTATTTGCTACAGAAATCAGTTGCGATATCATTGAATGACGACAAGTACCAACCTCTAGGGCTTCGTTTCGAGAACTCCTTCCTCTGCATTATTGGGTGATTTGTGCTAAGTCTAGCTGCGTTCTGTCACCCTAAATAATGTTTGTATCATGAAACAATCTGCATATACACTGAAGAGCCAAAAAAACTGGTACACCTGCCTAATATCCTGTAGGGCCCCCGCGAGCACGCAGAAGTACCGCAACACGACGTGGCATGGACTCGACTAATGTCTGAAGTAGCGCTGGAGGTAATTGGCACCATGAATCCTGCAGGGCTGTCCATAAATCCGTAGGAGTAAGAGGGGGTGGAGACCTCTTCTGAACAGCACGTTGCGAGGCATCCCAGATATGTTCAATAATGTTCATGTCTGGGGATTTAGGTGGCCAGCGGAAGTGTCTAAAGTCAGAAGAGTGTTCCTGGAGCCACTTTGTAGCAATTCTGAACGTGTGGGGTGTCGCATTGTCCTGCTGAAATTGTCCAAGTCCGTCGGAATGTACAATGGACATGAATGGGTGCAGGAGATCAGACAGGATCCTTACGTACCTGTCACCTGTCAGAGTCGTATCCAGACGTATCAGGGGTCCCATATCACGCCAACTGCACACGCCCCATATCACAGAGCCTCCACCAGCTTGAACAGTCCCCTGTTGACATGTAGGGTCCATGGATTCATGAGGTTGTCTCTATACCCGTACACGTCCATCAGCTCGAAGCAATTGGAACCGAGACTCGTCAGACCAGGCAATGTGTTTCCAGTCCTCAACAGTCCAATGTCGGTGTTGTCGGGCCCCAGGCGAGGCGTGAAGCTTTGTGTCGTGCAGTCATCAAGGGTACACGAGTGGGCCTTCGGCTCCGAAAGCCCATATCGATTATGTTTCGTTGAATGGTTCGCACACTGACACTTGTTGATGGCCCAACATTGAAATCTGCAGCAATTTGCGGAAGGGTTGCACGTCTGTCACGTCTAATGATTCTCGTCAGTCGTCGTTGGTCCCGTTCTTGCATGATCTTTTTCCGGCCGCAGCGATGTCGTAGATTTAATTTTTAACCGAATTCCCGATATTCAATGGTACACTCGTGAAATGGTCGTACGTGAAAACCCAAACCTCGGAGATGCTATGTCCCATCTCTCGTGCGCCGACTATAACACCACGTTCAAACTCAATTAAATCTCGATAACCTGCCACTGTAGCAGCAGTAACCGATCTAACAATTAGGCCAGACACTTGTTGTGTTATATAGGCGTTGCCGACCCCAGCGCCGTACCCTGATTGGTTCCATATCTCTTTATTTGCATACGCATGCCTGTACCAGTTTTTTTGGCTCTTCAGTTTATACAGGGCTCTACATATTCCCCTATTTCTTTCTTTCTTTTCGAATCCGAGCATAACTCAGGTCTATCGCCATAAAAGTGATGACAACAGCACGCGGTGTTCCCAGGTGGTCACCCTCCCAAGTACTAACCGCGCCCGATGTTGCTTAACTTCGGTGATCGGACGAGAACCGGTGTTTTCAGCATGAGATGACAGTTGGCGATATATTCCCCTATTTGACTTCTTTACAGTAGGCCTATGAACAATGTTGCAATGAATTGCTATCCGATAGATGCTTTCAAAACACGGTGATTTGAAAATTTATTTTGATTTTTCAGATGTGTTTCACGAAAAAAATCACTAAAGACTCTGCCATCGGCAAAATTCCATTTTTTTTTGGTGTCTGAATAAAAAATTATGCCATTATGATTCCAAACACACCCGATACGTAGTAGTATATGCTTTATGAATGTATGTATTCATGCATGGAATTTGAATTATTCTTTCTTTTTGTTTTTGTAGCAACACTTCAAGAAATGACAGCCGAGGGTGAAATGAAAATCTCAGCCCTATTTTTTTTCGTTATTTTTCTGGCTGTGAGAATAAATTTCACGCGATCAATATTCACTTCGACATACAATTTCTATCTATGTGTATATATGTGGTGCATGAATCACGTGCGAAGTAGTATATACTAGTACGAGTATGTACGTATCTAGTATCAGAATACGATGGTTAGTTCCAGTTTCATTTTATCGAGGGAAATATATATTGGCCAAGTCTGGAAATTCAAATATTCTCCGAAAATAAAAACAACAGAAAAAAAAATTGCGATTCTGTCCAAATATTGACAGGGAAATTGTTTATGTAAGAAACAAACAAAAATTCCATCTTCCGTTTTCCTTTCTTTTTTTTTTGAAAGTGAGGATGGATATACTGTATATTATACATCGAATATAATCCAAAAAATAGTTACGCAACTGTCTATAGAAATCACGTGTTGAACGTAACGTGACAGTTTGACAGAACTGCACCCATCACGTACCAATGCAAGAGAATGGCAGTGAAAAAATACTCCTTTATATGCTTACTGGCAAAAAATATAAAAATTCTGAAATATATGAGAAAAACTTCATCCTTTTTATACCGTATACCCCGCATTAGCCAGCATGCCGGGAAATTCGAATCACAGATTTTGGAAAATTCTCAAATATCTATTATAAAAATCCATTGATTTGGCTGAATGCATAATGTGATCCTTATCAAATCTCGCTTTTCCCGGCATGCCAAAAAACGGATCAGACCCCAACATTCACAAATCTGGTGTTCCTCGAGTTTAGCGGCATGCCGGCTTACATAGGGGAATACTGTAAAAAAAAGTAAATCTTATATATAAATGTGAAAGTATGTATGTATGTATGTTCTTTATACAAATCTACAGTTTTAGACCGATCGTCGCCAGATTTTGCATATATACCAAAAAGGTCCGGGATTGAACCGTAGGCTACTTTAAAAGTTCGTCAGAGCTGGGCAAATGCCCGAAATGGGCGAAAAACTGTCGGGCAACAATGGATTTTGGGCCTCAACAATTACTTTCGGAACGTTTACTTTGGTTACCGTGGTTTCCAACAATGCGTTTCAGACGTGTATATATGCCTTTACAATGGTTTGTCAAACTTTTAATTCTGTTACTATAACAGTTTATTCCTTTATAACGGTTTGTACATTTTCGAATCCTCCCAGTAATTGAAGAAAACCCGGGAAGAGCGCCGGGTATTTCTGCTAGCCTATATACAGGGTATCCTGTAAGTGCTAATGTGGCCTTTATCTCATCAACCGCCCATCGTAAAGGTATAGTTTCAATTTAAAAAATGCTTAAAAGGCGTTTGAATAATATTCGCTGGACATGTGGCGTCACTAACAACAGAGGACAACAACTACGACGACAAAATTGGGAATAAAAATGTTCAACGCCAACTGATGAACTCAATGCTTGCCTCAAGTTATCAACGCCCTGGCACGAAGTTAAAAAATTATCATTATCCACTAACATGCGAGTTCAACTGCAAAATGACTCAGCACTGCGATCATTTTCACGTCAGTTGATCAAACTTGGCAATGGAAGAATTCCCGTAGAGACCCAAGCACTGGACTCATTACGTTCCCAAATGGATTTTGCCAATTGTTAAACTCAGTTCAAGAACTAGCAGACAAAGTCTTCCCAAACATTGAACAAAATAACCGAAACCATGAGTGGCTCTGTGAGAGAGTGATTCTGGCACCGAAAAATGACAGCGTCAACAAGATCAACGAAAAAATCCTAAAAATTATTCCGGGAGACTCCACATCTTACAAATCGGTTGACACTGTCACAGACACAGAGCAGACGGTTCTGTATCCTGCAGAATTTCTGAACTCTTTGGATATTCCGGTTGTGCCACCACATAATTTGACCCTCAAAGTCGGAACACCTATAATGCTTTTAAGAAATTTGGAGACATTGAGACTTTGCAATGGCAGCAGACTATGCGTGAAGAACTTGCACAATTACATCATCGAAGCACCGATTCTAACGATTTGCCAAAGGAAAAGACGTCTTCATTCCACGTATGGGGTCATTCAAGTATTACTTGGGAGGGGGTTTTGGATTTGCTGACTTTTGATGACGGGGGGGGGGATGGGTTTGAAGGTTGCTTACGTCATCAACCACCCCTTTTCGAAGATATGAAATATTCTAAGCTGCTGACGAAATTTTGCTGATGGGGGGAAGGGGGGGGGGTCAGTGTTTTGCTGACTTTTGCTGACGGGGGGGGGGAAGGGGGTCAAAAATGGCTGAAAATCTGCTTACGTAATACTTGAGTGGCCCCTATCCCAATTATCACTGAAGAAATGCCATTCACTTTAAAGCGATTACAGTTCCCGATTCGTTTAACTTTTGCCATGACAATCAACAAAGCGCAAGGCCAGTCGTTTACAGTGGCAGGTATCAACCTGCTTGAGCCCTGTATTTCACACGAACGAACAGCTTTTCGTCACCTGTTCGCGTGTTGGCAATCCCAAAAATGTTTGCATATTCACACCAGATGGGAAAACAAAAAATATTGTGTATCCACAAGCGATTGCCTCAAGTTTTTAATTAAAATATTTAAAAACAAAAAAGTATTTTTTTTTCTTAGCTGTGTGATGCAGAAAATTTTTTGATTAAGGAATAATTAATACGCTATACATATATAAATTTTTTACGAGGCGGGCAACGTCGCCGGGTATCAACTAGTCTTATATATCAATGTGAAAGTATATGCTCTTTATACAAATCTACAGTTTTAGACCGATCGTCGCCAGA
Source organism: Pholcus phalangioides (assembly GCF_987345545.1). Lineage (NCBI taxonomy): Eukaryota > Metazoa > Arthropoda > Arachnida > Araneae > Pholcidae > Pholcus > Pholcus phalangioides. The sequence continues at coordinate 14,710,317 of NW_028301614.1, forward strand.
TTTTGCATATATACCAAACAGGTCCGGGATTGAACCGTAGGCTACTTTAAAAATTCGTCAGAGCTAGGCAAATGCCCGAATTGGGCGAAAAACTGTCGGGCAACAATAGATTTGGGGCCTCAACAATCACTTTCGGAACTTTTACTTTGGTTACCGTGGTTTCCAACAATGCGTTTCAGATGTTTATATATGCCTTTATAATGGTTTGTCACACCTTTTTTAATTCTGCCATTATAACAGTTTATGCCTTTATAACGGTTTGTCACTCTTTTCCAATCCTACCAGTAATTGAAGAAAACCCGGGAAGCGCCAGATATATATATATATCGCGGGTAAATTTAGTGATGTAGAACCACACTGGGGCCACTTAAGTGCTCTGTGAAACTGTGCCACGCATCACTCAAGTGATCCGTAATTATGCCACGAATCACTTAAGTAATCTGGGAATGTTCCGCGGGTAAATTGAGTGATGTAGAACCGCACTGGGGCCACTTAAGTGCTCTAAAACTGTGCCACATGCCACTCAAGGGATCTCTAAACGTGCCACATGTCACTCAAGGGATCTCTAAACGTGCCACGGGCCACTTAAATGCTCTGGAATTGTGCCACGGGTCATTTAAGCGATTTGTAAATGTACCGCGTAGTTCATTTTAACAAAATTAGGTTTGAGGGGGAAATTCACATCAGATAACCTTCAGGGCCACATTTGGTCTGCGTGTCAAGGGTTTACCATGTATGGCTTAAAGGGTGAGTCGCAATCAAATTCTTAAAGAGAAATTTTGAGTTCTTACCCTTCAAATAGCATTGAAATTAACAGAAATCGATTATAATAACATATAAAGGAATTTTCGAAATTTTAATTTTTTAAAAAAATATTTTTTTTCGTCTGGGGGGGGGGGGAAGCACACGAACTCCCTATGCTCCCTCCCGCGTACGTTTCTGATCCTACCAATATGCGTTAGGAGGTAGGGGCAGTGATGACGAAATCTTTCTGACAAGGGGGAGGTGGTTAGAGTTTTGCTTATTTTTGCTGGCAAGGGAGGGAGGGAGGGAGGGGGTCAAAAATGGCTAAAAATTTTCTTACGTAATACTTGAACGGCCCCCTATATACAGGGTGTTCTGTAAGTGCTAATGCGGCCTTTATCTCATCAACCACCCATCGTAGAGATATAGTTTCAATTTAAAAAATGCTTAAAAGGCGTTTGAATTATATTCGCTGCACAAGCTGGACGTATGACGTCACTAACAACAGAGAACAACAACTACGACGACAAAACTGAGAATAAAACTGTTCAACGCCAGCTGTTGAACTCAAATCAGCCTCAAATCATCAACACTCTGACACGAAATTAAAAAAATATTATTATCCACCAACATACGAGTTTCAACTGCAAAATTACTCAGCAGTGCTATCATTTTCACATCAAACTTGGTCAAACTTGGCGATGGAAAAATTCCCATAGATCCAAGCACGGGACTGATTACGTTCCCAAATGGATTTGGATTTTGCCAGTTGTTACACTCAGTTCAAGAACTTGCAGACAGTCTTCCCAAACATTCAACAAAAGCACCGAAACCATGTGTGGCTTTGCGAGAGAGAGATTCTGGCACCGAAAAATGACAGTGTGAACAAGATCAACGAAAAAATCCAAAAAATTATTCCGGGAGACCACATCTTACAAATCGGTTGACACTGTCACAGACACAGCACAGATAGTTCCGTATCTTGCAGAATTTCTGAACTCTGGATATTCCGGGTGTGCCACAATACAACTTGACCCTCGAAGTCGGAGCACCTATAATGCTTTCAAGAAATTTGGAGACACCGAGACTCTGCAATGGCACCAGACTCTACGCGAAGAAATTGCACAATTACATCATCGAAGCAACGATCCTAACTGGATGTGCCAAAGGAGAAGACGTCTTCATTCCACGTATCCCAATTATCACTGAAGAAATGCCATTCACTTCAAAGCGATTACAGTTCCCGGTTCGTTTAGTTTTTGCATCAACAAACATGGCAATCAACAAAGCGCAAGGCCAGTCGTTAGCAGTTTCAGGTATCAACCTACTTGAGCCCTGTTTTTCACACGAACGAACAGCTTTTCGTCGCCTGTTCGCGTGTTGGCAATCCCAAAAATTTGTACATGTACACACCAGATGGGAAAACAAAAAATATTGCGTATTCATAAGCGATTGCCTGAAGTTTTTAATTAAAATATTTAAAAATAAAAGTAATTTTTTCTTACTTGATGCAGAAATTTTTTTGATTAAGAAATAATGAATAAGCTATACGTATATACGTTTTTTACGAGGCGGGCAACGTCGCCGGGTATCAGCTAGTCTTCCATAAATGTTAGAATAAATAAAAACGAGTCCGTAAATCTATGAAAATTTAAAATAACAGTGAGAATGGAAAGAATCGGTGAACCTGAATATGGTTTGCGTGAACTTATTCTTACTAATGGGCCATGTGACTTAGGTAGAGAAAATAAATTAGAATAACAATCAAAATAGAGTGTTTCACGCAATTAAATCAGAGAATTATACGAAAGATTATATTTCTTCGAATTCAGGAAAATGCTTGAACATATCACAGCAGTAATTATTTTACTCGTCTAAGCCCCTTAACAAGATTATGATTTTGGGACAAACTTTTTTTATTTTATTTCAAATACACACACAATCAGACATAAAAACTAAAAACACAGTGAACATAAAAACACGGTACAATATAAACAAAAAGGATCGAAATGAACACACACACTTTGTGACCTATGGGGATTGACCTATACTTGATTTGCTTTCTTTTTTTTTTACCTTAAAACTCCCGAATATTTTACACTATCTACCAATAAGTATTTGGACACCTGTGATAGAAAAGAAAAACTAACTTTATTCAAAATCAATAGTTGGTAGAGCCTCCACGAGAGGCAATTACAGCGTGAACCCTCCGGGGCATACTTTCCACAAGTCCTTGTGTGACGGCTAGTGGTATTTTCTTCCACTCGGCTTGGAGAAGACATGTCAGTTCCTTCACCGATTTTGGACGGGTAGGGCACCCCTTAATTCAACGATCCAACTAGTCCCAGAGGTTCTCGATAGGGTTCAGGTCTGGGCTCTGGGCAGGCCAGTCCATTCGATGAACCCCATTGGCACCATACCAAGCTTCGGATAACCTCGCAGTATGACAGCTGGCATTGTCGTCCTGGAAGTAACAGGGGTCCACCCCGTAAAACTGCCACAACGTAGGAAGCACATTGTCATCCAAAATAGTGCAGTAGGCATCGGCGTTGAGCTTACCATGAATGGGGACCAAGGGTCCCAGTCCATACCAGGAGAAACACCCCCAGACCATAATTCCACCTCCGCCGAACTTGACTGTTGGCACAATGCATTCTGGCAGGAGACGTTCTCCAGGCAGACGCCAGACCCAGACCCTGCTATCCGAACGGTAGAGGGTGAACCTTGATTCGTCGCTCCAAAGAACCCGTTTCCCACTGATCTACGGTCCAATTTCGATGTGCTTTGCACCACATTAACCGAGCAACGCGGTTGGACTTTGTGATCAAAGGCTTATGGGCAGCAGCACGACCATGAAAACCAATCAGATGTGCTTCCTTACGGATGGTATTCATTGAAACAATACTCCCGGATGCCTGTTGAAACTGCTCGCGGATGAGGGCCATCGGTTGGGTGCGGTTCTTCCGAATTTCTCTGGACAGCACCCGTCGGTCTCTATCTCCCAGTTTCGTTGGTCTGCCGACTCGGGGCAAATTCCGACAATCACAGCTCACCTTCCACTTCTTAATCAAATAGGCCACTGTGGATTTTGGGTACTTCAGCTCGCTAGATATGTCCATTAAGGATCGGTCATTTTTGTGATACCCGATAATTATACCTCTCGAAATCAGAGAGCTCCGAACTGCGCGGCATCTTGCATGCGACTAATGCCGATGTTGTTTCCTACACGATATATACCGGCGGAGGACGTGACATATCTCAGGACCGCAGATATCGTCATTTGCATAGGTGTCCAAATATTTATTTTTAGATAGTGTATAATCGTGTGTTTTTTACATTATGCTTCCAAAAAACAATTTCTTTTTATTCTACACAATTTTCATATGAAAGCATTATTTTTCTATTTTTAAAAATTGTCATTTTATGCCACACTTTTTTTCCCTAATGCACCCGTTACAGACGAGGCGAGCATTAGCATTAGATCCGTTCATTTCACTTTGACTACTACTACTAAACCAGGCATGCACCTCGTCCATATTGCTCTGCGGAACTTCTAACGAATTGGTACATGTTGGAATGTGTGTGTATGTATAGTGAACCTCCCGTGAAGTTTGTTTCTGTGTAATGCTTGTTATGTGTAGTGCTGCCATCTGCAATCAATTTTTTTAATTATGAGTTTTTCTCAACTCATAGTAAGTGAAGTGTAATGAATGAATAATGAACACACACACATACACGCGCGCACGCACACACCGTATGGCATCGTACAATCATCATATGCGTACCGTAAGGCACAAAAATCATCAAGGGGTACTATAAACAGAATCTACGTTGCAATTGGCAGCTCTATCACGCTTAATTCAGTAGCGCTATTCAAGTTTTTCCTGCCATTTTGTCAAAAATTAAAATGCTATACGCAGCGCTCACTTACACTTCCTCACTCATCGGTCTGCCGGTGACTGGCAGCTTCTGAAGACTGGAACAAATTCAAGCATGCGCATTAGTATTACCAACATACGTGCACCAAACCAAACCTCCCTAACTCTAGTAGTTTATGTACGAAAAATTATGGTCGGATACTTTTTGAACAAACCTCGTATAATAAAAATTGTGTAACTCGCATGCGTACTCTAATGTAATAAGTTCCTTCTTTTCAAGTAGCTAGCTTATATTTACACCATGAGATTGAGGTTCACATAAAACTAATTGTGCGTTTGCATACCCCTTTCCGATACACGGTTTGGAACACCGCCAAGTAAGCTGGTAAGCTAAGAGACTGGTGGTGGAATGTTTCGTTTACTTAAATGAAGAAAACCATTTCGAATCGATCAAAACAAGATTTAACAAGTCTATGACAGTGAAAAATTAAAATTTCATCGTTTGCTTTTGTAGTTGTTGATGTGGTAGTATCATAGTCTTTTTATAAGAGAGCCACAAATGCAAACTTCTCCTATTCTGCCTCTAAACAGTCAAAGTGGAGAACAGAGCCCATTAATTCAAGAAATTTCCTTTTCTATCTTACAAAACTTTTCATCTTGAAGAGATATCCAGGCCAAACTCAAATAACATTTATAGTATTCCATATTGCCCGAGACCCGACACACCATCAGTGACAAAAATAACGTTCCATCCAACCGGAGAGAGAATCACTAACTAAAAATGAGCATTGCACAATAAAATAAAACACTTGTGATGTACATTGCACTGGTTTCAAATTATTGGGCTTGTTTCCAGTATTTAATAAACACTTTTGTATACTTGCCGAAGTAAATTTCAGGAAGTGGAAAAGCGAATGTTCTTCTATAGCAGTCGCGATGATGGTGACAGTCGACCACGACACTGACTCTATATCATAGAGTCAGTGTCTATAGAGTCTATATCAACAAGGTGGGCATTTTGAAGTTGTTTACCACTGTTCCATTTGGAGACCATACATGAAGGCAGAGAAAACCTGGTACTCCATATTACCCAAATGCACTATACTATTATGGAAACAGATACGGACAAAGTTTTTTTCTTTTACATATGAATCGTGGCAAGAAAGACATCGATGACTTCACATAATAATCACGTATCTCGCAATTAATTTGCTTGAGCAATCTGTGTATACGCATCTCCAGTATAGATTTCCAAACGTGGAGACCTATTGAGAATAGTATTGCAAACGTATTTCTCATCGTCATGTTGTCCTTAAGCATTTCCAAAAATATCCCAAGGTGTTTGTTGATTATTCTTCGATCCAATTTATGGCAGCTTAAATGGACAGTAACGAGAGAGATAATTCTGTCAAATAATTTCTACAGAAAAGCAGAAAATAACGATAACACGTAAGGAATAATAAAGAAGAGAAGATAATCAATTTATATGAAAGAAAAGAGAATTTTCGTTCTTCAACATGAAAAATAAAGCGAAAGAAGTGTAATTGGGAAAAGGTAGGGTTGTGGTGGCAATGGCGGTGGTCCGCAGGAGCGTGGTTCCCTGTAACCATGGCAACGCTTCCTGGGCGACCTATCCCAGGCAACTCCTCCCCGCCTGTTGCCAGAACCAGGTTCGCCTTGCTCCTGCAAAAGTCGGGATTTGGCCGCTCTGGCGGGGGTTCGGTCGGTCCATCCGTTGTATACGAAAGAACTCTTCGAATAAACAAGGACCCTTATCCTTCTGTTTTTCTTTTGTTTTCGACTTTTTCCCGCCACCCCTTTTGGGAAACAACAACGACAACAAAAACTTTCGAGTTCTTTTCTCTCCTCCATCAATATTCCAAGAAAAGTTTTCCCGAAATAAAAAAAAATTGCTTCTTGTCCTGATCTTGTCGTGAAGAGAGTGGCCATGATATACTCTTCAAATTGCGAGTTTTAGTGTTTCGAGAAGGAAAATCTGTAAAACAGGGAGTAAAGGAGAAGGCGCAAGAGAAATATTATTCTTGATCGGCCATTAACGTGAGTAACTTTTGTTCTCATTCATAGACTAACGACGCGTTTCTTTACCTGTTGAAAGTCTTTTTCCTCTTTATCATTGCTCTTAATTTGTCACGAATGCTCAAATGCAGGCTATACAACTGTTGCTGAATTTTATGCATTCGAAATTCACTTTTTTTACTGTGATTGTTTTTGAAAGTTTTCTGGAAATATACCATACACAACAGACACATATTATACATTAGCTATCACATGAAAAAATAATGTTGCAATCGACCATTGAATGAGATAGAATTAGTTCGAGAGCGATACATGGGAAATGAATAAATTTCTCAGGAACTGGAATTTTCTAAAAACTCAACTTTTCTAACTTTTAAGTATAAATAACTTTTCTAAAGTTATTTATACTTAAAAAAAAATAAACTATGTGATTTTTTTTTTTTCAGTTTCACAGAAAAATTACTAATATTACTAATTTAAAAATCTTTTAATAACTTAATCATTTTTATGCCGTTTCTGAACGAGATGCGTTTTAAAATTGGATATTATCAATTCTCGGAATACATAATTAGTATTAATACATACGGATATACATATGGGAAAATTGATAGTAACATCATAATATAGATATAATTATGATCATATCCGGGAAATTATGAAAAAAAATTTTCATGAAAATTTAATGAGTAATAATGAGATATCAATCGTTATCTATACTGATATATGATTGCATAAACAATGAATTTTATTAAATAAATATTATTAGCAGTATATCTCCTTCATTATATCGAAAATTTCTTACATCATTAATTATTATGCTCACAAATGCTCGTCATGCTTTATTCCCCCCCAAAAAAAAACACGTGAAATAAGGAGGTTTTAATGAAGGAGCCGTTGAAGACAGATTTGAATAAGATAGCAATTGAACTTTACTGCATCTGTAGAATCTTGAACATCGATAGACGTCGTTTTTTCAAGATGAATGCATTTTTATTAGTGTATTCGCCGAGACCTTTCTGTAATCCTTAATTGCAGGATTGACCGAATCAAATGACAGATTTGATTCGCTAGATATGTTTTTATGAAATCGGGTGTAGGGGAAATTTTTTTAAAGTAAGTTTTCGAAGAAATAGATAAGAATATTAATTCCTCGTTCGTCCCATCTCAACCATTTTTTTTGGGGGGGGGGGAATCCTCCTTCTTGCTAAGACAAACAATAGGATCTAATGCTGCATCTGAAGCTTCTACTGCCTCCCTAATCCGTTCAATCGCCCACTTTGAGAAGCACTGGGTTAGACCATGAGCCATTAACAGGATGTCTCGTCAATCTAGTGCTTCAACAAGAGAACATCAGTCTCTGTCACTATAGAGGGGATTTTCATTATGTTGGTTCCCTTTTATATTTTTGACGTGAATACGTCTTTTAAATCATCTGATAATACTGGATGCAACCTCAAAAAGTTAAATAGCGAAATTTTTTCAGGAAGTATTCAGAATCTATCAGTGTTTTTGATTTCTGTAGTAGATCTCGTTAAGACAAATTCAATGATATTCATCGGTTTCAATACCTCTTCTCGTCTGGGCACCAGGATCACATCCTGCATTCGTAATGAAAATTTCATTAAGAAGAATTTCATTTGCGGGAAGTCCGCAATGCAATTAAAAACCAATGGTGTCATCTGATAGATATTTTTGAGACAAATCCAATGATATCACTCCGATTTTGATACTTCTTCCGGACTGGGCACCAAACTCACGGCCCACATTCGTGACGAAACAGTTTTTTACTGTTCGGAAAGTCTGCAACACAGATAGACGAGATTGGTATCGTTTGTAGCTATTCTAAAGAAAAATCCAATGATAAAAATTTCATTAATTACTAAATTCAATTTCATTACCTACTACGTGATTCAAGCCACAAAGAACGGCGTATCCACGTCAAAACTTGCGACCGTATCTATGAAAGTCTACCCCAATTTTTTCAGAAACCTATTGTAATTCATTTTTGACATCTTTTCTTGTATTAACAGTGATGTTCTTTTAGGATCGTCACCGAGTTTTATTTTTTTAAATAACTCTTTATAACTTCACTGAACGTTTGCAATATTACAAACCATAATATAGTATTACTTTTTAATTTTGAGATTAACGACAACACGAGATTGGAATAGGGTGCAACTTGCTGAATTGGATAGAATCGTGGTTAAGACATAGGTTGCAACCAGTTATGGTGAACGGGGAATTCTCTGGTTGGACAGACGTCACAAGTGGAGTTCCTCAAGGAAGTGTCCTTGGCGTCATACTTTTTTCACTTTTTATCGATAAACTCGATCAGAGTATCGATGGGATTACTAGCAAATTCGCAGATGATGTGAAGCTAATGGGGGTAATCGGGAATCAAAACGATAGGGAGTTGCTCCAGATTAACTTAAACAAGATTGCAGCATGGGCAAATGATTGGACCATGAAGTTTAGCGTTGATAAGTGCATGGTCGCTCATTTTGGTTCGAACAACCCACGGTTCTTTTACGAGTTGAATGGTGTCACTATCCCGGATGCAACTAGGGTCACCGATTTGGGAATTCTCATTCACGAGCGGTTTAGGTTTTCTGAACATTGTTCAGCGGTGGTCAAAAAAGCGAATATAATGCTTGGTCTCATTTTCAAAAAGGTCTCTTCGCGTTCTCCTTAAGTCATTCTTCCGCTTTTTCGAGGCTTAGTTCGTCCTGGACTGGAGTATGCTGTAAGGTTTTGGAGACCATACCTACAGAGGGACATAGACTTAGTTGAAGGGGTGCAGAGAAGAGCTACGCGTGTCCTTATTGGCACACGGGGCTTGAATTATGAAGAGAGACTCCATTTTTTGAATATGTTTACATTGGATGAACGCAGGTGTCGAGGAGATATGATCGAAGAGTTCAAAATTTTCAATGGGATGGATAGGATGGACCATGAACTTTTAGTACACCGCCAATCGACTGCTTTTACAAGGGGACGCCAGTATCGATTGGTGAGGGACAATGCAAGGTTATGGTGTCGCAAGGAATTTTTCTCTAATAGGGTTGTTAATAAATGGAATAGCTTACCCCCGGAGGTAGTAAATTGTAACACAATTGACACGTTTAAAAAGAAGTACGATAAACATGTTGGGGTAAATCGAGAAGCTATCCATTCTTAGAATAAGACAACCATAAGTATTCTTTATGGGCACTGTATAATATTTTATCATGTGTATATATTGTTTATAATTTGTGTTAATTGCATTTTTAATTGGGTTGCTGTTTTTTTTTTTTAATATATGACCTCCATATTTTTATGGGCATCTTTTTATCAACCACCTCGTTGGGCATTTTGCCTGTTGTGGCGTTGTATTTCTATTTGTATTTTTATTAAAAACAAGGATTGAATATGACTCTATCACTTTTAAAACGTTGACTGAACATTATAGGCTTGTTTTGTTGTCTTCTAAATGGTGAAAAAAAAAATTTACTACTTAATTACAGAAGGGCAAGGGAGAGAGAGAATTATATCAATCTTCTTACTGACAACAGAAACAATCCAAGATACAAACAGGTAATATACAGGGTGCATAGATAACAGCGCACACGACAGTTTACTGGCAAACCGTTGACCCTAGGGGCATACTTCTAATTAGAAAAAGTATTCAAATAACGTTATTCATATTGCAAGGGATTGCATAGTTGTTAAAATAAAATAAACTAACTTTTCAATTAATCACTCTGTCTTAAAAACCCAAGTAAAAAGTTGTTGTTCTGTCTCTCCTGATGCCAAAAAAATCCACGTTTCTAAGCGCGATATTAACTGAGATATTTGAATTCAAAATTTTCTTAAAGAATAAAATATATTGATTGAGGGCAAAAAAATGGAGAAAAATTGGGGGAAAAATTGCGTTAAATGCGGGAAAACCGTTCTACCTGCCATTTATCCGGGATATGGGGAAACTTTTGTGAGTGGACAAGAAAAGTTCCTCGAGGAAGTGTCCTTGGTCACACACTTTTCACTTTTAACCGATAAACTCGATAAGGTGTTGATGAAATCGTTAGCAAATTCGCAGATAACGTGAAACTAATGGAGGGGTAGCTGGAAATTAAAGCGATAGGGAGATGCTCCAGATGAACTTTAAATCTAATTTTAACGTCCGAACAGGATTGCAGCATGGGAAAATGAATGAAAAATGACCATCAGTGTAGATGAGTGCATGGTGACTTGATTCAAACAATTGCCTTTTCACTTACGAGTTGAATGACATTACTATCCCGGATGCAACTAGGGTCACCGATTTGGGGATCAGCTCATGTTTTCTGAACATTGTTCATCGGTGGTAAAAAAAGGGAATGAGATACTCGGTATCATTCTTAAAAAGGTCTCTTCGTGTTCTCCTAAAGTAATTCTTCCGCTTTTTCAAAGCTTAGTTCGTTGGCCCGTAGAAAAGCCTTTTCAAAATACAAATACAACGCCACAACAGGCAAAATGCCCAACGAGGTGGCTGACAAAAAGATGCCCATAAAAATATGGTTGTCATATATTTCAAAAATACAGCAACCCAATTAAAAATGAAATTAACAAAAATTGTAAACAATATATACACATGATAAAATACTATACGATGCCCATAAAGAATACTTATGGTTGTCTTATTCTAAGTATGGATAGCTTCTCGAAATAATTAAAATAAATTAATGATATAAAATAATGAAATTTAAAAAAAAACAATAGAAAAAAAACCACCTACAACCACATGAGAAAATGAAACGATAGAAGGGGGAAAACCCACTCGACTTCGCCAAATTGAAGCTATCCATACTAAGATAAGGCAACCATAATTTTTTATGGGGCAGTGTATTATATTATACCATAATTACTGTACTATTTTTGTCGTGATAAGTGCACTTTTTCAGGTATGCTGTATTTCTGTTACATTTGACATCCAAATTTTTTGTGGACCTCTTTTTCAGCGCCCATATTGGGCATTTTGCCTGTTGTGGAGTTTGTATTGGTAGCAAAATTTTCAGCTATTTCAACATTATTCCACAATGTCGATTGATATTCAGATTTCTTGAGGCTATCGATTAAATAAATTCCATGAAATTCAAAGCAATCGTTTTGAGGGAAAAAAAATCGAGATAAGACAGAACTTAATAGAGGAGAGAGAGAGTATTAAATGGCTTCTCTCTCTCTCTTCTCTCTCATGATTTGCTTATCGCTACGCGGTTAAAGTTTTAATTTTCTGAAAATGCGTAGCTATGTTTACAACTTCTTCCTCGACGGCTCCTCTTCCAGACAATAAGAGACAAATCCATTAGGGCTCTCGTTAAATGTTGAGAGCCAGAACGTGTCGGCGAGCGTCGGTTGTCGATCCATCAACATCCTGGCGATAAGAGGATTTGTAAACGAAACATTACGGTGCAGAGAAAATTGAGACCCTGGCTGATCCGAACTAATAATTTTCAAGGCTTACACACGAACTATACGATATCAAGCGATACTTACGACACGACACGTGGCACGAATGGCAATGTAAGACACGTCATTTTTGAAACGGAAACAAGTTACGCGCTTCGTCATAATTAAGTAGTTATATTTTAGGAAAGTGGTTGTAAAAATTCAGGATATTTCCGGATCGCCGAAGTGAATCGCTGTTACGTTTCGGATGTTGAAAGTGTACCATTTATCGTGCTCCAAAGAGAAAGTGATAAAATTTCCATGCGCGAGAGACATTAGAAATCCGTCGAGAATGAAATTTTCGTGATTATGAAAAGTTTCCGAGATGCTTTTGAGTAGAATAATTGCGTAATATTCATTATGACCCAGGCGTTTCCTCTAAAATCTTGCATTTTCAATCGGAGATGTCGTTCCAAAGGGTGATAATATTTCGATAAATTATGAACATCATCTTCGAAAATCGTAGAATTTGAAGCTCGAAAAATTCACTTTAAATAACCTCATTGATATTAATTACAAGTACAAAAATCAGAAGCCACAATAGGCAAAATGCTCAACAAGGTGGCTGGGGGGGGGGGGGACGAACAAAAAGATAAAAAAAATAATAATGGATATGAAAAATCAATATAAAAATATCGAAGAAAGCCCATAAAATGTTTCTCATTGCATAAATATATCAACCCCAATGACAATAAATCAGATGAAAAAAAAAAAACTAAAAACCAAAATAAACTGCCCATAAAAATATGTAAGCCATTAATTTCGGAATGAATATAGCTAATCGATTATACTCCCACCCAGCTTATCATATTTCCTCTTGAATGTGTCTATCATGGGAATATTCACGACATACGAGGGGAAGTCATTCCATGCATTTACGATCCTATTAGGAAAAAAACTCCCTTGTGACCCAACAACCTAGATTTATCCCTATTCTTAAATATTTTGATCATATCTACACACCACCTATATCTTATTAAAAAGAAAATACACTGCTGGCCACCGTAAATGCAACACCCTGAAGGAAGCATGCAAATAATATGAAATTTACAACATGCATTAGCGGAGGTGAGATATGCAAATGATTAGAATTTCAGCGCAGACGCACATCACGCGCGCCTGTGGCGCCACTTCAAAGCGCTATTTAAGGCTTGGAGATTTCGACGATTTGAAGTACGGCAATTGTGTTTTTCTTGTGGTTTTTTCAAAAAAACGATCAATTATGCCTCGTAGAAAACAGCGATCATCTTTTGATCAAGTATCCGAGTTCGACAGAGGAAGGATAGTGGCCTACCGAGATTGTGGATTATCTTTCAGGGAAATCGGTAGTCGTGTTGGATGAAACCAAACAACTGTAATGCGAATATGTGATCGTTGGATGCAGGAGGGTACGACGGACCGACGTGTTCGATCGCATCCACCTCAGTGCACCACTTCACGTGATGACAGGCGTATTGTGCGTATGGCAGTGACGGATCGCTCAGCCACATCACGAACCATAGCACAGCACATTCAGTCTGTACCGCATCATCCAGTGTCTGCGCGTACCATTCGACGCCGTTTACAGCAGAGTGGTCTGTCCGCAAGACGTCCATTGCTTCGTCTACCCTTGACGCAGAACCACAGACGTCTCCGCCGCCAATGGTGCGATGAAAGAAGGATGTGGACGGCACAATGGAATGAAATTGTCTTTACTGACGAGTCACGCTTCTGTCTGCAACACCACGATGGTCGGATTCGAGTCTGGAGACCCCGTGGAGAGAGGATGCTGCACAGCTGCGTTATGCACCGCCACACAGGTCCTGCACCGGGTATTATGGTATGGGGCGGTATTGGATATCACTCTCGCACTCCTCTAGTACGCATTGCCGGTACTTTAAAAAGCCAGCGCTACATCTCCGAGGTGTTGGAGCCAGTTGTCCTTCCTTACCTTCAGGGCTTGCCCACAGCCATATTTCAACAGGATAATGCGCGACCACACGTGGCACGCATTGTCCAAAGGTTCTTCGTCAATCGCCAGATTGAATTGCTTCCCTGGCCAGCTCGCTCTCCGGATCTTTCGCCGATAGAAAACATGTGGTCCATGGTTGCTCAACGATTGACCCAGATTACATCCCCAGCTGCCACACCAGATCAACTTTGGCAACGCGTGGAAGATGCTTGGTCTGCTGTACCCCAAGAAAACATCCAAAGTCTCTTTGAATCAATGCCGAGGCGTGTGGCAGCGGTGATCTCCAACAATGGCGGCTACTCTGGCTACTGATTTTGGCAGGAACCACACTTCACAGAAGTCTATAAATTTAATCATTTGATGCTTGGTCAACATGTTATCTACAAAATAAATATTGTTGCGATATCTCTTGTCTTTCTTGGTGTTGCAATTTGGGTGGCCAGCAGTGTATATTCAATGAATCAAGCCTCTCCTCATGGCGTAAGTCTTGCATACCTGCTAGTGTTGTTTGTGGTGGATCTACTTTGCACCCTGCTTCACGCCGGTCAATTTGTCGCGGTACATATTCGTCGCGGTACAAGTTTGTCGCAGCTCCAATTCGTAGCTGTACAAGTTTGCAGCCGTGTCAATTCGTCGTAACGTCAATTTATCGCTGAATCAATTCGTCGAACAGTCGATTCTTCACTGTACATGTTCCACGCGAGCTTGTATGTAGGTTTTTGTCTTACACGTGAAATAAGAAACATGAACAAAAGTGTACACGCTGTTTACTGAAAATAATTATTTTTTGTCATTGCGGAAAGGTCATCGAAATTAAAATTACAATATCAATTACATTTAAAAATTTAACTGCATATAAAAATTTAATTATATTTGAAAATTAAGTTATAAAAATTTGAAATGTTAAATAATTGATTTTTGCTGTGATAAAATTTCAATATCACGTGGAAAAATTTCGGTTTGTATGATATTCTCCCAAATTACAGTCAGTCTTTTTTTAACGGTAAACTTATCTGCCCCATGGGCTCGAGAGTTTCTCCCCCCCCCCCTCCGAGAGCCCCCAACATTTACCATTACAGTATCTCTATAAGAACCTGAAATATTTAATTAATTAATAATTCAATTAAATTAATATTTAATTTTTCACCGTATAAGCCGCACTTATCGCTTCCTGTCAGGATTTCTATTTCTCGCAGCGAAGGGAGTTGGGCGCTGATCAAGGGTAGAAATGTACAGCGCTTATGAATGACGATACGATAAAGTTTTCATAATGCCCACAGGATAAGCATCGACAAAGGCCATATAATTACCAATAAGAAAGACGACTATGAGTCAGTCGCATAGTTATAATATAACCATTAATCTTATGTTTATGGTCAGTCGCATATCTTTGGCTGGCTTGTTTGAATATTTTCACATTGTTTTCTTCAGCGTCTTTTTTTTTTGGTACAAGGTTGGTGTGCTTGGTCTACATTTTTCTGTTGGCGAAAACATGGAATATTGCAAAACCGAACGTGAAAATGATATGTTGGTTTGTGAGTTTAAAAGTTTTTCCCACATAATTCATGTTCCGAAATTAGAAAAACTTTTAATGCAATTGAGTGAATTAGCCTATAATAAATTTTCTTTATTTAAGTTTTTTGTCGTATCATAAAATAGAGATACGGATTATACGAATGACAAAAAATAATGTAGTACTTTTTAAATTAAATTGTTTGAATTTAATTTAAATTGCAATAAATTGAAATCTTCTCCTAAGTATCGTTAAAAAATAAAAAAAAATTATGGTAGTTTAAAAAAGCATGACTTATTATTCTATTAATCATCATAAGGCTTTTTATTGTGATATTCACGTTAGTAAGTGTTTAAATAAAATGTTACTTAAAGGCGCTGAAAATAAAGGTTTAGATATTGTGGAGTGTTTATATGTACCATATGCATTTTCTTAAATTAAAATTATCCTGATAAATGTAGGCTATAATCAGATTCTTCTTCATTCTTTCCTTTGTAATTCATGCTCTTGATCACCAATTACTCAATTTTGGTTACGCCCTTTCATTTAAACTTGTCATGTTGGGATAAAGCCCGTGTACCCCCTTCCCCACCCAAGAAATATACCTCTGAATATAATCTTTTATTGTCTTACAATGTTAATTCACTTGTGTTGAAAGAAGAAATTTTTACTAATCGTTGACTGGAGCCGTATGAGTGTCATGTACACGAAGTTACATACAATGGGCTAATTAGAAGTCTGATTTCATTCTTTTACTTGAGAGTTGTTACTTTAGAGTAAAAAACAAAACAATCAAAAATCGATTGACATTTGCAGTGGTGTCAGAGACAGGGATGCTGTGGGTGCCCACGGTACTTTACTAGAGAAATGATTCAGAAATCAAAATTTCCTACTTAAAGATCAAAGCAAGAACCCACAAGTTCCAAACACTTCCGGCACCCTTGGTCAGTCAAAGGTGCCGATATGAAGGAAACGTTGAGGGAGGAGGGGGCGGCTGAAAATCGCCATTCATTCCGTGTATAAGGGACTCAAATCCATACTTAGGAGGCGGAATGGTGCATTGCATTGTATATTCATGAGTTGTTGGAGTGGGGGGGGGGAGCAAATGGTATCATCCCCCAGTTTCTGGCGCCTATGGTCGGAGTGTTTGAATATTATTTCGGTGTGATAATACAAAGTGATTTGAAATGTACATTGCATTGCAAAAAATAATTTGAAAATAAGACTTTTCGCAGCTGTTACACATAAAACTTGGATACATTGTCGATAAAAAATTCCTCAAAGATATATTCTCTGCATGGATATATTTAATAGTGAATTACGGAAATTGTGCCGGGGGGCACTTGATCGCAATTTATTATCTCGATGTGCACCCCTGATGACCCTTACTGCGAGAAATGGAAATCCCGACAGAAATGCGGCTTATATGGTGAAAATTAAATTTTTAAAATTTATTGAATCGCAATTTATTATCTTGATGTACGTTCCAATGTCCTTCGATGACTTCAATGAATAATTTCCTTCATTTATTAAAAATTAAAATAGAGATGGGAAGGGGGAACATTTTTCCAAACAAATGAGAAAAATTAGTTTCATTTTTTACGCCTAAAGCAACTACCCTATTTATAAGATCACGAATTTTAAAGCAATTCAAATTTGTCGCGACGAATCGATATCACGACGAAATGACTTCACTACAACTTTGTACCGCGACGGAATGAGTCGGCGAAAAATTTGTACTGTGATGAGTTTGTAGCACGACGAATTGGCCCTGCGACAAATTGTCACGCGACAAGTTGAGCGCGACGAATTGACCTAGACATATTTTCTAACAATCCCAGCAGTTTCCGGATCGAGAGTTTATCGATAAAAAGTGAAAAGAGTATGGGACCAATGATAATTCCTTGAGCGACACCACTTCTGATACCTGTCCGATCAGAAAATTCCCTGTTCACCATAGCCCGCTGTGATCTATCAGCCGGCGAGACGCATGATGACAGGGTGCTACGGAAAAAGCCTTGGCAATTTACCGGCGAACCGTTGATCCTAGAGCCATACTTCCAATTAGAAAAAGTATCCAAATAACGTGTAGATCTCAGATACGTCCTTCATGTTGCAAGGGGTTATATAGCTATTGAAATAAAAATAAAATACTAACTTTTTATTTGATCACTCTGTCTCAAAAAACAACAACAAAAAAACACCCAAGTTGTTGCCCTGTCTCTCATGAGGCCAACAACAAAAAAGTTCATGTTTTTACATGCAATATACGATGAGATATTTTGATTTAAAAATTGATGAAAATGGAATAAAGAACATTTTAACATAGCATAACACAGCATAAACTCATTATGCTGTTCTTCCTTTATAGACAAGCTCATTATGCTATTCTTCCTTTATAGACAAGCTCATTATGCTATTCTTTCCCCTCATTTTCTTCGATTTTTGAATTCAAATATCTCAGTGAAAAAATATCCACTTAAAGAAGTGGATTTTGTTTTATTGACCTCCGAAGAGACAATGGCAACAACTTTCTAATTTGGTTTTTGAGCACAGGGTGTCCGTATGAAAAGTTCATTTTTTTTACTTTAATAACTATAGAACCCCTTGCAACATATAAGACATATCTGAGTACTAAACGTTATTTGGAAATATTTTTTGATAGCAAGTATATGCCTACATAGAGGATAAACGGTTCACCAGTAATTCGCGGTGTGTGTTCTTAGCTATGCACCCTATATATACAGTGAAACCTCTCTACAACGATACTCGATATAACGATAAATCCCTCTACAACGATATTTTTTCACGTCTCATTTGGAAATGTCTATACTTTAATGCAGTTTCTTAACCTTGTTCTCCCATGCCCCCCCCCCCTTTGGACCATATATATTTTTTCTCCTTCAATCTTTTCTTATCCAGTACTCCCCCCCCCCTCCCCACATCCTTCTCCTTCTTATTATTGGTTTGCTTTTTTTGAGTGAATTGGCATTGAAGAAAATTTTTATGAGTAAGGTCGACCCCCGAATTCAGTGAAGGTTTTCGGGGGGGGGGGTTCTATGCACAGGGTCATCTCTTCTTCACGGGGCTTCAGGCGAAAAGATATTCTGGAAAGCTTCCTACTTTACCTGAAAATACAGCTTACGTATTTACTTGCTCACGCAAATCATGGTAATGGTACCAAATCTTATCATGTAGGACCCTCCTATTGACATCAAGGCCATGCCTAAATGGTCCTATGTTTTAAGATGGCTCTGGTTCTATGCAAGGCCATTTTAGCATCATTAAGGGCTCCTACCTTAATGGAAGTACCTATATAAATTTACATACTTATTCTAGAAAAATATAGTATCAAATCTCATTATCGTTGCCCCCCCCCACACCCCCTACGCATTCACGTCTGATCCTAGTGGGCACATGCGTCAAGACAGCCCTGGCTATATGGGCAATTCTGCTTCATTCTGAAAGAGTAGGCACATTTTTTTCCTACCATATTTCACTTGAAGCTTCATTTCTTTTTATATCTGAATTTTCCACAGCACTTTGCGGCCTTCCTTAGCAGCCTATCATGGCTTCCCTTCATCACGGAGCTCTCGTCAGGGCATTTCTATGCCCTTTTCTTCGTGGTTCGACTGTACATGTTCAGTTTTTTTTTCTGTTATATTGTTCAATGTTCTCACCTGTATCAACAATCATATATGTTCTATAATGCACTGTAATATTTTCATGTACGAAAAAATTAATTTAAATTGATTTTCCCCCGTCGCTCCCCTTGGACTATCTCAGGCCCACAGCCCCAGGTTGGAAAACACTGCTCTAATATTAAACAGCTGCCTCTCGATATAACGATAATTATTCAAAACGATATTTTTTCTTGGTTCGTAGAATATAGTTATATCGAAGTTTCACTATTAATAACAACGAAATTTTTATTCTCATCTCATAGGGTGTTGACTTAAGATTAGATTAGGGTTTCCAATCGAGAATTCCCGCCCATTCTCAGGAGTTTTTAGCGATTTCCCGCTCCAGAAATCCCGAGAAAAATCGGAAAAATTACTATTGTGACACATTAATACTGAAAATGAAATATATAAAAGATGAAAAAAAAATCAATTTTTTTTAATGGGAATATTTGTTTAAAATTTAATTAATTTTCTTTACCTAGAGCATTGCTTGGAAAAGAGATACATGGGGGCTGAAGAAAGAATAGACTGAAAAAGAAAACGTGGAGGGGGCTTCCAGTTTGTGTAACTGGGTGTATCGACAGTTCCGCGCGGTGCATTTCCGCACATGAGGAATTTGGGGACGATTTCGCACTTGCGAAAACACAAAGGTCCTTCTTGTCTTCCTTTTTCTGTTTTTCTTCCTGTCCCTTAATTCTTTTCTTCGCTGCCGTAAATGGACTGAGGTTATACAAATACAAATACAACGCCACAACAGGCAAAATGCCCAACGAGGTGGCTGATAAAAAGATGCCCATAAAAATATGGTTGTCATATGTTTCAAAAATACAGCAACCCAAATAAAAATGCAATTAACACAAATAAGGGGGTTGTATCCTCATGAAATTGTGCCACTGAAGTAATCTTTGACTCGCGTGCTCTTTCAACTAATTTGTCATAATTTTAAACAAATATAACAAATGTATAAGAAAAAAAACCTTTAAAATGGGTGAATGCATCATTATTGTATATGTTAAAATATATATTCACTTTATTTTTTATCCTAGATCAGAGCAACAGAAAAAACTCCAAATCACAACGCTTTTTTTTCGGCTTGCACAGTAGGTACAGTAAAATATCTTACGACCTTTTTTTCTACGCAGTCTACTAAATGAAATAAATTCTTCAATAGTCAGAAGGGTGGAGGTGAATAATTCGCCTTCCCCCCCCCCCGCGTTCACTATATGCCCCCCTTTTCCCGTTCGAAGAGCCTGTATCCGCTTATGGCAATATCCATAGCATGTTTTCAAATTTGATACATGGACACATTTCTCTTCAAATCGAGATTTCCATTTGTACCTCTGAAACTGAAAATTTCACTGATATTTTAGGGGTTTTGATTTGTTTGCAAAATTTTTACATTAGACTCCGGCGGTGCGCTAGTCCGGTCGGTCCAGTAATCCGGCGTTTTTAAGCGTGGTTTTTTTGTGCACATATGAGGAAATCATGTCACTGCATGTCTTTGCAAAGGATTTTATATGATTTAAATGGGCTTTTCAAATAACTTCCAGTATTCGGGCGATTTCGGTAATCTGGCACACTCCGGTTTGATGTGTCGGATTAGCGAGAGTCTACTGTATTTCAATCCACAATATACAGGGAATATCTGCAAAAGGGTAGTGAGAACACGAGAGATGAACGAAGTAGATAATATCTGAAAAAAGGATGTGGTGTTATGATTATTGTTGTGATTTCTAAATGTGTTATAGCGTGTCAATAGCTATTTCTATTGTTCTATGTGTGGGGTCCGTCCATTTCTGAAAAAGATTGAAGCTTTCTGCTGTTCTAAAGTCAAACATGAATAATACCTAATATATATTTCCTCACTTATCAGCACCCCCTTAAGGGCCCCCTTTTCCATAGAAAATAATTGCGTAATACCCACCAATACTTTCTTGCCTTTCCTCTCTCTGCAACCTCTTAATACTTCAAAATTTATCCTTTTTGTCCTTTTCGCCTAACCACCTGCAAGTGACTGAGAGGAAGTTTTATGGCTTTACGATGTCCATTTTGGTGCGTATATTTTCCCCTTCCATGGGAAAATTTTTCGTTCACAATTGACACCCTTGTTTTTCAAGCAATTCTACAGGAAAATAAGAGAGCGATTGCGGGGGCGGGGTTATCTTTTTTTTTTTTACTTTCAAGTGGGATGACAACTGACCACATGATCCGCCTTTTGAAAAACAACAACAACACTGTGATGTACAAGAGGGGGAAAAATTTATTTATGCAGCTGACGCTACAAATCTCAAACGTTTAGACGCAGTTTAAAACGCAGAATTCTCGAATGCGTTTTTATTCTTGTTAGTGGGTATGAATTATAATATTTATCAGTAATGATTAAGAGTGATGTGTAAGCATGTGATCAGCATAATTGGAATGAAGCCACCTTAGTGCTGCATATGCAAGTTGGAATTCAACTATACAAAAGTTATATAAGACATTCTTTTTTTTTCTTTGCTAATTGTAGAAAAAGGAGAGAAAATAAAATTTCATGCTGCGTAAATTTAATTTAATCTGAACAAGAAAAACAGGAAATCGTATAAGTTCTTCGGATCTTGACCAAACTGCAATGGAATTTAGGACCTGATGCCGGGGCCTCCAACAGGAGAGTCGAGCACACAAACAAGCACGAGTGCCAATTCACTCTTCAACACAAAGATTTGTACACCTTCTACATTTAACTACATTTTTAATATTATAATAATTAGAACCCGGAAGTTTAGGCACTAAAAATGGTCGAAATAGGCAGGCACACAAAAAAGCACTTAAAATACCTAAAATAGGCACTAAAAAGGCATTTATAATTTTTGGAAGGAAAGAAATATAACTAAAAACTAAGGTATTAAGGGTCCAAAAACTAGCTGAAAAATTGGTTGCACTTAATCCATCTACTGTTTTACTTATGGTTTATAATAACTGCATTATTATCCAAGTCAAATTCATTTCAAGCCGAAAATAAAGTATTTGAGGTCCCTCGGGTCAATTTCAGGGCCACTATTACCAGACGCGGGGCCCGAAGAGAAAATGCTCTCTGGGGTGCCTTAACTAAAAACTAAGGTATTAAGGGTCCAAAAACTAGCTGAAAAATTGGTTGCACTTAATCCATCTACTGTTTTACTTATGGTTTATAATAACTGCATTATTATCCAAGTCAAATTCATTTCAAGCCGAAAATAAAGTATTTGAGGTCCCTCGGGTCAATTTCAGGGCCACTATTACCAGACGCGGGGCCCGAAGAGAAAATGCTCTGTGGGGTGCCTTCGTTGCGAATAATTCTCGTTTATTTGATGTATTATTTGGAACAATCGTTATCATCTCTATAGTTGATACATAGAGACCTACAAAGAGACATAGACTTGGTTGAAGGGGTGCAGAGAAGAGCTACGCGTGTCCTTATTGGCACACGGGGCTTGAGTTATGAAGAGAGACTCCATTTTTTGAATATGTTTACATTGGATGAACGCAGGTGTCGAGGAGATATGATCGAAGAGTTCCATGAACTTTTAGCACACCGCCAATCGACTGCTTTCACAAGGGAGACGCCAGTATCGATTGGTGAGGGACAATGCAAGGTTATGGTGTCGCAGGGAATTTTTCTCTAATAAGGTTGTTAATAAATGGAATAGCTTACCCCTGGAGGTAGTACATTGTAACACAATTGACACGTTCAAAAAGAAATACGATAAACATGTTGGGGGGTAAATCGAGAAGCTACCCATACTTAGAATAAGACAACCGTAAGTATTCTTTATGGGCATTGTATAATATTTTATCATGTGTATATATTGTTTACAATTTTTGTTAATTGCATTTTTAATTGGGTTGCTGTTTTTTTTTTAAATATATGACATCCATATTTTTATGGGCATCTTTTTCTCAGCCACCTCGTTGGGCATTTTGCCTGTTGTGGCGTTGTATTTGTATTTCTATAGCTATCTTGTTCTATTGTTGTAAAAAACTTTTTTTTATATTCCCTCATGCGTATGCGGGACTCCTCCAAGAATGGGGCCTTGTGTAGCCGCATTTCTCTCATACTCCTGAGGGCTACTCTGGTCAATTTAATCAAATACCAAAAAAAATAATAATAAATAAAAAAAAAAAATAAAATAAATAGCTATTGTTGTTATTTATGGTGTAAAAAACAGAATCAAAACAACATGGGCCCCCAGAGCCCTGTCTTCTTCTACCTCGCCTTGTGTGAGTAATGACATCGACTGATGACCTGTTGGGACAATCATCGGTGAACATGTTGGGGGCATTTGGAGAAACGAATTTTCCTCTGCTTTTCTAGAAATGGGCTGCGTTCATCTAAAACAAAATTTTATCACATAAATTAAAACAAAATTATTCACGTCTAACACGATCCGGTCAAAGCAAAGTTAATGCATGGCAAAACCAAGTTCCCTATCCCTCAGATCATGTATTCGCGTGTAAATGAGGCTGGAAGGACTGAGGGGAGGGGGACTTTCTGATGATAATTGATACTGTTGGGAAAATTTTTCAAAAATCATTTCTTTTTTTGTTCTCAATGCTCAAAATATCAAAGTTTGCATATTATGGCCTCTGAAATGCCCCAATAAACATAAAAATATGTAAAAATAGGCATTTATCACAGAAAAAGTTCAAAAAATACATTTTTTCAGAAAAGGTTGAAAATAGGCAAAAAATATAGGCATTTTGCCTGAACTTTCGGGCTCTAATAAATATAATGATAATATATTATTAATCAATTATAAAATATGGGATTCGTGTCGTGAAAACATCGTGTAATTGACGTTGTGTGGCGCATAAATGAAATATTTTAAGTTTAAAAAGTATGGAGTAAGCCGAAAAAACTTCGTATAAACGGAAGGAGTCGTATAAATAGGGTTACGGTGCAAATAAGTGATTTCGAGAATTCTCAGGAAATTCGATTTCCTGTTCCCGGTGGCTTCAAAATGTCGGGAATTTAGAAACCATAGATTAGATATAACGAACAAAATTTTCTGTTCCTTGAAGTTCGTTATAACGGGGGTTCGACTGTAAAAAAATTATACAGCACAGTATCGATTATCCGAAACAATTGAGGACTGTGGGTGTTCGTATAACTGATTTTTCGGATAACCGATCATTCACGGGAAAAATATTACCAGTGTCACAGTAGCAATATGAAACAAACAAGCAGTGATATTGTACACAAAACTATATATTTTGTATCACTGGTCTTACAAATAACACAGAGAACTGACTAGCCTAGTTTCACAAGTTCAAAATGGTCATTAAATTAAGGCCAACAGTTTGGGAAAAAAAAAATTTCTTTTGCTTCACTAAAATCGCCAGCGGAACATCTATATGGCACGCAAATTTGAATTTGCCGACTGGAACACTTTTGGTTAACCGATGTTACGGGTGATCGGTATTCAAATAATCGATGCTCTACTGTAATGCCATGAACGATACGCGCCCACACATTAATGGAGGATCGTTACTCGTAAGCACACTGCTGGCTTAAACAGACTGACAATAGCACAAACATGAGCAGAGTGCGTCCGAAGATTCCCTCACATGTCAGAATGGTGAAAAGATCAAAAACTAATTTTGAAGCAGAAAATGTGTGCCACAACGAGTTCAAAATCCCCCAATACTACCTATATGTCAATATAATTGACTATACGATCCATAGAAGTTTTAAGTTTGTTTAAAAAGTTTCAAAAATGAAGTTTCGTGTTTTTCAAGAGCGAGACGTTGAATGAATTTTAGTTTTTCTCTCCTCGAGAATTTAATTCAAAACTTTCAATGTAATGGATAAGACGACGAGGACAAGAAGCGATTAATCGGTAGTCGTTTATCTGAACTTGTCAAGCGATATAAAAATGAAATTGATTGATCACTTTTTCTCATGAGATTTTCGTAGCAACACAAAAAGACGAAGAAACTACTTTGTGCTGTTTTCAATCTTTAAACGCATCACCCCCCCCCCCTCAGTTTGCTTTCTCTTTGTTCATTTGGTACTCGCTTTTATCTATTTTATTTTTATTCATTTCTTGTAGTAATGTACTGTATTTCGTCGACTGACTTCGACAAGAAGCAGCTTCCTCGGTCATTGTAGAAAGCAGTCTTGAGGAGATGAATAATGAACTTGTTATTAGGAAAATTTTCTCTCGCAATGTGCATTCAGAGTCCAGCAATTGTTTTCTACACAAGGGGCTGACAAACTTTTTGCATTTATAATTATTTAAAATAAAGTTAAACCACACGAAAACGAACCCGACTTATAGGGATACGAACCTCCGGATATAGCGAACTAGGCCCCTGTTTGTAATGACTTTACAAACAGTAAGCTATATCGTATTTTGCAGATTTCATCGATTGTTTTTTATGTTTCGTGACTTTTGCAGGTAAAATTAATCAACCTTCATAAATTTGCAATTATCCGAAACAAATACTATATGAAATACCTTTTTGTAATGTGCCATTCGTTATCCTATATTCATTTGTACAGTTCTCTGTCTTTCAAAGTCCATGAGAGGTGTGTAACTTCCAAGGGAGATTAAACTGATAACAAAAACTTCAATCATCTGGCTCATCTGCAGCTAAAATAGTAAAAACTTCGAATGTAATATTATTTTAAATTTAAAATTAATAACAATTAAAATTTCTACACACAATATAAGATTCAAGAATTGAAATACAGTCGAATCCCGTTATAACGAACTCCAAAAGACAGGAGAAATCACTTCGTTATAAGAAATTTCGTTATAGAGGAATTGCAGGTTTTTGCATTGTTCCTATGTAAACTTATCTAGGGAATTAGAAAAGTGTTTGTTAAAACCATATTTTTGCTA
Organism: Pholcus phalangioides; assembly: GCF_987345545.1. Lineage (NCBI taxonomy): Eukaryota > Metazoa > Arthropoda > Arachnida > Araneae > Pholcidae > Pholcus > Pholcus phalangioides. Next base: position 14,736,452 of record NW_028301614.1, read on the forward strand.
TAACGGTATTTGTTTAAACGAGATTCGACTGCAATTGGTTTTCGATTGATAGGAGTTTATCAGCTACACGATAGGTCAAACGGCTAAAGCATAAGTGGTCAATCCGTGGCACATGTGAATGCTTCATTGAGGGCTTATAAGTTAAAGAAATTACAGTCAATTCACGATAAGTCTAATTCCGATGAGACGAACATCTGTTTAACTCTTGGTTCCAGAACATTAGTAGTATCTTAGTGTTAAAATTTTTTCCTTAGCTCGAAGGTTTCTTCCTGTAAGTTGAAGTTTACGGCTACCGGAAACTGGGTAGACTTGAGGACACACTCTAACCTATTATTTCAGATGACGCCATATCCAATGTAAATGAACTATAGAGGTGATTATAAGTTTAGCCGCCAGAGTAAGCCTCCATGATTGAAAATGGCGACTGAATCTTTCATAATTATCCCGATTTCCTTCCCTGTGTTCTAAGGTTTTATGAAAACACTAGCTGACCCGTCGCGCGTTGCTGCGATCTCAGAAGAAAGGAAATTCAAGGAAACTCTCTCGTTATGATAATATTCAATTTACATTGTGTCATTTTTATTGAAACATTCATTTTCATATGGGAAACATTTCAAAGCGTCGTTTTAATTCTATTCATTTATTAGAAAGCTTGTGGATACACGATATTTTTTGTTTTTTCGTCTGGTGCGTACACGAATAAATCAGAAGGTTTTCCGACGCGTGAGCTGGCCACATACAGTTGTCCATGTAAGAAGCACGGATTCTCCAAATCTAGCTCACACACGATTGTGCTTTGTTGATGGTCATTGAAAAAGCGAGTCGCACCGGAAACTGTAAACGTTTGAATTCAAATGGCATATCTGTTGGGATCATTGGAATACGTGGCAACAATACATCTTCCCCCTTGAATTTCCCATTCAAAATTGTAGCTTCGATGACATTGTTCATCATCTTTTTCACCGAAAGTCTTGTACCGTTGCACGGATAGCGTGCGGAACCTTTATCTTGAAAAGAAAAGAGCATTCAGAGAGTATGAAAGTGGACGTGGTGACCTACCATTGTTTACTGATAAAAGAAGACTGTTGAAGAAAGCGATAAGGGATAGTAAAAAGGAAGTTAAATCTAGGTTGGCAGATAACATTGGCTCTGACCCAAAATCATTTTTTCGATACGTCAATAATGGATGTAAGGGGACAGTTGGCCCCCTCTCGATAGGAGGCTCTAAGGTAGAGAGCAATGTAGGCATGTGTAGTGCTTTCAATGACTTTTTCGCGTCGGTTTTTAATGGAGATAATGATATTCGATATACGGGTGTTGCATGGGGTAATAAAACCCTCAACGATATTCAAGTAGAAGACGTGGAAGTCCTAAATCCTCCAAGAAATGTATGTGCAAGCAAAGCACCAGGACCAGATGATATCTATCCCAGGGTTCTCAGGGAAGGTGCTAATGAATTGTTGGGGCCAGTCGCACAGATATACAGGAGTAGTGTTGCTGAGGGTATCGTCCCGAGAGATTGGAAACTGGCTAACGTTGTTCCGATATTTAAGAAGGGTAGTAGAGAAGTGGTGTCTACTTATCGTCCAGTGAGTTTGACGAGCTCCCTCTCGAAAATTTTGGAAGTTATCATCAAAAGGCAGTTTGTGAAGTGGATAGACGAGAATAATGTATTGTCGGATAATCAGCATGGGTTCAGGAAGGGGAAGTCATGTGTAACTAACCTCCTTTGCTTCTATGATTACGTGACTAAGGCTTCGGGTAAGAGCAAAAATGGCGACGTTGTTTACCTTGATTTCCAGAAGGCATTCGATCGGGTCCAACATGGCAAACTCTTGAAGCGTTTACACGAGATTGGAATAGGGGGCAACTTGCTGAATTGGATAGAATCGTGGTTAAGAGATAGGTTGCAACGAGTTATGGTGAACGGGGAATTCTCTGGTTGGACAGACGTCACAAGTGGAGTTCCTCAGGGAAGTGTCCTTGGCCCCATACGTTTTTCACTTTTTATCGACAAACTCGATCAGGGTATCGATGGAATTACTAGCAAATTCGCAGATGATGTGAAGCTAATGGGGGTAATCGGAAATGAAAGCGATAGGGAGTTGCTCCAGACCAACTTAAACAGGATTGCAGCATGGGCAAATGAATGGAGCATGACGTTTAGCGTAGATGAGTGCATGGTCGCTCATTTTGGTTCGAACAACCCACGGTTCTCTTACGAGTCGAATGGTGTCACTATCCCGGATGCAACTAGAGTCACCGATTTGGGAATTATCATTGACGAGCGACTTAAGTTTTCTGAACATTGTTCAGCGGTTGTCAAAAAAGCGAATAGAATGCTTGGTCTCATTTTCAAAAAGGTCTCTTCGCGTTCTCCTTAAGTCATTCTTCCGCTTTTTCGAGGCTTAGTTCGTCCTGGACTGGACTATGCTGTAAGGTTTTGGAGACCATACCTACAGAGGGACATAGACTTGATTGAAGGGGTGCAGAGAAGAGCTACGCGTGTCCTTATTGGCACACAGGGCTCGAGTTATGAAGAGAGACTTCATTTTTTGAATATGTTTACATTGGATGAACGCAGGTGTCGAGGAGATATTATCGAAGTGTTCAAAATTTTCAATGGGATGGATAGGATGGACCATGAACTTTTAGTACACCGCCAATCAACTGCTTTTACAAGGGGACACCGGTATCGATTGGTGAGGGACAATGCAAGGTTATGGTGTCGCAGGGAATTTTTCTCTAATAGGGTTGTTAATAAATGGAATAGCTTACCCCCGGAGGTAGTAAATTGTAATACAATTGACACGTTTGAAAAGAAATACGATAAACATGTTGGGGTAAATCGAGAAGCTATCCATTCTTAGAATAAGACAACCATAAGTATTCTTTATGGGCATTGTATAATATTTTATCATGTGTATATATTGTTTATAATTTGTGTTAATTGCATTTTTAATGGGGTTGCTGTATTTTTGAAACATATGACATCCATATTTTTATGGGCATCTTTTTATCAGCCACCTCGTTGGGCATTTTGCTTGTTGTGGCGTTGTATTTGTATTTGTATTTGTAAAGTCGTGGTGGATCGATGTTTCGGAAAAGAATGATAGGCACGCCAATTTTCAATGTTAAAATGTGCGGTGGCATGCCTGGCAAATCGAGTGAATTCAAGAATTCCGTTGGGTAATTGACAACTTCGTCTTGATTCATCACAGGATCGATCACAGTATCGATGGACTTCGCCTGGTATTCCGTTTTAAATGCTGAAATTCATGGCATTTACATCGTTGTTCGTAGCAGCTAATATAGCACGTGCTCTGAGTCGCTGATGATTTTTGTAATTCCGCGCGATATTTGGGAAAACCTTTTGAATCAATTCGTCTTTGGTTGATGTCGTCTTACAAAAGTTTGTTGGCAATGTGATACATTGTGTAGATCTGTCAATTGCCATCTTCCCATTCCCAATATCCAGCAATTGTTTTGCGAAACGTTCGGCATCATTTTGTAGTTGAACACGCATATTGGTTTTCAAAGTCAATTTCTTTACATGTCGCCATAGAACTGAAGATTTGAGACATGCATTAAGTTCATCAACGGGTGTTGAACGTGGTATGACTTGCAGAGTTTGTCGGAAATCACCAGACAATAAAATGAGTGCACCGAAGTGCTGTCCATTTCCCCTCAAATCTTGCAGTGTACGATCAAGCGCTTCCAATGCTTTTTTGTGAGCCATTGTGCATTCGTCCCATATGATAAGTTCACATGTGTGGAGAACTTTTTCCATTCCGGAATTTTTGGTGATATTGCATGTTGGCGTCTCAGTGGTTTGCACATTCAACGGCAATGTGAGTGCTGAATGCGCTGTTCGACCACCATCCAAAAGTGATGCAATTTCCAGTATAAAATATATAAATCGCCGTTGTCTAGCACCCGCTACACAACTATGCCAGAAACCTTCGACACGCGCGCCACCTAGGATAGATGTACTATGCCAGAAACCTTCGCGGGAGTGTACTCAACAGCTTCCCGAAATTTCGTGGCGATCGGATGAATGGTGTAGTAATGCATAAAGGACAGACAGACATACATTCATTTTTATATATATAGATTGCACAACTTTGTTTACAGTGCTTAGTGGTTACAAATTACAATACAAATACAAATACAACGCCACAACAGGCAAAATGCCCAACGAGGTGGCTGAGAAAAAGATGCCCATAAAAATATGGATGTCATATATTTCAAAAATATAGCAATCCAATTAAAAATGCAATTAACAAAACATTGTAAACAATATATACAAATCATCTTGACAGAAGTTTGCTTTGGTAGGTACGCTTAATGTTTTAATTGTGATAATTAATCTGAATAAATCAGTTTGTTAAACACTGGTTGTTTCGTTAGTGAAATTTTTAATATTTGCGGGTGACTTATAAGGACAATATTTTATTTTCGTTACAAGCACATACAAATGCCACGAATGTAAATTAGACAGAAGCTCAGATTAACTTTTTAATTAATTTAGGAGATTAACACCAAATGTAAAGATTAAATTTGGTTTGCATTTATTACATTTTTTACCAAATAAAAGAATAATTCCCCGCTAAAACAAAATTTATGTGTTATGCATTTTTACTTCTCTATTTGTTCCGAATTATTTCAATTTGGATGAAATGGAAACATACGCTTCGAAAAGAGAAATACCAAGGCAACAGATATTGTTGCCTTACAGCTAATAGCTGTGGTCACCCTTTCAGTTCGGGTGACTTGGGTATACACTGCTCTATTTGTCTGTACCCAAATTACCCCAACTGAAGAGGTGACTAGGATACGATTTTACAAACATTTTTCTCTATCATATATAATAAGTTACAAAAAAATTATCCTTGCATGAGCATAGCTAACAACTTTTTTTTCTCTCTCTCTCTCTAGTAAGTAGTTTCTCAACTTTTAGTAGGCTACAACATGTTTATTCAATATAAAAAATAATCAAAATCTGTGAACCCAAGTCACTCCAGTTTACGGTATGAGATGGTATTTGTATTTGTAAAGAAACAGAAGCATTTATTGCCCCAGCGAGGAATTAAAGATACGCCATTAGAATTTAAGAGAGAGATACTTCCCCCCATTCTCCTTTTCTTTCTCTAGTTTTGTAGATAAAATGAAAAATGACAATTAACGTAATCACCAGCACTTACAAATCTTTTGTTGCACGTCTTTTCACGTCAACACCACAATTTCGCTCAATTGCGAATGAAAGAACGTCACAACAAATTTTGATTGCAGGTAGATATTTCAAAAATTTCTAAGCAGCAGTTTTAGATTTGAAAGGAAAAGAACAAATTATCAATGAAATGGGAAGAAAATTTCAAATATCGAGAAAGTTTCGGTTGCTGAAAAGTATAGCACATCCCCCCCCCCCCCGAATATCATACCAATGACCTTTAAAACACAACGACATTATTCGTGCAAGACTCTGTTCAAACGTGAATAACAATCATTGATGTTTAATTGCCTTTCGATGATGATGCCTTACTGATCTTACTTTCTCTTTATTCATTAAGTTTAATCTATGCAAATATTGTGGGCAAATGGACTTGATGATACGTACATTCATGTTTTTTTTTTTTTAAATCGATATTGTCATTCAATGATTTGGCATTGGAATAATTCATTATTGGCAATTTCTCCATATCCAAGCAGGTTGACATATTTTACCAGTATGATGTTCGGAAATGGTACTATTATTATAAAAAAAACAACTTTGTTTTACTTCTCCGAAATTGGAATTTCCGATGAGTCGAAGTAACGATAACTCGATAACGATAAAGTTTTTCGTCGGCCACTGCAAATTCAATTAATCGTGATTCGATTGCATATTAAATTTTTTTGCTGAAGAAAATCTCTCTAAATTTTAACCGATCTTATTTGAACGATTATTATCAATTAATTTCTGCAGGCTACCAAACCTATATTTGGAATGGTAGTCTTTCTCAATAATCATTAGTAGGTGAATAGCTTTTTATTCTGTATTTTCGTTTCCCATACTCAAAACATGCATTCGAAAACGCCTTCTCGAAGATAACATTTAAGAGGGGAGAAGGATATACATACCACGGTCAAAGCCTGACGAATGAATAACCTAATTGTATTGCATGTGTATGCAACTTAACTGTACAAATAGAATATTATAGAAACTTATAACAGTTATTTTATATATTTTTTGACTATAAAATTAACCTTTTGTTAATAAGACTAACTGAACAAATGCTACTCCTTTTGTAGTCTATTTATCAACTACTAAAATACTAATACTTACTAAAACTTACTAAATACTAACGATTTTGAGTTCCCACCATATACAGTATTGTTAGAATTTATATTCGCAATAAAAACGCGATTGAGAAAATTTATCACGAATTGTAAGGTATTTTATGTCTTGTTCTTTTCAGCCTTAGTTCCGTAACAAGATCGGTTCGAGAGGTATTAATTACCATTGCAAGACATTTTTTAGTAAAAAAAAATAGGATCATGGTTGCTTCATGTAACTGACTGATCGTACTGTGCACAGCCAATGTCTTTAAAATGACCATAGGGCCAATAACTAATCTCAATTGCTGAAAGCGTGAGTTTTATCAGAATGTTTCAGTTGCTGCAGCCTAGAAAATACCCCTAGTGGTCATGAACAGGGTTTGTAAACAATTAGTGTGGGTTATAGAAGGTATGGTGTAGAGATGCATACTAATCAGCGTGCTAATGGGAGCTGCCGTTTGTTTTTCAAATCAGCATCAAGAATAATACGGTACTTTCATGAATAGTGCAAGCTCTAGCATTATGCTTCGTTCATTTTTAAATAAATCATTGAAACAAAAATAAAATAGAGAGAGAGAGACAGAGTCATCCGTTTTTAAATTTTGTGCCAGAACTAGTTTTTATGATAGAATACTTGATAATAACACTATTTGTGAAGAAATTTTTTTCAGTTTTTTTGCAGCTTCGTAGCATCATCCGGTGCATAAGACCGAAATTATACCATGGAAAATTAAATTCAATTAACTGGTCCCCCCCCCCCCCAATTTGAAAACATATGACAGCATCACTTGAAGAAATAGCACCTTAACACACGCCTGTACGTGAACTATTATACAAATACAAAGGTCGCAACAGACAAATTGCTCAACGAGTTGCTTAAAAAATTATACCCATAAAAATACGGGTGCCAAACATAACTGAAATACAGCAACCCAATATATAAAAGCATACATCACTAAAAATAATATTAATTAATAATACACTTCCAATAAAAAAGATTATGGTTGTCTTATCTAAATATGGATAGTTTTACGATTTATCCCACTATGTTTATCGTATTTCCTTTTAAACATATCAGTTGTGTTAGAATTCACGACCCCAGGTAAGCTATTCAATCTATTGACAACCCTATTAGAGAAAAGTTCCCTTCGACACCACAACCTACAGCTGTCCCTTACCAATCGATAATGGTCCCTTGTCGAAGCGGTTGGTTGGCGGTGTATTAATTACTCATGGTCCATCGTATCCATCCGGTTGAAAATTTTAAACACTTCGATCATATCCCCCCACCGACACCTGCGTTCCTCTAATGTAAACATACTCAAGAAATCGTCTTTCTTCATAGCTCAAGCTTTGTGTGTTAACAAGAGCACACGTAGCTCTTCTCTGTACACACTTCATCCAAATCTTATGTTTCTCTCAAGGTATGGTCTCGAAAACCTTACGGCATGCTGCAGTGCAGGACGAACTAGACCTCGGAAAAGCGGAAGAATGACTTTAGAAGAACGCGAAGACACCTTAATAGTGAAATTCAGCATCCTATTCACTTTTTTCACCCCCGCTGATTGAATATAACCAAAACTGTCAAATATAACCAAAATTACGTCCCACAGTTTCTTCCCACAAAAACACAGTAATATAATCATCTGTTCGGGAGTAAAATGATAGTAAATAGTCTCCCTATTACGATATTGTGTGCGGGTCTGTTAAGTTCATATAAATTAGTTATTCCATAAATACACGATGATTTATTTTCATTCTTAGGATAATTCCGCTTATATTCTCTGTCCTCAAATGAATTAATTCAATTTCACCTTTGAAGACATCTAGAAAGGGGGGGGAGGAATGACATTAATATTTGTGTTTAAAGGAAAAAAAAGCACACGTAGGCACATTATCCAAATACCGTCGAGCACATTCCTAATGTAAAGCAGAGCGGGTGTGAAACTAGGAAACGCCTCAATGCAGAAATTCCGAGAAGACATGCATCAGTATCGATGCGGAAATAAAAAACAAAAAATCCCCATTTTCGGTATAGTCATAAGAATGGACTCGACTTTCTGAAGAAAGGAAGAAACGACTGAACAGAATTGAATTAAATGAAGGCTTTCGCGCCTCTATGCAATACACGTGAAATATAATTTAATAATTACATTTTTATGTGCTAATATTGGAACGAATTTCTATTACGAATTAATTATTTGTGACTCACTTTTATTTGAAAGACGAGGGTGAATAACTGATTTGAACAGAAATGTGCTGACACACAGACCGCCACAAGCGAAAACATAACAATAGATAAAATTACTTATGAGTCCAATTCATAACCAAGATAGTGATTATTTAGTTAATACAAATACAACGCCACAACAGGCAAAATGCCCAACGAAGTGGCTGAAAAAAGATGCCCATAATGGATGTCATATATTTCAAAAATACAGCAACTCAATTAAAAATGTAATTAGAAGCAATATATATATGTACTAGCTATAATACCCGGCGCTGCCCGGTTTTCTTCAATGAGGTGTGTGTATTTATGCAGTTAGACAATAAGGAGACATTAATTATCATACTTGAGAAGATATAAATAAAAAGTTGAAATCAATGTTATTGCATGGATATTATCCAACTCAAAAGTAGGTCCGACTAATTACTATGATTTCTATGAGGATTACACTTTTCCTGACCCTCAAAACGATGCTGGTGATGATTATGGCGTCATTCAAAAAACCTTATTACTGGGAGTATTGAAAATGTGGCCAACCATTATACGAAAAGGCATAAACTGTTATACATATACATATGCTAACAGGATTAGAGAAGTGACAAACCATTGTAAAGGCATAAAACACGTCTGAAACGCATTGCTAGGGAACCACGGTAACCAAAGTAAACGTTCGGAAAGTGATTGTTGAGGCCCAAAAACCATTGTTGCCCGACCGTTTTTTGCCCATTTGGGGCATTTGCCCTGCTCTGGAGAAATTTTAAAGTAGCCTATCGTTTAAGTCGGGTCCCATTTGGTATATATGCCAAATTTGGCGACGATCGATCTAAAATTGTAGATTTGTATAGAGAACATACACACACACACACAGATACACAGAAAATCAATTTTATATATATAGATATGATAAAACTAGCTGATACCCAGCGACGTTGCCCGCCCCGTAAAAAATTTATATATGTATAGCTTATTAATTACTTCTTAATCAAAAAAATTTCTGCATCAAGTAAGAGAAAATTACTTTTATATTTAAATATTTTAATTAAAATCTTCAGGCAATCGCTTGTGGATACACAATATTTTTTCTTTTTCCATCTGGTGTGTAGATGTACAAATTTTTGCTATTACCAACACGCGAACAGGTGACGAAAAGGTGTCCGCGTGAAAAACAGGGCTCAAGTAGCTTGATACCTGCCACTGCTAACAACTGGCCTTGCACTTTGTTGATTGTCATGGCAAAAGCTAAACGAATCGGGAACTGTAACCGCTTGAAAGTGAATGGCATTTCTTCGGTGATGAGTGTGATACGTGGAATGAAGACTTCTTTTTCTTTGTAACATCCAGTTAGAATCGTTGCTTCAATGATGCAATTGTGCAATTTCTTCACGCAGAGTCTGTTGGCATAGCAGAGTATCGGTGTCTCCAAATTTCTTAAAAGCATTACAGGTGCTCCGACTTTGAGGGTCAAATTGTGTGGTGGCACACCCGGAATATCCAAAGAGTTCAGAAATTCTGCAGGATACAGAACTGTCTGCGCTGTGTCTATGACAGTGTCAACCGATTTGTAAGATGTGGAGTCTCCCGGAATAATTTTTAGGATTTTTCCGTTGATCTTGTTCACACTCATTTTTCGGTGCCAGAATCGCAGTCTCACAAAGCCACTCATGGTTTCGGTGATTTTGTTGAATGTTTGGGAAGACTTTGTCTGCAAGTTCTTGAACTGAGTTTATATATATAATAACTGGCAAAATCCATTTGGGAACGTTATCAGTCCAGTGCTTGGGTCTACGGGAATTCTTCCATTGCCAAGTTTGATCAACTGATGTGAAAATGATAGCAGTGCTGAGTCATTTTGCAGTTGAACTCGCATGTTGGTGGATAATGATAATTTTTTAGCTTCGTGCCAGAGTGTTGATGTCCTAACAAACTCGAGGCGACCACCGATAGACAGAACCTTCACTTCCAACTCATCTCACTAATGGCAGTAAATTGCAATGTAGCGATATGGCCAGAGTTGGTGTTTGGTGAAGTAGAGTGCTGATGATTTGAGGCAAGCATTGAGTTCATCAGCTGGCGTAGAACATTTTTATTCCCTGTTTTATCGTCGTAGTTGTTGTTCTCTGTTGTTAGTGACGTCAGATATCTAGCTTCTGCAGCGAATATTATTCAAACTCCTTTTAAGCACTTTTTAAATTGAAACTATACCTCAACGATGGGTGGTTGATGAGATAAAGGCCACATTAGCACTTACAGGACACCCTGTATACATGCAAGCAAAAATATCTGGCGCTTCCAGGGTTTTCTTCAATTACTGGGAGTATTGGAAAAGAGCCAAACCATAAACTGTAATGATGGCAGCGTTAAAGATGTGACAAACCATTGTAAAGATATATACACGTCTGAAATGCATTGTTGGGAACCACGGTAACCAAAGTAAACGTTCCGAAAGTGATTGTTGAGGCCCCAAAACTATTGTTGCCCGGCAGTTTTTCGCCCATTTCGGGCATTTGCCCAGCTCTGACGAACTTTTAAAGTAGCCTACGGTTCAATCCCGGACCTGTTTGGTATATATGCAAAATCTGGCGACGATCGGTCTGAAACTGTAGATTTGTTTAAAGAGCATACATACATACATACATACTTTCACATTTATATATAAGATATTATACAATGCCCATAAAATGTATTTATGTTTGTCTTACTAAAAATATAGATAGCTTCTCGATTTATCCTAACATGTTTATCGTATTTCTTTTTAAACGTGTCAATTGTGTTACAATTTACTACCCCCGGGGGTAAGCTATTCTATTTATTAATAACCCTGTTAGAGGAAAATTCCCTACGACACCATAACCTAGAATTGTTCCTTACCAATCGATACGGGTGTCCCCTTGTAAAAGCAGTCGATTGGCGGTGTACTAATAATTCATGGTCCATCCTATCTATCCCTTTGAAAATTTTGAACCCTTCGATCATTCAATATAACAATTCCCGCGTGCCAATAAGGACACGTGTAGCTCTTCCCTGCACCCCCTTCAACCAAGTCTATGTCCTTCTGTAGGTATCGTCTCCAAACCTCACAGCATACTTCAGTTCAGGACGAACTAAGCCTCGGAAAAGCGGAAGACGGACTTTAGGAGAACGCGAAGAGACATTTATGTAAATAAAAAACCAAGCACTCTATTCAATTTTTTGACCACCGCTGAACAATATTCAGTAAACCTAAGTCGCTCGTCAATGAGAATGCCCAAATCGGTGACCCTAGTTGCATCCGGGATAGTGACACCATTCAACTCGTAAGAGATCCGCGGGTTGTTTGAACCAAAATGAGCGACCATGCACTTATCAACGCTAAACGTCATGCTCCATTCATTTGCCCATGGTACAAACCTGTTTAAGTTCGTCTGGAGCAACTCCGTATCGCTTCAATTCCCCATTACCCCCATTAGCTTCACGTCATCTGCGAATTTGCTAGCAATCCCATCAATACCCTGATCGAGTTTATCGCTAAAAAGTGAAAAAGTATGGGGCCAAGGATACTTCCTTGAGGAACTCCACTTGTGACGCCTGTCCAACCAGAGAATTCCTCGTTCACCATAACTCGTTGTGACCTATCTCTAATCCATGATTCTATCCAATTCAGTCAGTTGCTCCCAATCCCAATCTCGTGTAAACGCTTCAAGTGTTTATTCTCGTCTATCCACTTCAAAATCTGCCTTTTGATGATAATTTCCAAAATTTTCGAGAGGGAGCTCGTCAAACTCACAGGACGATAATTGGACACATCTTCTCTACTACCCTTCTTAAATATCGGAACAACATTAGCAAGTTTCCAATCCCTTGGGACGATACCCTCAGCAACACTACTCCTGTATATCTGTGAGACTGGCCCCAACAATTCATTAGCATTTGTTAATGAATTGTTTAATAATTCAAACTGTGTGTGATCCAAGTATATAATGAAATATGGCATGAGAGCCGTTTCTGTTTTTGTTTCTTGGCGATGGTAAAGAGATGTAATAAAAAAAATCCCTATACTTATAAGTAGTTTTTTTGGTACCAATCCATCAAAAAATCTACGAATATTGTGCGAAAGTGACCGATGACATTGCGATGTCTCCCCCAGCATATGCAATTATTATTTTGTTATTATTTGTGGGAACACCACAGAAATGTACAGTGAAAGCCGTCTGGCTCTACGCTTTCGGTTGTTTAAATTTTCCCTCTCACCTATGCCATGTCGCTGCTCTCCTGTAACTCTGGTTTTATTTTACGGTGTGTGTTAACATTGTAAAAAATCTTTCATGCTTCTCAATCAAATGTTTCGCATATTATAGTTGCACACAAAGCCAGCTCCTAACTCTATTGGTGATCCTTACTTTATCGAACGCGTACGATATAGCAACCAATCCTACCGATGCGATGACTCCATCAGTGCAATCAAAAACTGCAAGCAGACAACGGGCGATCAAGTCACCCCTTTTCTGGTGTGAGATGCCAGCGTTGTGGTTCGTACATTTAAAGGCCCAGTTCAAAACGGCAAGAGTGACCAGCGAAGAAATTAAATACAACATCCTGGTTGGCGCCATGGACCAACGACTGCTCAATATGGTTAGTGACATCGTCATGTCTCCGTCCGATGATCGTCGGAGATTTTTTGAAAATCAAACCAAGCAGTCTATTCTCTTTTTTGATCACCGCTGAACTATGTTCAGAAAACAGTGAACCAGGGATTCATGCCATCCTTGGTGGTCTTTGGAGGGTTAAAAAAGGATTTAAGATGGAAAACGCTCAAAGTTCAATTTTTAAGAGATACCTTTAGTTCTCGTCGGACCAAACAAATAATAATAATATTTTTTTTTCGATGGTATTATTTTAATGTTTTACCAAGAATTTGATCTCATTTGAATATTCTTTCCTCTGAACACACACAATAATAACTAAGAAAAGATATAATTTATCTTCAAATGTCGTAGAGAATTCCTGGCACGCATTCAAGAAAACAAATTCTAGTGAAAAATGATGACATCGAAGTCACCGACGTGCGTATATAAACTTTAGAAAATCTCGAGCATGACCTTGGCTTCTGCAACCGCTGTTTTGGCCAAGTTTCAACGCAAGGGACCGAGAATCACTCAAATTAAGTTGTATATACGCTGAATTTTCATTTATTTTATATATTAACTTTTCGTATAACAAAGTACATATTTTTTTGTGGCGTTTTTCCAGCAGGAAGCGTCTCCCGCTAAGTGATAGATGCCTCTACGCTAATTACCAAATAAACTCGTCTTCAGTAGTCTAGGTAAGACGCCCATAAAGGGTATTAAAGAACATCACGTTGAAAAGTCTGCGACGCCATTCCCTCTTTCTAGATGAGTTCTAGAACACACTTATATTTTGTTTATTTTATAATTTCTCTTCATTTCTTAATTACAATTTAATTTTTTCAAATCGTCTATACAGGCATTTTTTTAATCAAAAAACTGCACGCGTATTCTTCTTACCCAATTTCCCCTACTACTGAAACAGAAAAGGCTTTTGTGGCTATCGTGTAAATTAGAATCGGGTTTTTTGGCCGACGTGAAGTCGTTTTCGTCTTTCGACTTTTCGTTCGCACGAGTGGCGAACATATTCAAGAAATCATTACGTAACGGCGGGCAAAAGTCTACTACTTACGCCTTTGCCCTGCTTGACAGCAGGGAAGCAAGGAGAAGGCGTAAGTAGTAACCTTTTGCCCGCCGTTACGTAATGATTTCTTGAAGATGTTCGCCACTAGTGCGAACGAAACGTCGAAAGACGAAAACTGTACTTCACGTCGGCCAAAACCCGAAAAAACTTTTAAGCTTTTATTTCTAATTTTCCCCTACTACTTTTTATCGGACCTTTTCCTAAATCGACCTTAAAAATCCCGTTCTTTACTCACTGTTGAAAGTTACTGGCGCACAAATTGTTTGACCTATGGATCATATTTTTCCCAGGGTTAAGTTTGCGGGCCGTTTAAAAGCCAAATTACAACTCTGAGGTATAAATTTGAAGGAAAAACAGTGATAAAATAAACATAATATGGTTCGATTGGTAAAAAGACTCGACAAATTAAATCAATATCCAAATTTAATTTAATTTTCTTTTTCACGAATGCTGCATTTAACTTCATTTCCTATTTTGATTGCATTTTAGAATTTAAAAACATTTTTTAAGGTGTTTTTTCTACAAGGATGGAATTCTCGAATGTGCCTAATTGGCCCGCTTTGTAGGTCTCAATTAGCTATACAGAACACAATATTTTTTATCGTCTCATTAGTTTTTCTTATTTTCAAATGGTAGGTCTATTCCTGTGTCGCAGTGCTACTCTAAGTAACAAATACGTTCGATATACAATATACGTGCGTAAGTAATTTCGCAGTGATTTTCGTATCACTCGATAAACCGAATTTTCTGTAAACACACTGAAACTCGATCCAAAATTAGGCCGGATAATAGAAGCTCTACCGTACATCACAGATGCAATAACAATTATCATAATATACATTTTATAGATTAGTATCTATCACATTAATTCACATTTGACCTCGCGACCCCTTTTAGGGAGTTTCCAATGAGCACAATCTAAAATTTTCACCTTAAAATGTTAATGCTCGAATTGTTATAAAACTTGGGAATATTTATTGAGCGTTAATTTCGAAATTAATTACCGATAATCATAGAACTGAGCATATTGCCCTTATCGTTCTAATCATTGTCTCTCCTTGAGAGACTTCATTAATGATCTTAGGATTTTTATAATTTTGCACACACACAAATTGCCAAATGAAAAAGATGTAACGCTGGGTACAAGTTAAAAACTCTGTCGACGAACACACAAAATTAAACTTTAAAAAAAAAATAGAATGATTTTAAACGCAAAATGTTGTTACGTTCAACGGTTTGTTTGTTATGTGAAACTTTGTTATAATTTTTTTCAAATTTTTCCTAACGATTAATAAATAATATTTTTCTTAGCAGTAACGCATTACACTAAAAATTACAAAATTTAAAAATTTCACTCATAAATGCTTCTTTACTTTCAATTTCTGACATTAATTTATTGAGATTTGTGTCTTATTAGGTAGACATATGTATATATGCTTGGAAACATTACTCTTCGGCAAGCACGTATCACAATATTTTCGTCAAAAGTTTTCAAGAGTATTTCTCAAGAGTTACATGTGTGGTTACAACAGCGTGTAACTCACATTAGGAGAAGTATTTAAACTGTAAATATATATACATTTTTTGATGACAATTGGGAAAATAAAAAATTGCGGAGAAATTCATATCATCGTGATTACGCAGTGAAACTTTTCGTGGCTCATACATGTATACTTAAGACAAATGAGAGTGAAGAGACTTGTTCTGTCCTCATAAATACATTATCTAATGAATAAACAACGTGTATCTTAATCGATAATTGAATCTCACGAAAATACAAAACTCTTTTCGCAAATGACGAATCGAACGATTTAATAAAGTGAAGAGACACGCGAATATATAACAATAATAATAATGCTCATGAAATGCGATTCGATCAACATGTCGCAATCAAACGTCGATTTATCCGGGAGAGAATAATGATATCAGTTAATTCATAAATGCCGTTTCAATTAGGTATCGACCGTCATTAATTTTGCCCTAATATCATCATCGTCTCGTGGGTTAATTCCTGTTCACAAGAATCACATCTCTATCCGGCGGCGGCCATTTTTATCAAGACACGGAGCGACTTGCTTATCGATATTTTATTTTAACGGTGAATTCAATAGCGATAATATCTAATCGTAAAATTAATTTTATCGTATTAAACATAAAACCTTCATGAAGTATTGAGTTAGATGTTATTCTGTATTACTCCCAATTTCTATGGTTTTGGATACATTATGTGTTACATTCCGATTTGAGAGAATAGTAGTCTCTCGACTATTCGGCTCACGATTATATAAAGCACTTGTATATATATATTTATATATACGATCATCCGGTAACCATACTATCTGGCCGAGTTAAAAAATCATATATTGTATGGTAATTTTTCGTGATTCTAAAGCTGCACAAAAGCCGGTTTTGGGACGTGGCTACGCAAAATAGACCGTTAAAATCTCCAGCGCTGTGCTAGCCACACCTCAAAACCGGTTTTTCACGGGTTAGAACATAAGTGGAGGGACATTGCGTCTCAGAAGAGGACTAAAATGGAGGAAAAGTCATCTATATCAAGGACTTCTTCCAAAAACGAAAAAATACGAGTTTTGACTCTTTCATCTCAGTCAAGCCTTTTGATATTTGCGTAATGATTTGTCAATTAGCAGTTTAATAAGTTTAAAGTAAGAAACAAATCTACGTTTTTGATTTGCTTATTGTGAGAGCGTATGTATTCATACTGCATAGTGTACATGGTTTTATGTTTGCTGCAATCGAGTTAGACATAATATATTTAATCCCAAAAAATATCAAAATATTTTTATTCTCGGACCATTCATTTTGTTAAAGTTTCTTAAACGTACAGTTCAGTACATAACAAGCATTTGCCAAGTGCTCATGTGTATTTAGAAGTTGGAAAAAACATTAATAAGAGCGGGGTTTTTTATATAAAAAGGGTGTTATTGATGAATGGGTGGGGTAGGGCGTGAGCATTTATCAATCCGTGAGCAATCCGGCTTTTCTGTTATCTGGACCGCCTTCCTGCCATATTAGGCCGATAGTCCAGAGTCTACTGTAATTGATAAAAATTTCATCGTGAGTTAGGATGGGGGAGGGCGACTGCTGTTGTACCCCTCGGCCTTTACCTTTGGTCAAGTTGAGTAAGCTGTATTTGGTTTGACATGAATGTCGCTCTCCACTTGTTAATACAAGATATATAGAAGACTGGATGTTGTGAAGATATTTATTATTTGAGATGTTAATTTTTTTAATGAAGGAAAAAACTCTACTCCCGGTAGAGGCAGAGATGAGTTTTTTCCTTCATTAAAAAAATTAACATCGCAAATAATAAATATCTTCACAACATCCAGTCTTCTGTATATCTTGTGTATTTAGTTTGTTTTGATTCCTGATTATTTTTTCGTCTTAGTTTGGCAGAACGAATGAAACCGCTAAGAAAAAAATTTATTTAAACTTTATAAGATTTCTATTCCTTTCATTTCAAGTTCCAGGCATATGTTCGACCTGGGAACTGCTAATAATATTTTTGATGCTTGATCCCTACTATTCATTACATAGTCTTGAGATACAACGGGGAGGGGGGGGGGGGTTACAGGTTGGTGGGGTATGGTCACAAGTTTTGGTACACAAATTGATAACCGTAACGCGTATAGACAAGGGTTCGATCCCAGCACCCACATAGCATGCAGAGATTCGTTTTTCCGTGATATTTTTCAGATCCGTTTTTCCGTGAGACCTTGAGACGTGAACACGAACTAGACTAGTCTAGAAAACTGACGATATACAGACACTGTGCAGGTTATTTTCTTATAAAGTATTTCAAACAATAATACAAGCAACAGCATATATCGATGAAAATCTCGCCAAAGCGATTGAAATCTCATAACATTCCAAAAAAAGAAGAGAAAAGAAAATGCATTTTTTTCCATCACAACGAAAAATAAAATAGATTGTAATTTCTCACTCATTTAGAAACTCATGACGAATAGAACGAAAGATCTTTTTTTTAATATTCAAATTTTTCCTAAGCACCAGAAACTTTTTAGTAACTGACATCTAACGAGACGTTGTGACATTTATTCTTTATTGGTGTTCATCTCGCCGGTATTGATCGGATGGAACGAGTTTGAGCCACAGATGTCTGAATTCCATTTATTTTACGTATTATTTCAAAATTTCAGCTAGCACTTCGTAGGAAACATTGATTTATATATGACCGCTCTTAAATTCTGCAATTGCACTCGTTTCTTTGTCAAGAGAAGATTCAAAATGCAAATAAATAAATAAATAAAAAGTTCTAAGGTCATGGCATATTCTTTAGAGAGCACGATTACCAGCGTGATCGATCAGGATCCTTGATTTCATCATTGTTTTCTAGTAGAATGAAAGTCGCTTGTGAAACATGTACCGTCAAACCGAAAGATACCCAGGCCACATCGCCATATGACAGACAATATCGGCTCATTGTCCTCACAGACTGGATATATATAAACTGGAGAGCCAAAAAAACTGGTCAGGCATGCGTATGCAAATAAAGAAATATGGAACCAATCAGAGTACGGCGCTGCGGTCGGCAACGCCTATATAACCCAACAAGTGTCTGGCCTATTTGTTAGATCGGTTACTGCTGCTACAATGGCAGGTTATCGAGATTTAAGTGAGTTTGAGCGTAGTGTTATAGTCGGCGCACGAGAGATGGGACATAGCATCTCCTAGGTAGCGATGAAATTTGGATTTTCAAGTACGACCATTTCACGAGTGTACCGTGAATATCGGGAATCCGGTAAAAAATTAAATCTACGACATCGCCGGAAAAAGATCATGCAAGAACGGGACCAACGACGACTGACGAGAATCATCAAACGTGACAGACGTGCAACCCTTCCGCAAATTGCTGCAGATTTCAATGCTGGGCCATCAACAAGTGTCAGCGTGCGAACCATTCAACGAAACATCATCGATATGGGCTTTCGGATCCGAAAGCCCACTCGTGTATTCTTGATGACTGCACGACACTAAGCTTTACGCCTCGCCTGGGCCCGACAACACCGACATTGGACTGTTGAGGACTAGAAACACGTTGCCTGGTCTGACGAGTCTCGGTCCCAATTGCTTCGAGCTGATGGACGTGTACGGGTATGGAGACACCCCCATGAATCCATGGACCCTACATGTCAACAGGGGACTGTTCAAGTTGGTGGAGGCTCTGTGATGGTATGGGGCGTGTGCAGTTGGCGTGATATGGGACCCCTGATACGTCTAGATACGACTCTGACAGGTGACAGGTACGTAAGCATCCCGTCTGATCTCCTGCACCCATTCATGTGCATTCCGACGGACTTGGACAATTTCAGCAGGACAATGCGATACCCCACACGTCCAGAATTGCTACAAAGTGGCTCCAGGAATACTCTTCTGACTTTAGACACTTCCGCTGGCCACCTAAATCCCCAGACATGAACATTATTGAACATATCTGGGATGCCTTGCAACGTGCTGTTCAGCAGAGATCTCCACCCCCTCTTACTCCTACGGATTTATGGACAGCCCTGCAGGATTCATGGTGCCAATTACCTCCAGCGCTACTTCAGACATTAGTCTAGTCCATGCCACGTCGTGTTGCGGCACTTCTGTGTGCTCGCGGGGCCCTACACGATATTAGGCAGGTGTACCAGTTTTTTTGGCTCTTCAGTGCATATCTCTGGCAATTTATTCATAAAAAAGCATACATTACAAAATATACACTACAATCATAACAACTATAAAATCATAATCTAAGTATAAAATCAGTTGAGAGATCACAATCTACGTATATAATCGGAAATCAAGCATATAATCCTATATTCCATATCAAATCTTAATTCAAACATGTACCAGTTATGTATGTATATGCATGTGGATTTCAAGTGCGCACTGCGAGAACAAAAAAACGGCGTGTAGAAAGGTATTGTGAAGATGAGCACTGCTACAAGTTTTCTGAAATTATATGTATATGTAACTGTGAAAAACCACATGGAGACAACTGGATGACCATAAAGTTATTTTCGCTCAACTAACGCCAACTCCAATGCTTTTGGGTTTTTTAAATTGATTACTCATTCCTCTCGTCGAAATAGCTAAGAGGAATAAAATTTTCTAGAACACGGCCATGTGTTTAAAAATGGCCGATATTTCAAGTAAAATTGCTCTAAACTACTTCAAAACTGGCTGTCAATGAGTTCAGCCAAAGTAATTTTTAGTTCATCTCCGTTCACGATGACGCCTTTACTTTTCACATACAGGCTTGCTGGATAATATTAAGAGAAAAAGTATTTTCACAATATTCGTGGCTAAACGATGGCGTATATTGCAGTAACGAGAAGAACAAGAAGAGCCATGAAATTAGAGGCAACACTTGATGAAGAAATAAATAGATGCTGCTGTTTATTTCACGGTTATAGCGGCTCTTGGGTATGAAAAATTTGTGAGCTAATAATTCGGCAATTTGCCATTCGATGGCTACGTATATTTGGCATTAAGGAAATGAGTTTCGACAAGAATGAGTATCGAATCTTAAACTTAATTTTCAAGTAGACTATACCGTGTTAAAGAAAAACCCTCATCATATACATAGAGAAGAGACAGACCCACAACTCATTTCAAAAAGGTTGGTCTCATTTTCAAAAAGGTCTCTTCGCGTTCTCCTAAAGTCATTCTTCCGCTTTTTCGAGGCTTAGTTCGTCCTGGACTGGAGTATGCTGTAAGGTTTTGGAGACCATACCTACAGAGGGACATAGATTTGGTTGAAGGGGTGCAGAGAAGAGCTACGCGTGTCCTTATTGGCACACGGGCTTGAGTTCTGAAGAGAGACTCCATTTTTTGAATATGTTTACATTGGATGAACGCAGATGTCGAGGAGATATGATCGAAGAGTTCAAAATTTTCAATGGGATGGATAGGATGGACCATGAACTTTTAGTACACCGCCAATCGACTGCTTTTACAAGGGGACACCAGTATCGATTGGTGAGGGACAATGCAAGGTTATGGTGTCGCAGGGAATTTTTCTCTAGTAGGGTTGTTAATAAATGGAATAGCTTACCCCCGGAGGTAGTAAATTGTAATACAATTGACACGTTTAAAAAGAAGTACGATAAACATGTTGGGGTAAATCGAGAAGCTATCCATACGTACAATAAGACAACCATAAGTATTCTTTATAGGCATTGTATAATATTTTATCACGTGTATATATTGTTTCTAATTTTTTTAATTGCATTTTTAATTGGGTTGCTGTTTTTTTTTTTAATATATGACATCCATATTTTTATGGGCATCTTTTTATCAGCCACCTCGGTGGGCATTTTGCCTGTTGTGGTGTTGTATTTGTATTTCATTTTAATTTTATTGTACGTAAATGGTGCTGCCTACAAACAAGAGTAACTACTTCCGACTATTTCGTTAATTTTATCAGGCACAATGACTTTTTTAATAATGAAACAGATTGGTTTTGATTTATAATGATGAAGTTGGTTACTCGAACTGTAATTTTTGTTTTGGTAAGGTGTATGTAAAATTCCTCCAAATTTGCGAGCAGCCAGATATACCATAATCGTGAAAGGTTATATTCAGTTTTCGGTTACAGCAGCAGCAATTTTATATGCGTGGTACCTCATACGTCTTTACAAAATAATTTTTTTTCAACAGTGATACGGCAGATAAGTGAATTCACCTGAACTTTGGAAAGAACATCGACGAGGTCATTTTTATGCTAATGCATAATCCATAACCGTACTGGAATGAAACCTTTATCTTGTTGATGCCCGCAAAAAAAATTCAACGCCTTCATCGTGATTCAGATGCTTGCGGAAATCCTTTATCAATGGTGTGAAAAGAATTTTTTTTTTTCAATATTCTCGAAGAATACGAACAGTTACGCCGCATTTTTCTATCTTCTTATGGCCCTATAAGAGGATTGAAATGTGTCAATAGCATTTGCATAACACATACACACCTCTCTCGGCGGTTTCGGTGAATATAAGTCTTCAGTTTATGAATTGCAAAGCAGGGAACCAATGGATTCGATGCCATTCTTCGTACATAATAGGTAACCTTACACACCCCTGCTATCTAGAAATAAGCATTGGATGCCAAAGCAAACTGGATTGAAAGCAAACTGGTGTGAGAAAAAAATCTTTATCACAAAGCTGTTCCGAGCAAAACGTGTCTATTGTTCTTATTCGATGACAACTCCCGAATAAATTTAAAATTTTAAGTTAAAACTTTTTTGTGATGAGAAGAAACTTTTCATTTGAAAATATATATAGTATGAGTATCTCAGTGTAAGAATAAATGCCGTAATCAATTCTGATGGAATCGTGCTGTTTCTAGTTTCGTATACTCTTTCGCCTATAAAGCTCTTAATGAGAGAAGTGTCTCGCTCGTTCGTGTATCCCTTGATGTGAGCCCATGCATAAGTACCAACATTGTGACATAGACGGAAAAAAAATCAGCAAATGGAATTTCTATGTCTTTTGGATGTCGACGGAAGAAGAAGAGAAAAGGTCCTACTTACTCTTAAGAAGCATTTCTTTGACTTTTTGAAGGTAATCGCAATATTCAAAAAGTTCCATTAAAATACTCATTAACCGAGCCGTAATTTTTAGTACAAGCAGCGAGTTTGATAGTAAAAATCCTAATTTTTTTTATTTAAGAATCATCACCCTTATAGCTAATTAACATTAGGTCTGGAAATCCATTGAAGTTTTTAACTGGTTAATCAAAAAAAAAATGAAATAGAATATTTTTAAATGCTAAACACTTTGTAACAAACGTATTAGGTTACTTTTTTATATATTTATATTTTATTCACTTCACTAGCTGATACCCGGCGACGTTGCTCGCCCCGTTAAAGATTTATATACATATATATATATATATATATAGCTTATTAATTATTTCTTAATCAAAAAAATTTCTACATCAAGTAAGAAAAAATTACTTTTATTTTAAATATTTTAATTAAAATCGCTTGTGGATATACAATATTTTTTGTTTTTCCATCTGGTGTGTAGATGTACAAATTTTTGGGATTACCAACACGCAAACAGACGACGAAAAGCTGTCCACGTGAAAAACAGGGCTCAAGTAGGTTGATACCTGCCACTGCTAACAACTGGCCTTGCGCTTTGTTGAGCTAAATGAATCGGGAACTAATCGCTTGAAAGTGAATGGCGTTTCTTCAGTGATAATTCTGATACGTGGAATGAAGACGTCTTCTCCTCCAGCACATTCAATTAGAATCGTTGCTTCAGTGATGTAATTGTGCAATTTTTTCACGCAGAGTCTGGTGCCATTGCAGAGTATCGGTGTCTCCAAATTTCTTAAAAGCATTATAGGTGCTCCGACTTTGAGGGTCAAGTTGTGTGGTGGCACACCCGGAATATCCACAGATACAGCACTGTCTGCGCTTTGTCTGTGACAGTGTCAACCGATTTGTAAGATGTGGAGTCTCCCGGAATAATTTTTAGGATTTTTTCGTTGATTTTGTTCACACTGTCATTTTTCGGTGCCAGAATCGTTCTCTCACAAAGCCACTCATGGTTTCGGTGATTTTGTTGAATGTTTGGGAAGACTTTGTCTGCAAGTTCTTGAACTGAATTTAACAACTGGCAGAATCCATTTGGGAACGGAATGAGTCCAGTGCTTGAGTCTACGGGAATTCTTCCATTGCCAAGTTTGATCAACTGATGTGAAAATGATAGCAGTGCTGAGTCATTTTGCAGTTGAATTCGCATGTTGGTGGATAATGATAACTTTTTAACTTCGTACCAGAGTGTCAACTTTGTGCCAGAGTTTTTTAAATTGAAACTATACAAGGGGACACCAGTATCGATTGGTGAGGGACAATGCAAGGTTATGGTGTCGCAGGGAATTTTTCTCCAATAGGGTTGTTAATAAATGGAATAGCTTACCCCCGGAGGTAGTAAATTGTAACACAATTGACACGTTTAAAAAGAAATACGATAAACATGTTGGGGTAAATCGAGAAGCTATCCATTCTTAGAATAAGACAACCATAAGTATTCTTTATGGGCATTGTATAATATTTTATCATGTATATATATTGTTTGTAATTTGTGTTAATTGCATTTTTAATTGGGTTGCTGTATTTTTGAAACATATGACAACCATATTTTTATGGGCATCTTTCTATCAGCCACCTCGTTGGGCATTTTGCCTGTTGTGGCGTTGTATTTGTATTTGTATTTGTATACGATGGGCGGTTGATAAGATAAAGGCCGCATTATCACTTTATCTGGGCATTTTGCCTGTTGTGGCGTTGTATTTGTATTTGTATTATTTGTATTATCACTTACAGAACACCCTGTATGAAACCGGCTAGCTGAAATACCCGGCGCTTCCCGGGTTTTCTTCAATTACTGGGAGGATTGGAAATGTGACAAACCGTTATAAAGGAATAAACTGTTATAATAACAGAATTAAAGGTAATTAAAGGTGTGACAAACCATTATAAAGGCACATATACACGTCTGAAACGCATTGTTGGAAACCACGGTAACCAAAGTAAACGTTCCGAAAGTGATTGCTGAGGCCCCCAAAACCATTGTTGCCCGACAGTTTTTTGCCCATTTCGGGCATTTGCCCAGCTCTGACGAACTTTTAAAGTAGCCTACGGTTCAATCCCGGTCCTGTTTGGTATATATGCAAAATCTGGCGACGATCGGTCTAAAACTGTAGATTTGTATAAAGAGCATACATACATACATACTTTCACATTTATATATAAGATTAACGAATTTTCTGGATGCAAACAAATACCAGAATTTATTAAGAAATTAAAGCTTTTTTTTCTTTTCAAACCGAGCACAACTCAGGTCTATCGCCATAGGCAATTTACTACCTAGTGAGTTGTGCCGGAATTGCAAGTGTCTGTACCTAACAGTCTGAGTGCGTATCTAGTGTTGTGTATGATTTTTCAGTGCTGCCATCTATATCTCAGAAGTGAAGTGAGTGATGGGTAGTGACTGAATATTTGTACAGGTTATAGGCCTGTTGCTCTCTGTGGCGAGACTTTTTAACGAGGAGATCGGCTTGCATTTGCGCCTTGAAGTTGGGAACTACAGAAAACCAACTTCAGCCGACTACCACTGTGGCGACGGTGGGGCTCGAACCCGGATCCCCCGGGATGAGAGTCCGTCACTATGACCACTCGATCACCACAGCGGCAAGAAAGAAATTAAAGCTTTTTTTTTTTCAAACCGAGCACGACTCGGGTCTATTGCCATAGGCAATTTACTACCTAGTGAGTTGTGCCGGAATTGTGAGTGTGTGTACCTAACAGTCTGAGTGCGTATCTAGTGTTGTGTATGATTTTTCAGTGCTGCCATCTATACCTCAGAAGTGAAGTGAGTGATGTGACTGAATATTTGTACTGTTTGTAGGACTGTTGCTCTCTGTGGCGAGACTTTTTAACGGGGAGATCGGCTCGCATTTGCGCCTGGAAGTTGGGAACTACAGAAAACCAACTTCAGCCGACTACCACTGTGGTGACAGTGGGGCTCGAACCCGGGTCCCCGCGATGAGAGTCCGTCACTATGACCACTCGACCACCACAGCGGCAGAAATTGCACGCCTGAAGAAATTCCGTCTTTTTTTTAGAAAATGAGTCGATAAGGGTCAGTCTCTCTCTCATTTGGAAACTATTTTGGATCGCGATATACAGAGTGGTTCGATAATTCCCCTTGCCGCATTTTACTGGGAAACCGTTGATCCTAGAAACATACTTATAACTAGAAAAAATATCCAAATAACGTGTAGAATACAATACAAAACATATGACGTTGTATTTGTATAACTCAGATATGTGGGTGGGTGGGTGGGGGGGGGGCGGACCGTTCGGGGATGCGGGCGGTTGCAAGGAGGGCGGGAATGGGTGTCGGCGGTGGGGTAGCTTCGTGCCTTGTCGGGAGTGACGCGTCGGTTGGGGCCCTTGTTGCGAGGCGTCCGTGTTTTTCTTGGTGGGGGTGGTGTCCCCGTCCTGTGGAGGGTTCTCTCTCGTGTCCGCGGTGGAGGTTCGTAGGGATGGTCGGCAGTCTCCCTTCGCGGGGCGTGTTGGGGCATTGTGGGCGCGTCGGTGGGGCTGAGGGGGGATTGCGCCCGTGGTGCTGTCCTGGCTTGTCGAGCGGTGATGTGCCCTGGGATTGGGGGTTTGGGTGTGGGGGTGTGGATGCTGGTCTCGGCCGGCTTGAGTTTTTTACCGGCACGCCCACGGTCCACGATCGATCAATGACCTTATATCGCAAAAGCGACAGAGCCTGGGCGTGCTCGGTTCTATACTATACTATACTAACTCAGATACGTTATTCATGGGGCAAGTTGTTGGATAGTTATTAAAATATAAGAATTAATTTTTTATATAGTCTTCCTGTCCTGTAACTTCTAACTAGAAAATTGTCGCTCTGTCTCTCTTTAGGCCAACAAAAAAATTTCCACATTTGCCAATTTCCAAGTGCAATTTTCGCAGAGATATTTGAATTCAAAAATTGAAGAAAAGCTGGTGAAGAACAGCATAAATGAGGGGAAAGGAACATTGTATTGTCCATTTATTTATGCTGTCTCCCACCAGCGGGTTCGAACCTAGATTCTCATAATCAAAAGGCAGCACGATGTCCACACGACCACAGCCAGGCATGTTAGACAATTAACTCCACTTTTTCAAACCGAGCACAATTCCGATACAATCCGGTGTATTACCATGGGCAATTTACTACCGAAAGAGTTGTGCCAGAAGTGTGCATGTGTATCTAACAATCTGCGTATCTAGTGTTGTGCTTGAACTTTAGTGCCGCCACCTAATTTCCAAACCACGATAGAAGTGTAGTCATTCAATATTTGTATCGTTCTGGATTTTTTGGTCTTTGTGACAAGACTTTTTAACAGACAAATCGTCTCGCATTCACGCCTCGAAGTTGGGAACCACGGAACACAAAATTCAGCCGACTACCACTGTGCCACTGGTGGTGGAGTTCGAACCCCACACAAGGCCCGTGTGAGCCATCGTGATTTCTTTGGGGTGGAGGAGGGGGAGAGCGCACCGTAGAAAGAGGACTTAGCATCCGGATAGCACTGATAGGCTGAAGTTGACTTCCATACTCCCGGCCGCAAAGTCGAGAGGGCTTTCCCAAAAAAAGAAAAATCTTGCTAGGTCAACCGGCATACCTATAGCAAATATACTCATCATCAATTCAGGTAGCTGCAACTAAAACATTTCAATGTAACTCCACGGTGAGCAAAAAGTCCGTAGAAACTTTAAAAATGAATAAAAACCGGAAAAAAACTGAAATGAAAAACGGTTTTCAGGGTTAGCATCGCTAGGTCACCGGAATTTTTTTAAGACAGGACAAAAAAATAACTCAAAAACAGCCGATAGGTGGCACTGACGTACACAAGTCAAAGAAAAGATACGCAAATAACGAACATGAATGCCTCCAAATCGTTTATTACAGCAGTATGCGTTCCACATGACCACCACCACAGGGGATAACACATTGCAGGCGTGTCACAAATACAGCAACGGTAGAGTGCAGCAGGTCCATATACACGGTGAACTGGTTGCGGATTAGGAGCGCAAATTCCTATAACCGTCTCATTTGTATATTTTCACCAAAGTCGCTCGTACCAGCACCACCTATCGGCTGGATTTTTTTCGGTTTTTTTTTCCTGTCTTAAAAAAATTCCCGTCACCTAGCGATGCTTACCCTGCAAACCGTTTTTATTTCGGTTTTTTCCGGTTTTCATTCATTTTTAAAATCTTTTCGAAATCTTTTTAGCGAATATTCAAATTCGTATATCATCAACAACAACCATTTTCAATCCACTGCTGGATGAAGGTCTTCTCTAAATTTTTCCATTTCGCTCTTTTAGCCATCCAGTTGACTCCAGCCATTTTCCTAATCTCGTCAATCCATTTTGCGTGGGGACTCCTTCTTGGATGTTTAGCACCACGGGGGTACCAATCTAGAATACTTGTGGTCCATCTGTTTTCTTGTGTTTTTGCAATATGTCCAGCCCATTTACATTTTAAACGGGCAATTCTTTCCATGATATCATATACCTTTGTGTGGTTCCTTATATAAGTGATTCGTTTTTTGTCTCTCCTTGTGATGCCTAGCATACATTTTTCCATGCTCCTTTGTATTGTCTGTAGCCTCTGTATCGTCTTGCCTGTGAGTGCCCATGTTTCAGCTCCATAAGTCGTGCTGGTAGCACACACTGGTTAAACACTTTTCTTTTCAGGAATAATGGCATGTGAATCTTCAGAATTACACAGTTTTTGCCAAAAGTGCTCCATCCAATTCCCGATCCTTCCATTTATTTCATCAAAAAAAAAAAAAAAAAAAGATTCAGTTTTTCATGGTAATTTCTCGTCCCAGGTATACATAGCTTTCTACTTCCTCTATCACTGTGTTGTTGAGCAAGATTGTCCTGTTTAACACAAAGGGGTTGAACATAACTGTAATTTTTTGGAGATTCATTTTCAAACCCACCGGAATACGTGCCTTCTCCAGTTCTTGTACCATTTCTTCTAGTTCGTCTGGATTACTGCTGATAACAACAATGTCGGCAAAACGCAAATGGGTGAGAAATTCTCCATTTTATTTTAATTCCTGTCTCGTCCCAATCCAGTTTTCTGAATACTTCTTCTAAAACAGCGGTAAAGAGTTTTGGTGAGATAGTACCACCCTGTCTGATTTTAGTGAGATGTTTAATCTTTCCTTTTCCTTTATCCAAACCTATCGTTGCAGATTGTTTTGTCATATATTTTCTTGATGATATAGTGATGTCTTCTCTACCCTAATTAGATCTAGAGCTTAACAACAGCAGATGTGAAGACAGAGTCGAACATTATCTCAAAATCAATGAAGGCCATACACAATGGTAATTTGTATTCCTTGTGTCTCTCTGAGTTCTCTGATTGTTTGGATGTGATCCATTGTACTAAATCCACTTTGAAATCCTGCTTGTTCTTTTGGTTAGGCTTCGTCCAATTTGGATTCAACTCTATATATATCAGCACTTATGCGAAGATTTTATAAATTACTGATAAGAGACTGATTGGTCGATAATTTTTGATATCCTCTTTTTCACCCTTTTTTGTAAAGAAGAACCATCATTGTGTTATTTCAATCTTCAGGCACATGCGATTTTTTAAGACAGTTTGTGAACAAAGCAGCTAGCATACTGGCAAATTCTTCTCCTGCTTCTCTAATAATGTCTATTGAAATCCCATCTTCACCTGGGCATTTCCTTTTTTTCATACATCTTATAGCCTTGTATACTTCTTCTTTCAGCACAGGTGCTACTTGTACAAATTCTGCTCCATTTATTTTTCTTCATGCTCCCTTTCCTCTGTTCTGATCCCCTTCTTCATGTTTGTATAGAATATTATAAAATTCCTTAACAATACTAATGATTTAATTTCCATCGTTTGTGATGGTTCCATCTTTCCTTTTTAGTGCAAAAATTTCCTTTCTCCCAACACAGTTTTCGTTTTGCTAATTTTAAGTTCCTATTATCTTCCAATGCTTTCTTTACAATATCGCAATTAAACTTTCTGACATCTTCTATAATTCTTTTCGTACTGTCTTGCTTCGTACTTGCTTTTCGTATAGCTTTCGTACTGTCTTGCAAAGTTCTGATTATTCCACTTTTGATTTAGGGTCATTCTTGTTAATCTGAAATTCTCTCCGGTCTTTCATCAGTTTCTTTGTTTTTTCTGTTATTTTCTTCATCGATTTGATTTCTTTTTCTCCAGCTACTTCTTTTGCTACTTCTTTTGAGGTAGTGGTTAAAGTTCTGTTCGTCGTGGTGACATCTTGTCCATCCTCAGTGGTTTTATATAGCA
Source organism: Pholcus phalangioides (assembly GCF_987345545.1). NCBI lineage: Eukaryota > Metazoa > Arthropoda > Arachnida > Araneae > Pholcidae > Pholcus > Pholcus phalangioides. The sequence goes on from NW_028301614.1 coordinate 14,766,592, forward strand.
AATCAAATCAGTTCTTCAGCTCTAACTGGAATTTATATCGATGTTCTTGAAGCTTTACCATATCGATGACAGTTTTTCTATTTTTGATAAGTTTCGCTCTTTCCATTCTAATGTTAAGCCTTATTCTGCATCTAACCAGTCGATGACAGCTTCCTGTATTGAATTTGTTGAGAACACTGCAGTCTTGGATCATATGCTTCTTATTAGATAGGATGTAGTCGATCTCACTTGATGTTTCAGTTGGGCTTCTCCAGGTCCACTTGGGCGGGTTAGTTAATAAAAACTGTATTGACGGGGAATCACTCACCTTTGGCTTGGATGGCTTCTCGATTGACACTAAATCACAGGACAAACTATAGATGCATATTTTAGCAAAAGAAAAAAAAAAGAAAATTAAATGTATCTAGTTTGTTTTTTACCTATGTATATGTTTCTACAATACATAAAACTGAAATTCGTTTATAATGGGAGATTTCCGTTATAATGACAATTTTCTCTCCGACTGTAATTGTCGTTATAATGAAATTTCACTGTACTTTAAAGATTTCTTCTTAAAATTGATCGAGAGAGCGCGTGAGTAAATTTCCTGTCGGAAATTCTGTCCGTAATGTTATGAATCATGCCTCAGACGCGTTCTCCATGAATCATCTATTATCCCTTCGGTGTATTTTCAAACCATATATAATAAATATCCTGATGCGTATATTCTGCGGATATTGGTTTCTGCATGTTATAGCAAACTGCTGGCTTCCTGTTCGTTCCACGCTTGAAATATGTTTCATACGTATGTCGATGTTACATAATATCTGTCTTCTTTTGTCTGGTGTTGCATTACATGCTGTGAAGATTTACAACATGTATACAGTGACGGAAACCTCATTTTGTATGAATATAAGTATACATTTAAACATGAAATTGGCAAAAAGCATCTATTATAAGTGAAAATATTCAAACCCATCATACCGAGTTTCCACAACCACGGCCTGCGCCAGGCATGAGATGACGAGACGGCCACCTGGGGCGACATATTTATGACAGGTTTATTATGACGATGTTTTCATTCTCGGAAATGTTTACGCATCGAAATAGTTTTGAAGGGAAAGCGCGCTTTTAAGCACAGGTAAATGTAATACTTTTCAGTATTGAAATGCTCTATTTAACACTCTGCTATTCAATGCTTAATTCACTTCAACAAACCTCCTTTCTTGCACTTCCAAAAAGTGTCACCTATCTCTAGAGAAGCTGGTTTGTGGAAAAAAAAATCGGTTCTTTCTCTTTTTTTGTTAAAGATCTTTTCATTCCCTATCAACATTTTTCCGAATGACTTTCCTTTCTTTAGTCGATTTCCCCAGTACAAATTTGGATTCCTTTTCATCTCCCGACAAATGCCTCCTTCAGCCAACACTATAATAGAATCTCTAGTGCCATGCTGTTTGGCTCCGGAATATAAACTGACTGCCCATTTTCGTATACCCATATCTGTCATGGGCGGAGGTACGGGGGGGGGAATCATGGGTGACATTGTTCCCCCCTCCAAGCGTCAAAGGTTGAGCCTACTGATATAATGAATATTAGTATATATGAATTGACATCATCATCATCGTGCCCCCCCCCCCAGACTTTTAAGTCTATTTTAAGTCTATGATATCTGTTCTATACTAGGGGAAAGTTTCTCACCGAACCCTTGATAGTTTAAAGGCTAATTCGCAGAACCCTTGATGATAATGGGGCTGTTCTACAGAACTCGAACAAATTTTTGTCCATTTAATCCAAAAAAAAGCGTGCCCCTATTGCTGCCCCAACAAAATCATAATCCCAGGGCAAAAATGAAAGAGGACCTAGCCAGCACCTCTTAATTTACATATTTATTGTCATAAATTATTGTGCCAGATCTTATCGTGAAAGCTCCTATTCTACATGGCCCCCACAAAAAGAGTGGGTTGAGCAGGGCTCCTGCCTGGGGCCCGATATAATTCTCATCAGATGTGATTCTATTTTTGTTTTTAACACTACAAATTCATATTGGGGGGGGGGGGCCCTTGAAGAGTTTGAACTGGGGGGGGGGGGCATCAAAGATCTCCGCCTAGGACCCTACTGCAGGATGTGGGGCCATGGGTCTCCGTGCCCTGACCGGTTGAACTCATGGTTGGGATTCACCAGGTTGGAGCCCTGTGAACCTATTGCGAGGCATATTCACGGATCGAGAGCTTTGATTATAACCCTCACCAGAAGAAAGCACCCGCACAAGAACTCTGACGTATGGCTTTAACTGAAATAATCATGATGCTAATCATTGAATCATAGGGCGTTCATCTGAGTTTTCAGTCAATATCTCTTGAGTATGAAATCAAGCACAGGGCTCCCACTCAAAAAATGAGAAAAAGTAGGAAAACGCAGGACTAAAAAGTAGGATGGGGGAGGGTAACCCCCCCCCTGAAAAAATCCCTGAAAAAATTTTTTAAATTAAAAAAAAAATTTAATTTTTAATTAACTTTTTTTTTTCATAGCACTATTTCAGTTTCCTATAAGATTGACTCAAGCCAAAGCAAAATGATAAATGACTTGGTTACAAAACCAATTTTTGGCCAAAACAGTGTACTAGCAACCACATAATTCTTTGCTGTCTCTCCTCATATAATTATATTGCATTCTTTTTTTGGAGTCTTCCAAAGTGCAGAACTTGTTGACTGTCTTCGATAACGCACAGCAAATTTTGAAGACGTACGTTTTTTAAGAATGACGCTCCTTCGAGACCACTTTCAAAAGCACAGTGCAAAATGTGTAGATTACAAGATCCGATGTAAATAACGCAAGGTGAACCTGTTTTCCTGCGTTGTTCATCATTTTTGAAAGGGATTTGTTCACATTTTACTGTTCAATGCCAGTGTACTCATTTTTGACAAATGAAGCACTTCCATTTCTAGCTCTTTGCTGAGCATTGTAAATATTGTTTATGCCTCTTCATGCCTTAAAAATACTGAAGACAACTGAATGCTATTGGGTATTACCAGAATCACCAAACCTAGAATAGGCCTATGTATCCAACTGCTTTGAAATGCAAACTGTTGTTTCACCTATTTGCACCGTAATTTTGAATGATGAATGTTAGTTACTGTCCAAGTCCACGAAGTAATAAATACAAAATTATTTTCCCATCCAGACAGAAGTTTTTAATGACTACTATACTTGTTGAACCCTCAAACTAAGTAAATGAAAAAATTAATCAACCAAATGGTCACATACACCCCCCCCCCCCGCCCAAATAACCTTAAAAATGATAAAATATCTGCTTTGGCAGAATCATTAATTGCATTCTTCAACATTTGTAATATTTGGCAATATATCAATGATTTCCTGCTCAATTAAAATCAATTACACAAATTTTGACAATAGGATTTGGTAAAAAAGTAGGAAAAGTAGGACAAAAACGAGAAAGTAGGACATTTTACCAAAAAGTAGGAAAAGTAGGACGCGTGGGAGCCCTGCAAGCATCTATCATCAATGGTTTAAGTGAGCACTATAACTCCTAGTAGGGTAGGGCTGGCAGGGCACTAGCACGGGGGCCCGGGACAACCCTCACTGGGTTTTTTTTACACTATAAATTCACTATAGAGGAGTCCCCACCAAAGATCTCAGTCTTGGGTGGGGATGATGAGATGCTCGCAGTAAAAAAGAAAAATGTTATTTTTACGTGAAATGTGCCCTTTAATTTTTTTTCCACAAATAGGGGTTGCATTGTCTTTTATTACACCTGCACAGACCTGTTTCTTTGCTTACAGAATTTCGATATCTGTGCAGAATAACAAAATAACACGCTGCCTTTTTACAATACAGGGATTTTTTTCTGGACAGCAAAAAATCTCTGTGTACATAGGAGCATTCCCAGACTCTAAACGCCCATATTTTGTAAACTTATCCATCAGGAAAAATGGTTTCTTAGACTCTTTTGCCCATAACCAATAAACGCGTAAAAATAAAATTTCATTAGCAAAAATATGCTTTCTAGAAAATATTGAAAACAATTATGTTTTAAAAATCTAATCTAAATCTCTGTATGTTGAAAATGATTTGTTTATATACAGTACAGTATGTATTATATTTACATGTGAGAGACGCATATTATATTTACATGTGAGAAACGCATATCATATTTACATGTGAGAAACGCATATTATATTTATACGTGAGAAACGCATATTGCATTTACATGTGAGAAACGCATATTTACATGTGAGAAACGCATATTATATTTAAATGTGAGAAACGCATCAATGAACTAGAACCCCTTCCGCACCTGTCAAAAAAAACTGATACAATTCTTCGACTCGAATTAGTAACCGGATTTTGATTAATGTGACTGGTGAAAAAGTCAATATGACACGATACTGTGGTTAATATTTTATAAGTAATAATATTAGTTAAATTATCAAGTTTGCTTCGAAATTTCAACAATTGTTATTTGTCAGTGGTAAAACAACATTAATAAAACTCCCAAACTGTATTCGCCCTTGGCTTTCATATTGTTTTTTATTGCAATCACAGAAGGCCTACGATAGCTACACTTCGCGAGTTTTACAAATAATGTTTTACCACGCACAAAGTAAATAATAACTGTTAAAATTTCAAGGTAAGCTTGATAATTTAACTAATAATATTGCCTATATAATATTAACTAATATCATATCCTTTTATATGGCACATTAATGAAAATCCAGTTACTAATTTCAATTGAAGAATTGTAACAGTGTTTTTTATAGGTTGCGGAAGCTGGTGGCAACATGTGCAACTAATTTTTTCCCCCGAAAATTCCCATCACTTCATGAAGTCCTCCACAAATTTTCACAATTTTCTGATGACTGGTTTCGAATGTAGGATACTTTAAAATAGGGTCTTTTAATTATGGACGCCCTGTATTTTATATGTGTTTAAAAGTGCTTTTCAGACGGTTGTCTTCACTCTACTGACACAAAGGGTCCGTGGAACTAAAAAGGGGAAGAATCCTTGCTATATACACTTTCAGACCGTTAGGTATACACAAACTCACACTTCCGGCACAACTAACTCGGTAGTAAATTGAAAAAATTTCCTTGTCAAATATATACACGCCAACGAAAAACTAAAAATCTGTCCACCAGATTTATAAAATAATGGCATGGGGATTATATCGCCCACATGTGTGCATTATGTGTATTGACAATGCTTTCTCGCGTAAAGCTGACCTCATCAGTAAATAAAACAGTGGCAGTAAATTGGGGATTATAGAAGGTGTGGTGCCATCAAACATACAACGCACGAACTGTTCACGACAGGGATAGGTATCTCCGGTTAAGAGTTTCACCTTCTAGATGAGGAAGGGATACATTTTTTCACTATGCAAAACATTCCAGACCGCCGTGTGCTGAACATAAAATTCAGCTGCAACCGCTCGTGTAAAAAATTAATGTAAAATCGTGTAAAAGAAATAATTCTCGACGGGGAATCGGCAAAACCATTGCAGCACGGTTTCTTTCATTTGAGGAGTGCGTACATCACGCCATGCTGGTTAAAGGTCCCGCCTCCCGTAGTAGTCGATCGTGGAGAAGGTAATATGGTGCGGACAACGCCTCATCTGATATTGCTGTTGGTACATCCGCTGTGTTAAGCGCCCATTGCCATCTGCTCGACCGTAAATCAGATGCATATCAGCGTATATCTCGTTTGTGTAGTCAGCCATCATGATACTCATTGAAACAGACAACTAGCTGTTGCATGTACTTACTACCACAATTTACCGCTAATTTACGTCGTCCGCAGCGCGTGATCCTACATCAGCGCATGCGTTTTGCAACGCTGCTTACGTCAGATATGGTGAGAGAACTCATGAATGCATTCAGCGATCAACTGACATCCACCTTTCGTCTCCTCTGGACCCGGAGCCTGCATGCGTTTTCCGCGATTTTCACCCTCTTAATATGGTTTGCGACACCATGCTCCATCGCAATTTTTGTTCCTCTTGATGTCTCCTAACAACCCTCCTCGTTTGTCGGTTCCATTAACAGAACCCCTGTATAATAATCATTCTTGAGAATAATTACCCCCAACATTAAATTCTTCAAAATCATATTATAAATTATCATGGGTATATATTGTTTATAATTTGTGTTAATTGCATTTTTAATTGGGTTGCTGTTTTTGTTTTTTTAATATATGACATCCATATTTTTATGGGCATCTTTTTATCAGCCACCTCGTTGGGCATTTTGCCTGTTGTGGCGTTGTATTTGTATTTGTATTATAGCTCTAGGACGGACCAAATGGGTCCCTAAGAGCTGCATAGTGTATGTTTTGTCTTTTGTTCTGTTGTCTTTATTAATTTTATTTTGTATTCAATCGCATGTATTTATGTGTGCTGTTTTCCACAATTAATAGAAAAATAATAATAATAAAATAAATTTACTTTACACAATAAAGGGCCATTCAAGTATTATGTAAGCAGATTTTCATCCATTTTTGACCCCCCTCCTCCCCCCCCTTGTCAGCGAAAGTCAGCGAAACACTGACGCCCCCCCCCCCCCCGTCAGCAAAATTTCGTCAGCAGCTTAGAATATTTCATATCTTTAAAAAGGGGTGGTTGATGACGTAAACAAACTTCAAACCCTCACCCTTTCTAAATATCCAGATGGGTTTAAATAAAAACCTTCATACTTAGGTTCACCATTCATCATCGAGGAGAATGCAGGAAATTGCAATGCTGAATACGGCTTATCACTAAATTTTGCCAAAAATTGCAATTTATTGCACTTATACTCACAGGGTCAGGGCAGATGAAATGTCTGGGGGTAAATTTTCATTAAATTTATTTAATTTTATTTTCATTTCTTAACTCGATCACTCATATATTCACTCACTTGATCACTCATGTGGTCACTCACTTGGTCACTTGTACCATAATTCATATGTTCACTCATATGGTCACGCGTACGATCAGGGCAGGCGAAATGTCAGGGGGTAAATTTCCGATTCACTTGATTACTGACTGGGTCACTCATATGGTCACTCATTTGGCCACTCGTGCCATCATTCATATGTTCACTCATACGGTCACGCGTACGGTCAAGGTAGGCAAAATAGCAGGGGGGTCAATTTCCGATTCACTTGATTACTCACAGGGTCACTCATATGGTCAGGGTAGGCGAAATTCCCGGGGTGAAATGTTCGGGGCGAAATTCCCGGGGTGAGATGTCGGAGGCGAAATATCGGGGGCAAAGGTTCCGTGAACCCCACGAAGAAAAACATGCTAAATTAATATCCATTTTTTTTAAATTCTCAAATATACTACCAGTTATATTTAAAAATGAATATATATATAATAAATTAGGGGACTGATTTAATTGACTGATGTAATGTATATGCATATATATGAAACCATGCCCCCCAGACTTTCAAGACTATCTCCGCCTATGATAAAGAGTTTATATAACTTTTACAGAAGTTTAAACAATTTATAGAAAAAATTTCAAGAAATTTTTTTTTTTTTTTGCAGGCATTTCTTTTTTAAAAGTTGATCGCCTGATGAACAAAACCAATAGGTAGTAAAAAACACAAGAAATTTGTACTTCTAAGATAGAAAGGGGGAAATAAAGCTTATATTTTATTTAACATTCACTGAATTTCTCAACTGCCTAAACTTCAAACTCGTTGAATTCGAATTGTGATTTTAAAATAATTATCAATTTCTCGGAGGTTTACACGCGGAGCTCCTCTGAGAAAACTTTAAAAACCATGGAACTGAAAAGAGAAGAAGGAAAATAACACGCGTCGCCAAATTGGAGATATTAGCTAACCACTGCAACTCCACCAACGGCAGTCACGTGGTGTTATGTTGACGGGCGCTGCATGAAAGAAATGAATAAAGAGAGAAACTTGCTTTCTCTATATTATTTCTTCTCTAAGGTTAAAATGGATTAATCTCATTGTCTTCAATACCATCTGTCCAATCAAAATCACGAAAAGCGAGTGATTCCCAATGATGTGCAAACTGGCATCGTTTACAAAAGATGATGCACTTCAGATGAACGCGAAAATTGAAGCATCCGCCACTTTCTTTTCTAACATGAAACTTAGATGGCAGCACTTCGCGAATGCCGTCAACGATGATCTCACGACGGCACTGTGGTGTTCTGTGGTTTTCCTACTTTGAGACGCGAATGCAAGCCCGTTTTTCGAAAAAGTCTCTCTGCAGAGAGCAGGCAGACCTTTACCGCAATACTTACATATCATAAAAAAATCAGGCATCTATTTTCATTTCTAAACATGAAAGACAGATTGCAGCACCACCGGAACATGAAAAATACATCTCTGCAACATAGATACGTTAAAGCAGGACATACACTTAGAACAAACATTCCAGCATGTACCAATTCGTTAGAAATTTCGCAGAGGAATGTGTGCGAAGTGTATGTGTGGTTAAGTAATGGTAGCATTTCACGAAGTACGCACACCTCTGACATCTTAAAGATGCTCTGATGCATTAAACGTTCTCTGACACATGCCAGGGCCTCGCATAATACTCATGCACAAATACGTATTTTTCCCAAGTACATATGTACATGATCTAATTTTAACATACTTTTCAATCGTTTTATTTCCCACGTGGTATGTTCACGAGGTGTATGTTCGATTTAGTATCACCAGTAATCTCAATGTTTGGTAGGAATAATACTCAAAATGCAGAGCACATTTACATTATTACTCGCGGCTTCACTCGCGTTGATTTGGTAATCTGAAACTTACTCGGCGATGATTCCCTATATAACATTTGAAACTATCATAACCCTTTGGGGATTGAATTTTCAGAAATCCTGTCTTATATAAACTGAAGAGCCAAAAAAACTGGTCAGGCATGCGTATGCAAATAAAGAGATATGGAACCAATCAGAGTACGGCGCTGGGGTCGGCAACGCCTATATAACACAACAAGTGTCTGGCCTAATTGTTAGATCGGTTACTGCTGCTACAGTGGCAGGTTATCGAGATTTAATTGAGTTTGAACGTGGTGTTATAGTCGGCGCACGAGAGATGGGACATAGCATCTCCGAGGTTTGGGTTTTCACGTACGACCATTTCACGAGTGTACCATTGAATATCGGGAATTCGGTTAAAAATTAAATCTACGACATCGCTGCGGCCGGAAAAAGATCATGCAAGAATGGGACCAACGACGACTGACGAGAATCATTAGACGTGACAGACGTGCAACCCTTCCGCAAATTGCTGCAGATTTCAATGTTGGGCCATCAACAAGTGTCAGCGTGCGAACCATTCAACGAAACATAATCGATATGGGCTTTCGGAGCCGAAGGCCCACTCGTGTACCCTTGATGACTGCACGACACAAAGCTTCACGCCTCGCCTGGGGCCCGACAACACCGACATTGGACTGTTGAGGACTGGAAACACGTTGCCTGGTCTGACGAGTCTCGGTTCCAATTGCTTCGAGCTGATGGACGTGTACGGGTATGGAGACACCCTCATGAATCCATGGACCCTACATGTCAACAGGGGACTGTTCATGCTGGTGGAGGCTCTGTGATGGTATGGGGCGTGTGCAGTTGGCGTGATATGGGACCCCTGATACGTCTGGATACGACTCTGACAGGTGACAGGTACGTAAGGATCCTGTCTGATCACCTGCACCCATTCATGTCCATTGTGCATTCCGACGGGCTTGGACAATTTCAGCAGGACAATGCGACACCCCACACGTCCAGAATTGCTACAAAGTGGCTCCAGGAACACTCTTCTGACTTTAGACACTTCCGCTGGCCACCTAAATCCCCAGACATGAACATTATTGAACATATCTGGGATGCCTTGCAACGTGCTGTTCAGAAGAGATCTCCATCCCCCCTCTTACTACTACGGATTTATGGACAGCCCTGCAGGATTCATGGTGTCAATTACCTCCGACCGACCAGTCACGACCCAGGCTCTGTCCCTCCCGGGATATAAGCCTTTTACCCTTGCGGGTTGGGTCGCGCTGGGGAAGTCAATTACCTCCAGCACTACTTCAGACATTAGTCGAGTCCATGCCACGTCGTGTTGCGGCACTTCTGCGGGCTCGCGGGGGCCCTACACGATATTAGGCAGATGTACCAGTTTTTTTGGCTCTTCAGTGTATATAGAGTGCGTGTCTACATTATAAAATATAAATACCAACCAAATTACAGATTTATAGCTTCAGTGGTTTCAGCGCGGCGCCATGATTGCTCCATATAACCTTTGGACTGTGTCTTATGACCTCTCCCTCTTAAAGGTTGAAATTTTGAAAAGCAGCTGCTCCTTGGTAAGTCTTCGCATCATAAAATAAAACAACTTACTAAATTTCATATTTATAGCTTCAGCGATGATTGCCACGTATAACCTTTGAACCCCTCTTAGGGAGTTGAATTTTGAAAAACCCCTTTTTTTACTAGTCTCTACATTACAAAATAAAAATACTCACCAAATTTCATATTTTTCACTTCAGCGGTTTTGGCCAATACCACCTAGAGACTAAGGCCTCCGCACGAAGTTTGTGACGTATTTGAGGTAGTCCATCTCACCCATAGCCGTTGGATATAGCAGGTCGACGCATGCGCCATCTTAACTTTTTTTGTAGCAGATTCACAATGGCTATAGGTGAGATGGTCTACCCAGTGACGTCACGCTTTGTTTTCTAGGTGGTGTTGTTTCGGCTCGGCGTGATTTCTCTATATAACTTTTGAACTCCCTTATTGATCGAATTTTGAAAAACCTTTTCTTAATGAGTCTTTACGTCATAAAATGAAACTACCGACCAAATTTCACAATTATAGCTTCAGCAGTTTCGTGATTTCTTTATATAACCTTTGAAACCCCCCACCCTTTATGGCCCCCTTAAAGGTCGAATCTCAAAAAATACTCTACTTAGTGAGACTTAACGTCATGAAATAAAACTAATCACAAAATTTCGTGTTTATAGCTTCAGTGGTTTCGGCTCGGTGATGAATAGTCAGTCAGTCAATGAATCTCAGTCATGCCATTTTATATATATATATATAGATTACGATTCGGAATGGGAAGACGTTAATTTGATTTCGAGTATGTTTTGCAGTATAAATTACTTTGAAAATAACAAAAATATCAAGAAATATTTGGTTTCTAGTCACACTGAAATGTTTATAGCAAAACATTGTTTTAGTGTTTTGTTTTGTATATTGACATACTTACAATCAGATATTTCTATGTATTTTTTTGTGATCACTAGTATATATGGACCACGTGATCCCATGGGGGACTCGAATATTTATTTATTCATTTTTTATTTATTTTATTTATAAAACAAAGCTACAGGTTTAAACCCAATTACAGCTTGCAGTAAAAATAAAAATTTGCACAGAATAGAATAGAAAAAAATAATTATTTTATATGCAACGACGTGCTACTAATGATGTTTTCAATAAAAAAAAAAGAACCAAGAAAATAGTAATTAACATTTTAAATAACGTCTATATGCGTTTTGCGGTGAAACTTAATCTTTATTCGCCATCATAGTTTAGCAGTAGTAGGTGATGTAGCTATATTGTGTAGCAGTAGTAGGTAGGGTAAAAAAGGGCTCGGGGATCCATGATGTTCTTAAGTCAGCCACCTCGTTGGGCAATTTGCCTGTTGTGGTGTTGTATTTGTATTTAAGCTGGTTCAACGCTGTTACAGGCCTCTTCTCAAAAAGAAAGTACAGTATTTACGCATCAGTTAGTGAAATACGATTATTTGAAATACGATTGATATTTTCTGGAGGAAATTTCTAAAAGCTTTCCGCACTGCACACGCTCGAATACATTGGAAGTGTTTTGCTAAAATTTCGGGATACACACAGGATGAGAGAGAGAACTTCTGGCAATCCGAATGGCCATGTATATTTATTTGGACGCGTTTTTCAGCTCAGGAAATTGTTCCTCCATCAAATGATCCATAGCAAGAAAAAGGCTTTGGGAAGGAAGGAAGGCTGTATATATATAGTATTCTTTCACACTCTATCCTCCAGCCACAAGAGATTCTGCTGAGATTCAGTCGAAATGACTACTAGCGGTTATTTGGAAGTTCCCGTTGAAAAAATTGTTTTCTAATGGATTCCTCAGTTATGTAATAGTTCGCGCACATCAATATCAGCGATCGTTTTTAATTTTTAATGATTTTCATTCTTTTCTTTTGCTTCGATTTCGCCAGGGCAAGAGAACGTTCATGACTAGTCACTCCGGAAAATATTTGAAGATTAAGAGATCTTCATCGGAGGTTCTTTTCTCCGTGGCTATTTATCAGGAAAAAGGTACCCCAATGTCAACGCCACGAATCCTATTTCATCCACTGAACTCACACTGACTGAATTTTCACGTATTTTTCAATAATTTTTCTGAATCAATCGGCTGATGTCAGAAACCAAGCTGACTACTGCTGCTACTTAACCGTAAGTCACTTCCTTGAGGGACTCAACTTGTGACAACTGTTCAATTAGATTTCCCGTTCACCATAACCCGATGTGCCCATTCACAATTCTATCCAATGTCAATCTCTAGCTTCGTATTACAGCTCACGGTAACAATGCCAATCTCATGTAAATGCTTCAAGAGTTTACCATGTTGGACCCGATTGAATGCCTTTTGGTAATCAAGGTAAACAACGTTGAAATTTTTGCCATTCCCCAAGTCACGTGATCATAGAAGCAAAGGAGGCTGATTACACACGACTCCCTCTTCCTGAACACATGCAGGATTTCCTACAGTACATTAATCTCATCTATCTACTTTACCAATATCCTTTTAAAAATAATTAAAAAAAAAAAAATGTTTATTCAAAAAAAAAAATTTTCTGACTTTGAGGGATTTTAATTAATTATTATAAACATGTTTGCATGTTATTATTTTCATTTTTATTAAAAACATTTTTTATTCCAAGATGATGCGTATAATATGTTTAATCTCTGTGTTACACAATAAAACCTCCCTACAACGATACGCGATGTAATGTGATAAATCCCTCTACAACCATATTTTTTCAAATCTTGTTTGCAATTGCCACTGGTCTAATGTTGAACTCCTCTCGATACAGCGATATCCTCTATTACGACAAATTCCTCTGTTACGATATTTTTAAAGAGATTTTGAAAACTGCTACAACGTTAATATTCTTTTATTTCACTCAAAATAGTATTGAATTCAATTTTGTAAATTGTTTCCGTTCTTCCATGAAGCATTTAATAACATTGGTGTTTTGCACCAATGATCAGAAAAAATGTTGATGAAGTTGTAGGCATCGCCAGTTTCTGTGTAAGACACATAAGTGCAATACAGTAAATTTCTTTGCAAGGGCAATGTATCTGAGTGAATTTATTAATACGCGGTAAGTAAATATTTTAAAGCACATTTTTTCTGATGGTAGTAACCTACTAACAATGTAGATTTATAAAAAGATGTCAACAACGGCATACATTTGGTGGCACGTGATGACAATGTTGTCCCTCGATGTAATGTGTGTGACAATACTTCTACAACAATATTTTTCAGATATTGATCAGCAGAATATTGTTAGGGGCCGTTCAAGTATTACGTAAGCACATTTTTAGCTATTTTTGAACCCACCCCCCCTTGTCAGCAAAATTTCGTCATCAGCTCTGCCGCTCTGAATCCTAACGCATATTGGTGGGATCAGAGACGTACACGGGGGGGGGGGTCATAGGGGGCTCGTGGTCCCCTCCCACGATCAAAAAAAATTTTTTAATGCAAAAAAATATTTTTTTTAAATTTGAAATTTTGGAAGACAATACCTTTGTATGTTATAATCAATATCTGTTAATTTCAATGTTATTTGAAGGCTATGAACTCAAAATTTATGTTTAATAAATTCATTGTGATCCACCCACTAAGCCATATAATGATAAATCGCATAAAGGCCGTTGGCCCGCGGACCAGATATGGCCCTGGGGGTTATCTGATGCGGCCTGCCCTCCTCAAACCTAATTTTGTAAAAACGAACTAAGCGGCACATATACAGATCGGTTAAGTGTCCCGTGGTACAATTCCAGAACATTTAAGCGGCCCGTGGCACATTTTCAGATCACTTAAATGACCCGGGACACAGAGTGACATGTGACGTAGTTTTAGAGCACTTAAGCGACCCCCAGTGTGGCTCTACATCACTCAAGTTACCCGCGGCACATTCTCAGATTATTAAAGTGATCTGCGGCATATAATTACGGATCAATTGAGTGATCAATCGTGGCACATTTCCAGAGCACTTAAGTGGCCCGGACACATTTCCAGATCACTTGGATCCGCGAAACATTTAGAGATCACAAAAGTGGCTCTGTAGGGCACTTATCCATAGGAGGGAATGTTACTTCAAGTGCCCACAAACTATCGAAAGATTTTTTTTCGTTTTTGGCGCACCGAGTAAGGTGCCATTAAGAATATTTCATATTTTCATAAAGGGTGGTTAATGACGTAAGCATTATCCAAGCCCCCCCCTCCCCCTTTGTCATCGAAAGTCAGCAAATCGGATACCCCCCCCCACCCATCGATGATGACGTAATACTTGAACGGCCCCTTACAACAAGGTTTCGCTGTATTACAAAACCCTCAAGGAAAATTGAAACGATAACTATACGTCCAACAATGTTTCATTCGAATGTACGTGTTTTTTCCAGACCTTGAACAAAACAACTTCAATGTTAAACAGAAATCATTTCTTCACGTTAATCAGAAAATCAAATAAAACGGGGAATCAAGAAATGAAAAAATACGAGTCTATTTCTATCAAGTAATGTCCAACAGGCAATATAAAAAAGTCTGTTGGGAATAGAAATTTGCGTGTGTGAGCCCTCTAGTCACCTCTAGATGGCGCGACTTGTACGCATATCTCTACTTTTGGTTTGTATTTTTTTCTTCCCTTGTTTAGGTCAGTTACATCAACATATTCTACAGCAAAAATCCTCCGCGCGAAGCTCGTGACGCCACTGCAATAGTTCATTTCATCTACAGTCATTGGATATACTGCAAAAAAAAGTAAAGATTTCGCATACGTCCGCTTGCTTTATTCAATGGCTACAGGTGAAATAGACGACTTCAGTGACGTCAAAGCTTCGCACGGAGGCTTTCTGCTATAGAATGTGTTGGTTACGTTCTCGCTATCAACCAGAAATTGCATACCGCCCCCCCCCCTTCCCCAGTACAACACAATAAAAGTGTTTGTAATTTATGCCTTTATTTGCTCACGCACACGTATGATATGAGTTATTTCGGCCTCCACAAGGACAGTTCTAACTGCATTATAGAACCTCCCGCGTATGTTTATGACCGTACACGCTCCTTGTAAACATTTCTCTGAGGGAATTTCTTACGAATTTAAGTTTAGCGTAAAGTATTCATGTATATATATAACGATTATTATTTTTCTCGGCTCACAAGCCAGCATAGCATAGCTCTGAAATATTTTGTATCTGTATTTATTATTAATGTATCCGACTAAGTTACTTTGTTTTCTTCACAGCTGAAAACATTAATTATAATTACAATCGTACTAATAATCATACTAATAATTATAATCGTACTAATAATTATAAACGTATAATTAATTATAATTATAATCGTATAATTAATTATAATTATAATCGTATAATTATAATCGTATAATTAATTATAATTATAATCGTATAATTAATTATAATCGTATAATTAATTATAATCGTACTAATAATTCATGATTGCGCGGACATTTTAAATGCAAAAATTTATGACTATTTACCATTATTATCCAGATTTTGTCAAAAAAAACTTCCCCTTTACACATACATGCATTCAAACAGCACGCATAAAACACGCACATTAAGTCCTTGTCTTTCCCTTCACATGTTGTCTCCAAGAGGCAACAAATTTAAGCCCGCGTTCGGCCCGGGAGGAAAAATTTAATTCTGTTCTGCTCTGATCCGACAACGTTGAAAACGTCATTTTGGAAGAAAATGGCTGTTTTTCTTTTTAAATATTTTAGGAAAGCCCTGTTTGCTAACAGGCATTATTTTGTTTATATGATTCTTAGAATTGAAGTTACGTCCACTTTCGTGTTGCGTTTTAACATACGAGCAATTTATACAAAAACAAGCCCACAACAGGCAAAATGCCCAACGATGTGGCCATAACAAATATTGATGTCATATATTTCAAAAATACAGCAACCCAATTAAAAATGCAATTAAAAAAAATTAGAAACAATATATACACGTGATAAAATATTATACAATGCCCATAAAGAATACTTATGGTTGTCCCCCCCCCCCGGTATATATACCCTCAACAACTATCATAGTTTCTAAAAAAATATTTCTTATTACCCAATCTCTTGGCATTAATTAGCACACATTTTAATTTGCCCTGTGATTTAGTGTCAATCGATAAGCGATCCACATCAGAGGTGGGTAATTCCCCGTTCATACTGGGAATAAAAACTTCAAACGCGTTTAACGAAAAATGCTATTTTTGACATATTATATATACATATTTTTAATTCAGTATGAAACATGATTTCTAAAATTCTATTACTGTACCATCACGAAATTTTAATATGATATTTTGCTATGTATATATTGTTGAAGTTATGAACCAAAATCTAAGGTCTAAGTACATTCATTCATTCAAACCAACCACAACTCCGGTCTATCGCCATATGCAATTTACTACCGATTGAGTTGTGCCGGAAGTATGAGTGTGTGTGTCCCTCAAATACCCCTGGCAAACGAAAGCGACTGTATATTAAGTGTACAACACACAGAAAGGTCTAAGTACAGTGTGTCCTGTAAGTACTAGCATGACGTTTTCTTATCTATCGTCCGTCGTAGAGGTATGATTCGAATTTAAAAAATGCTCAAAGGCGTTCAAGAATTATTCTGTACCAGTTGAGACTGAAAATATAATGTGTGTGTAACAAAATAAAAAATCTAAATTTTCATACGGTCCCCCTGTGCTCTAACTTCCAATTAGAAAGTTGTTGTCCTGTATGTCCTAAGGCCAACAAAAACAAAATAATTCCAAGTGTATAAGTGCAACATTCAGACATATTCGAATTCGAAAAACGGAGGAAATTTGGGATACGATAGTATTAAATGCGGGTAAAACGGTTTTTCCACATTTAACAATGTTCTTTCCGAAATTTCCTCCGTTTTTCGAATTTGATTATCTCTGTGAATATTGCACTTAGAAACATGGAATTTTTTTTGTTGGCCTCAGGAGATACAGAGCAACAATTTTGGAAGTTGAAGCACAGGGGAACCGTATAAAAATTTAGATTTTTTATTTCGTTACGCACTATATTTTCACTCTCAAAACTGGTACAAGGTAATTTTTGAACGCCTGTTGAGCATTTTTTAAACCAAAATCATACATCTACGACGGACAATTATATGAGACAAAGGCCGTGCTAGCATATACCCTGTATATATGTATCCAATTGCAGTGTTTTATAGACGGTATGTAGAATGAAGTTTCCAAAAAATTGGCGTGCATATCAACAGATTCGACTGTAGCTTATGAGCATATCATAAAATTCTTTTAATTTTGGTTCATAATCTGCACCATTACTAGGTGAATGTGTTGTGAGAATAACAAAACATTTCATTCTCAGAATTTTTTGCAATCGTGTTAGGAACATTTACATGAATTTTGTTTAAAATTTGACATAAAATGACTTTTTCATAGAAAATGGCATAGGAAGTCCAAAATTTATTATTGTTTTCATCATTTTGGGACACTTTCTATCAAAAAATGTTATTAAAATTCACTCCCATACCATTCCATAGAAAAGTGCTAAAACGTAGTGTCGTATACCTTAAATGAATACAATTTTCCTATCTCATGTGCGGCCTCAAAGTTTTTATGACGGCTGAGTTTGCGTTTTTAGTGTTCAAGAAGTGTTGCCATCTGGCTTCCATATTGGAAGTGAAAGTGGCAGATGCCGGACTATCGTGTGGCTGTAAGCACCTGCTTACGGATTTCAATACCTACTCTCGAAAATTAAGTAAAAGATAAGTTAAAGTTGCCTGGAAGCACCCGAGTGAATATTTACGCCCTCAACTTCTATTTGAGCAGGAGAGAAATCCGCATGTCTTTATTGGTCACTACGACTGACAAAGATAGCGATACGTCACGATAGGCGGAGTTTTTTGCTAAAACTACGAAAAGTGATACAAATTTTGAGGATAATTTTGGTAACAATTAATCAGTCCTACGTAACTTTGACAACCTCTGGTTCCCGTTACTTACTCTCCAAAACTTCATTTTTGAGAGTTCTAATTATAATCAACGAACGTCATTTATGAATAACGAGGCACCTACCATTTTGGAAGGGGGAAACTCTTCCAAAATGGTAGGTGTCTCGTTCCCTCAGTTGATGATTCTCTCAGCTGACCGGAATCCATTTAGAAATTCTCGACGTCATTGAAGGAAATTGTTGCAACTTTTCAAGTTTTTTGCATTTTCATAAAGATAATGTGAGCATTTTTCTAGTTGTTAGCAGATGTCCAAACGGACCATGTGCCACACTCGACCTCCTGTCAAGCGTTTAGTAGCATTTGAGGTTTTATCAAATCCACACTACCGCAAAGATACGCTATTTGAAATCGCAAACGTTTTGCATGGAGTTTTGCTTCATGAAAGTTTGGTGGAGAGCCGTCTTGATGAAATCTGTGACACAACAATTATCCAACATATCAAGGCAAATGTATCCCCTCACTTTCAGCTCTATAAAAAAATAGAACGATAATTTTTTCCATTTTTGTGCATCCCTAACCACATGCTGACTGTCAGCACGCGTCTGCTGCGAAAAAGGCGTCTCACAGCAGTTGTCGACAGTGAGCACATGCGCAACATTAGAAGAAAATTTGGATACATAAAAGAACTTTGAGAAAAAAAATTCCCTATCGATGGGGCGCAGTACTTTTCATGGCTAAGCATAATGTGATTCTCTCAATATGAGCCTTTACTATTGGATAATTTCAGTTCGGACACCTGTATATGCAAGGTCGATGCCGATGTTTTTGTTGTATTATTCTAATGCCGAGGTGAACAACCTTTTTCCTAGCCGTGCCATTATTAAGACCATATTTTTTGTGCGTGCCGCACTTCGAGTATCAGACCACGCGTCCCGTTTTACGGGAAGCAATAAGTCCAACCCCACGCTCTTAAAATGTTCCGGCTATTTTTTCTTGCATTCATAATTTTTTTTTTCACTTTCTGGAAAAATATACAAATACAAATACAACGCCACAACAGGCAAATTGCCCAACGAGGTGGCTGACTTAAGAACATCATGGATCCCCGAGCCATTTTTTGGAGGACCTACCTACTACTGCTACACCACACATGCACCCCCCCCCCCCGCGGAACCCCCCAACGAAACCCCAACGAATCGGTACATGCGGGAATGTGCGTGTACGTGTAGTGCAACCTGACGTAAAGTTTGTTTCTGTGTAATGCTTGTTATGTGTAGTGCTGTCATCTGCCCCCAGTTTTTCTAACTATGAGTGAAGTGTTATGGTTGAATGATTTACCGTTGTAGGACTGTTGCTCTCTGTGGCGAGACTTTTTAACGGGGAGATCGGCTCGCATTTGCGCCTTGAAGTTGGGAACCACAGAAAACCAACTTCAGCCGACCACCACTGTGGGGTTCGAACCCGGATCCTCGCATCACGAGTCCGGCACTATAACCACTCGACCACCACAGCGGCAAAAAAGTGCAATTATCTGTAGGTGGGTGGGTTTGAACCCATATACGCTGAACTCTTTCCCATCTCTAACTCTGTATCTTACAACCCACCACTACCGCAAAGAAAAAAAAAATTTTTTTTTACTTCGAATCAAAAATTCGACTATCGTGATGCAAATCGTAAAAGCGCATCGATAAAAGTTCATCTTATGTATACTATATTGGGTGTGTAGGCACCAGAACCTTGAGGCTAATGGTACCGAGTCCTCCAACGAACTTTTTGAGGGGGAAGGAGAGGATGAGGCCCAATCCCTCATTAGTTCATGAATAAACAATGCATGCATCCCGTACATATGGGATGTCCATTAAACCTTGCCCCCCCCCTCAGTTTTCTTTGCATCGAAGCCTCTGGTCAAATGTTTTCAAAATGAAAAAACTGAACGAAACTAAAACGCATTTAATGAGAAGTTATCTACAGGGTTGTCACCTAGTCAGGGTATACAGGGTTCTCAAGTGTATGCAAAGCGTCGCAATAGTGAGACTTGGTACTGTAATTTTATTTATTTATTTATTTAATTAATTTATTTATTTAAATACAAAGCTACAGGTTTAATACCCAATTACAGCTTGTAGTAAGAATAAAAATTAGCACAAAATAGAAAATAACAACTAAATTATAAAGTACACAAGACAAATAAAAAGTAACAAAAATTATGCAAAATACAAAACTCCACACAAAGATATATACAACGCAATCACAGCGAAAATCTTCTAGAATACGTACGTTCTTTTCGAGAGTACGTATAGTAATTGGTAGGCAGTTACTTCGCGCTAGATAGGGATCTCAGAATATCTTTCTGTCCGAGGGCCTATAGTGCTATTAAGACATTCTGGTTATCTCATTCAAACTTTTCAACGCGTTTTCGTTTGAATAAAATAAAGTTAATACAGTGAATAAAAGTTGCCTCATAATTATTGTTAAGAAGGTCTTCAATATCAACTATAGGTTTGGTAGCCTACAAGACTACCTTTGAATAAGAACATATAGTATTATTTAATTATTTACAAAATTACTTGTTTATTCAATATTATTTACAAAATTACTTGTTTATTCAATATTATTTACAAAATTACTTGTTTATTCAATATTATTCACAAAATTACTTGTTTATTCAATATTATTTACAAAATTATTTTAATTACAAAACTATTTAATTTCAGAAGAAATTCTTTAAGTACCGCGGGTTGGCCATTCCTGTTCTACAGAGTGCAAAGTAAAGTCTCAAACAACGAGTGAAGTTGAATAATTGGTTATTTGTGCCGCTATAGGCCTGTTGTTGCTCTCTCTGGCGAGACTTTTCAACGGGGAGATTCACTCGCATTCACTAATACGTAGATATAATACAATGTACTTAATCAATGCTGTTCTGTTCATTATGAATATTTAATTGACTACATACTTTAATAACTTTTAAATTTAATTAAAAAATTTTAATTTTTTTAAATATTTAAAACTATTTAAAAAATATAGATATTTAAAAAATTATTTAAAAAATATAGATATTTAAAAAATTATTTAAAAAATATAGATATTTAAAAAATATAGATATTTAAAAAATTATTTAAAAAAATATATATATATTTTAATTTTTAATCTTAATTTTTTTAAACTTAGAAAAAAAAAAAACTTTCATTATAAATACAAATACAACGCCACATCAAGCAAAATGCCCATTAAACAACGTTATCTACGTACGGCGTTCACTCACCGCTGGATTAAGACATTTGAAAGCCCTAAGCACTTGAATAGTTTTGGCGCCCCCCCCCTCCCCCGGTATCTACAAGTATATTTTACACGATATTGAGTACAAAACTGAAAAAAAAGTTGAAATTTCAGAAGTGACTGATCTACGGATGGGATTTCACTCTAAATAATGATTATTCATTCAAAATTATGATGACATGTTCTGAAACTGTTCATAAAAAAGCTAGATAAATATAAAATTTAAAATTTCTTTTAATTTACATATTACTGCTTAAAATTATATATTTTTATGTGTATTAATGTTGTACCCAGAATATATATATATATACACACACTCGCATCATCTTGTTTAAATTTCACTAAATATTGATTGTAATTTTACATTGAATTGTTATGCATCATGTCTTAAATTTTTTATGTTTTTTTCTATAATTATATATATATACTGCGTACTTGACGGCTTACAATGGCGGCGAAAGGGACATAGGGCCCCTGGAGGACGCATAGTGTATATTCGTTATATGTGTGTCTTTTTTTCTTTTGTATTCCTTTTCGTGTGTTATTGTCTAATATTTGTGTAATGTGTATGTGTGTGTATTTGTTTGTTTGCAAAAAAAAAAAGTTTATGAAAGTTATTTTTTAAAACTTGAAAAGAAGCAACCAATAAATTTATCGGAACCGATCAGCTTATTGGTTGCCTTTTTAAAAGAATTATTATAAAATTTTTATAGTGCAATCCACGCTTAAAAGGCCGGGATTACACTATAAAGTTTTATAAAAGATCTTTTATAAAAGTTGAAAAATTCAACCAATAGGCGCATCGGGCATCGGTTGCATTCAAGCAAATGTAACCGGTGATCTTATCGGTTGAATTTTTCACGATTTATCAAAAAGCTTTTACAAGACTTTTATAGTGTAATCCCGGCCTAAGACAGAATTGTGATGTGAATATTTCTAAGTACAGACATTTTGAAAGTCTCCAAACCTCCCCTTTTTTTCTATTTGCAAAGTCTGATACCTTCTGAATTATTATTTTTTGGAATTTTTCTTTCATATTTTTCCGAAAAGACAGATTTTTTTTCAAAATCTTTTGAAAAATTTTTTAAGATATTTACTCCCATCGACCGCTTGTGAGGATCGGAATGAAGGCATCTTTATACCCATATATTCTATGGGGCTCTAGATTAAACCACCAAAGAATGGCTCTAGGCTGCCTATGGGCACTGAATCAGGAATGAAGGAGAAAAGCAATTACAAAAATTGCGAAATAATAGTTTTTATGCACGAATTTCAAACTAAAGATGCGGGCGTTTGCATCCGCTCCGTGTGAAAGGGGCGTTATGGGGACGGGTGCGTTCAACCGCACGAGATGGAGCAATAACATGTCTGTGATATCCTTAGATATCTGAGGCCGCCCGCGCGCTACACTGAAGGTACCAGCGTGTGTTCTCTCGGTCCGGCGGGACCGGGTAACCCGCTAAACCTCCTTCGTGATAGGGATAGGGGATTGCAACTGTTTCCCTCGAACGAGGAATTCTTAGTAGTCACGGATCATCAGTCCGCGGCGACTAGGTCCCTGTCCTTTGTACATACTGCCCGTCGCTACTACAGGTTGAACGAATTAGTGAGGTCTTCGGACTGGCGTTCTTTCTGGGTATCCGTCCGGGGGGACCTGCCGGAAAGATGACCGAACTTGTTCGTTTAGAGGAAGTAAAAGTCGTAACATACATTGGAGGTAGGTGATTGTACAGGAGTTGCATTCCAAATAATGTTTTTATATCTTCTTGTAAATGATACCATTTCTTTTCCGTAAGTCTCTGGTTTCTGTCTGTAAGAATCGAAAAATCCCAAGGTGTTCTTGTCCAGAATATTGATTGCCATCAGGTGAGAACCAAGTTCTGTATGCTTATCTGCGTTCACAACTAAAGACGCCGGATAAGTTTGAATGTGCACAGGTAACAACAAGTCACATGGTGATTCCCGCTCTAGAATCTTTCTTATCTGAGACGAGTACATATTTTACTGCTGAAATAATGAAAAATGTTTCGTGCCTGGTTCATTTCTATGACGTTGTCGAACTCCAGGAAGAAAATGACTGAAACCGGCTGGACAAGCGGGGCTTTAAACTTTGTTTCCAATCGTAGGTTGCCGTGTCTGATCAGATTGAAATGATCCTCCTGGCAGAGATCGGCGCTCAGATCAAAGGGGCGTAGATGGCGTACCCTAACGGGAATTCGCTTCTAGAGATGTCTATACCTCTGGCTCGACATAATTTTTCAGTCCCTAAAAACAAACTATGATGATAATACCATCTTGAAAATCAGGTGACGTCATCAACGGTGGGGGGGGGGGGGAAATTGGAGTGGTCGATGACGTCATCAAGGAGCATCATCATAGGGAGGAGGAGTAGGGTGTGTGTCACTTCCGGCGGTGGAACGCTGCTTATACTACTGGTAGGCCCATGTGTAATGCAAAAAAAAAAAAAAGTTATTTTTGTTTATTTAATTTCTTGAAACACAATGATATGTCTTGTTAAAGTTCGACTGTTTACGTGCCTTAATAAGAACTTTGTTGCGCACTTTCATAATTTCGCGATTCAAACGCAAAAAATATTAAGATAAGCACGTGAAAGAAAAGGTGCTTGAGCTCTATATGGAGTGCTTCAGGTTGCTACTTGAGTACAAGGTATCTTATCCCCCTTCTCAGAAAAACTGATTAACCCTTCAACAGCGCAAATGTTTAGAAATATGCTTCTCCCTCAGTGCAAGCGGAATGATTTCCTTGCAATTCTTCTTTTATGAAAGATACATGAAACTCAAACTGAGACTTTCGATAAATCTAATAGAATCGAAAGAAAAGGGGAATAAGGTTTATTTATTTTTTTATACAAAGCATCAGACACAGAGTTCAAGCGAACTTGTCAAAGAACAAGGAAATGATGAAAGGGGGGAACTAGAACACATAATATTCGCATGCCACCCATACGTCATTTTAAGAACTACATGAAATATCACTAATTCAAATCATCAGGAGGTGATATAGCAGGTCTCTAAGGCCATCAACTAAAAGCGATGGGAGAAGTTTAAGGGTTGAAACAAGATCATGTAAGTACGTATATAAATATATCTCATTATCTCGTACATTAAAAAACAAAAGAAACTACAAAAAAAGATGGAAGCATTATTTTCTCGAATACCTATCAATGAAAAAAAAAACAGTATTAAAATGACAACCACCATGGTTCTTCTAGTCTCGACTGGAAAATATAAATACATAATATTTGGGAGAATCAATTAAAAACACTTAAAATTCCACAGCACATAGGATAATTATTCATTAGAAAGTACTCTATCACGAGTTTTTTTAATGCTGAAAGAAAGTATGGGTTTAATATTCCCACAAACATTATCAATCGAAACAAACTTATGAACTGTTTGAAAGATTAAAATGTTTTGATATGTTAGATTCTAAAATATAATTAACCGTAATGCAGAATAGTAATGTCTGCAATAATTAAATTCGAAATGAACGCCTTTTCCGCATCGACAATCAACAGAGATGTAAATCTAAAAACTGCATTGCAATTAGGGAGTAAGAATCCCAAATGCTAAATATTGGTGGACAAGCACTTTTTGCTTCAAAAGTAAAATTCTCTGTTATTGATGTCTTCATTTCTGATGATCTTCATGATTATTTGAAGAAAATTCTCTCTTTTTTTTCTTTTGTCCATTAATGGGAGAACAACGGCGTGGGTGTGTGTGTTGACTCCTAATTATTCGCTCTCCTTCTTCTTTGATCAATGGAATTTCTCAAGAAGAATCGTAACACGGAATTGAAAATCTCTCTCCACACACACACATACACCGTACACTTATATGTATCACTAGCGCAAGTTTGATAATGCATTCGTGCTTAGAGTGAATAATTATTTTCTAATGGATCTAAAATAGTTTAAAAATTTTCCTCTGTGAAAGGAATCATTGAGAGATATTCATGAACTACAGTTAAACTATTCTCAGGAACACTCGCATTTCAAAGAGTTCTTTATTTGATTCGGAGTATTTCAAGTTTCCAATTAAATCGTAACTTTAAGTGTCGCGGGATTTCCCTGATTAATAACTTCTTTTAATTAAGAATAGCTTATACTCATGGGGTGGGTGACGTGAAACGTGGGTGTTTAACGTGTAATAACGCATGTTCAATTCATAAAATAAATCGTTGATGGCCACGGTCGTGTTTAGTTCCATCTGATGGAGAGAAAACGTTCTCCATCGATAATTATTACTTGTGATGATGATTGATACACATGAGATACAGTTGTGAAAAATCCGTTTGACGGCTAATAGGACAAATCGGCATACCTTGTTCAATCACAGCGTTCTGGATTCACGGATGACGCTCATAGGACATCAGTTCACACCAAAAAGGAATGTAACACCACCTGCCAAGTAAAAAAACTCATAAATTTGCAATCACTAGCTATGTGAGTCTGCCAGGACTTTTTTTGAGCCGTTGAAAGACAAGACGATAGAAAAACTAGACGAAAAAGAATCACTAGACATGCATTTGTACCCTGCGATAATTTCTTCTCATTCGATATTCAGCTGTTAGACACATGATGATGATGTGCACCATCACGTTGGGAAATCTTTGATCCAATCATGGATCAAATAACTTAATCATTAGCACTAAACAACTTCTCTTGGAAAATTAGAGAAGGAAAAATCAGAATTAATACAGAAACAGGGGAAATTGCATAACACCATTCGAAAAGGTTTACACCCACTCGGCCGTGGGAATGTACATAAGTCAGAGAAAAAGAATGGAAAATTGAATTGCAGCAACAATTACATCGAAACGTTATGCACGACTTAATTACACATACTGTCGAACTTGATATAAGTGGTATCGAGTCCTCCCAAGATGAGGCGTATCATACCTCCTTAGAGGAGAATGAAACACACATTACGGATGGACAAAATTCTGACAATACCAATTCCTTGATGTCCAATGATAAGGCAAAAAATACTGTAACTTCACAAAACGTGCATAATACACTTGTAAATAATTTTGGTAAATTTCTCGCGCGAATCAGCTAACATTGACCCTGGTAAAGTACAGCTGATTATATCAATTTTGATTCAAATCTTAGAAACACCTAACAATAGCTCAATTAATTAATGCCCCTCCCAGGCCATTAAGCTTAATGGCCGGGAATGCCAATAGCTTAAGAGGAAGTTCCAAAGAGAAATTTTCAAACAAACACTTTTTGAACATCAAATTGATACAGCTCTAATAAGTGAAACTTGGTTATTACCAATGTATACGTAGGGATCGACTTCATAATCGTGGAGGAGTCGCATTATTTGTGAGAAACCATATTCCCTTTCAACAGTTTGCCCTCTCTGACTCAAATGATATTTAGCAATAGCAGCTACTATTTTTGTTAACAGAATTGCCATGAGATTTTGTGCTATACACAAGCCTCCGAATAATAATCTGGACATTGAACTTTTAAAAAAAAGTTTTTAACACCACTACTCCAGTATTAGCTATTGGTGATTGGAATTGTAAATCTTTCCTGTTTTACTCCAGATCAACTAATAGGCAAGGCAGAATATTGAGGAAATTCTGCTTGGATAATTTTCTAGAGGTTATATCTTCAGCGGAACCCACTCATTATATCCCACAAAATATAGGCACCCCGGATGTTATTCATTTTGGCATTGCAAAAAATTTTGTGCACAATATACAAATGCATGTTAAACCTATTCCCACATCACCAAATAACCCACTTTTTCTATCAATAGACTTTTTGATTCCTAGGAAAAAATTAATTTGGAACCAAATTGACTGGATAAAATATTCTAATATTCTGGAAAACTTACCTATCCTTGAACTTAATAATCCAAGTGCCCATGACATTGATCAGGCTGTTGAACATATTACCACTATTATTAATAACACAATCAAGGAAAAACTACAGAAAAACGCAATTCTAATAATCACTTTGGACTTCCTAAGGAGATTCTTGATAAAATTCGTCACAAAAATAGAATAAGAAAAAGATGGCAAATGTTTAGGGGTAACCTAGATAAAATCATTTTAAACAAATTACAGAAAGAAATTAAAAAAAGAAATGGCTATGCACATTAACGAAAGGTTCTCAGAGTTCGTAGGTAATGCCACAGCTGAAAATGGAGGACTCTGGAGGGCATGGTGAATTTTTAAACCTAAAAGCACAAGACTTAATAAAATTCAGACTCCCACTTGAAATTTGGTCTACACTGATCAAGAAATAGCTGACACATTTGCCGAAGTTTATGAGAGTCAATTCTCTCGCAACACAAATCAATCTGTTCACACTTATCAGAGACTTAGACGCAAAGTGGCCTATCACTTACATAATTTTGCAAATTCTTCAGACAGCCATATGGACTTGACTTCGGTCAACGAAATTCGTGACATTATCAACAAATTAGATGTCAAAAAGGGTGTGGGCATCGATGGTATTAGTAACAAAGCTTTGAAGTGTCTGCCAGCCAATCTACTTGCTTCCATCAACAACATCTTCAATGCTGCTATCCAAAATAACTATTTTCCATCCCCTTGGAAAAGATCTATCATAAAAACAATTTATAAATCCAGTACCGATCCGTTATTTGCACACAATTACAGACCTATTAGCCTTCTTAGCAATTTGAGCAAAGTTTTTGAAGGAATTGTTGCTCCTAGGCTAACTCAATATATTCATGAAAATAACATCATAAGATCAGAACAGCATGGATTCTGATCAGAACACTCTTGTGTTACACAACTTTTAAGAGCTACTGAATTCATCACAAAAGCTTTCAGTAACTTTGAATACGTTGCACCTCAGCTTTTCTTGACGTTTCTAAAGCATTTGACCACTGTGATCATTTCACTTTAATTTCAAATTTAATTTATTTCAATTTTCCACCTTATTTTGTAATATATTTCCACAACTATCTTTTAGGAAGAACCTTTCAGGTTAAAATTCAGGATAACCTCTCCACTGTTAAACGCATACAAGCTTCTGTCTCCCCAGGGCAGTGCTTTGGGCCCGCAATTGTTCCTTTTATACATAAATGATATTCCTGCACCACAGAATGGAACAATTGCGCTTTTTGCGGATGACTGTGCTGTACTATGCAGTAGCAGGAATGCAACACAAGCATTAGAAAACCTTCAAGATACAATTGATTTATTGAATATTGGTGTGATGAATCAGCAGTTAAACTTAATTTTGGCAAATTTCAATTTGTCTGGTTTACTCGACGCCGTAAACTTCCCAGGCAGCCACTTCTTATTGGCGACCAAGTTTTAAGACCAGTAAGTCAAGTTAAATATCTAGGCTATTTATTTAACAAGAATCTTTCTTGTTCTCCTCACATTAATTTTGTTAAGAACAAAACAAATGGAGTAATGGGAATGTTAGATAAAATTACGTTCCCACAAGCCAAATTATTGCTCAAAAACAAAATTATTTTGTACAAAACAATTCTTAGACCCACCTTACTATATGCTTCTCCTCCATGGTCTCATTCATGTAAAATGAATATTAAGAACTTACAGACCATGCAAAACAAGATCCTCAGGAGATTTGCAAATGCACCCTGATTTATTAGAGGAATTAATATCAGAAATGATTTGGGTATTCCTCATATATTTGACTATATCAAAAATGCAAATAAAGATCAATTCGGCAGAATGAAAGAATCTACATATCAACATCTCAGAGATATTGTGGACTATGATACACAAGCGTTGAGGAAATATAGAAAGCCTCAACAAATCTTTCATCGGGACTGCAATTTGTTGTAATTTGCTTAATTATTTTTTGTATATAATTGTAATATTGTATGTTCTGAACTCATCAGCTTTCTTTTGCACCTATTCTTACGATTGTTCAATAACTTCTTTTGGGTCCTCCATATGTACATTTTTTCAACTGGAACCCTATGAACATAGTTGATTTTTTCCTTTTGTAGATATTTTTGATTAAATGAGCACTTACTGAACAGAACTTATTTAATTTTGATATTTTTGATTTTTTTCTTGCTTTTTAAACTTGATCAACAAATTGAAGTGAACACTGAATTTTTGTTTTCTCTGGAAAAAGTGATATCTTTCCCATAATGAGTGCTCAATAGACTGAGCAATTCAAAATGAAAATTATACTTGAGCGTTAACACGATATTAGTATATATTTGGAAGAACTTTTCAACTTTAATTTCGTATGTGAGGTTTTTTGCGCTGCGACCCCCATGCAGTGTTTTTTCTCATTTTTTCCACCGTGAACTGTATTGTTATGGAGGTATTTTGGTGATTGTGGCTATGTGCTCTGGCAGTCTTGTGTCCTGGTCCTGGTGTGTTGGTTGCAGTGCCGCCTTAACGCATGGGCCCACCCCGGCACGGCCCGGGGGCCTCAAGAGATGAAGGGGCCTCACAAAAATGATATCCGGTTGAAATTTTCTAGGATTTACCGGGTAGGGCCTCCGAAAAACCACATGGCCCGGGGGCCTATGATACTCTTCAGACGGCCCTGGTTGGTTGTGGTGGCTTTAACTCTCTGGCATAATTTTGTTTAGCCTGTCAGTTGATTTTGACCATTTTTCTCTTTTCTTTTTATTCTCTCTTATTCTTTTTCTTTCTAATTTTTCTTTCCCTCTTCATAGGCCTTCCTGGCCATTTCGTATGCCGACAGTCATTCTAGTTGGATGAGAATCGGCTCTACATTCTATTCTGGTCTGGCCGTAAGTCTCATATTGCTATGTTCACGCCATTCACTCAAAAATGCAGCATAATAACAATATAATAAATAATACAATAAGATATTTTAAAAACAATAATGCCACGAATAATAATTTTACAAGTACGAAAATATTTACAAATTAACTTACTCTAAACAACCACAGAGAGGAAGACTATCGTTTAAGACGACCTTCGTTTTCTTTATGGGCATTATATAATATTTTATCATGTATATATATTGTTTACAATTTTTGTTAATTGAATTTTTAATTGGGTTGCTATATTTTTTAAATATATGACATCCATGTTTTTATGGGCATTTTGCCTGTTGTGGCGTTGTATTTTTGTATTTGTATTTGACGGTTTACGTACTGCACTCATCGTCTGTAAACTTATTATTTTTGTGTGACTTTAAAAAGGAACCCTATGAAGCCTTTTGACTTTTGTTTTTAAATGAGAAATGGCACTATCGTTGGACAGATTTATTGTTCGCACTGCTACAACTTTATTTGAGGTGATTCTCATCTACAAAGCTTTGCACAGATCATTACGTTCTGCTCATCCCTTAATCTCATTTGAAGTGATGGACTCCTCATTTGTCTCTTCGCCTTCCTACGACGAGATCCCGTGCATAAGCACTCGCTGTTGCGAGCAATGGAGATCCATCAGTTCGTCTATGGATATGATCATGTTCCTCCACTAGTTGTTAAATGTCGGGCTCATGCACCTCCAGTCTCGTGGTCTTGCTCAACGACACAATCTCTTCAGAAATGGTGGCCCTTGTTCATTAGCTAACCCTGAAGTCAAATTCAATAATGCAATCAGCCCACAGTTTTTTCCAAGAAGAATTTTAAAAAAAATTCAAGAGCACATACGCGTGGTTAAAATGCTACATCTAGTTTCGGATCGTAAACAGTCACGTTCGTACGGGTGTTCATTTTTCGAGTTGAGCACGCTGACCGAACACTAGGGGAGAATGTTACTCATAATTTCACAGCACGTATGTAGACAAAAGCGAAAAACCATCAGCTCAGTTGTGATAACGTGAAAATAAATGAACGAAGCTCAAACTTTTGCTCGTAAAGCGAATCATCGCTCGTTAATCGAATCGAAATTTGTTCAAAACTTTTGCTCGTTATGCGAATTGTTCGTTAATAAAATCGCTCGTTAACCGAAGCTCTACTGTATACCAAACAGGGCCGGGATGGAACTATAGGTAGATGAATATAAAAGTTCGTCAGAGCTGGGCAAATGCCCGAAATGGGCGAAAACCATCGGGCAACAATAGTTCCTGCACCCCAACAGTCACTTTCGGAATGTTTACTTCGGTTACCGTGGTTCCCAAACAATGCGTTTCAGACATGCGCATGCCTTTACAATGGTTTACAACTTCTTTAATGATGTCAATATAACAGTTTATTCCTTTATAATGGCTTGTCGCTTTTTCAATCTTCTCAGCAATTGAAGAAAACCCGGGCAGCACCGGGTATTTTTGCTAGTCATCTATAATCTCAGTGTCAAAGCTCTCAGAATTTGTGCCTGCAATTAGGTCATATAATTCCTTCAAAACTCAATTAATTTCTTTTTCATTTCATTCATTCCTAAACGCATTACAATGGAAAAAAATACGATCAGGTTTATATCCACCAAACCACCCCCATTCAAGCCACAATATTGCACTAGTAAACGGGCTACAATGTTTTAAAACTGGTTCGGCGTTCTTTGGCGACATAAAATAATAACATGGCAAAATATATAACAATGAAATAATAAATTCCTAGCATAATATCTAACGTTGCTAAAAGTTAAAATGGAAAAATATATTGAAAATAATTCTATTTCATCGTGCAAGCAAAAACCGGGATAAACAGGCGTCCCGATAGCCTTTTTCGGGACAGGGTGAAAAATAACGAAAACCGGGACTGTCCGCAAAATCGGGACATCTGCCCACCCTAGAACAGAGGAATGTTTATGAGGTGAATATATACGGTCAAGTAGAGGAGCAGTAGTTTCGAGAATTAATGAGACCGATCACCCGTTTGAGAAAAAAAAACGGCTTTCCGCAGAGAGGGAGGCAGATCTTGAACACGATATTTAAATAGCACGAAAATTCAGCCATCTGCCACTTTCACTTCAAAATATGGAAGACCACTGTTCGTACCAGAAAGAACAAGAAAAACGCTTAACGCAAACAACATAAATACGTTCAGGGTTCTTCCAACTTTTGACCGAAAGATTTCCTTGACTATCGGATGACCATTTCTGACTTTCTCTGACCATCAAATAACCGAATATTTTTTAAAACATCGAATT
Organism: Pholcus phalangioides; assembly: GCF_987345545.1. Taxonomy (NCBI): domain Eukaryota; kingdom Metazoa; phylum Arthropoda; class Arachnida; order Araneae; family Pholcidae; genus Pholcus; species Pholcus phalangioides. Next base: position 14,799,188 of record NW_028301614.1, read on the forward strand.
GATGCAGAAACATCCCTCCCAAAAAGTGTTGCATGCTATACAATAATACTTATTTAAAAAAAAAACCATTTGATCAAGATTTATATTTTTGATTAGGACAGCAAATTTTATTTTTTCATCCAAAGCAATGAATGATAGTACTCTTGAACATTAAACTATTTAATTTTGAGATGGAAAATTTTTTGATTACCACACACACACTATCTAGCATGCCGGAAAACATGGACGTACGCAAGATCGACCATTGGAGGGAGCACAAAGCCTTGGTGGGGGCACAAAAATTTTCTTCCACAGAAATTTTTTGTTTTCACCCTCAAAAAAGCATTTAAATGAACAGAAATCGGTTAACTTCCTGTTTTATTCAAGGGTATTTGGTTGGTTTGGTATCGAGAGGTTGGTGCGCTAACCCATCGATGGGAGACTCAACGAGGTAGCAATTTTTTTTCTGCGGTCGTGTCGCGGTTTTTGTTGTACCCCTGTGTCAGGAAAGTTTTCTGACAAGGACGAACCGGGTATCGAACTCGCGACACCTCTAAACATTCTTTGGTACTTTAGGCGAGTATCTTATCGACCTGGGCTACCGCGCTCCCCATCTCGCCGTAAAAAGGACATAATGCTGTAAATATGGAAAGGAAACGAATTAAAAATTAAAAAAGGAAAATATATGTCTTTTTCCTTTTTTTTACAATTGCATTCAAATCGAGGTGGCACAAAAATATTCTTTTTTCAAAAAATATTCCAGTGTTTAGAAATTTCACTCACTTTCTTGTCTGATTCCTGACTTTCCCTGACTACATTTTTTCCAGACTTACCAAGTTGTAGGAACCCTGACATTACGATCACGCATGTACACGTTCAAATTTCCCAGAGGAATGTTTACGATGTTGGTAATCTTTGGCAAAAGTGGAAAAATCGTTGAATGTCTTTTAACGATTATATTGGTGAACCCCTATTATTTTTAAACTAGAAGAAACTCAATTAAGGAGTTATTCATCGCCTACACATAATTTTTCTTCTCTAGTTTTCATCTTACGAATATTTTAAAATTCTGCCCCCCCCCACCCCTCACTATGTTTACCTTAAAAAATGCTCGAGTTCCTTAACTTTTGAACTTACCGACGATAAAAAATCATATTCTTGGCGTTTCGATCGAGTCGTCGGGGTTACCAAATATAAAAATCAATAAATAAATTTATTTATTTAATTTAATAAATATAAAAGAAAAAAGTCCAACATCTTAATTATAAGGAATCAATCAAGGATTACGATGAAAATGGTCTATTTATCTGCGAAATAAAATATGACGCAAGGAAAGTCTGACCGAAAAAAGATTTTTCGCCCTGCACATTCACTCGAAAACATTTTTCTCTAATCTTGACTATATGAACGAGATAAAAATTAACACTAACGCAAATATAAAAATTTTGTTTAAATCCCACATTTTAAAATAATAATAATTAGCACAAAGTAAACGTTGGAATGATTAAGGTGTGTGTGATAAATTGTCTGATTAAATCAATGTCATCAATGTGTATATTATTGGAAAACGGTAACTTCAGATATTTTGTTTCCTTCTTTGTGTGCAAATTTAAGTGTTCGTGAGTGTACATACATGTCATGTAAGGCTCTTGTGAGCAGTTGAATGAAAATATGAAACCAAATAATAAATATATGGCATATCATGTAAAGCATATATAAGCTGGAATATCTATTTGCCCACATTCATATGCATACGCCAGCTACGTTTAATACATGTATGCTTTCATTATTTGGTTTCGGGAAATATTCATAAGCATAATTCTCATGAGCTACATTAGGCAGTTTCGCAGAAGCGTAACCTTGACAAACATCCCAGACTCCAAATGAAACAATGATTTTGGTTTGGTCCACACGTGTTCGCAATTACTTGTGCTGTTTCCTAATGTTTATGCAACGATATGATTAAAATTGATCGTTTCAAGATGCGGAAGCAGATCGAGCCGTATATGTCAAGAAATTACGCCTCTTAGGGAAGCGAAATTCGCATCGCTGAAAATAGAAATCAGTGCAATGGAGGAAGATATCAACAAAAACATCGGATTTATTTTATTTGGAAACGTTTTTTTCATTCACATTGCGTTCTCGAAGATAGATAAGATCAGTACATATTCCCAAGAGATCATTATCATCGACCTGTCCAGGGAATTTGTGTGTTAGTAGACATCAATACCCGACCCGGGATTCGAACCCAGACGCTAGCTCCCTAACCACTGGGCTGCTAGGCAGCGAAGAAGACCAAGATATTTAAATTATGATTAAGATTTCAAGGAAAAAGAGCTGGATATTAAAACCGAAATGAACTTGAAAAATGTGTAGTTACCATGGGAAACCAAATCCTGGTACTCTAGCAATCCGTCAGACCAGACACAACTCTAGCAATCCGGGCCAATACACTTACCACAGCGACACCGACTTTTCTTTCTTTACAAAACACACAGTAACGTGACCTTATAATGAAGATTGACGAAAAAAGGTTCTTCAGAGAAATTCAGATATGAAACAAAATTTCAAAAAATTTCTCTCATGAAAAACTCTACATGAAGCATTATTTTTTCTCATGGATATACACAGAGAATGTTCAACTGGTAAGAATTACAGCGTATTCGGAGTTGGCTTTCTCTTTTATTTTGCAATTAATGAATAAACCATATATTTCAGACCATGTTTAAGCAACTTTACGAGTCAATTTTGGAAAGAGTAATTAATGATATAAACTATCAGAGAACTTGAACGGAAGGAAAAGAAATCTTGATAAAGATTTCAAATCATGCCAAATTGCATGATAAAATTTCCTACATGTATAAGCGAAAGAGGGTTCTCATACTAGGGGATTTCAATTACCCAGGTATTGATTGGGAGAACCTTTCATCTGGAAATCAGTATGAAAGAAACTTTCTTAAGTTGGTGCTCGAAAATTTTTTGTATCAGCATGTATCAGAAGCCACTAGGGGTACTGCTATTTTGGATTTAGTCCTTACTAGTTCTGAGGATCTAGTTGAACATGTTTCGGTGGGGGAAGAGTTTTCTTTCAGTGATCATCGTATCGTCAGATTTCACTGTAACTTTTCCTTGGGTAAGGTTGATAACAAAAGACTGGTTCCTTGTTTTCGGAGAACTAATGTTTTGAGAAGAAAATTAGCGGAAGTTTTCAAAGACCAGTTGGAATCAGTAGTGGTGGTAAGTCAATGGGAAGAATTTAGTACGAAGCTGTCCTCTGTTTTGCATGACGTCATACCCTTTGTTCGAAAAAAGCGTGTTTGTACATCGCACCCTCTATGGTTCACGGATAGCGTGCGGAACCTTTATCTTGAAAAGAAAAGAGCATTCAGAGAGTATAAAAGTGGACGAGGTGAGCTATTATTTATTTATTTATTTATTTATTTATTATATAAAAACCTGTAAATGCTGTAAGGTTTTGGAGACCATACCTACAGAGGGACATAGACTTGGTTGAAGGGGTGCAGAGAAGAGCTACGCGTGTCCTTATTGGCACACAGGGCTTGAGTTATGAAGAGAGAGTTCATTTTTTGAATATGTTTACATTGGATGAACGCAGGTGTCGAGGAGATATGATCGAAGTGTTTAAAATTTTCAATGGGATGGATAGGATGGACCATGAACTTTTAGTACACCGCCAATCGACTGCTTTTACAAGGGGACACCAGTATCGTTTGGTGAGGGACCATGCAAGGCTATGGTGTCGCAGGGAATTTTTCTCTAATAGGGTTGTTAATAAATGGAATAGCTTACCCCCGGAGGTAGTAAATTGTAATACAATTGACACGTTTAAAAAGAAGTGCGATAAACATGTTGGGGTAAATCGAGAAACTATCCATTATTAGAATAAGACAACCATAAGTATTCTTTATGGGCATTGTATAATATTTTATCATGTGTATATATTGTTTATAATTTGTGTTAATTGCATTTTTAATTGGGTTGCTGTATTTTTGAAATATATGACAACCATATTTTTATGGGCATCTTTTTGTCAGCCACCTCGTTGGACATTTTGTCTGTTGTGGCGTTGTATTTGTATTTGTGTAACTTTGTGTTTCTGAATAAGAAAAACGAAACTGCGATGGTGATCGATTACGAAGAGAGGTTTCCCACGAGTATGAAGTATTTATACAGGACGATAAGCTTGGGTGAAGAAATTAGTGTTCTCTATTACCGTATGAATAAGTGACATGATACAGTCGCCATCTCTTAAATCGATAAACGAGACACGGGAAAATACGACTCTTGTCACAATCGACAAATCGGATGCAGCTAACTAGACCGTCACGTAACAACATGGTGATTCAATCGTAACCTCGCAATTAAACCTCAATTTACCTCTTGAAGGTTAGTGATATCATTCCGTTGATAAATATCGTTTCAACTCTTCATTAATCAATTGACAGAATACTAATGCGATCGGAGACATCGGCAGTCATTTTTCGCATCAAACCGGAAGCCATATATTATCAGCTTATTCCAGAAATAGATTAAAGAGAGAATAAACATTTGTGGAAAACATTAACTATTTTATTTTATTATATTGACTTGAAAATACGAATAAATGCTGAAGATTTGCAGTTTATTTCACAAAAAAACCAACAAGAAATTTGCATATATAGTCGAATCCCGTTGTAATGAATTCCAAGAGACCAAAGGAATTAAGGGATTTCCGATTTTACGAATTTTAACATTCATTCACAAAAAATTTCGTTGTAGCGGAATTTGGTTGTAAGAGAGAAATTCCTCATTTACATTTTAGATAATAAAAAAGAATGAAGTTAAATTCCAAAAATAACTCAAAGCAACTCAAATGAAGCGTTTATTTCAAAAACCTCACAAGTGCAGAATTTCTAATTTTGAGATAATCAAGAAAATCTACTAACTTGACTTACCTACTACTTGAAAACCTACTAACTAGGAATTTTTTTGTAAAAAAATATCTGTTAAGAACAGATATTTTTTTACGAAAAAATTCGTGAATGTGAAGGACGGTTCCATAAAATGGAACATAAAATGGAAACGTGATATATTCATTAAGGTTACAGGGAGGGGTAAAAAAAATTCCAGTCTCTGCACACTTATGGGGTTTCTGCAATAAAATAAATTTACAAGTTTTATCATTTTTATGATATTAATAAGTTCATTTAGGGGTAAGTAAAAAAAAACTGTCTTTTTAATAACATTGAATTTTAATTTGGTCAGTTACAGATATTTTGTAGAAATAATCATATGTAATATCTTATTCGCTATTGTGCATAATCAGAATTTTCTCCTATTTCAACTTCAGATGTCGGCCAACTCACAATCATATAAAATTCAGCGTAGTCTGTGTTATATTCAACAAGCTTTTGCAGATCATCAATTATTTTCCTTGTTGTTATTGGGATTTTTTTAACAAGGTAGGCATTCGTAGTTGGCGGTTCAAGAGGGCTAGTGGTCTTACTCAAAGAAAATGTTGACGTAGTGAAGCCATTAATGAACGTCTTGGCTTTAACTTTTCCAAGTAAACTACGACAAAGGGCAAAGTGTTCGTACGTAGATATTTTAAATAGAATTCTTTTCCCCTTTCGAATGTTCCTTCCTCACGTTTCGTCAGAGTTGACAGTTTTCTTGTATGCGCATGGCCACCACTATACTCATGTTGTATGTTTTTGCTTTCCACACATTGAGCAGAAATTACTCCAAATTTCACTCAGAACTACTTTGGTGTCGAATTTGAAACACTTGGCGGAACATTTGCTTTTGTCTGGAAAAGTTTTCTGAGTGAAGTATACTAAGTTGTCTTACTTTTCTAAGTGACATATTGTAAGGGGCCCTTAGTCATAGTTTACCTGGACAAGTTAAAGCCAAGACGTTCATTAATGGATTGACTACGTCAACATTTTCTTTGAGAAAGACCACTTGCCCTAAACTCATAATTTGTATATTACAGTATATTACGTTTGTACGTGCCTGAAATAACGGCACCTTTTCTTCAGTGTTTCCACGTCTTAGTGCGATCTACTAGACACTTTTCTCAAACTTTATAAAAATAGAACGTAAATAATCACTAGAACCCTCAAAGCAAATTTTCAAAGCACCGAATAATTAGAAACGACCCGTTCGATCATTTTACCATCTGATAAAATCCGCCAGTGACGTCAGTGCTGCTACCTTTTACAAATGTTTAATGCAGAAATCCCGTAAGGGGTGTCACTTATGGGGCGTAAAATGGGGGTATACAAAATGTTCTTTCAGTTTGGTTTTTTGGACCAAACGAAGCGTCTATCAATCAAACTATAAGAAACCAGTATTAACTCAATTTCGAATTTTTTGTCACTTAAATAAAAATGGTTTCTGAAATAAGCGCTTCAAATAAGTTAGGCATTGAAGGTTTTTTTAGATAAGATTTACTTACTTAACATACTTGAGGCAAATAATCCGGTTTTTTTTTCGTACAAGTATTGTGGAAGTCGAGAAAGCTGCAAATTCCTCTAAAGTATAAGCGTGTTCAAACGCGTGCACTGCTTAAAACAAATGCTTGGAAAATTTCGCATGCAAAAGCATCTGCAAATTCCAGTCTTTTCTCATATGAGGAGGGCTTAACTTGCACATTTCTAGAATGAATGGCCTGAAACCTTGTATTTTTCTGGAAAATATCTTGAACGAATGATCTGTTAAGACAGATAGTATATCCACATCTTGAAAATTTGAAAAAGTCTAGTTTTTGTTCTATGGGATCCTACAACTGCTGTTTGAATTTGAAATTTAAATTTCGTCCGATTTTTCAAAAATGTTGAAAGAGTAAATGGAGATATATCGTATTTTAATGCCAGATTGTTTTTATTTACTCTAGCCTCAACTTCAGAAATGGTCTTAAGTTTTCCTTTAATCGAAAACTGTTTTCTTTCGAGGCCACTCATTTTTAAACAGAAGAAATATGAAATATTCCTAACACTTAGCTAAAAATTTCTTCCCGCACCCCCACAAGCCATATAACATGGGCCCTTTGGGAGTCCTTAAGCTTGATTGAGAGAAAATTCAACTAAATACATTTCTCATACACTGAACGAAATTAAGCGTATATACAATTTTTTTTGTAAAAAGTTCAGTCGTATGTGTAACCTTTCTTTTTTTCTTTCAAACCGAGCACAACTCAGGTCTATCACCATTTATGGGCGATTTACTACCTAACGAGTTGTGCCGGAGGTGTAACTGTGCGTGTACCTAACAGTCTGAGTGCATATGTAGTGTTGTGTTTGATTTTTCAGTGCTGCCATCTATATTTCAGAAGTGAAGTGAGTGATGTATTATGATTGAAACATTTTCACTGTTTGTAGGTCTGTTGCTCTCTGTGGCGAGACTTTTTAACGGGGAGATCGGCTCGCATTCGCGCCTTGAAGTTGGGAACCACAGAAAACCAACTTCAGCCGACCACCACTATGGCGAATGTATGGCGTATGTGTAATCACAAGTTCTTGGAATGATAAATAATTTCACATCTAAAGAGTTGTACCCTTATCTTGTACTTCAAAATGACTGCAATTGCTAGTTGGCTTTCCTGTTATCGCTAGATGCTAATCTGGTGTTCATGTCTGTCATCTAGTGAATGAATTATTGGGCGAAGTAATTGCAAATAATCTGGTAACTCACCAATGCAGCCTACTCGGTTGTTTTAAAACTAAGTTTTGTCTTTTTTTTCAACTGTTTAATTGAAGCAAAAGCCATCTAGCTTTTTTTTTCTGAGACACTAAATAACATTGAAAAAAACCAATAGTAGTTATTCAAGACCCTGTTCTATTAGTTTTTATGGTGTTATGACGTCCGACATTTCCCTTCAGCATGCAGTTGAATGAAACTACAGGCATCTCTGAATGTTGCCAACTTCTTTTTGTTCGCTATGTGCATGTTGGAGCCATCAAAATTATTCTTATTTTGTAAGCATCTTTCGGAAACTGCAAAGGCTATCGATCTTTTGGAAATGCTAAAAACATTTTTTTACGGACAAAATTTTGATTGGAAAGGTAAACTTCATTAAATTTGCACTGATGGAGCTTCTGCGATGTTTGGTAATATATCTGGTTTCGCTACTTCGGTGAAAAAAGGAGCTTCTCAAGTCATTGTCACTCATTGCTTTTTGCACAGACATGCACTGGCAACAAAAACTCTTCCACCAAAACTTGTTAACTTTATCAGAAACAGGTGTTTGAATCATCGAATTTTTAAAAGATTTTGTCAATAAATTGGAGAAGAATATGAGGTGCTTCTCTACCATTACTGAAATGACGTGGCTTTCAAGAGGGCAAGTTTTGAAATGCTTGTTCGAATTGAGGAATGAAGTTTCACTTCTTTTGGAAGAAAGAAGGAACCCACCCTTGGAGCATTTTAGAAAAAAAAAAAGATTTAATTCATGGTTTGGCTTACCTGGCTAATATGTTTCACCATATGAATGAAATAAATATTTCCATTCAGGATCGTAAACTTCCAATCATAGATGCTGCTGAAATATTCAAGCTTTTTTTGGGGAAGTTACCAACATGGAAAAAGTACAGGCCGACATTCTTGCTAATTTTCCTATGTTGGAGGAAGTGTTATATCGAAATGGAGTTTAGATGCAAAATCTTCTCTCAGCTGCTTTTCAAAAAAAAATATATATATATTTGCAAACACTTAGAAATATTAAAGAATTCTTTCGGAAATTATTTTCATCTTGATGGTTCTCAAGTAGAAAAATGGATCCGCAATCCTTTCCTATCCGATATAAACTGCATCGAAAATGCTGATTTGTCAAAAGGTGAACTAATCCACCACAGAGCCGAATACCTTCTGACAGGGCTGTTCGGTTTAAACCAAAGTGGTTTTTTTAAAATAAACCAGCTTGGTTTTTTTCAAAAAATCAAATAAAAGTGGACTAAGAAAAATATCATATTGGTTCATTATTAGCCAAAATTTTTCATTTTTACCACATTTTATATCCTTGGGGTACACTCTGATGGTATCTTTAAATGACACAAGATTTTATATAAGTGGTTTTTTTCAAAAAGTCTCATAAAAGTGGCCAGAATATATATATATTTTTTTCATATGAAGTAAGTATCTTAGTTATTTAAAGTTATATACAAAAGCCAAAAATTTCTCATTGTTACAACATTTTCTAACCTTTGGCTACATTATGATGCTCTATATATATCTTTAGCAAATTCATGAATAAGGATTGCATCACACATCTAAATGTAGTGGTGTATTATCTCACAGATTTCTTTTCCCCTTCACAAAGAAGCAGCAACAGTAGTGACACCATCATGAGGGACACAGGTGGTCCTATAATCCAATAGACGCCATCTGTCATTAAAGGACAAAGACTAGTGTACTAGTAGTTAATTACCTCACATACATTTTCATTTTATTTCCCATAAGAAGTAGCACATCTCACACTGTACATCACCTAGCCTTAATATTCAACAGTTTTTTTTTATGTACTTTCATAGTAAGCCCAGATAATCAAGGTTCTACTGCATAATAATAAGAGATTTATGAAAATAATCAGCTATATACAGGGTGATTATAATTTGAAGTTTTGATTCCGAAACTATTCAATAAGAACTACTGGTCAGAATGACTTGAAAATTTGCATGGATACTCCTAAAGCAATGGAAGTTTCTTTCGCAAAAGGGAAAAAGTGCAAGTAGTGAAAAATGTGCAAGTAGATGATGCTCTACTCGGCCAGCAGTATAATCTATTTTGAGCAACCACATCATTTTGGCACTTCCACAGCATCAGTGTGTGGATAGAACTTCTATCAAGATGCACATTGCAATACCAGCAAAGCAACTGCTGAAGACACATTTTGACAGGATGCAACTTAACCCTTGCAACTTTTGGCTGTGGGGGGTACCTCAATATATCATAAACAGTGGTCAGATTGCAAACTTTGGTGAATTGCAATCGCCAGCACATCCCCTATATGTTAGAAGTTCCTCAGGAATATTAACGTGGGGCCGCGTTTGATTTAAAAAAGCTGAATTGCAAGCACATCCACATCATAACCATGGCATACTCTGATCTGTTGTTAAACAAGAATTTTTGTGCTTTCATCTCATAGCCAGAACACGGTGGACAACATATTTAACATTTCTTAAGTTGTAGTTATTTGTTCAATTACTTCGTTTTTTGTGATGTTTCCATGAATTATGAAATTGTGCAATGCTATAATTAAGTTATTTTGCCATGGCTGGCTATCGTTTCTATTCTGTGAGCAAATTTCCCACATGTTGGATGTCATTAATTTTACATTAAGTATTTTTTCCCCTTTACCAAATAAAATTACATTTTTTTCAGGAATATTTATGTCAGTTTTCAAGTCATTCTGACAATCGTTCTTTTTTTAACAGTGTTGTGAAATCAGAACCTTAATTATAATCACCCTGTATATAGTAAATCATTGCTAATTAATCAGCATTATATATGCTTCATTAAATACATTATATATTCACCTAATTTTTATTATAGTATTTGCAAAATAGCTTCCTAATTTAACATACTGAAAGTAACTGGAAAAAACATCTTTATATTATATGATTAATAACAAAAGAATTTTCAAACACGAAGTAATCCATTGAGAGTTAAGAAAAAAATAATTAAATTGCAAAAGTTGGTTTTTGTTAAAACGTAAGAAATATTTATAGATTAATATGGGAATAGTGTGAATTATCATTAATAAGCATTTTATTTTAATTAATTATTAGATGTTTCAATGATTTTTCAGAAATTTTATTGTTTTTAGTGTTAATACTATTTAAAACAAAAAACTGGTTTAAACCAAAAAAATCCGGTTTTTTGGTTTTTTTTCAAAAAAACCGGTTTTTTTTACCAACCGTGCCTTCTGAGATTGGAATACGATTCAACAACCCTTGCAGGAAATCCATGAGACAATTGTACCCCCGTCTTGTAAAGTGAGCAGCCCTGTTGAACCTCGAAAAAATTTCACTTGTATTCATTTTAACAACAAATAAATTCCAGGGCCCCAATCAAGGACCCGGGACCCAATTCGCAGAATTTTAGCAGGGGGCCCCAGACTGGATTTAGCTCGGGCTACCACTGTTGCAAATTTTACACAGTAAAACAAACAAACAAAAACAAAAAAACAATGCGATTCATCCAGGGCCCCCCAAAATAAAACCTGTCAATTAATACATGGGGCACCCCGGCCTGCAAGCATGTCGGACAAAGCCCCTGAGAGGCATACGAAGAATTTTAATTTCTATTCATTTTACCAACGAATAATATCCAGGGTCCCCAACCAATTACCCGGGACCCAATTCGCATACTTTTAGTGGGACCCAGACTGGCTTTATCTCGCGCTACCGATATCGCAAATTTTTTAATGTTAAACAACAAAAATCAATGAGATTCATCCAGGGCCGCCCCCCGAAATGAAACCTGTCAACTTTTCCATGGGCGGGGGGGCAACCCCCATGTCGAGCATCACCCCCCGTAAGGGCCACGAAAAATTTTCATTTTTATCAATTTCACAACGAATAACATCCAATTCCTCCGCATCCAATAGTTGGGACCCAATACGCAGATTTTTAGTGCGGGGGCCCAAACTGGATTTTTCGTGAGTGACCAGAGTGGATTTACCTCAGGTTTCCACCGTTGCAAATTCTACAATGTTAAACAACAGAAAACAATGAGATTCATCCAGTGCCCACAAAATGAAACCTGTCAATTTTTCCATGGGACGGGGCCCCCAACCTGGAAGCTTGTCGGACATCCCCCTGTGAGGGACTTGAAAATTTTTAATTTGTATTCATTTTACCAACGAATAAAATTCAAAATCCAGGTTCCCCAACCAATTACCCGGGACCCAATTCGTATACTTTTAGTGTGGCCCCAGACTGGCTCTATCTCGGGCTACCGATGTTCCACATTTTACAATGTTAAACAGCAAAAAGTAAATCAGATTCATCCAGGGTCCCCGAAATGATACCTGCCAATTTTTACATGGGGGGAGGGGGGCGACTCGGAAGCTTGTCGGACATACCCTCCAGCCACAAAAAAATTTCACTTGTATCCATTTTACCAACGAATAACATCCAGGGTCCCCAACCAATTACCCGGGTCCCAGACTGACTTTATCTCGCGCTAACGATATCGCAAATTTTATAATGTTAAAGAAAAAAAATCTCATTGAGATTCATCCAGGGGCCCCCGAAATGAAAACTGTCAACTTTTCCATGGGGGTCCCAACCTGACGTTTGTCATGTATCTCTTCTGTGAGGGCGACGAAAAATTTTAATTTTTATTAATTTCACAACGAATAAAATCCAGGGCCCCACATCCAATAGTTGGGACCCAATACACAGATTTTTATGGGCCTTCCAAACTGGATATATCTTGGGCTATCGCTATTGCAAATTTTTCAATATTAAAGCAGCAAGAAAACAATGAGATCCATCAAGGGTCCCTGGAAATGAAACCTTTTAACTTCCCCGTGAAGGTAAATGTGCAATGCCCCTCCCTGAGTACCCCGACCCTGTGTGCTGGGAGCACTGTTCATACATTACCATACATGAATTTATCATCATTTGATCATTTTTGTCATACCACGGTCATTTTCTTCACACGAGGGCTAATTAGACCGGTACCTACAATTTATTGCTGATTCCGAACGGCAGGCTTATTTTTTTTTATACTCATCGAGAGGTTGGTGCACTAACCCGTCGATGGGGGACTCCCTGCGGTTGCAATTTTTTTTCTGCGGTCATGTCGCCGTTTCTGTTGTATCCCTGTGTCAGGAAAGTTTTCTGACAAGGACGAACCAGGTATCGAACTCGTGACACCTCTAAATATCCTTTGGTACTTTAAGCGAGTATCTTATCGACCTAGGCTACCATGCCCTATATGTATGTATGTGTATGTATATGTTATACATATGTATAATATACATAATGTATATTTGTTATTCGCATTTTTAATTGGGTTGCTGCATTTTTGAAATATATGACATCCACATTTTTATGAGCATCTTTTTCTCAGCCACCTCGTTGGGCATTTTGCGTGATGTGGCGTTGTTTTTGTATTTGTATATAATATACATATATGTATGATATACCTCTCGGCATTCAGGATTCGACTGTGATATTTGTGAGTCAACGGTATTAAGGCGTGATTCGCAATCCTTTTGAAGCAAACGTTATCAGATTTGGTTGTGTTTATGTTTCTCAAACCTCATATAGCACAGGAACAATCTTTTAGCGTGATTATATACTACTGCCTATGATTAGCATGCCGCAAAACTATCCATGCATTGGAAAGATCCCCCCCCCCCACTCCATATGCATTTTCAAAAAGAAGAATAGTGATGGATAATATTAATACAGTATTCCTTGGACTATCATTTTTATTACACTGACGCTTCGTGTATGTGTTCATTTTTTTCAATTTCTGTTCAAAAGAAATAAGCAAAAAACTGTTCAAATTGATTATGAACATCATTGTTACACAAATTTGATCAAATTAGTTACATAATTACATTTTGTGCAATTATTTTTGGCAAAGAAAAACTATAAGCATTTTAAAATATTTCTAGAATTTTTATACAAATTTGATCAAATTAGTTGCATAATTACATTTTGTTCAATTATTTTTAGCAAAGAAAAACAATAAGCATTTTAAAATATTTCTAGAATATAAGAGAAAATATTTAGATAGAAATTGAATTTCATTTTAGAAAAATACGGTGCTTACGTAAGCTTCAAAATACCTTTGAATGTTTTGTAACGCTTATTCCGGGAAATATGGCGTTATTATAAATGTAATGCATTCGACTTAATATTGTCAGAGACATATGATACTTTGTGATAGCGTGAGACAAGTCACTAAAGAAGGAAGCAAAAAAAAAAGTTGGTATCTGTATGTAACTAAATCCTTCAAGGTTTTGAAGAATTCTTGAGCATCTTCCAGGGGAGATGATATGGCCTCTAACCATGGTTGTTTCCCTTTTACCACATTATATATCCTTGGGTACATTCTGATGGCATATCTTTAAATGACATACGATTTTTTAAGTGGTTTTTTCTCAAATTCTCATAAAAGTGGCCAGAATGTATATATATATTTTTTCATATGAAGTAGGTATCTTAGTTATTTAAAGTTATACACAAAAGCCAAAATTTCTCATTGTTACGACATTTTCTAGCCTTTGGATACATTATGATGCTCTATATATATCTTTAGCAAATTCATGAATAAGGATTGCATCACACATCTAAATGTAGTGGTGTATTATCTCACAGATTTCTTTTCCCCTTCACAAAGAAGCAGCAACAGTAGTGACACCATCATGAGGGACACAGGTGGTCCTATAATCCAATAGACGCCATCTGTCATTAAAGGACAAAGACTAGTGTACTAGTAGTTAATTACCTCACATACATTTTCATTTTATTTCCCATAAGAAGTAGCACATCTCACACTGTACATCACCTAGCCTTAATATTCAACAGTTTTTTTTTATGTACTTTCATAGTAAGCCCAGATAATCAAGGTTCTACTGCATAATAATAAGAGATTTATGAAAATAATCAGCTATATACAGGGTGATTATAATTTGAAGTTTTGATTCCGAAACTATTCAATAAGAACTACTGGTCAGAATGACTTGAAAATTTGCATGGATACTCCTAAAGCAATGGAAGTTTCTTTCGCAAAAGGGAAAAAGTGCAAGTAGTGAAAAATGTGCAAGTAGATGATGCTCTACTCGGCCAGCAGTATAATCTATTTTGAGCAACCACATCATTTTGGCACTTCCACAGCATCAGTGTGTGGATAGAACTTCTATCAAGATGCACATTGCAATACCAGCAAAGCAACTGCTGAAGACACATTTTGACAGGATGCAACTTAACCCTTGCAACTTTTGGCTGTGGGGGGTACCTCAATATATCATAAACAGTGGTCAGATTGCAAACTTTGGTGAATTGCAATCGCCAGCACATCCCCTATATGTTAGAAGTTCCTCAGGAATATTAACGTGGGGCCGCGTTTGATTTAAAAAAGCTGAATTGCAAGCACATCCACATCATAACCATGGCATACTCTGATCTGTTGTTAAACAAGAATTTTTGTGCTTTCATCTCATAGCCAGAACACGGTGGACAACATATTTAACATTTCTTAAGTTGTAGTTATTTGTTCAATTACTTCGTTTTTTGTGATGTTTCCATGAATTATGAAATTGTGCAATGCTATAATTAAGTTATTTTGCCATGGCTGGCTATCGTTTCTATTCTGTGAGCAAATTTCCCACATGTTGGATGTCATTAATTTTACATTAAGTATTTTTTCCCCTTTACCAAATAAAATTACATTTTTTTCAGGAATATTTATGTCAGTTTTCAAGTCATTCTGACAATCGTTCTTTTTTTAACAGTGTTGTGAAATCAGAACCTTAATTATAATCACCCTGTATATAGTAAATCATTGCTAATTAATCAGCATTATATATGCTTCATTAAATACATTATATATTCACCTAATTTTTATTATAGTATTTGCAAAATAGCTTCCTAATTTAACATACTGAAAGTAACTGGAAAAAACATCTTTATATTATATGATTAATAACAAAAGAATTTTCAAACACGAAGTAATCCATTGAGAGTTAAGAAAAAAATAATTAAATTGCAAAAGTTGGTTTTTGTTAAAACGTAAGAAATATTTATAGATTAATATGGGAATAGTGTGAATTATCATTAATAAGCATTTTATTTTAATTAATTATTAGATGTTTCAATGATTTTTCAGAAATTTTATTGTTTTTAGTGTTAATACTATTTAAAACAAAAAACTGGTTTAAACCAAAAAAATCCGGTTTTTTGGTTTTTTTTCAAAAAAACCGGTTTTTTTTACCAACCGTGCCTTCTGAGATTGGAATACGATTCAACAACCCTTGCAGGAAATCCATGAGACAATTGTACCCCCGTCTTGTAAAGTGAGCAGCCCTGTTGAACCTCGAAAAAATTTCACTTGTATTCATTTTAACAACAAATAAATTCCAGGGCCCCAATCAAGGACCCGGGACCCAATTCGCAGAATTTTAGCAGGGGGCCCCAGACTGGATTTAGCTCGGGCTACCACTGTTGCAAATTTTACACAGTAAAACAAACAAACAAAAACAAAAAAACAATGCGATTCATCCAGGGCCCCCCAAAATAAAACCTGTCAATTAATACATGGGGCACCCCGGCCTGCAAGCATGTCGGACAAAGCCCCTGAGAGGCATACGAAGAATTTTAATTTCTATTCATTTTACCAACGAATAATATCCAGGGTCCCCAACCAATTACCCGGGACCCAATTCGCATACTTTTAGTGGGACCCAGACTGGCTTTATCTCGCGCTACCGATATCGCAAATTTTTTAATGTTAAACAACAAAAATCAATGAGATTCATCCAGGGCCGCCCCCCGAAATGAAACCTGTCAACTTTTCCATGGGCGGGGGGGCAACCCCCATGTCGAGCATCACCCCCCGTAAGGGCCACGAAAAATTTTCATTTTTATCAATTTCACAACGAATAACATCCAATTCCTCCGCATCCAATAGTTGGGACCCAATACGCAGATTTTTAGTGCGGGGGCCCAAACTGGATTTTTCGTGAGTGACCAGAGTGGATTTACCTCAGGTTTCCACCGTTGCAAATTCTACAATGTTAAACAACAGAAAACAATGAGATTCATCCAGTGCCCACAAAATGAAACCTGTCAATTTTTCCATGGGACGGGGCCCCCAACCTGGAAGCTTGTCGGACATCCCCCTGTGAGGGACTTGAAAATTTTTAATTTGTATTCATTTTACCAACGAATAAAATTCAAAATCCAGGTTCCCCAACCAATTACCCGGGACCCAATTCGTATACTTTTAGTGTGGCCCCAGACTGGCTCTATCTCGGGCTACCGATGTTCCACATTTTACAATGTTAAACAGCAAAAAGTAAATCAGATTCATCCAGGGTCCCCGAAATGATACCTGCCAATTTTTACATGGGGGGAGGGGGGCGACTCGGAAGCTTGTCGGACATACCCTCCAGCCACAAAAAAATTTCACTTGTATCCATTTTACCAACGAATAACATCCAGGGTCCCCAACCAATTACCCGGGTCCCAGACTGACTTTATCTCGCGCTAACGATATCGCAAATTTTATAATGTTAAAGAAAAAAAATCTCATTGAGATTCATCCAGGGGCCCCCGAAATGAAAACTGTCAACTTTTCCATGGGGGTCCCAACCTGACGTTTGTCATGTATCTCTTCTGTGAGGGCGACGAAAAATTTTAATTTTTATTAATTTCACAACGAATAAAATCCAGGGCCCCACATCCAATAGTTGGGACCCAATACACAGATTTTTATGGGCCTTCCAAACTGGATATATCTTGGGCTATCGCTATTGCAAATTTTTCAATATTAAAGCAGCAAGAAAACAATGAGATCCATCAAGGGTCCCTGGAAATGAAACCTTTTAACTTCCCCGTGAAGGTAAATGTGCAATGCCCCTCCCTGAGTACCCCGACCCTGTGTGCTGGGAGCACTGTTCATACATTACCATACATGAATTTATCATCATTTGATCATTTTTGTCATACCACGGTCATTTTCTTCACACGAGGGCTAATTAGACCGGTACCTACAATTTATTGCTGATTCCGAACGGCAGGCTTATTTTTTTTTATACTCATCGAGAGGTTGGTGCACTAACCCGTCGATGGGGGACTCCCTGCGGTTGCAATTTTTTTTCTGCGGTCATGTCGCCGTTTCTGTTGTATCCCTGTGTCAGGAAAGTTTTCTGACAAGGACGAACCAGGTATCGAACTCGTGACACCTCTAAATATCCTTTGGTACTTTAAGCGAGTATCTTATCGACCTAGGCTACCATGCCCTATATGTATGTATGTGTATGTATATGTTATACATATGTATAATATACATAATGTATATTTGTTATTCGCATTTTTAATTGGGTTGCTGCATTTTTGAAATATATGACATCCACATTTTTATGAGCATCTTTTTCTCAGCCACCTCGTTGGGCATTTTGCGTGATGTGGCGTTGTTTTTGTATTTGTATATAATATACATATATGTATGATATACCTCTCGGCATTCAGGATTCGACTGTGATATTTGTGAGTCAACGGTATTAAGGCGTGATTCGCAATCCTTTTGAAGCAAACGTTATCAGATTTGGTTGTGTTTATGTTTCTCAAACCTCATATAGCACAGGAACAATCTTTTAGCGTGATTATATACTACTGCCTATGATTAGCATGCCGCAAAACTATCCATGCATTGGAAAGATCCCCCCCCCCCACTCCATATGCATTTTCAAAAAGAAGAATAGTGATGGATAATATTAATACAGTATTCCTTGGACTATCATTTTTATTACACTGACGCTTCGTGTATGTGTTCATTTTTTTCAATTTCTGTTCAAAAGAAATAAGCAAAAAACTGTTCAAATTGATTATGAACATCATTGTTACACAAATTTGATCAAATTAGTTACATAATTACATTTTGTGCAATTATTTTTGGCAAAGAAAAACTATAAGCATTTTAAAATATTTCTAGAATTTTTATACAAATTTGATCAAATTAGTTGCATAATTACATTTTGTTCAATTATTTTTAGCAAAGAAAAACAATAAGCATTTTAAAATATTTCTAGAATATAAGAGAAAATATTTAGATAGAAATTGAATTTCATTTTAGAAAAATACGGTGCTTACGTAAGCTTCAAAATACCTTTGAATGTTTTGTAACGCTTATTCCGGGAAATATGGCGTTATTATAAATGTAATGCATTCGACTTAATATTGTCAGAGACATATGATACTTTGTGATAGCGTGAGACAAGTCACTAAAGAAGGAAGCAAAAAAAAAAGTTGGTATCTGTATGTAACTAAATCCTTCAAGGTTTTGAAGAATTCTTGAGCATCTTCCAGGGGAGATGATATGGCCTCTAACCATGGTTGTTTCCCTTTTA
The DNA here is from genome assembly GCF_987345545.1 of Pholcus phalangioides. NCBI lineage: Eukaryota > Metazoa > Arthropoda > Arachnida > Araneae > Pholcidae > Pholcus > Pholcus phalangioides. Next base: position 14,818,257 of record NW_028301614.1, read on the forward strand.
CCACATTATATATCCTTGGGTACATTCTGATGGCATATCTTTAAATGACATACGATTTTTTAAGTGGTTTTTTCTCAAATTCTCATAAAAGTGGCCAGAATGTATATATATATTTTTTCATATGAAGTAGGTATCTTAGTTATTTAAAGTTATACACAAAAGCCAAAATTTCTCATTGTTACGACATTTTCTAGCCTTTGGATACATTATGATGCTCTATATATATCTTTAGCAAATTCATGAATAAGGATTGCATCACACATCTAAATGTAGTGGCGTATTATCTCACAGGTTTCTTTTCCCCTTCACAAAGAAGCAGCAACAGTAGTGACACCATCATGAGGGACACAGGTGGTCCTATAATTCAAAAAAGACACCAGCTGTCCCTAAAGGACAAAGACTAGTGTACAAGTAGTTACATTACCGCTGTGGTGGTCGAGTGGTTATAGTGCCGGACTCGTGATGCGAGGATCCGGGTTCGAACCCCACAGTGGTGGTCGGCTGAAGTTGGTTTTCTGTGGTTCCCAACTTCAAGGCGCAAATGCGAGCCGATCTCCCCGTTAAAAAGTCTCGCCACAGAGAGCAACAGTCCTACAACGGTAAATCTTTCAACCATAACACTTCACTCATAGTTAGTAAAACTGGGGGCAGATGACAGCACTACACATAACAAGCATTACACAGAAACAAACTTTACGTCAGGTTGCACTACACGTACACGCACATTCCCGCATGTACCGATTCGTTGGGGGGGGGGTTCCGGGGGGGGGGGGTTCATGTGTGGTGTAGCAGTAGTAGGTAGGGACTCGGGGATCCATGGTGTTCTTAAGTCAGCCACCTCGTTGGGCAATTTGCCTGTTGTGGCGTTGTATTTGTATTACCTCATACATTTTCATTTTCTTTCCCATAAGAAGTAGCACGTCTCCTACTGTATATCTCCCAGTCTTAATATTCAATAGTTGTTTTTTTTTGTACTTTCACTGTTAAGCCCAGTTAATCAAGGTTCTACTGTATGGTAGTAACAGATTTATGAAAAATAATCAGCTATACACAGGGTGATTATAATTAAAGTTTTGATTCCAAAACTATACAATAAGTACTGGTCAGAATGACTTGAAAATTTGCATGGATACTCCTGAAGCAATGAAAATTTCTTCGGCAAAAGAAAAAAGTGCAAGTAGTGCAAAATGTGCAAGTAGATGATGCTGTACTTGGCCAGCAGTATAATCTATTTTGTGCAATCACATCATTTCGGCACTTCCACAGCATCAGTGTGTAGATAGAACTTCTATCAAGATGCACATTGCAATACCAGCAAAGCAGCTGCTGAAGACCCATTTTGACAGGATGCAACTTCTGGCTGTGGGGGTACCTCAAAATGTTATAAACAATGGTCATGTTACGTGTTGGAGGCGCGACGTCATTCGGTAGGCTAGCTCACAAGTTGAATACAGCGATTCTTAATTATTTACATGTTTTATTTACAATTTATACAACTTTAACGGCAGGAGCGTGCGGCAGGCGTGCGGATAAGCCAAATGTAAACAAATAATAATGACAGTCGACTTTGACTACATAAAAATAGACATGTTGCCACACTGACATAAATAATAATATTAAAAAAAATGATAATAAACACAGTTGAAAAAGGGTCGCTACAGTCAGATTGTAAAATTTGGTGAATTGCAATCGCCAGCACATCCCCTATATGTTAGAAGTTCCTCAGTAATATTAACGTGGGGCCGCGTTTGGTTTAATAAAGCTGAATTGCAAGCACATCCACATCATGACCATGGCATATTCTGATCTGTTGTTGAACAAGAATTTTTGTGCCACACACCTCATAGCCAGAACACGGTGGACAACATATTTAACATTTCTTAAGTAAGTTGTAGTTATTTGTTCAATTTGTTTTTTGTGATATTTCCATGAATTATGAAATCGTGCAATACTATAATTAAGTTATTTTGCCATGACAGTCTATCGTTTCCATTCTGCGAGCAAATTTCCCATGATAAATGATAATCGATAATCGAATGAATCGATAATGATAAATGATAATCGATAATTGAATGAATATTATCTGGAAAACATTTCTCTCTCCCGAATGACGTCGAACGTATCATAGAATGGGCGAGTTTTCGGAAATGTTAAAAAACAAAAGAAAAAAATTAATCAAACATGGAAAATGCTCTTTTGCCTTGAATGACGTGTTTGAACAGTTATGATTGATACAACGTTGTATGAGAATTTTCACTGCACGAGAATTCTCAACTTAAGTTAAAAATGAATTCCACTTTCAAATTATTTTCGCCATGATGACCGAGAAGACTTCCATATTTATGTCCAATAGTGTCGTTAGCTACTACTAAACTACGCATGTACCTCGTCCATATTCCTCTGCGGAACTTCTAACATTGGTACATGTTGGAATGCGCGTGTCCGTGTTGTGGACCGAACGTGAAGCTTGTTTCTGTGTAATATTCTTGTTATAGTGCTGCCATCTACCACATATTTCTCGAACTATGCATGAAGTGTAATGTTTGAAGATTTTACCGTTGTAGAGCGTCGTTGACTGTACAACGATACATAAACAAATTTTGCGATACACAACAAATTTTCAGATCGATAAAGAACAAAGAAGAGATACAAGATTGACACAGTCACAATAACGGAAGTTGTCCGAAGTATTGAGTCATATTTTTTTAGTAAGGCCATCCTATGAAAAAAATTACGTACAAAAATATAGTTTCGAGTTTTTATACCTTAAAAAAATTACGAGTATGATATCTCAAGCGGAGCCAAATCTAGTGCATATATTAATTCTGGCAGGAAATATAGTCACGTTGTAAATGCCTAAATTACCATATAGATACAGTCCATCTCAAAAGTTTAAATTGTTCTCGGAGGAAGGTCTTCCTGAATCAAAATTTCGACGAGCATTCCAACAGTTAAGGAAGTCTGCGGTATGGGCATGCGCCCATACCATTACCAAGGCTCAACCTTGCTTACTGCTCTAAAAAACGTTCTTGTTTTAGGTCGTCTCAGTAGGAAGACCGTCCCTCTGGCCATATATATGCAACTTCCTTTTTTTTGCGTCACTAAATTTATATACTAAACTATTGTCTCTGTAACACATGATTCCGTTCCCATTTTTCAGTGTCTATTTTCCATTTCTTCACCTCTCTTGATGTGCCCTGGTGACATTACAATTAAACACCGTAGATACGCTTCGGACACATTCCTATGCGGGATTTCTAACGAATAGGTGCAATATAGAAACGTGTTGTGTGCGTATATATGCGTCGCCTAAGGCCCCTTTCACACGGAGCGGATGCGGACGCGGGTCCGCATACCCTTTCACACGAGAACTAAAGATGCGGACGAATCGCCCGCATCTTTAGTTTGAAATTCGTGCATAAAAACTATTTTTTCGCAATTTTTGTAATTATTTTTCTCCTTCACCCCTGATTCAGTGCCCATAGGCAGCCTAGAGCCATTCTTTGGTGGTTTAATCTAGAGCCACATAGAATATGGGAATAAAGATGTCTGCATTCCGATCCTCACAAGTAGTCGATGGGAGAAAATGTCTTCAAATATTTTCAAAAGATTTTGAAAAAAAAATCTGTCTTTTCGGAAAAATATGAAAGAAAAATTCCAAAAACATCCAATGTTCGAAAAATCCAATCCAAAAACATCCAAAACATTCGATATTCCAAAAAAAAAAGAAAAAAAAATTCAGGAGATGTCAAAGAATTTGCAAGTAGTAGAAAAGGGGAGGGGTAGAGACTTTTAAAATGCCTGTGCTTAGAAATATTCACATCACAATTCTGTCTTAGGCCGGGATTACACTATAAAAGTTTGATAAAAGTTCGTTTATAAAACTTTAAAAAGGCAACCAATAGGCGGATCACTTAAGTTCTCTCGAATGTAACAGATGTGTTTATTGATTACAACTTTCAAGTTTTATAAAAGAATTTTCAATCAAAGTTTTATACGGTAATACCAGCCTTAGGCCGGTGTTACACAATAAAAGTTTTCTAAAAGTCCTTTTATAAAACTTGAAAATTTTAACCAATAAGCTTACCAGTTGCATTTGCTCCAATGTAACATATGATCTTTATTGGTTGGATTTTTTAAGTTGTATAAAAGTTTGATAAAAGTAATTTTATAAAACTTGAAAAATGCCATCAATAATATTATCGGTTGCATTTGCTGGAATGTAACCTATGAGCTTTATTGGTTGAATTTTTTGAGTTTTAGGAAAGGGATTTTATCAAACTTTTATGGTTTAATACCGTCCTTAGGCCGGGATTACACTTTAAAAGTTTTGTAGAAGCTGTTTGATAAAACGTGAAAAATTCAACCAATAAGATCACCGGTTACATTTGCTTGAATGCAACCGATGCCAGATGCGCCTATTGGTTGAATTTTTCCACTTTTATAAAAGATCTTTTATAAAACTTTATAGTGTAATCCTGGCCTTTTAAGCGCGGATTGCACTATAAAAATTTTATAATAATTCTCTTAAAAATGCAACCAATAAGCTGATCGGTTGCATTCCAGCAAATGCAACCGATGAATTAATTGGTTGCTTTTTTCAAGTTTTATAAATTAACTTTCATAAACCTTTTAGAGTGAAGTCCCATCCTTAGATTAGTCACTTTTGGAATATAAAATTTCACTTTTTTTTTTAGTTTATAGACCCAATATCGAGTAAAATATACTTGTAGGTATCGGGGGGCACCAAAACTATTCAAGTGCTTAGGGCCTGCAATCGTCTTAATCCGGCCCTGAGTGAACGCCGTACGTGAATAACGTTGTTTAATAAAAGTATTTTTTTTAAGTTTAAAAAATTAAAAGATTAAAAATTTTAAAAATAATAAATATTTAAAATAATTTTAAATATTTATACGTTTTAAATTTTAAAAATTTAAAAAGGAAAAAATTAAAATTTTTAAATTAAATTTAAAATTTATTAACGTATGTAGTCAAATATTCGTAATGAACAGAATGACTTATAATTTTGGTCCCGTCAGTGGCCGTTGTTGACAGGTTTTATTGTATAAAATTGTAAAGTATGGACAAAAGGCAGTTAAAGTTGCTGTATCTCAATCTCAGAAGGAAACGGAGGGATAGACGTATGTGGGTACATCATATTTGATGAACAGGGACCCTCATATGGTGTTTTTAAGGGTATTTATGGCAAAATAATTTGAAAAATTCCGTTAAAAAGTAGCCAAAGATTCGGACGAATTCGCTCCGCATCCGCATCGTGTGAATAGCTCCGAAGAAACCTATTGTCAAAACTTCTATGTGCGGATGCGGAGCCCGCACTTAGGTTTTGACACATGCGGACGACGTCCGGACCCGCATGAACATTTCCTAGGTGCGGAGATATTTCGGCTCGTCTGAAAGGCTCAGTATATTCCAATTGTTAAAACTTCTTCCGAACCCGCGTCCGCATCCGCTCCGTGTGAAAGGCCTCTAAAGTATTTATGTTGTTAGAGTTGTGCTTGTTTCGTGTTCTTGCTAGTGGTACCACTTGCTTCTTTGTGAGAGGCGGTTTCCTGACCATTCTTTTATAAATCACATATCATGCTTCTCGGATCCGTCTATGAACTGTATATATTGAAATTTTGATGCCAACACATATAATTTCATGGAAGGCATTTTTTAGCATTGAAGCCAATCTTTAAACGATTTTGTCTTCGCGTAAACAATTTGGTACTGTGTTGCCTACCGCAACGAAGTCTTGGATTTTAAGACACGCATTGATTCAATACACAAATAAGCACATCATTTGGATCTACGTAAAGCTATTGCGATACATTTTACAGTCTTTCCTTTTGCTTTCAAAGAAGTCCCCGAATGATTTGATTGTACAAAATATGAGACGACTTTGAAAATTTTTCTTTAAATGAAAATCAGTTCAATAGCTTTTCACTTTTGTACTATCACGTCTCTTATGCACTATATGGACGCAGTCTTCAAAATTTGCATATAATTGGAAGTTCTTTTTACCTTTCAGGCAGCCATATTTTAAAATTTTTGAATTTCAAAATTCGTAACAAATTTTTCTCGACAGTGACCGAAATTTTAAGTAAGTTCTTCTCCTTCTCTTGATCACAAGCAAAAAAACAAAGAAAAAAAAAACAACACAATGAAATCAAAATTTGAAACGGTATCCATAATGCAGTTTAAACTGCGTTAAAATCCATAGCGTTTAAACTTTTGATACGGATTGTATTATTTTATATAATAATTTATTAGTAAACGTAAAACAAATATTCTTATTGTAAATATTCAATATATACAAATACTGTAATAAAATATAGCAGCCTTAGAAACTTGAAAATTAGATTTATTTTGAATTCTAATTCTATATATATTAGGGTGGATCGAAAAGTATAGGAAAATTTTTTTTTTCGAAATTACTTTTGACGTGGGGTGGGAAAGTTGTGTCTTGGGTGTATTAGTTTGCATAATTTTTTTTTATTGAAATCCATACATATCTTCCGGTGTCCAAAGTGCCCAAAAATACTTAAAACTTGGCATTTCGATAAAAATTTATAAAAAAAAGATTTTTTTCGAAATTACTTTTGGCATGGGGTAGGAAAGTTGTGACTTAACACAATAGTTACAGACGCCGGTCCGGCTACAAAGCGACAGCTCTCCGGATGCCCACAGGGTTCCTGCAGCGGACCTCTATTGTGGTCCATAGTTCTAGATTCACTACTGAAAACTAACTGGGACCCCGAAGTTTATATGCAGGTGTTTGCAGATGACCTTATTTTCATCATAGCGGCGAAGAAATACAAGGACATCGAACGAACCGCTGGCGAACGCAACATTCAACAGACTCACGCATTGGCTTCATTCTAATCATCTCCAGTTGGAAGTGAACAAAACAAAACTAATGTGGCCTCATCCGAAGGTTACACGTCCCTGCATCGAAATCGACGGCATCAAGCTCAAGCCGTCTCCGTCTATACGGTATCTAGGGATACATATTGACAACAATCTCGGCTTCATCACGCATATAGCTAAGCAGGTCAACAAGATGCAAGAGACGTTACAAATAATTTATGTTTACATTGGATGAACGCAGGTGTCGAGGAGATATGATCGAAGTGTTCAAAATTTTCAATGGGATGGATAGGATGGACCATGAACTTTTAGTACACCGCCAATCGACTGCTTTTACAAGGGGACACCAGTATCGATTGGTGAGGGACAATGCAAGGTTATGGTGTCGCAGGGAATTTTTCTCCAATAGGGTTGTTAATAAATGGAATAGCTTACCCCCGGAGGTAGTAAATTGTAACACAATTGACACGTTTAAAAAGAAATACGATAAACATGTTGGGGTAAATCGAGAAGCTATCCATTCTTAGAATAAGACAACCATAAGTAATCTTTATGGGCATCGTATAATATTTTATCATGTGTATATATTGTTTGTAATTTGTGTTAATTGCATTTTTAATTGGGTTGCTGTATTTTTGAAACATATGACAACCATATTTTTATGGGCATCTTTTTATCAGCCACCTCGTTGGGCATTTTGCCTGTTGTGGCGTTGTATTTGTATTTGTATTTGTAAATGATGCGCAGGCTCGCCGGACCCACATGGGGTCTACGTCGACAATTTCGCAATATACTGTATAGAACGGTCGCACAGAGGCAGCTCTCATATGGATGTGTGTTGTGGTATAGAAATCCAACGCAGCACATGCGAGATACACTGGATGTGGTGCAGAGATCCTTCCTCTTATATAAACTGAAGAGCCAAAAAAACTGGTACACCTGCCTAATATCGTGTAGGGCCCCGCGAGCACACAGAAGTGCCGCAACACGACGTGGCATGGACTCGACTAATGTCTGAAGTAGTGCTGGAGGTAATTGACACCATGAATCCTGCAGGGCTGTCCATAAATCCGTAGGAGTAAGAGGGGGTGGAGATCTCTGCTGAACAGCACGTTGCAAGGCATCCCAGATATGTTCAATAATGTTCATGTCTGGGGATTTAGGTGGCCAGCGGAAGTGTATAAAGTCAGAAGAGTGGTCCTGGAGCCACTTCGTAGCAATTCTGGACGTGTGGGTTGCCGCATTGTCCTGCTGAAATTGTCCAACTCCGTCGGAATGCACAATGGACATGAATGGGTGCAGGTGATCAGACAGGATGCTTACGTACCTGTCAGAGTCGTATCTAGACGTATCAGGCCAACTGCACACGCCCCATACCATCACAGAGCCTCCACCAGCTTGAACAGTCCCCTGTTGACATGTAGGGTCCATGGAGTCATGAGGTTGTGTCCATACCCCATACCCGTACACGCCCATCAGCTCGAAGCAATTGGAACCGAGACTCGTCAGACCAGAGAACGTGTTTCCAGTCCTCAACAGTCAATGTCGGTGTTGTCGGGCCCAGGCGAGGCGTAAAGCTTTGTGTCGTGCAGTCATCAAGGGTACACGAGTGTGCCTTCGGCTCCGAAAGCCCATATCGATGATGTTTCGTTGAATGGTTCGCACGCTGACACTTGTTGATGGCCCAGCATTGAAATCTGCAGCAATTTGCGGAAGGGCTGCACGTCTGTCACGTTTAATGATTCTCGTGAGTCGTCGTTGGTCCCGTTCTTGCATGATCTTTTTCCGGCCGCAGCGATGTCGTAGATTTAATTTTTAACCGGATTCCCGATATTCAATGGTACACTCGTGAAATGGTCGTACGTGAAAACCCAAACCTCGGAGATGCTATGTCCCATCTCTCGTGCGCCGACTATAACACTACGTTCAAACTCACTTAAATCTCGATAACCTGCCATTGTAGCAACAGTAACCGATCTAACAACTATGCCAGACACTTTTTGTGTTATATAGGCGTTGTCGACCGCAGCGCCGTACTCTGATTGGTTCCATATCTCTTTATTTGCATACGCATGCCTGTACCAGTTTTTTTTTGTCTCTTCAGTTTATAACGGGGGCATACGTTACCACGGCTAACGACGTGCTATACGTTGCTACGGGGGTACCCACCGCTCAGCCTATTCATGGAGTATGAAACACGTCGGACAGCAGTTCTGCATCTCGTGGAGGACATCCAGATCAATGATCACCCGATCAGTTCAACCCAATATGAGCAAAAGCACATGGAGTGGCTACATCATCCCAGTGTTGACATCGCGCCTCTACAGGTTACGTGGTTCAACTCTACCGGTTCCTCGACGGGATCTTTGGTCACCGACGAGACAGTATTCACTGACGGCTCTCGGATCGGGGAGGCAACGGCATGTGCATACGTAGTCCTCGTTTCATCGGATGTAGTTAAAGAGACGTGGAGTAGTCGTCTGACGCAGGGCGCAAGTCTATTCCAGGCGGAGTCATATGCAATCTTCAATGCGGTCATCTGGGCCTCGCAACAAAGCTCCCCGCTGGTTATACATTCAGACAGCGCTTCTTGCCTTCAAGCTATCAGCGATCCCCGCTCAACACATCAGGATATTCGTAGGATTCGACAGCTACTTTGCTTCCATCATTCGATTCGTATAATATGGGTTAAAGCTCACACAGGAATTACAGGTAATGAGATGGCTGATCGTCTGGCCAAGGATGCCACCAGTTCGACCACAGAGGAACACCACTTACAGCCACGTAGCCACGTCAAATACCAATTAAAGAGTGAGCTGTTGAGAAAGTGGCAAGCACAGTGGGATCGTAACGTCCAGAAGGAAGCATATAGAATCCAACGGCATGTTCGCTGGCATTCTTTCATTTGGTCGCGCGAAAAGATTATTATGGTTACAGAGCATGTTCGGTTACCAGTATATTTAGAACGTTTTAAAAAGTCCAACAATGACAAGTGTCTTTGTGGTCAAGTCGGGACATTACAGCATTATGTGTGTTCCTGCCCGCACACTAGACAGTTCCATTTCGGCCACATTCCGGATAATGGAAAGCTTTGCTGGAAGCGACGCGTACTTCAGAGAACAATGAAGTTCGGTCGACTTCGCCAGCTGATCCAATTCCTGGACAAAAATCTTCATCATATCCATACCAAATGGGTTGGCACGAAGTGTAAACGAAGTGCTGATGACGACTATGTACCAGCTAGGTGCTTTCGCCCGGACCCTACTAGAATATACGATCTGCGGCCTCGTCGCTGAAACCCATCTACTGAGAGGCAAGCGACGTTGCGCCTATCGACATTTCGTACTGACGAATGTCTAATCAACTTACACACCCATCCTCCGGGAACGCTTCGATATCTCAATGAGATGGGAAGCGGGGTGTGTTTGGTTTTCAAAGGTCAAGACGTCACAGTTACTGACGTCACATATCCGCCCTCACGAGAGTGCAGCAATCAGGCGAGGCCATACAACTTGCGGCCTAGACGACGGCGGACCTATGACTACTGAAAACCGATGCCGACAATTGAAGTGATGTCGAAGCTGGACAATTTAAAAACATGGATGACTGTGATTAGCTGATCCACTGCGATTCGAAATTTTATATTCATTATTGACAATTATTGGATTTAGATTATTGACAAACATTAGATTTAGATTATTGACAATCATTCGATTAACTGACGATTACTAGATTTTTTATGAGCATGCCATCATACTAAGTCATCATCGTATAATCTTGTTTATGATTTTGATTGCCTATCGACGTTTGTTGTTTCGACTTTAATTATCTGTTATATCAGTGGTTCTCAACCGGAATACTTCTACTGGAATACTTCAAGGGGGCCACGGAAGAAAATGGAGAAAGGGGCCATGACAGGTGGTTTGGAGAGCTGAGAAGAAAAATTAAGGTGTGAAGAAATAAAGATTTTATATTAGTGACTAACACTTACAGTGAGAGAGAGAATCCAACAAAACCACCCATAAAACCAGGGCCTTCTTTAGGCCATGGACCCACCCAGGCTTTACCGCCTACATTTTGCAACAAGTTCCCTAGGATGGGGTTTTCTCAAGTCCCTGGCTAAATTTTTCAGACCCCCCTTCCCTATATGAAATTTATTGTGTGAAAAAAAAAATGAAAACCATATTAGGCCCCGGGCTGTAGCTCTGTCAGTCCCACTCTTTTGAGGGGCCTTATGCCCATAAGTGACCCCACCTTATGATATTTTGAATAGTACAATTAATTTTGAAAATAAATAGGAAATATGTAGGCTGTTTATTTCCAGCTAAAGTATGGGACTACCATAACATTACTTTGACTAAGGAGGGGGGCCCCATGATATAGAACTCGGACTAGCGGGGAGATCAATAAATTCTAGTCTAGTGGTCTGGAGGCCAATTTTCTTTGCAAAATTTTCGTTCAGTATAAGTTCACTGAAAAAAATCATTTCAATACGTATAAAGTGTCTTGCTTCTGGATGAGAGTTAAAAACTCTGGGTAAGACAGGGGAGCCACGAGAAAAAAATATGGTTCAAGGGGGGCCACGCGCAAAAAAAAGGTTAAGAAACACTGTGTTATATGACCTCAGGTTGACGATCATTTTTATATATATATTATTTTTTTGTTGCCATTGTCCGAGGTGCAAATGTTTTGTTGTTTATAATAAAACTTTCCGGATACACCCATCCTTCGGGAACGCTTAGATATCTCTCTGAGATGGGAAGCGGGGTGTGTCTGGTCAAATCGCAGTGAATTTAAAAAAAACATCACAAATGTGTGAGATGAATATTCTTGTTTTTAGTCTCTTAATGAAGATATTTGAATCACGTGATATTTCCCTTTTTCTGGAGGGACATACAAGGTAACCAATATGGCGACTTCCTGCGCAACTCATGAAAAACATTAACCAAAATTAAAGAAACGTAGAAATTAATCGTTTTTTCCTTCTTTTTGATGGGTGCTAGATATTTCGAAAATTTTCTTGAGGTTCAAGTTATCGATTTGCCTGCTTTTGCTTCAAAAAATGCTTGATTAAAGCTGAGGAGGGCTTTCTTCAGTGTAATTTATGGGCCCATAATTAATTTCAAAACATCCTAAACTATATGGATTGATGATATTGGATATTATAAAACAATACGGAGATATTCTTATTTTTGTGCTTGAGAAAATATAAATCAATGTTATTGCATGAATATCTAACTCAAAAGGCTAATTATTTTGCATTTAATTTTCTGTGCTTCAGCGAACTCAATTTTTCAAAAATCGAGAATTCAGTTCAATTTTTAAAATTATTGATGAGGCGGAAAACCCTAATAAATTTCCACATTTCTACGGTAAATTCGGCAATTTTAACATTGATTTCTATGGGAAAAACATGCTGTGCTTGTCCCTCCAAGTGATACTGATGATCATAGGCGTACGCAGAATTTTCTCGAGGGGGGGGGGGTTTGAGATTTTTTTACCTTCTGAGGGGGGGTTTACCTTTTTTTCTTTAAAATAACACTATAATCTTGGCTCAGGGGGGGGGGGGGTTAGAACCCCAAAATCCCCTTTGAGTACGCCAATGCTGATGATGATTATGATGTCTATTCCAAAAGCCTCATTATCGTGATGTAATTTCTAAGCTGGAAAGATAATTTTAATCGTTGATTTGAAGAATAAAAAGTCAAGTTGGCTTCGTTGAAAATATCTGAGAACCCGGGACATTTCTACAAAAAAGTCGGGACAGCAAAAAAAACAGAAAAAAACCGGGACTGTCCCGAGAAATACGGGATGTATGGTCACCATACTTATTGCTATTCTATCTGTCTAAAAAATGTCAAATGTTGAAAATTTGCTAATTATGGTTAAAATTGATGGGAAAGAAATGCCGATGGGTATGTACGAAGGAGGACTGCAATAAATTGCAGTAAATAAAAATGTATTTCACGAAATAAATGTTATGTTATTGATATTTTTTTAAAAATGTCTTGTTTTTGTTATGTAAAAAAGAAACACATCACAAATATGCGACATGAACGTTTATGTTTACAATTATAATTAATCGTACCGTGATTTGTAAGAAATTAAAATTATCTTCTCCTCCCCGTTTTCAGTCAAGATTGAGCGAGTTTCAGTGAGTCAAGTGAGTTTAGTCGAAAAAACGGGACATTTTGAAAAACAAAATCGGGACAGTGAAAATAAAAGATAAATAGCAAAATATACTTAGCAAACGTTTGTGGTGACCTTATGCATATGACACATATGTCACACATTTCCCGGGACATTCCCGTATTTTCACTTTATTTTGGCTACCCCGACTTTTTTGCAAGAATGCCGTGGTTTGTCGCGAATGTTCGACATTGTAGAATCTACAAAGCCTACTTTTAGATGCTTATAGTTTTATACTTTATTAAAATCGACTATTGAAATTATTTTTCAACGCATAAATTATATCACTATAATTACAACTATGAATAAGAATATTCGCTTCACATATGTCATGGTTTTTCTTGATAAAGTGATCCTCAAATATGTTCAAGAGATCATGTATGATCTGTCCAGCGAATTTGCTAATGTTAATAAACATCCATGCCCGAATCGGGGTTCGAACCAACACTTCCACAGTAAAACGCTAGCTCCCAAACTACTCCACTGTAAGACGGCAAATAATAAACGTTGATTTAATTGTTTGCCCCTTCAAACGTTTTATTTCGTTATTTTAAATGTACTCCGTGGAATCCATTTTTGTCTACTGCAATTCAGAGTAATGCTTCGTTTCCTGCCATTGGCGTTTTTTTAGTGCTTTCTGCAAAAGTTAGCAATTTTGCTTACATTTGGCGTCATTTATGGCCATGATTGGCGATGTCCTGTATTTTACCCGTATTTGAAATCCTGAGTTCCGGTATTTTTCTCGAAGAAATCTGGTCAGCCTAAATGTGCAATAAAACTTGGCGACACGGTTTTTACAATCTACCAAAATTACGTGAATTCTTTGGATAGCAATGAAATCATTTTCCTCAACTTTGGGAGCTTACGTCAGTGGTGAAATAATTGACGTTATGTGTCTCATCAGGCCCGTAGCCAGAAATTTCATTCGAAGGGAGACCACTTTCATTTCGTGGGGAAGGACCAAAGTGATAGAAAACTGGTTCCGTTTACGTCGCGGGGCACTTTTCAGAATTGTTATCATTGAGCACTAATTTTTGACAACATTTACACGTTGGTACCATGTATAAAATACAGTAATTGTGATAAATCTGGTGATTATGCGTAATAGCCGGTTATTATGCACAATAATTTTATCCGTTTTGATCGGTGATTATGCATAGTAACAGATATAAATCCGTGGATTATGCGTAATTACAGATTTATGCCGTTTTGTTTACAGTAACATATAAAAGGATTCCACGAAAAACGTCCGAAAGCGATAAAATGTTGTTGTCCGTATCCGATTTGATATTCCAAAAGGAAATTACCCGCTTGAATTCAGTTCTGATTTATTGTGACGAATTAATTTTAATTTGACGAAAATGTGACATTTTATATCGTCCATCCACAGATCCCTTGGAAAGCAAAAGGAAAAGTTTACAGAAAAAAATTAAGAAAAATTATATTAAATTGTAATCGTATAAATTGAATATTTCATACCGTCTCTAAACACATCCCTTCTCTAGGGAGAAAGGGGTTAAGGTTTCCATGAAAAATCGAAGAAAACTGTGTGAAATTTTAATTTGATGACACCGCCCCTCAAGGGATCCCTTCTCAAGAGAGCTAAAGGAAAACGTTTGAAATTGAAAACTGTGTGAAATTTTAATTTGACAACACCGCCCCTCAAGGGGTCACTTCTCAAGGGAGTTAAAAGAAAACGTTTAAAATTGAAAACTGTGGGAAATTTAAATTTGACGACACCGCCCCTCAAGGGATCCCTTCTCAAGAGAGCGAAAGGGAAACATTTCCGGAAAAAAATGACGAAAATTCTGTGAAATTTCAATTCGATGAAATTGTAACATTTTATACCGCCCCTCAAGAGATCCTTTTTTACGAGAGCGAAAGGGAAACGTTTCCGGGAAAAAAATGACGAAAATTCTGTGAAATTTCAATTCGATGAAATTGTAATATTTTATATCGCTCCTCAACAGATCCTTTTTCACGAGAGCAAAAGGGAAACGTTTCGGGGAAAAAATAACGAAAATTCTGTGAAATTTCAATTCGATGAAATTGTAACATTTTATACCGCCCCACAACAGATCCTTTTTCACGAGAGCGAAAGGGAAACGTTTCGTGGAAAAAATGACGAAAGTTCTGTGAAATTTCAATTCGATGAAATTGTAATATTTTATACCGCTCCTCAACAGATCCTTTTTCACGAGAGCGAAAGGAAAACGTTTCGGGGAAAAAATGACGAAAGTTCTGTCAAATTTCAATTCTATGAAATTGTAATATTTTATATCGCTCCTCAACAGATCCTTTTTCACGAGAGCGAAAGGGAAACATTTCCGGAACAAAATGACGAAAATTCTGTGAAATTTCAATTCGATGAAATTGTAATATTTTATATCGCTCCTCAACAGATCATTTTTTACGAGAGCGAAAGGGAAACGTTTCCGGGAAAAAAATGACGAAAATTCTCTGAAATTTCAATTCGATGAAATTGTAATATTTTATATCGCTCCTCAACAGATCCTTTTTCACGAGAGCGAAAGGAAAACGTTTCGGGGAAAAAATGACGAAAGTTCTGTCAAATTTCAATTCTATGAAATTGTAATATTTTATATCGCTCCTCAACAGATCCTTTTTCACGAGAGCGAAAGGGAAACGTTTCCGGGAAAAAAATGAAAATTCTGTAAAATTTCAATTCTATGAAATTGTAATATTTTATACCGCTCCTCAACAGATCCTTTTTCACGAGAGCGAAAGGGAAACATTTCCGGAAAATAATGACGAAAATTCTGTGAAATTTAAATTCGATGAAATTGTAACATTTTATACCGCCCCTCAACAGATCCTTTTTCACGAGAGCGAAAGGGAAACGTTTCCGGGAAAAAAATGAAAATTCTGTAAAATTTCAATCCTATGAAATTGTAATATTTTAAACCGCTCCTCAACAGATCCTTTTTCACGAGAGCGAAAGGGAAACGTTTCGGGGAAAAAATGTCGAAAGTTCTGTCAAATTTCAATTGTATGAAATTGTAATATTTTATATCGCTCCACAACAGATCATGTTTTACGAGAGCGAAAGGGAAACGTTACCGGGAAAAGAATGACGAAAATTCTGTGAAATTTCAATTCGATGAAATTGTAATATCTTATACCGCCCCTCAACAGATCATTTTTTACGAGAGCGAAAGGGAAACGTTTCCGGGAAAAGAATGACGAAAATTCTGTGAAATTTCAATTCGATGAAATTGTAATACCGCTCCTCAACAGATCATTTTTCACGAGAGCGAAAGGGAAATATTTCCGGAAAAAAATGACGAAAATTCTGTGAAATTTCAATTCAATGAAATTGTAATATTTTATACCGCTCCTCAACAGATCATTTTTCACGAGAGCGAAAGGGAAACATTTCCGGAAAATAATGACGAAAATTCTGTGAAATTTAAATTCGATGAAATTGTAACATTTTATACCGCCCCTCAACAGATCCTTTTTCACGAGAGCGAAAGGGAAACGTTCCCGGGAAAAAAATGAAAATTCTGTAAAATTTCAATTCTATGAAATTGTAATATTTTAAACCGCTCCTCAACAGATCCTTTTTCACGAGAGCGAAAGGGAAACGTTTCGGGGAAAAAATGACGAAAGTTCTGTCAAATTTCAATTGTATGAAATTGTAATATTTTATATCGCTCCTCAACAGATCATGTTTTACGAGAGCGAAAGGGAAACGTTACCGGGAAAAGAATGACGAAAATTCTGTGAAATTTGAATTCGATGAAATTGTAATATTTTATACCGCCCCTCAACAGATCATTTTTTACGAGAGCGAAAGGGAAACGTTTCCGGGAAAAGAATGACGAAAATTCTGTGAAATTTCAATTCGATGAAATTGTAATACCGCTCCTCAACAGATCATTTTTCACGAGAGCGAAAGGGAAATATTTCCGGAAAAAAATGACGAAAATTCTGTGAAATTTCAATTCGATGAAATTGTAATATTTTATACCGCTCCCAAACAGATCCTTTTTCACGAGAGCGAAAGGAAAACGTTTCGGGGAAAAAATGGTGAAAGTTCTGTCAAATTTCAATTGTATGAAATTGTAATATTTTATATCGCTCCTTAACAGATCCTTTTTCACGAGAGCGAAAGGGAAATGTTTCCGGAAAAAAATTACGAAAATTTTGTGAAATTTTAATTCGATGAAATTGTAATATTTTATATCGCTCTTCAACAGATCCTTTTTCACGAGAGCGAAAGGGAAACGTTTCCGGAAAAAAATTACAAAAATTCTGTGAAATTTTAATTCGATGAAATTGTAATATTTTATATCGCTCTTCAACAGATCCTTTTTCACGAGAGCGAAAGGGAAACGTTTCCGGAAAAAAATGACGCAAATTCTGTGAAATTTCAATTCGATGAAATTGTAATATTTTATATCGCTCCTCAACAGATCCTTTTTCACGAGAGCGAAAGGGAAACGTTTCGGGGAAAAATGACGAAAATTCTGTGAAATTTCAATTCGATGAAATTGTAATATTTTATACCGCCCCTCAACAGATAATTTTTTACGAGAGCGAAAGGGAAACGTTTCCGGGAAAAAAATGAAAATTTTGTAAAATTTCAATTTGATGAAATTGTAACATTTTATACCGCCCTCAACAGATCCTTTTTCACGAGAGCGAAAGGGAAACGTTTCCGGGAAAAAAATGACGAAAATTCTGTGAAATTTCAATGCGATGAAATTGTAATATTTTATACCGCCCCTCAACAGATCATGTTTTACGAGAGCGAAAGGGAAACGTTACCGGGAAAAGAATGACGAAAATTCTGTGAAATTTGAATTCGATGAAATTGTAATATTTTATACCGCCCCTCAACAGATCATTTTTTACGAGAGCGAAAGGGAAACGTTTCCGGGAAAAGAATGACGAAAATTCTGTGAAATTTCAATTCGATGAAATTGTAATACCGCTCCTCAACAGATCATTTTTCACGAGAGCGAAAGGGAAATATTTCCGGAAAAAAATGACGAAAATTCTGTGAAATTTCAATTCGATGAAATTGTAATATTTTATACCGCTCCTCAACAGATCATTTTTCACGAGAGCGAAAGGGAAACATTTCCGGAAAATAATGACGAAAATTCTGTGAAATTTAAATTCGATGAAATTGTAACATTTTATTACCGCCCCTCAACAGATCCTTTTTCACGAGAGCGAAAGGGAAACGTTCCCGGGAAAAAAATGAAAATTCTGTAAAATTTCAATTCTATGAAATTGTAATATTTTAAACCGCTCCTCAACAGATCCTTTTTCACGAGAGCGAAAGGGAAACGTTTCGGGGAAAAAATGACGAAAGTTCTGTCAAATTTCAATTGTATGAAATTGTAATATTTTATATCGCTCCTCAACAGATCATGTTTTACGAGAGCGAAAGGGAAACGTTACCGGGAAAAGAATGACGAAAATTCTGTGAAATTTGAATTCGATGAAATTGTAATATTTTATACCGCCCCTCAACAGATCATTTTTTACGAGAGCGAAAGGGAAACGTTTCCGGGAAAAGAATGACGAAAATTCTGTGAAATTTCAATTCGATGAAATTGTAATACCGCTCCTCAACAGATCATTTTTCACGAGAGCGAAAGGGAAATATTTCCGGAAAAAAATGACGAAAATTCTGTGAAATTTCAATTCGATGAAATTGTAATATTTTATATCGCTCCTTAACAGATCCTTTTTCACGAGAGCGAAAGGGAAATGTTTCCGGAAAAAAATTACGAAAATTTTGTGAAATTTTAATTCGATGAAATTGTAATATTTTATATCGCTCTTCAACAGATCCTTTTTCACGAGAGCGAAAGGGAAACGTTTCGGGGAAAAAATGACGAAAATTCTGTGAAATTTCAATTCGATGAAATTGTAATATTTTATACCGCCCCTCAACAAATCCTTTTTCACGAGAGCGAAAGGGAAATGTTTCCGGAAAAAAATTACGAAAATTCTGTGAAATTTTAATTCGATGAAATTGTAATATTTTATATCGCTCTTCAACAGATCCTTTTTCACGAGAGCGAAAGGGAAACGTTTCCGGAAAAAAATGACGCAAATTCTGTGAAATTTCAATTCGATGAAATTGTAATATTTTATATCGCTCCTCAACAGATCCTTTTTCACGAGAGCGAAAGGGAAACGTTTCGGGGAAAAATGACGAAAATTCTGTGAAATTTCAATTCGATGAAATTGTAATATTTTATACCGCCCCTCAACAGATCCTTTTTCACGAGAGCCAAAGGGAAACGTTTCCGGGGAAAAATGACAAAAATTCTGTGAAATTTTAATTTAATGTAATATTTTATATTTTCCCTAAAGAGATTTGTTGGAAGAAGGTATTTCATACTTTGCCTGGATTGCCTAGGCACAGTATAGAATAAAACCGGTATTTCATACTTTGCCTGAAACGACCAGGCATTGTATAGAATGCCGGATTTCATACTTTGCCGATACAATATACACGTGATAAATATCGTACAATGCCCATAAAGAATACTTATGGTTGTCTTATTCTAAGAATGGATAGCTTCTCGATTTACCCCAACATGCTTGTCGTATTTCTTTTTAAACGTGCCAATTGTGTTACAATCTACTACCTCCGCGGGTAAGCTATTCCATTTATTAACAAACCTATTAGAGAAAAATTCCCTGCGACACCATAACCTTGCATTGTCCGTCACCAATCCATACTGGTGTCCCCTTGTAAAAGCAGTCGATTGGCGGTGTTACTAAAAGTTCATGGTCCATCCTATCCATCCCATTGAAAATTTTGAACACTTCGATCATATCTCCTCGACACCTGCGTTCATCCAATGTAAACATATTCAAAAAATGAAGTCTCTCTTCATAACTCAAGCCCTGTGTGCCAATAAGGACACGCGTAGCTCTTCTCTGCACCCCTTCAACCAAGTCTATGTCCCTCTGTTGGTATGGTCTGGAAAACCTTACAGCACACTCCAGTCCAGGACGAACTAAGCCTCGAAAAAGCGAAAGAATGACTTTAGGAGAAGGCGAAGAGACCTTTTTGAAAATGAGAAGTGTAGTTTCCTTTTGCTTTCCTGCTATTAGACTAAGAAATAAATATTTTATAGTTAAGCCTCTTGATACATGCAGCTTTTGATGTATACTTATAACGAGAAGTGAAACACGTGCTTCTCAAGTGCGCAACGTACATACAGATCTTCTCGGACTAATTACTTTCTCAGAAATGATATTTCCGATTTTAAATATTAAACAAATTTATTTTTTTCACTGCTGTTTAAGACATCGTCTTCTCTATGCCGGTCCATCTGAAAATTAAAACCAAATTATCAAAGTGTTTCGAATATGTCAGTTTTTTGTAAATGTGCGCTTTTATTTGTATTTTTATTTTTATTTTTCTGCAACGCTGTTCCTTTAATTTTGTGTTTTTGTGCGTTAAAATTTAATTGTATACTCCATCTTTAAAATTGGTTATGTTAAATAAATTTTGATTCTAAAAATTAAAATATTCTTACTCATTATATCTTACTTATTATATTATGTTAAATAAATATAATACTATGATAACATATATAGAAGCCCTATAAACCAGAAATTAAAAAAAAAAAAACTATTTGAATTATAACATTTTCAACAGAAACATTTGACTTGACAATCACGCAGCGTGAGTATCTTATAAATGTTGTTCTGTTAATGGACCGACAAACTCAGAATGCTGTTAGTAGGCATTAAGAGGAACAAAAATTGCAATGGAACATGCTGTCGCAAACCACGTTGAGAGGGTGAAAATCGCGAAAAACGCATGCAGGTTTCAACGTCACGCTGGAACGACAAAAAGTACAATGATAACTACAAAAAGATATATTTGATTAATTATTACAAGAGTTGGAAGTGGCCGCCACTGACGTCATAGCACAGTCTGCAACGACGTAAAAACGATTCCCGAACGCGCTCGATGATACCAGGTATGCTTTTCATGTCGTCTGCCGCTGCGACGACAATCCCCGCTATGAGACCCTCCGGTGTGGTCCACAAGCATCGCATAAACGAGTGATTTAAGGTGACCCCATAGGAAAAAAGGATTGAGATCCGGCGAACGTGGAGTACAAACAACGGGTCCCGCGCGTTCAATCCACCTCCTTGAATATATAACATCGAGGTGATTACGCACCTCGCGGGAAAAATGTGCAGGGGCACCATCATGTATGAAAAACATGTCTCACTGCACACTTTGCAGCAATTAAGGGAGTGCGTGTTGAGAAAAACAAGGTACGAACTCCCTTCATGCGTTCGGGCAGCAAGTACGGCCCCAAGGAATAATAAATTATAATCACCGAGGATTCCTGCCCACACGTTGACACTAAACCTCTGTTGAGATTTTCACGGTACACTGGCATAGGGATTATCAAAGCCCCACATGTGTACATTATGTGTATTAACAATGCTTTCTCGCGTAAAGCTCAACTCAGCAGTAAATAAAACAGTGGCAGTAAATTGAGGATTAGAATGTGTGGTGACATCAAGCATCCAGCGCACAAACTGTTCACGACGGGGATAGTCGTCTCCGGTTAAGAGTTGCGCCTTCTGGATGTGGAAGGGATACATCTTTTCTCTTCGCAGGGCATTCCAGACCGCCGTGTGCTGAACATTGAGTTCGCCTCAACCGCTCGTGTACTTGTCGACGGGGAATCGGCAAACCGTTGTAGCACAGTTTCTTCCATTTGAGGAGTGTGTACATCACGCCGTGCTGGGTGGAAGGTCCCCAAGCCGGAGGAGTGGTGGTCCAGCACCTGGGCTGGCCACGAGGATGGCAGCGGCTCAACAAAGCCACCAAGCCGGAGAAGTGGTGGTCCAGCACCTGGGCTGGCCACGAGGAGGGACAGCGGCCTCACCAGAGCCACCAAGCCGGAGAAGTTGTGGCCCAGCACCTGGGCTGGCCACGAGGATGGATATCGGCGCCACCAAGCCGGAGAAGTGGTGGTCCAGCACCTGGGCTGGCAACGAGGAGGGACAGAGGCTCACCAGAGCCACTAAGCCGGAGAAGTTGTGGCCCAGCACCTGGGCTGGCCACGAAGACAGGAAAACAAAACCGCGCCCCAGATGTAAATAACGCGAGAGCGGTTATGGGGTTAAATTATGTACATAAATGTAAAAACTTAATTCTTTGAATAAAGAATTTCTGGGGGATTCTTGGGATCGGGTCTCGGGGGTTTGGGTGGGGGCGTCCCGGGCTGTCGCTCGGGCCTGTGGGCTCCTCCTGGGGGTGGGAGGTCTGCCCGGGTGGGGGAGATGCTGCCGCAGACATCGCAGGAAACCCTGAAGACCAGGCCTTGCGCTTGCAGCAAGGGTCTTAGACAGAGGGTTGGGGGTGCCGGGGGGGGGCGCCTTCCGGACAACCTCCGGCGGGCGTCCTGGCCCGGCTCCCCTGACTCTACCCAGCGCGACCCAACCCGCAAGGGTAAAAGGCTTACATCCCTGGAGGGACAGAGTCTGGGCCGTGACTGGTTTGTCGGGTGGAAGGTCCCCGTCTTCCGTAATAGTCGATCGATCGTGGAGAAGGTAATGTGGTGCGGACAACGCCTCATCTGATATTGCTGTTGGTACATCTGCTGTGCTAAGTGCCCATTGCCATCTTCTCGACCGTAAATCAGATGCATATCAGCGTATATCTCCTTCGTGTAGTGAGCCATCATGATACTCATTGAAACAGACAACTAGCTGCTGCATGTACTTACTACCCCAATAACGCTAATTTACGTCGTCCGCAGCGCGTGATCCTACCCAGCGTTTCGCGACGCTGCTTAAGTCAGATATGGTGAGGAAACCCACGAACGCATTCAGCGATCAACTGGCATCCACCTTTCGTCTCCTCTGGACTCGGGAGACCTGCATGCGTTTTTCGCGATTTTCACCCTCTCAATGTGGTTTGCGACACCATATTCCGTTGCAAGTTTTGTTCCTCTTGATGCCTACTAACAACTCTCTGAGTTTGTCGGTCAATTAACAGAACACCCTGTATGCTGTATATACACAAAATACTTATTTTTGTTGGTATATAATCAACCGTTGACACATTCTCACACTGCGTGATATTCAAGAATCAGAATGTTCATTTAACGAGCTTTTTTTTTAAATTTGTAATTGTATTCTCAACCATTTCATTTATTCCGAATTTAAAATTTTTAGGGCTGCTAGAAGTGCTTCACCAAACCTCTAGTACAAATATTTTGTGGAACTGGAAAAGATATAAACGTGAAGTTTTAAAGATTTAGTTCCATTCTGAAAGTAGGGACTTCAGATTGTAACTTCAGCACGTAGACATGACCGAGGGGAATTCAAAATTACCTTGAGTTACTGTCAGAAAGGGGCTGTGTTTGCTCGACTTGGCAAGATATACGGTATACCTTTCATTGCCTTTCCTGAACGATCACAACCCTTGTCTACCGCCATTGAAGCAATTTACAACCATTCTACCAACAAAGATATTTAATCTATAACTATGTGGAACTTTTTCAAGGATAGTCTTTATGTTGTGACTAATTGCCGACGTGTTCAACGAACGACAGTCTTTTCGGTTTTATCTCCGTACATTAATCGTGATAATGCGTTTAATCTTCACGGCCTTCACAAAAGTATTTAAAAAACCTTCCCCGACAATATCCATGGTCAAACGATAGCGTTTATGTCGGTTACGAGAAGAAAAAACGTTATAAAATTAGAAGCCGCACTTAATGAAGAAACGCGTCGGCACTGGTGTTAATTTTATGGTCTTGCTGGCTTCTTGAAGGATATCACTATTCATAATAAGAGACGTGGGTTTTAATGTTTCAACTCTCTCAAACATTGTTTTAGGACTGGGGTCTTCAATTTTTTTTTTCTCACAGGCCACATCGAAAAATTGAAGCTAAGAACCACCAAACAACATGAATCATGTAATATACAGTAGTTATATTAAATCAGTTAAAATGGCTGGCGGGCTACCACAAGAAGCTTGGCAGGCCACGGGGGTGACTTCCTGGTATTTTTGCTTCGTTATGGATCTGCATTAGCACAACATCAATATCATCCCCAATACACACAATACTGGTTAAAATACAAAATCAACTCTCTGCCAATGGTCCATTGCAGCTGCATATACGGTCAAGTAGTAGTAGTTACTCCACCCCGTGTGAATGTTCACATTACATTCAGTTCTATAACAAATATTAAAACTTAAATGGATATTTTCTTACAGTTGTAGTTTCTTAAGACATTGTTCCTTTTTATCTTTTACTAACTTGACAGGTCCTTCATCCAACAATACCCAGCAGTTTTTAAAGGCTTGAAAAATTATTGGTATCTACCACACGTAATACCAAGTGACAATCCTTGCCCTCGAGGGTCTTTTTTTCTACCACAATTTTCACGATTGGCTTCACTGCCTATTAATGTTATGTGTGAGTTCAGCAGTAAATTTACAATAATTTCATTTGCAGCGCGCCCTTTTGAAACGACTAAAACCAAACGTTCTTTTTTGTACGTCACTTACATCACAATTGCAAAGCACTTTGTACAAGCGTAATCACACGCGAACAATCATATCTTTGTATTACCCTATCAAACCCAGTACTACCAAAAGTAGGGATTTTTTTCTTCTCGCTGTATATAGATATTCGTTTTTAATTTTAGGGAGTTCAACCTTGACTTTAACGATAACACACACAATACACATACCTTGAAGTCAGGGCGAAACACAATAAGGTTAAAAAAATAATATATAAAGCGAGAAAAAGCACCTTGTACTGACCTTGCACCTCCGTCCTGCAAGGACGGGGTACAAAGGGGTACAAGGTCAGAGAGGGATGAACTTCTTGTTTTAAATATGGACTCTAAACCAGAGGTTCTCAAATTCTTGACATCCGCGGCTCCCTTGCCATGTCATTATATATAATATTTGTTCATACTTGGGGATATTTGCAATATGTTTAATTCTGGTGGTATAGCAACCCAAACAGAAGCATCGTGTGATGTTAACAAAATTGCCTTGCGTTTACCAAATTTTTGGATCGAAAATCCATCATTGTATTTTGCCCAAATTGAGGCGAATTTCAAATTGTCTGGAATTACTACAGAAAGTACCAAATATTGCAGCTTGATTTGCAATTTTGGATCAGCCAACTTTGCTTACTGTCTCTGATTTGATCAGAAATCCTGATCCCGAATGTCCCTATTAAGTGGTTAAGGATCGGCTAATTAAAACATTTGAAGTGTCCGAACCTTGCAGAATCAGAACCTTGCTTCAGGAACTATCCCTAGGTGATTCGAGACCTTCACAAAATGAGGGACCTAGCTGGTTCGAATTTTCCCGATAGTGTTTTGAGGACTATATGGCTCTCGCGCGCATATGCCGAATGCCGTTCATAGTTCAATCGGTATTATCTATTTCGAACGAGAAGTTGTCCGATCTTGCTGATCTCGCAGATAGAGTATTTGATGTAACAAATTTCAATTTTCCCAACTGTTCAGAAGTTGGAAATATGGATTCTTTGCGATCACAGCTTGATGACTTAACTCGTGAAGTGAAGGCCTTAAAAAATCAGTTTGCAAAATTTTTGGATAATTCGACCCCTAAGTATCCCTTCCGAGGGCCCCGGAATGAAGGGGCTGGGGTAGAGCGAAGTGGCGATCGACGATCACGCCTTTGTTGGTACAATTATAAATATGGCGAGTAAGTGTGAAACCGTGTGGTTATTTAAACTAGTAAACCCGGTCTCGGATGTGGTGACCCCAGACCAAAAGGGTGACTTTTAGTCACCGTCTATTTGTTAGTGATCGTCAATCGCGTTTACAATTTTTAGTCGATAGTGGTTCCGATGTTAGCATATTACCCAAGTCATTCAGGGGTTGTAACCGATGCCTCTCATAATTCCCGATATTACATTTCACGTTTTTGCAAAATAGTCCGCTTTTTTTTCAAACGATGGAAGAGTACTCCTTGATTTTATTCTGGCTTAAATGAAGCCTTCGCGACTCTCGTTTGTTGATACAGCAAGAGATGCTTCAATTACGAGTCGTACGCACCGTTCAACTGCTTGTTGGTGACACGGAAAATTCGGTATAGATGGAAAAGTAGGTTCAGATAATTTTTGTTGGTCTAGTTCCTGATTTTTTTATAATAGGTGGTTGATCACATGCAATTAATTCCGAATAGTGCTTAGCAGAAAAGTTCATTTTCGGAACATGGAATGTACGGATTTCTGCATCTGATAATCCTTCATTTCTAATTTTCAGAATTCTCTTGATTCCCAGTTCTTTGCCCGTATTATTTCCACAAGATATACCTGATCTGCAAATCAGTGTTGTCATTGTCCATTATCGGAAGGTTAAAAGAGATTGATTTAAATTTCACAATAGGTAATCTTTCACAATTTTCCAATCTTTGTCCGATATCACCTTGAAGCCCGTGTGGACTAATGGAACATCCATCTAGATCCTTCACAAGATGCCTTAAAGGTAACTCATTGAGGTAAAAAAGACAAATAAGCCATTGCAAGGGATAGCATATTTCTTTCTCTATTAATCTGATAACACCATTTTTATAACCAGTATTGGTAACAGTCCCGTCGCATCCAATTGCCATCAATTCTTTCGTATCAAAACCGTGTTTCAAAAAGTCTAGGATTGATGATTTTATATCCCTTGCTCTACTGCTTCTTGGAGTTGTGTGAGTGAGATAAATTGACCAGGGTTCCTGCAATATGGTTATGTGTTCTTCAGATATGGTTCTTCTATGGAAATAATCACCTTCTTTGACATTAGCTAAGGTTTTGTCTTTTTGACCATCAAAATATATTCCTCGCACATTTTGTTCTAGGAATTTTATCTTGCAAAAGAAATCTCTGCGATGCTCTTTCACGCCTTACTTTTATCCGGTCTATTGTCATATTTCGCTTCTCTTTCGTCAATTACCCAACATCTTCCAGCACAGCATTCGCAATAATTACAGCTGATCGATCAGACACACCAGTTCTACCGCAAGCAAGAGCAACATTTGGTAATTTAGTTCTCATCTGTGAGGATGATGGTAGAACTTCAAAAGCAAATGAAGTACTTGCTTCTGCACTGATTGATGGACCAGCTTCAGGTACTGGTAGATGGAAATGCTAACTTCAACGGTAAACTGTGTTTTGGCTCCTATAGATCACTTACCTCAGAATCGTTGGATATAGATGAGTTTTCAGACGTTGATGAACTAGTTTCCGCCGTTTCCTCTTGAGATGATCAAACGGGATACCATTTTCATTTTCCTTTTGTTCATTGTTTTTCAATTTCTTCGTTGTTAAGACATCTACTCGACCAATGGCCATCTTGCGTGTACTTCTTTGATCTTGCGAGAAATCTCACTCTAAATTTGGGACCTTTCTCAACTTGTCACACTTAGTCTTCAAAAGAACATTTGCATGCTGCAATGTCGAACAATTGCCTTGCTTCGCACTGAAAAGATTCCAACTTAAAAGTTTGAGAATCTTTCCTTGCTTTTATATTTTTCTGAAGATTCTTGTATTTAGAGTGAAAGTCTTTGAAAATTTTGCATATCCGTTGGTGAGAAACCGTAGGAATGGGAGCAGTTTTCCAAATATTTTCTATCTTTGGCACGATAATTTCAAGAATGTCTGCAATAGCTGGATCTTTTCTTGATTGTTGTGCCTTCATATTGCGTTGAGTCAGCAAATAACAAAGCATAACATCGCCATCGGTGGGCAAGACCCAAGAATCCAACTCTAGGATTTCCTAAGATGTCACAACGATAAAAGCTTCTGGTCATTTTGACTGCTATACACCCTCTCGGTTAAGGGGTAAGATTGCAAATGAATACTGAAAACAAGGGGAAAACATCGAGGTCACTGTGAATGAATCACATGTTCAGGGGAATAGGAAAGCCTCCTCCCCTTTGTCCTGTTACGGAATTCCACACGTGCTTAAAACTTTAGGGGCAATGAGGAACCTCAAGAAGTTTGAATTTTGACGGAAAAAATTAGGAATGACATTTCTTCACATAAAGGCATATTTTAAATTCTATTACAATGGCAATTTCGAATTTTTTTTTGTTCGTTCCACCCTAATTTGCAGTTTGGAGTTAAAATTAATCTAAGTGCCAAATTTAAATTTAACTTTGTATTATGATATTTCTCAGTCTTCCATTAGATTATATATTCCGAAAAAATTTAGACGTTTGATTTTTGATTCGATCCATGGATTGGCTCATGTTGGCACACGGGCTACATTGAAGCAAATATGTGTTTAGTATGTCTGGCCAGCTATCCGAAAGGATATTGCCGCTTGGTGCAAAACTTGTGTACCATGCCAGAAAGCCATTTCATTTTCTTTCATTTCATTCCATGCACCGCCCAGGCTCTATCGACCATTGTCAATTTTAGCCATTGCCCGGATGAGGGACTGGGCGATGCCAGAAAGCCAAAGTGCAGAGACACACGTACTCTCCCCTAGGCTTCATAGAAATGCCTAATGCCAGATTTCAAGTTATAAATCTTGATTTTATTGGCCCACTTCCAGTGTGTAATGGTTTTCGTTTTGCTATGACAGTCATCGATAGGTTTACCCGTTGGTTGGAGGTTATTCCTTTGCCTGACATAACGGCCAACACTATTTCACGTGCATTTCTTTTTAATTGGTTGACGCGTTTTGGTCTTCCGGCTCGATTGATTTGTGATCAAGGCAGGCAATTAGAATCTCTAACTTTCAAGAAACTTGCTCAAACATTCGATATCGAGATATACAGAACGACAGCATATAATCCCAAATGCAACGGCATGATTAAGCGAACTCAGAGTTCTGAAAGCTTCCTTGAAGTGTGTGGAAAATAATTCGTGGGTTGACGCCTTGCCACTTATTCTGCTGGGACGGCGCAATGCTGTTCGCGAGGACAGGCAACATACGTCGTCTGAGCTTGTTTACGGACAGTCATTGCGACTACCTGGAGTTATTTACTGAATCTGTGAGGGAATTGGCCCAGCCTCAGCTAATTAAACAGCTGAAAGCGGCTTTCCGTAATGTGAAGCCAGTACAAGGTACTCGTCATGGTACTAAGGTTGTTTATATTCCTAAAGATTTATTCACTTGCGATCATGTCTTTGTTAGATATGATGCAGTTCGCAAACCATTACCACCGCCATATGATGGACCATTCCTTGTAATAAGGCGAAAGCCGAAGGTTTTCTTTTGCAGTTCCAGAACGCTCAGAGATGGGTATCGTTGGACAGAATGAAGCCAGCATTCCTTCCAGTGAAAGATTTAGTTGTCTCCGGTGATCCGGGAGAAAAAGCAACATCCGGACGTTTAACATCAACAGGCCAATCTCCAGACGCCCAGCGAATTTCCGGGATCTATCTTCTCGAAGAGGGGAAGACCTATCCGGTTCCGCTTTCTAGGACCGCTTCGCTGAGGAGGAGGGTGGTTGTGGCGGTACGCTAATTCTGTCACTGCTAACCGACGTCATCGCTTCAGGGATGTTCTGCCTGTAGTGACGTAGAGTCGCTGCCAACTTTCGTCACAACCGATCCAGGTTGTTGCACGGATCATGTCATTTGCATATCCACAAAAAGTGATGTGCGCTGTGTATAAAAGGATTGAGCTATGTTATGTCGTTCCTGCTTCACTCCGTTCACTCGCTGGTTGTAACCGTTAATTCTAAAAATGTAAATTTATATTCTGTCTGCTCACAGCCCTTGGTGCTGTGTAGCATATCTTAATTTCTAACGAAATTATGTTTAATTGTTGATTTTTGCAATAAACCTGTTTTACTTGTCACCGCTGTGTCATCTCTGTAGGTATGGTCTCCAAAACCTTACAGCATACTCCAGTCCAGGACGAACTAAGCCTCGAAAAAGCGGAAGAATGATTTTAGGAGAACGCGAAGAGACCTTTTTGAAGATGAGACCAAGCATTCTATTCGATGTTTTGACCACCGCTGAACAATGTTCAGAAAAACTAAGCCGCTCGTCAATGAGAATTCCCAAATCGGTGACCCTTGTTGCATCCGGGATAGTGACACCATTCAACTCGTAAGAGAACCGTGGGTTGTTCGAAGCAAAATGAGCGACCATGCACCTTCTCAACGCTAAACGTCATGCTCCATTCATTTGCCCATGCTGCAATCCTGTTTAAGTTGGTCTGGAGCAACTCCCTATCGCTTTCATTCCCTATTACCCCCATTAGCTTCACATCTGCGAATTTGCTAGTAATCCCATCGATACCCTGATCAAGTTTATCGATAAAAAGTGAAAAAGTATGGGGGCAAGGCCATTTCGTTGAGGAACTCCACTTGTGACGCCTGTCCAACCAGAGAATTCCCCGTTCCCCATAACTCGTTGCGACCTATCTCTCAACCACGATTCTATCCAATTCAGCAAGTTGCCCCCAATTCCAATCTCGTGTAAACGTTTCAAGAGTTTACCATTTTTGACCCGATCGAATGCCTTCTGGAAATCAAGGTAAATATCTACATTTTTGCTGTCACCCAAAGCCTTAGTCACGTAATCATAGAAGCAAAGGAGGTTAGTTACACATGACTTCCCCTTCCTGAACCCATGCTGATTATCCGACAATACATAATTCTCGTCTATCCACTTCACAAACTGCCTTTTGATAATAATTTCCAAAATTTTCGAGAGGGAGCTCGTCAAACTCACTGGGCGATAATTGAGCACCGTTTCTCTACTACCCTTATACAAATACAAATAGAACGCTACAACAGGCAAATTGCCCAACGAGGTTGCTGACTTAAGAACATTATGGATCCCCGAGCCATTTTTTGGAGGCCCTACCTACTACTGCTACACCACACATGCACCCCGCCCACACACCCCCCTACCCCGCGGAACCCCCAACGAATCGGTACATGCGGGAATGTGCGTGTACGTGTAGTGAAACCTGACGTCAAGTTTTTTGTTTCTCTGTAATGCTTGTTATGTGTAGTCCTGCCATCTACCACCAGTTTTTAATACAAATACAAATACAAAACTTTCTAACTATGAGTGAAGTGTTATGATTGAATGATTTATCGTTGTAGGACTGTTGCTCTCTGTGGCGAGACTTTTTAACGGGGAGATCGGCTCGCATTTGCGCCTTGAAGTTGGGAAACACAGAAAACCAACTTCAGCCGACCACCACTGTGGGGTTCGAACACGGATCCTCGCATCGCGAGTCCGTCACTATAACCACTCGACCACCGCCGCTGTGGTGGTCGTGGTTGCCCTCCTTAAATATCGGAACAACATTAGCAAGTTTACAATCCCTTGGGACGATACGCTCAGCAACACTACTCCTGTATATCTGTGCGACTGGCCCCAACAATTCATTAGCACATTCCCCGAAGACCCTGGGATAGATATCATCTGGTGCTTTGCTTGCACATACATTTCTTAGAAGATTTAGGACCTCCACGTCTTCTACTTGAATATCGTTGAGGGTTTTATTACCCCATGCAACACCCGTATATCGAATATCATTATCTCCATTAAAAACCGACGCGAAAAAGTCATTGAAAGCACTACACATGCTTACCTTGCTCTCTAACCTAGACCCTCCTATCGAGAGGGGGCCAACTGTATCCTTACATCCATTATTGACGTATCGAAAAAATGATTTTGGGTCAGAGCCAATGTTATCTGCCTAGATGTTCCTGATTCAACTTCCTTTTTGCTATCGCTTTCTTCAACACTATTCTTTTATCAGTCAACAATGATAGGTCGCCTCGTCCACTTTTATACTCTCTGAATGCTTTTTTCTTTTCAAGATAAAAGTTACGCACGCTATCCGTGAATCATAGAGGGTGCGATGTACAAACACGCTTTTTTCGAACAAAGGGTATGACGTCGTGAAAAACAGAGGACAGCTTCGTCCTCTGTTTAACTTTAACTGTTAAAATTAAACATTAAATTTTTTTTTAGTTTGACACTGCATTTTCACTCTCGAAACTGGAATGGAGTAATTTTTGAACAAATTTTGAGCATTTTTTAAATTAGAACCTCTACGACAAACGGTTGATGAGATAAAGGATGCATTAGGACGTACAGGACACCATGTATACTTCTTATGCCCAAATCAAATCATTGAAGGCGACGTAATTTTGGAGGTATTGTAATTGTATCTTTATAAGAACGTATTCAAGTGAATTTAGGCTACAAAGAGTAGTGCGTACATTAGTAGAGCGAGGTAAAATCGAATAACTTTGATGATGAAGTAATTTTATAAAACTTGAAAAATGCCACCAATAAGATTATCAGTTTCATTTGCTCGAATGTAACCTATGAACTTGGTTGAATTTTTTGAGTTTTATACAAGGGATTTTATCAAACTTTTATAGTGTAATACCGGCCTAAGAAACATTGAACATTAAAAAGATATCCTTCCATTTTTGAAGAGAATTGCAAAAATAAGGACTAAATTATTAAATTGCAAATTGCAGAAACATTTACTAAAACCATTTTCTGGTGGTGGGGGGGGGGGCGACTTGTAAATAACAGCGGACCATTAAGGAGAGAGCTAGTTGTCGAGATTTTTTGGGGGTTTTTTTGCGTGTGTGGTTTGGGAGAATTAAGCATTTCGCGCTTGATAGTGTTATGGGTGATTTGGCGGAAGGAATTTTCTGTGAGCTGAGCCTTTTGAAATACACGCAACCAATCGGATATCGATGAGATGAGTTCTTTTCCTGGATCTCGAGATTCTGCAGAAACATTTCCGATGCATTCATTCGAACGGAATGAAAAGATCTCGGAAAATCCGAGGTTATCATAGGTTAATGTCAAACGTATTTCGAAACCTCCATTTCCTGCTCCAACTGATGCTGGAAACTTCACTATTGCATCTTGCAGAAGGAAATAGAGGA
Organism: Pholcus phalangioides; assembly: GCF_987345545.1. Lineage (NCBI taxonomy): Eukaryota > Metazoa > Arthropoda > Arachnida > Araneae > Pholcidae > Pholcus > Pholcus phalangioides. Next base: position 14,851,225 of record NW_028301614.1, read on the forward strand.
GGAAAAAGATTTGCTCATAAGAGAACCACTTTTACTTATACTCGTAACAGAAAGGGTTTTATATATATATATATATATATATATTTATATGTGTGTATCTTTTTTTTTTTTTAATATTTCTTTAAAACCTGTTCACGTTCATTTTCATATTAGCCATTTCCTTCTCCCCAGCGCCAAATGCGTAGCCGACTGATCGAATGTATATGTGTATACTTCTATGTTACGTAAATGTGATAAATGCGGTAATTATACATAATAGCCGGTTATAATGTATAATTACCAGGAATTTCGGTAAATTTGATAAATTTCCATAAATTTACCACTTTTTATTATATTTTTTTATTTTCATTTATTCATTCATTTATTCAAGCATAAAAAATACATATTTAATTGAAGGAATTTTACCGAAGGAGCCAGGAAAGGCTCATACTGGATATTTAATACATACACAAGCCGATGAATATTTAATACATACACAAGCCGATGAATATTTAATACATACACAAGCCGATGAATATTTATACAAATACAAATACAATGCCACAACAGGCAAAATGCCCAACGAGGTGGCTGATAAAAAAATTCCCATAAAATATATATGGATGTGATATATTTAAAAAAAAAACAGCAACCCAATTAAAAATGCAATTAACACAAATTATAAACAATATATACACATGATAAAATATTATACAATGCCCATAAAGAATACTTATGGTTGTCTTATTCTAAGAATGGATAGCTTCTCGATTTACCCCAACATGTTTATCGTATTTCTTTTTAAACGTGTCAATTGTGTTACAATTCACTACCTCCGGAGGTAAGCTATTCCATTTACTAACAACCCTATTAGAGAAAAATTTCCCCCCCCCCCCCCTGCGACACCATAACCTTGCATTGTCCCTTACCAATCGATACTGGTGTTCCCTAGTAAAATCCATCGTCTGACGGTGTATCATATTCAAAATTTTGAACACTTCAATCATATCTCCCCTGCGTTCTCTGCGTTCATCTAATAACATATTGAAAAAAATGAAGTCTCTCTCTTAACTCAAGCCCCGTGTGTCAATAAGGACACGCGTAGCTCTTCTCTGCACCCCTTCAACCAAGTCTATGTCCCTCTGTTGGTATGGTCTCCAAAACCTTACAGCACACTCCAGTCCAGGACGAACTAAGCCTCGAAAAAGCGAAAGAATGACTTTAGGAGAAGGCGAAGAGACCTTTTTGAAAATGAGACCAAGCATGCTATTCGCTTTTTCGACCACCGCTGAGCAATGTTCAAAAAACCTAAGTCGCTCGTCAATGAGAATTCCCGAATCGGTGACCCTAGTTGCATCCGGGATAGTGACACCATTCAACTCGTAAGAGAACCGTGGGTTGTTCGAACCAAAATGAACGACCATGCACTTATCAACGCTAAACATCATGCTCCATTCATTTGCCCATGCTGCAATCCTGTTTAAGTTGGTCTGGAGCAACTCCCTATCGCTTTCATTTCCGATTACCCCCATTAGCTTCACATCATCTGCGAATTTGCTAGTAATTCCATCGATACCCTGATCGAGTTTGTCGATAAAAAGTGAAAAAAGTATGGGGCCAAGGACACTTCCCTGAGGAACTCCACTTGTGACGTCTGTCCAACCAGAGAATTCCCCGTTCACCATAACTCGTTGCGACCTATCTCTTAACCACGATTCTATCCAATTCAGCAAGTTGCCCCCTATTCCAATCTCGTGTAAACGCTTCAAGAGTTTACCATGTTGGACCCGAATGCTTTCTGGAAATCAAGGTAAACAACGTCTACATTTTTGCTCTTACCCAAAGCCTTAGTCACGTAATCATAGAACAAAGGAGGTTAGTAGTTACACATGACTTCCCCTTCCTGAACCCATGCTGACTATCCGACAATACATTATTCTCGTCTATCCACTTCACAAACTGCCTTTTGATGATAATTTCCAAAATTTTCGAGAGGGAGTTCGTCAAACTCACTGGACGATAATTTGACACCGCTTCTCTACTGCCCTTCTTAAATATCGGAACAACGTTAGCAAGTTTCTAATCTCTTATAGGACGATACCCTCAGCAACACTGCTCCTGTATATCTGTGCGACTGGCCCCAACAATTCATTAGCACATTCCCTGAGGACCCTGGGATAGATATCGTCTGGTCCTGGTGCTTTGCTTGCACATACATTTCTTAGAAGATTTAGGACCTCCACGTCTTCTACTTGAATATCGTTGAGGGTTTTATTACCCCATGCAACACCCGTATATCGAATATCATTATCTCCATTAAAAACCGACGCGAAAAAGTCATTGAAAGCACTACACATGCCTACATTGCTCTCTACCTTAGAGCCTCCTATCGAGAGGGGGCCAACTGTCCCCTTACATCCATTATTGACGTATCGAAAAAATGATTTTGGGTCAGAGCCAATATTATCTGCCAACCTAGATTCAACTTCCTTTTTACTATCCCTTATCGTTTTCTTCAACAGTTGCGACCTCTCTCTCAACCACGATTCTATCCAATTCAGCAAGTTGCCCCCAATTCCAATCTCGTGTAAACGTTTCAAGAGTTTGCCATGTTGGACCCGATCGAATGCCTTCTGGAAATCAAGGTAAACAACGTCTACATTTTTGCTCTTACCCAAAGCCTTAGTCACGTGATCATAGAAGCAAAGGAGGTTAGTTACACATGACTTCCCCTTCCTGAACCCATGCTGATTATCTGACAATACATTATTCTCGTCTATCAACTTCACAAACTGCCTTTTGATGATAATTTCCAAAATATTCGAGAGGGAGCACGTCAAACTCACTGGCATAACTAGTATAAATGTGAAACACAAACAATAAAATAATCATAGAAAAAAAAACTAAAGAAAAAAAGAGGGATAAGCAAAATATATTATTATACTGTGACAACCATGGTGGTGGTGCTTTGAGTAGTTAACATGGGGGGGGGGGGGTGAAAGGTATATAAGTGCTGGAATTTTATAGGAATTTTATTTATTCGTCATATTATTTGAATAAATTTATATTATCAATTATATTATAACTAGTTTGCGTCAGTATGTTCCAGTCAATGTTGGATAATATGAATGGAATATATATTCAACATTTGGGAGAGTGATAAAATGCATGTTTGTAGGCAGTTGTGAAGGACAAATGTAGGCGAGTGATAATCATTAGTAATAAATCGTTAAATTCTATTTTGAATAAAAATGATTGGATGGTCACTGTCACACGCAAGAAGACCGTACATTAAATGGGAAAGCAAAAAAACATAGTAAAGCGTTAATAAAAAGGTAGTTGAACATTGTTTTAGATAATAGAATTTGTGTAAAGTATAAATCCAAGTTTATTTAATAAATATTTGACGTGATTTCCATTTCATATTCACCAGGGCAGTGCGCAGATTCTCTGGACGAATCACTATTGATTTTGAAGAAATAAAATGAAGAAAAAAAAATTAAATATGACTTAACGTACCTTATTCTAAGACCGTTATTCAGTGAAGGGATTTTTATTCCAAATCAAATTGTGTGTACATTAAATTCCGGGATTTCCGACGAATTCCCTTTAAGATTCTTTTATCGAAGTATTACCGGATTATTTCATTTCCGTTATGAAGTATGGACATTGAATACGTGGAAACATTGAGCTGAATAACATATTATAGCAATTTCGATCTCGCAGAAAAAACTTCACATTTCTTGATTGAATAATACAGTTTCCCGTAAGAAGATAGCTGTATTCTCATACATTTTTGAGTGCTATCTCAATCTCTATTTTGCATTCACTAGAGGATGCTGAAAATTTCCCCCGTTATGTAGATTTTTTTTGTAATATATATAGCATTTTAGTTTGCTGTTTAATGAAACGTGTGACATAAGAAACTCGAGGAAAAACCTATATTGAGGGAACGAAAAATCGGAAACTACATACACACAATACCAATCGCTGTGAGTTTCACTCGACACGTGACTCTGAGGTGACAAAGCTTTTAATTTCTGGCTTCTGGGGCTCGGTTATTTATTATACGAAATATTCGAGAAAATGAACAAAAATTGTTATTTGTCTACAATCAGAATAATAACTTGCTTCAATCGCATTGATTCGCTTAAAGCAACAATATTATATGCATGCATATACAGGGAGATTCAAAATGTTCTGGCAAAATTTTAAAGGAGGAGGGGGGGGGGTGCGAAATATAACTATTTTCGACTCACGTGTGTCCGTAAATACTCAATACTTGGTATAGTTTGTGGTGAGTGCTTTTTCATTCACTAGGTAACTTTGTTTCTGCGGCGCAGTGTGAAAAAGGTGTCATTTCACATTTGGATCGAAGATTTGGAGCAAAAAGATGCGCATTTGATAAATGCGGTTGTGAACGGAAAAACTAATGATGCACATGCACCTCTAGAACATTCCTTTAAGGAATTTCGAACAAATTAGTGCATGCCGAAAATTGGTGTATGTGGCATGTGCACAGAGACGCATTTATGGTCTAATTTTCTTGACTACTCTTTCCGCGAATTCGCACCCTGTGCAATAACCCGCTTGGCCTCCCTCCACTCCTGCAAGCACAACTGTGTTTCTAAAGTCACTCTTTTGGTCACTCCCATTTTCGCACACTCTTTGAGTGATTCATTTAGTCATTCACATGCTTGCACATTATTTTGGTCACTCACATGCATGCACACTGTTTTGGTCACTGACCTGCTTGCATACGCTCTAGGTAACTCTTTCGGTCATTCACATGCTTGCACAAACTCTAGATTAATTTTTTGGTCATTCACATGCCTGCACGCACTTTAGGTAACTCTTTTGTTCACTCACGTGACTGCAAGGGACTTAAGTCCCTTTTTGGTCACTCACTGACCTACCTTCTAGCTGCCTAGGGGAAAAAAGGCGGATTTTTGAGGGCTATACAAATTTACAAATTTTTCCCCCTTCTACCAATTGTCTTGGCCAATTATTCCTCAGATTTGGGACCCCCTTGAACTTGCCGCCCTTGGCTATAAGCCCGCTAAGCCCCCCCCCCCCCTTAAATACGCCACTACATATGTACATATGTGTTTCCCTAAAGTAGTATTTATGACACATCTCAAGTGTGTGTTGTATATGTACATATTTACAAGTGCTGCCATCTATATCTCACCAACATGAAATGAAGTAATGTATGCTTTGCGCATTTTGTGCTGCGAGACTGCCTGCTATCTTTTAATAATAATAATGTGATTATCACGTATTCCCAAGGGTCAGCATGATGCGTCCAGGGAAATCTGTTAGTGTTAGTAAATATCTATGCACGAACCGGGATCTGCACAGTGAGAGACTAGCGCCCTAACCACTCGACTGCCAGGTGGCTAGCTGTGGATAGAATCTGTGTGCTGTAAAGCCGTAGAAAGCCAACTTTAGTCGACTACCACTCCTGGGATTGGTTGAAAAACATATATCTATAATACTATCCACGCATAAGAAGCCCCCTATTTTTTGGGATATATATATATATAGACGGCTTCCTTTTTCTCTCAGCTGAGGTGAACTCGGAAAGAAAAGTCATCTATATCTCTCTCTCTCTCTCTCTTGTCCCAAATGGGGGCAATTTCAAATACAAATACAAATACAACGCCACAACAGACAAAATGCCCAACGAGGTGGCTGATGAAAAGATGCCCATAAAAATATGGATGTCATATATTTCAAAAATACAGCAACCCAACTAAAAATGCAATAAACAGCAATGCAATTAATTTCCTGATGTTAAGAGAGGCTACTTCCTCTAGTTCAGCGCCTCACGCCACAGCGCGTGAAATAAGGAAGGCGGGTCGCGTGTCTCCAAGTGTGGAGATGGTGTAATATATTCTCAAGAGAGAGAGATAAATAAAAGCACCCAGAGGTCTGGGTGGTCTTCCCCTTGGCCGTCGCTCAGGTGGGCCCATCCCCGGGGATGGCTGCCTGGGGTGGAGGGGCTGCTGCCGCCGCCTTAGAGGAGAGACAACCCTGAAGACCAGGCTTCGCGCTTGCAGCTAGGACCTTAGACAGATAGTCGGGGGTGTCGGGAGGGGGCGCCTCGTACTCGCCCCAGCACGATCAAAACCACACATCCCCCTACACCCCCTTACATCCCGGAAGGAACAGAGCCCTGGTCGTGTCTGGTCTGACAGGGGTGGAGATGGTAGCATACTTGCCCAGTGTGCAAGAGGGCTTGGATTCGTGTCCCGGCGGAGACAAGATGACTTTTCTTTTCGAGTTCACCTCAGCATAATATCCAGAAAATATGATTTGACAAAAAACTTTCATCCTTTACAGCAGAAGTGCACAACCTGTTCAGTTCGCGGACCAGATAGGTGATATTGCTACACTACCATTCGCCCGCCCGAAACTGATATACATGACCCAGTATTTTTCCGGCCTTGACTTTTTTTGATGCATAAAATTGCTCCATATTTTCAACGAAGAGAATTAACTTAATTGACTAAAATTATTTTCATAACTTACATACTGTATACGATAATTATGGCAATAAATACAAATACAAATACAAATACAACGCCACAACAGGCAAAATGCCCAACGAGGTGGCTGATAAAAAGATGCCCATAAAAATATGGTTGTCATATGTTTCAAAAATACAGCAACCCAATTAAAAATGCAATTAACACAAATTACAAACAATATATACACATGATAAAATATTATACGATGCCCATAAAGATTACTTATGGTTGTCTTATTCTAAGAATGGATAGCTTCTCGATTTACCCCAACATGTTTATCGTATTTCTTTTTAAACGTGTCAATTGTGTTACAATTTACTACCTCCGGGGGTAAGCTATTCCATTTATTAACAACCCTATTGGAGAAAAATTCCCTGCGACACCATAACCTTGCATTGTCCCTCACCAATCGATACTGGTGTCCCCTTGTAAAAGCAGTCGATTGGCGGTGTACTAAAAGTTCATGGTCCATCCTATCCATCCCATTGAAAATTTTGAACACTTCGATCATATCTCCTCGACACCTGCGTTCATCCAATGTAAACATATTCAAAAAATGAAGTCTTTCTTCATAACTCAAGCCCTGTGTGCCAATAAGGACACGCGTAGCTCTTCTCTGCACCCCTTCAACCAAGTCTATGTCCCTCTGTAGGTATGGTCTCCATAGTATTTATAAATAATTAGTCACACATGATTAGTTCATCTCATATTTTTCAAATTGAATTTTTATTTCGTGAATTAAAATTTAATCTACTACGATTTACAATAGCGTTTCATCTCCCATCATTGGTGATTTTTCAATGATTTCAGTGATAAATGGCGATTTCGTTCACCTTTGACAACTTATTTTTTTAAAATTCAAATAATATTTCATTTTATTTTTATTATTGTGAAATTTACACAAAGGATTGAAAAACTATCGACTTTTCGTAGGGGAATACCGTTTACTCGTATTTTTTTCGAAGAAACACAAGTTTGCAGAAATACGCGTTTGCGTGTTAATACTATTCTTCCAAAACACTTTTCGAGGGTCGAACTGAGCCCCTTAGCGAACCGCATTTAGCCCGTAGGCCGGAGGTTATGCATCACTACTTAAAGCATGACCAGAAGAATTTTGAATAATTCTGAACTTAATAATCCGATGTTCAGTGAATCTATTACTTTCTCTCTTTCTCTTAATGGATTTCTTTTACCTTCTCAAATGAATCTCGTATAATAATTTAAAATATTATCACAAAAATAATAAAAAATTGTATAAAAAAATAATTTAAAACACTCCTTTTCCGTCTCTTCCCTATGAAAAACAATTGACCTTTGAAGACAAAGGTCAATTACAAAGCAAGACGTTTTTCCTCGCAAATCCAACGGGATTCCAACCTCATAGATACGGTACTCAGCTTGAAAAATTTTTTCTTGTGATTCTTATTTGACGTTGTGAATTGATCTTGTCTCTGGATTCTGCATAAGAAGACACGCACTTTGATAAAATGCAGAACGAAAAATGTAGCTCTTCCATCATCATCAGAATGATATGCATGCGCACAACAAAAGCAAGTTCTTATAATATAATCTTGAAGAAAAAGAGTCAGTGGTTTATACTGAGTAAACAAAGAACCATAAAAGAGGAATATTATCCACGAGTTGAAACGATAAAAAGGACCCATAAAACAGGGTTTTGTTCTCGAACAGACGCGAAAACTAGTTAAGAAAACAATGGTGAAGCCACCCATGTGCTTTATCAAGTGAACAAAATATGGCGTTAGCCTACTTACGTTGTCCCTTCTCGGCTATTTATGGACCGTCGGATAATTTAATAGTGATTATGATCTTCATAAAAAAAGACACGGCCATGCTTCGTACATTATGTAACAAAATATCAACCGGAACTCTCGCCTACAATCGGCCAGAGTTAATGAATTTTGATGGCTTCGTATGTCATCCATGGGACAATTGTGCCATAAAACATTGAGACTATTGTTTTATTGCCATAAAACACATTCCCTTCTCCTTTAATTATCCTTCCGTAAACTACATCGATGGTGTAAAATGACTGTTAAGCGCGGAATATATTAGTTGTACATGCATACAAATATTAAGGGCGAGAGTGTCATCACCCTTAAAGTCAAATTTTCAAAAATGACTTTAAAAAATGTTTCATTCAATTGCAAATAAAATACTAAAAATTGCATGCAAGAAAGTTAATTTGTTGAAATTTTGCAGAAATGTATATTCGGCATGTGTTATTAACATGGACCTCAAACTCGGATATCTGACCATTCGTTAGAATTTTATGAATTTTTAAAGTTTGAAAAAATATATATATATAAATTTCAAAAATCTATAAATTCAACATTTTTCAAAAATACTTCCTATTAGTTAATTGCTAAATTGAAGGTTAATTTTACTGGCACGTGTCGAATAAACATGTTTGCGAAATTTCAAAACTTTTGGGGCAGTGGCTTTTTTTTTTAATTTTACGGATGAGCCCAAATACTATTCTGGGAAAATCATCCCGGTAAAGGTGTTTTTTTTTCTTGTCTACGTTTACACTATCATTTATTATTTCTTTCTTCTATTATGAAAGAACAAATTAATCGATTAGCACGAAACTTTTAGTATTTTATTTGCAATTGAATGAAATATTTTTTGAAGTCATTTTTTTAAATTGTACTTTAAGGGTGGTGAGACTCATTAACCCTTTCAGAGACAATCCCGAGACATCTCGTCAAATTTGATCTGCTTTATTTCAACCACCCCGAAATATTCCGTTTTCAAAATACGCGTTGAAGGTATTTTCAAGTAAAACACGCTTTCCATCCCCCCTCCAACCAATAAACAGCCAGTGGGGAGTTATCTCTTGTTCAAGGTTTGATAAAAAGCGGGAAAAAGAAATTGCGTGTGTGTTTTTCCTAATTTCTTTCAGCACAGTAAAGAAATATACACTCAGTTTATAAATAATACAAAAATATTTTTTTCCAAAAAAGGCATTTCTCTTCCTATAGAAGGCCACGCACGTCATGGCAGGTGTTTTTGTATCATAGTGATATAAATCGCAATCGGGAAATAAAAAAAGAATAATTCTACTTGGGAATGGATGACAATTTGCGAAGGATTCGTTATTTCAAGTTTGACGGGTGTAATGCGGATCAGGAAAATTTTAAAAATCGCTTAAAGGGTTGCAATCATGAGAGGAACCCCACGACTTTTATAAATATTCTCTCGGGGCTGTAGACACGAATTCTTTACGAGGGGCCAACTGGCATTTCGGGGGGGGGGGGGGCACAAAGTGATAGAACAATAAAATTAACCACGTTGTTCTTTCTATATACATACTGTATATCAGTCATAGGCCGAATAAAGAAACAAAGTATGTTAAGTATTTATGAGGTTAGGATCCCGCGGGAATTCCCACGAAAAACGTGTTTCCTTGGGTTTCGCAGTTGGTTTGCGTAATGGGGGAGGGGTCTTTTAATGAGAGGAAATCACTTTACGGAAGCAATCACGGGAAAATACTTCTACGGAAACCATTAAGGAAGCAGCAACATGTGACAAAAAAAAGGCACGAACTGCGATTCCAATGTCTTCGGATGTCAACGAGAGGATGGAAAAAAAGATCTTACGCTAATGAATTTTCTGCCGAATGCTGAGAGAGAGAGGAGGAAGTTCCTTTTAAATAATTCACATTCTCACGTGGAGATTTCCATTACCCATTCTCTATCTCATAGTCCGTTCCAATACAGATGAGATTTGCAGCGTTTTAGTCGTACAGTGTTAGCCCATATTCATAGCAGCATTTAGGCATGTGCATTGTACAACTAGTGTACTGGCACGATGCACACATAAAATATTTTTTAGATTTTATTGTATACATTTATAATTTTTTTTTTTTTTTTGAAGTTGTATTTGGCAGGGAAGGGAGTGAAATACCTGACTGCGCAGGTTGAATGGGAGTCACGAAATACGATCGTGCACATATGGACTTACACACACTTCACTCACTTTACTGACTTTGAACAACCAATGTCTATCTTCATAGAGACAAATTTTCCCATATTGCCTTTTTGATTTCTTGAGGATGGCATTAAGACTGGGATTTATGCTGATGGGATACTCCCAGGATCCAGGTTAAAACCCCGTTGGCGTGACAGTGTGGTCAGTTGAAATTTTTTCTGTGGTTTCTCCAACTTCGAGGCGTGAATGCGAACCGTCTCCCATTTGAAAACGTCTCGCTGCATAGAGCAGTCATACAGGCCTTCAACATGACACTTACATAACATGAAAATTCAAGTATTTACCATATTCACTTCAAAATATGGAAGACAAATGGCAGCATCAGCAAGAACACGAAAGCGCAATTTTGATAACACGGATACGTTAGGGTCCCGCATACACACACAACACGTTCCTGTACGTACCGATTCGTTAGAATTTCCGTAGAGGAATGTGTACGAGGTGCCTGTACGGTTTAGTAGTAGGTTTCAATCTAAATGACCTCATCAGGCACTGTCTTACAGGGAAGGGCATTCGAAGTGTCACCATGTCCAGGGCACGTTTATAATAAAGTCGGAACTCCTTAGATATAGCGTTCTTTGAGGCTATTTTATCAGAGTTGTGAACGTTTGTTTGCTACAGGTGTGTGTGTGTGTGTGTTGTCATCTATATATATAGTAAGCTACGGCATCAGCTTACTTTGCACTTTCATCAAGGAATTCAATATTGCATTTGAAAATTCAACAATACAGGGAAACTGTTAGTAGAAGTTTTCAAACATCGATCGGAATCAGTCGGGGTAGTAAGTCAATGGGAAGAATTTAGAACGAAGCTATCTTCTGTTTTGCACAGACGTCATTCCCTTCATCCGAAAAGAGCGTGTTTATACATCGCGCCCCCTATGTTTCACGGATAGCGTGCGTAACTTTTATCTTGAAAAGAAAAGAGCATTCCATGAGTATAAAAGTGGACGAAGTGACCGGTCATTGTTAACTAATAAGAAAAGGGTTGAAGAAAGCGATAAGGGATAGTAAAAAGGAAGTTGAGTCTATGTTGGCAGGCAACATGAGCTCCGAACCAAAATCATCTTTTAAAAACGCCAATAATGGATGTAAGGGGATAGTTCACCCCCTCTCGATAGGACGGTCTAAGATACAAAACAATGTAGGTATATGTAGCGCTTTCAATGACTCGCGTCGGTTTTTAATAGAGAATACGATATTCAATGTACGGGTGTTGCATGGAGTATGTGCGAGCAAAGCACCAAGAACAGATGATATCTATCCCAGGGTCTACGGGGAATGTGCTAATGAATTGTTGGGGCCAGTCGCACAGATATACAGCAGTAGTGTTGCTGAAGGTATCGTCCAAAGAGATTGGAAACTTACTAATGTTGTTCTGATATTTAAGAAGGGTAGTACAGAAGCTGTGTCCAATTATCGTCCAGTGAGTTTGACGAGCTCCCTCGCGAAAATTTTGGAAATGATGTATATTTATTTGAACTTCTGAGGAAAGTGGGACCAACAGATTTAGGTCTAAGGTAACTCCAGAATTTTTTTGGATTAGTTTTTAAGTAATGGGGTAGAGAACGAGAGAGGTATTTGGTCTTTTGGGCGGAAATGAGGTTTCTGATGTCTCAGGTCGAGGCTGAAATTACGGATTTGAGTGAATTGGATTTGTTGATTTTATTTATTTATTCAATATTGTGTGACCGAGGCCTATTCAAGGGGATGCGGAAGTTATGAATAACGAAAATGACGATTGATGGAACATGAAAATTCGGAAATCGTAGTACAATCTACAATATTTGATGTTAGGTTGTTCCAGTCGATAATAGTTTTTGGGAAAAAGCTAAATTTGTGACAATCTGAAGAGGCAAAGATGGGCTGTAATTTTTGAGAATGGTTGAGTCTAAAACAGAGAAATGTGAGGGTCTAATTAGAATGTTGGAAGTGGCAATATTAAAAAACCCATGGAGGATTTTGAAAAGAAAAGTTAAACGAGAGATAAGTCGAAGAGAGGAGAGCGGTTGGATATTGAGTTGGCGCTTGAGTTCCGATATGGAGACAGATGAAGACCAACAGTTAAAAATGAAGCTAGTGGACTTATTTTGGATAGATTCAAATTTGTCTATGTTGGTTTGGGTATGGGGATCCATAGCAGGGAGAATATATGTCTGGTAGCACAAGTTACGGACATGACAGGTGGAGTATTTCAGGTTACAGCGAAGGAAAAAAGAGTTTTTGGAGACATGTATTAAAGATATAATCAACGTGAAGGTTCCAGCGGAGATCGGAAGAGATCAAAATGCCCAGGTATTTATTAATTGGAACTGTAGCTAAGCATTTGTCTATAATACATTTAAAAGAGGTCCAGAGGGTGTGGATATTGTTAGAAGAGGATATGGATAGGAAATCATTGTTGTGAGAGCGAAGAATGTTTGCATAAGTGGATAATTTGCCTTGTTGAAATTACGTTTAGCGGCGAGTTTGTAGGATGGGATAGAGTGGAGGAGAAAAAAGTTAATGAGTGGAATTTTCTGGTCAGAGCAACCCTCAAAGATGGAAGTAGGAAAGATTGAAATTCGATTGGAGGTAGCGATAAGATCTAAGGTAGAGCTGGTGTAAAAAGTGGGTTCTAAAATGGATTGGACCAAGTTAAATTTAAGGAAGATATCTAAAACTTTGTTATTAATTCTGTGATTGCCGGACAGGGATTCCATATTTTTCCAGTCAATACCAGGAAGATTCCAGTCTACGGAGATAATAATAGAATGTGTATTGGAAAACTTTTCAAGAATAATTTCCAGTTGTTCAAAAAGTTGGGTCTGGAGAACAGTTCAAAGGTCTGGAATTTTATTATTAGGGAAGGAAATAGACAGAAAAGATGACAATTGGGCAATATATAAAGTTCAGTAGTGCAAAAGTGGATTCACCGGCGGTATACATTCGAACACATGAATATATTGATGAATAACAATAATTATGGCGTTTCGTATAGCAGTTGAGAAAACATTTATAATCTGATTATAAGCAGGTGTCCGGGTACAACGTCAGAGTTTTTGTAACAGATGGGCTCTGGGAATGATCTAGACAAAAAACAATGCCACGAAACGTAAGATATGAAGAGACACTTCATTTTTTGAATATGTTTACATTGCGTAAACGCAGGTGTCGGAGGATATGATCGGTGTGCTCAAAATTTTCAACGAGATGGATAGGATGGACCATGAGTTATTAATACAACGTCAATCAAATGTTTCGACAAGGGGACACCAGCACTAGTATCGTTAATAAGGAACAATTTGAGGTTGTGGTGTTGCAAGGAGTTTTCGCCTTATAAGGGTTAGTCAATAAATAGAATTGCCTACCTCCGCGGGTTGTGAATTCTAACACAAAAAATTGACACGTCTAATATAAAATACGATTAACACCCACACATGTTGGAGTAAATCGAAAAGCTATCCATACTTAGAATAAGTCATCCATAAATATTTTTTATGGGGGATTGTATACTAATAGTTTATCATGTATGCATAGTTTTAGTTTTTTAACTGCATTTTTAATTTGAGGGGGGGGTTGCTGTATTTTAGAAATATGACATCCATATTTGTTACGGGCACTTTTTCTCAGCCAACCTCGTTAGGCATTTTGCCTGTCGTGGTCTTGGGTTTGTATTTGTACCATAAGTAAGTGTTGTGTTGAAGGCCTGCCTGCTCTTTGTGGGGATATTTTTTAAATGGGCAATAGCCTCATATTAGCGTTTAGAAGTTGGAAAACGACATGAAAATTAGGGAACCAAATTAGTACAAGAGGAAGTTTTCCCCGTCTCCCGAGAGGTTAGCGTATCATCCAAGGTTTCTAGAATATATAACCAGGTATATAATATAGAGTGGTACCCCCGTGGTGTTAAACGTCCGAGAAGACGTCCCCACGCAAGATGGATTGACGAGATCAGGAAAGTGGCAGGAATCAACTGGATGGCTAAAGCATCAGACAGAGCAGAATGGAAAAATTTAGAGGAGACCTTCATCCAGCAGTGGATTGAAAATGGTTGATGATGATGATGATATAATATAGTATATAATATAGGTATCATCCACCTGGCTAGAGAAATGCAAGGGGGGGGGGAAAGCAATTGTTCAAAGTTACCGTAGGGAATCGGCTATAAACTGTAGGTTTAAATTAGCTTCCGCGTGTGTTCAAAGAATGGACGTGATGCGGCAAAAACGGAAAAAATGAAAAAATTTCGAATTTCGAAGGATCAACAAGGAAACATTTTCGTCTGGAAAGAATTTTTTTCGTTCAATTCGAATAAAAAAAGTCAATGGAAAGAGGAATTTCTTTTCCGCCCACTCGAGACCTCGTAATAATGGCGTTTTTATGTGACTATTTTCGGATCCTTAAGATTTTTATCTTTTCTCATCATGTTTACCGTCAAAAGGTTGAGTTCGATGTGCGCATTTGAACTTTGCGATGTTATAATAATAGATTTTTCTCAATGTCTCTTCGCGGTCAAAGGAATTGACCAAAGAAATTGTCTCTTACGCTTGTTTAAGATTATTATTTGAGATATAATAGGTATGATAACGTGCTCTTTTCGTATTATCATCATGATTGGTGACAAAGAATTGATTTCTTTTTTCTCATAAATTAGTCGACTCCAATAACTGGATTTTTTCTTGAGAATCTCCAAGATTTTGAATATTTAAGAATATTCATAAATGACTGCTGGGCAGAGAAGAATGGCCATACATTTTAGCTTTAATAAGCGTATGACTGTTCGCTACGGATAGCTTTCATTCGTGAATTTAGTGCTGAACGGTAAGTCTCACTGATTGGCTTAGATTTACCGAATATTGTTCTGAGGTGATTGAAAAAGCCAATCGAATGCTTGGGTTTCATCCGAAAAAAAGTTCTTTTTTCTCCAATAGGCATCCTTCAGTTCCATACAGGGTAACAAGGCATGTGGCATTTTATTGGCGAACCGTTGATCCTAAAGGCATATTTCCTACTATAAAAAGCATGCAAATAACGTGTTGTAGGTCCTACTCAGATATGTCATTTATGTTACAAAGTTAGTAGTTGTGTAGTTATTAAAATAAAAAAACTTTTTTTACAGACGCCCTGCGCTCAAAAATCCGATTAGAATTTCTCAGTACCTTAAAGATGAATAAATTGGTCCCAGACATGCTCTATAGGGTTAAGGTCTGGAGATCTGGCTGGCCAATCCATCCGGCGAATATCCTCACTCTCTAGAAAATCGTCGAGCAGAAGAGCTCTATGTGGCCTCGCGTTATCGTCCATTAAAATGAACTCAGGGCCAACTGCACCCCTGAAAAGGCGAACATAGGGCTCCAGGACCTCATCCCTATACCTCACACCAGTCACAGTGCCTCTTTCAAAGACATGGACAGGTGTGCGGCCATCCAACACGATGCCTTCCCAGACCATTAAGCCTCCTCCGCCATAATGGTCGATTTCGCGGACATTGGAGGGTAGGTAGCCGGTCCCTGGTTCTCTCCGTATGAACGTACGGCGAGAATCGGTGCTTAGGCTGAACCGGGACTCATCAGTGAAGAGAACGGTCGCCCATTGATCCATACTCCAATCTCTATGCTCTCTGCACCATGATAAACGGATTCTCTTGTCCGTAGAAGTGAGCGGAACGCAAACATCAGGTCTTCTTGCAAACAACCCTCTCTCATGAAGTCTTTTGGAAACAGTCACCCTTGATACTCCTGTGGCTGCATACAAGTCACGAGAGAGCTGAGAAGCTGTAGCACTCCTGTTAGCCTCGCTATAATCGACAAATGGCGATCTTCTCTGGCCGTCGTGGCTCTTGGACGACCTTGCGCAGGCTTTCTCTCGATGGATCCGGTATCCTGGAACTGTTTCCATAAGTTACACACGACGCTGGGCGTTAAATTGAACTCTCTACAAATGTGAACTTGAGATTGGCCTGCTTCTAGCCTCCCCACAATTCGCCACCTCATTCCATCATCTAAACGTTGGTGGTTACTCATTTTTGCTGTTACAATTTGAAATTAATCGATTACTGCAAAATAACACCAAGAAATTCGCCGAGGTGTGCTAGCGAACGAAATGTGTCTTAACTTACGTGCGCTTATAAAGCCTGTTTCTCTACTGGCTCCGTCTACACACACAAATACAAATACAAATACAAATACAACGCCACAACAGGCAATATGCCCAACGAGGTGGCTGATAAAAAGATGCCCATAAAAATATGGTTGTCATATGTTTCAAAAATACAGCAACCCAATTAAAAATGCAATTAACACAAATTACAAACAATATATACACATGATAAAATATTATACAATGCCCATAAAAAATACTTATGGTTGTCTTATTCTAAGAATGGATAGCTTCTCGATTTACGACAACATGTTTATCGTATTTCTTTTTAAACGTGTCAATTGTGTTACAATTTACTACCTCCAGGGGTAAGCTATTCCATTTATTAACAACCCTATTGGAGAAAAATTCCCTGCGACACCATAACCTTGCATTGTCCCTCACCAATCGATACTGGTGTCCCCTTGTAAAAGCAGTCGATTGGCGGTGTACTAAAAGTTCATGGTCCATCCTATCCATCCCATTGAAAATTTTGAACACTTCGATCATATCTCCTCGACACCTGCGTTCATCCAATGTAAACATATTCAAAAAATGAAGTCTTTCTTCATAACTCAAGCCCTGTGTGCCAATAAGGACACGCGTAGCTCTTCTCTGCACCCCTTCAACCAAGTCTATGTCCCTCTGTAGGTATGGTCTCCAAAACCTTACAGCATACTCCAGTCCAGGACGAACTAAGCCTCGAAAAAGCGGAAGAATGACTTTAGGAGAACGCGAAGAGACCTTTTTGAAAATGACACCAAGCATTCTATTCGCTTTTTTGACAACCGCTGAACAATGTTCAGAAAACTTAAGGCGCTCGTCAATGAGAATTCCCAAATCGGTGACTCTAGTTGCATCCGGGATAGTGACACCATTCAACTCGTAAGAGAACCGTGGATTGTTCGAACCAAAATGAGCGACCATGCACTTATCTACGCTAAACGTCATGCTCCATTCATTTGCCCATGCTGCAATCTTGTTTAAGTTGGTCTGGAGCAACTCCCTATCGCTTTCATTTCCGATTACCCCCATTAGCTTCACATCATCTGCGAATTTGCTAGTAATTCCATCGATACCCTGATCGAGTTTGTCGATAAAAAGTGAAAAAAGTATGGGGCCAAGGACACTTCCCTGAGGAACTCCACTTGTGACGTCTGTCCAACCAGAGAATTCCCCGTTCACCATAACTCGTTGCGACCTATCTCTTAACCACGATTCTATCCAATTCAGCAAGTTGCCCCCTATTCCAATCTCGTGTAAACGCTTCAAGAGTTTGCCATGTTGGACCCGATCGAATGCCTTCTGGAAATCAAGGTAAACAACGTCGACATTTTTGCTCTTACCCAAAGCCTTAGTCACGTAATCATAGAAGCAAAGGAGGTTAGTTACACATGACTTCCCCTTCCTGAACCCATGCTGATTATCCGACAATACATTATTCTCGTCTATCCACTTCACAAACTGCCTTTTGATGATAATTTCCAAAATTTTCGAGAGGGAGCTCGTCAAACTCACTGGACGATAATTAGACACCACTTCTCTACTACCCTTCTTAAATATCGGAACAACGTTAGCCAGTTTCCAATCTCTCGGGACGATACCCTCAGCAACACTACTCCTGTATATCTGTGCGACTGGCCCCAACAATTCATTAGCACCTTCCCTGAGAACCCTGGGATAGATATCATCTGGTCCTGGTGCTTTGCTTGCACATACATTTCTTAGAAGATTTAGGACCTCCACGTCTTCCACTTGAATATCGTTGAGCGTTTTATTACCCCATGCAACACCCGTATATCGAATATCATTATCTCCATTAAAAACCGACGCGAAAAAGTCATTGAAAGCACTACACATGCCTACATTGCTCACACGTGTACGATTACGTATTTGACGTACAAGATTTGCATTTTTGTCTAGAAGCAGTGGTTTTACATTCAGTTCAGTTCTTTTCATGAAATTCGATAAAATATGCAAATGCTCCTAATTTATTTCACCAGTGTAGTTTAACACTATATTTTCGGATCAGCCAGCTATCGAAGCCTTCGTATTAATAGGGAAGAGTGGCATCATCTTCAGATAAGCCACTATCTGGTGACAATGTTGGCAATGTTAGCTTTGGCCTGACAAGAAAAGGGTCCCAATGTGTCGTCCCCAAAAAATTATGAAAAAATTTAAGGACATTCATCTCACCCAGAAACACATCAAAATGAAAAAATTACCGGGGTGGAGTGCAACTACTATAATGCAAGTGGAAAAACGCTTTAAACGGTAAATATTAATGAGAATTACTTAGCGTTGAAACCACGTAAATAAGTCGTCACGGAAAACGTTATAAGTGGGAACATCATAAGCAGGATCGACTGTAAATATAATTTCCATTTCATTTTTGATGTCTGACTTATTCGAGAAGCTTTATTAATATTGATCCTTCACATACAAACTATACTAACGTTTTAAAATAGCAATTGAATTGTCCCCCCCCCCCCATAATGGAATATTCTACGCTGGAATCATTGATATCCGATTAAGCGGGACCGACTGTGTGCACAGTGTATTTTAGTTTATAGCAAGAATGGTTGCTTAAAAACAAAAGTGACTATGAGTAAATAGCCTTCTTGGCCTTAAACCATAATTTTATTCTTTATGGCAGTTATTATACGTTTTAAGGCGTTTTTTTAGCTTGGTTTATAAGTTTGCAGGGCCACAAGAAAGAGAGATTTGAAAAAAACTTGGGCTAATAAAAAGTCCACCATATTTTCTTGAAATGCAAATTTCATAAAATGAGAACTAAAAAATCGAGAAATGAAAATAAATTTAGATATCATTTTGTATCACACATTTTTTTTATGAAGTGACATATTCTGATGAGTTCACCAAAGATTTCTATTGTAGATTCTGTTCCAGTGAACGAAATTTTGAATAAAAATTCTAGGAGACAAGAAAAAAAAGCTGATTGATTCAAGAAATCTATTCCCGATATGTGTGAGTCGATGTGATTTGAAATAATTGATTTGTGGATCGTTTTCTACCTTCCGGAGAGTTTTTGAAACAATAAAAGAAAGAAAAATTTCGATTCATTCTTTTGTATCATCTCTGACACACGAGTTTCGTCGCGGTAAGACTCGCAGTACTGTACCGACCAATATTTTCTATTTTACGAATTTGATCACCAACAAGAAGTGGGTTAAAAATGTCACGGATAAAAGAAGGATGTTGGAAAGAGATGGTGTCGGGTCCTTTTGCCACACCCTACACATTACGATTTTATGAAATATAATATTTAAAAGATTTAGACGTGGTATTCAATAAAAACATAAAGCGAATTTATCCGGAGCTAATCATTATCATCATGTGTTTGAACGTCGTAAATTACAAGTTCTCTAATGTTACTTAATACGTTGTTTTCCCTATTATACCAACGTATCAGCACGCACCACTTTATCAAATAACTCGCGATGAGATTACGATCGTATCATGAAAAAATCGTATCACATCGATTTTTTCACTAATGTTTATACCATTATCTCTGGTATCCATATTGTTTGAGGATATATAGATAGTATCTCTCTCTCTCAATCTCTCTCTCAGCTTTTTTTTTCACCAATAAGACAGGCGATTGGAGGGGGAAAGATGTATTATTGTGTGATGAAAAAATACCTCATAGAAAATACTTTATCTTTACTGCAGACTCTTTGAAAAGACTTTTTCAAAGTCATTTTTCATTCTTTAAACACACGAACCGTTACATTAACAAACTAACAGCCTAACAGCCACAGCAATGGGTTTCATTCGCATGGTTTATTTATAAATATAATTGAATTTTTGACATTCCATGTTCATATTCTAAACTGGATGCTCACGACGTAATCATCCGTCGCTTAAATCCTGCTCCAACGTGTCGCTATCATATGAAAGCGTATATTGATTGGTCGTTATTATACAGGTTATTTATACATGGTTAAACCAGGCATATATTCAATCGATCAAGGAGAAATTACCCGAATTGTTATGATGTTCTCCATCTACTATTACTACTACTATTTAACCGTTCATGCACCTCATACACATTCCTCTGTGGAATTTCTGACGCATCGGTAATTATAATGATTTAACTCATGATTAAACTCATCTCTGCCTCCCGGTAGAGGCAGAGATGAGTTTTTTCCTTGCTTAAAAAATTAACATCTCAAATAATAAATATCTTCACAACATCCAGTCTTCTGTATATCTTGTATAATGATTTCATTTGTAACAATACATCATCGGCCATGACATCTGTGCTATTTAAAGCAGACCTTTAAAATTCAATGATTTTATAATAATGTTTCTTGGTTCTTTTTAAATATGGCGCCAGCAGGTCAGTTGCTTTTTTCGCCACCTCTAGTTCCGGTCATGTTACTGAGTCACACCTTTTTTCACTCTCTCGACCGTTAAGACGGAGTAAACAGTCATATCCAGTGTCAGTGTCATGAGACATTTCTCAATTGTAGATGCGCGAATTTCCCATGAGAAGGAGTTCGATGATATCTTGCTCACAACACCATTTCAAGATTTCAAACACAATCGAACGGATTGGGGAAGTTATTTACACACAATAGTCTCGAGTGACTGATTAGCTCCATTCTCGTCCGATCCATTGATTGATCGACTGCGTTTCTTTGTCCGGAATAATCAGTGAAGTAGACCGCGAGGATTATCTCCAAGTTTCCGGAGTTGGGCGTTTTGAAGTACTGACATCGCATGACCGTTGAAAACCTTTATTATGCAAAAAATCGTCCGTGTAGCCATTTCCCTTTTTTGGAGATTTTATTTTTAACTCTTATCTAAAATATAGATTTAATATAGTAATTATAGTGGACGTTCATCTATGAATAAGCAACTTTTTTGTCATAAAAAATCAGCGAGACAAGTATGGTGATTGTTGTGTCATTCACCCACCTGAAGAAAGGTTATTTCCAGTCCACTGAGTGGTCCAGATATCAAATATTATCGGGCAAGCGGCTTGCATGAGGCGTGGCCTCCTCGTTACACTTGTGAAAACCAGTGGAATCAGATGTGCACGCTGGGGTTACTAAATTTTAATTATTGTTAAGACAATCCAACTCTCTGTCCTGGGCTGAACGATGCGAAGACTATGACCGGACTATGAAAGAGACTGATACCGTAACAACAATACACGGCCGTAGGCAACTGAGAGAAGAACTTCAGGGCAGTAAAAATAGTCGGCATTGCAAAAACACTTACGCAATAGAAACCCCTCAGGCTCGCCACCAGCGAATGAACTACCTACCCAATACTAGCAGTGGGGCGGCGAAATTGGACTCTTCCAAGGTATATAGACGTAGTCAGGTACAACACGCAGAACAATTGGCTCAGCCGTCAAATAGGAAGGTCACAAACTCTCCCATTTTTATGCTCAAGGAAAGGTCAGGAGGTCTGATTATGATCCTCATGGGGGTGACTGGTATCCATCATACCGACGGAAACACATTACGTCTGACCATTACACTTCCGATTTTAGGGACAGTACACCGGGTACAGCGAGGGGACACTTTCTACAGACTTCGATACAGTACGTATATTCAGAAGGCCAACGACGACGAAAATACCATCTCTCACAAGGAGCAGTAAGTGAGAAAATGCGGACATATGACGACACACGTGAACTCGGACGCCATCGCCATCGGAACTGGCAAAATATACGAGACGTATCGACGAGACGAATGCAGATGTCTGGGTATAGTCAACCGGTAATCACTCATACGGACAGAACGGGCAGATGTGTTGACTGTACGCTCATGAACTTGGCTCAAGACCTCCGCTTTAGCACGGACCACAGGTCGAGGAGAAGAGAATGTCCCAGTTTTCTCTTCACAATAGGTCTGCGGTCGACTCGACAGTTATTGAATTAGCGACGCAGAGACTGGTAATGCGTGACGCTCGAAGAACTAACTATAGGCCTGAATTATTACAGTAAATTAACACGAAACTGATGACGTCACATTCGGCAAAAAACAACCAAGTAAGGCACGGACTTCGTCTCCTCCAATTAAACGCAGACAAAGCTAAGATCTGTATCGAACATATGACAGCTTTCGTAAGAGCACAGTTAGTAGATGTGGTTCTACTTCAAGAACCACGTGGCAAAATAGAGGCCTTTTGCGTGGTATTTTACAATCATAGCAGTCGTGGACGGCGCAACTATGCAAAAGGGCTATATTAATTCCATCGACTCGTATTAGACCGGCCACATACAAGATCAGCCGACACTTGGTAGCTGTTCAGATAAGTCTGCAGGGACGTGAACTATAATTTCTAGTGTCTACATTTCTCTGTACGAAGAAGTGGATAAAGCTGTAGAGGAGATGGATGATCTTTGCGAGTCAGCACCAGGTATATAATACACCAGGTGAAATATTTACAGGCGTTCCGATTGGTCAGTAAGTACGGAAGATTCGTACAGTGTGCACAAATACATCGATCTGCAACTCAATATTACGCCTAGATATCAAAAACCCGCGAAGTATAGAACTACCGCAAGACGATTAGCAAAGATCAGGCCTGCTGCAGAGCAGATCTTCATGGACCTCCAAGAACAACTTCACATGGTTTTGGACGAGGATCAGGTTAATGAATGCTTTGATGCCTATGCAACGGCTGAAAGAACGATGTACCCAGGTGTTGGGCTATGCACAACCGCGTATTGCCCCTTCTCTGAAATGGTGGACGGATGAGTTAGCAGCTCTTCACGCAGGAAACTCCGTAAACTAGAGCGTCGTTTCACTAAAGCCAAGGGTGACGATAGAGTACAGGCGAGGAAGGAGTTTAGAAAATTCAGAGTAGGCATATTAAGGCAGAATAGAGAAGGCAGTACATATTAAGGCAGTAAACAAGGCAAAAACGACTAGTTGGATTGCCTTCTGCACACAGGAAAGCCACCCATTTGGACAAGCATACATAAATGATGTCCAACGGTCCACATACTAGTGCCACGATGCTCGAAGCGGCCCAAGCACAATTGGAGGAGATTTTTCCGAACCTCCCGGATACTATAAATTTGACTCCATACATGCCATCTATGATTATGACGGACCCGCCATTCACTTATAAGGAGATCAATCAAATAGTCAGAAGACTGAACAATAAACGAGCTACAGGTATCCATAGCATAAGTATTCCTCTTTTGAAAACACTAGTCGCAGCCCATGGTCATGTTATCACAGATAGCTTCAATACTTTAGTTAAGTTGTCGGTGTTCCCACAGTGTTTTAAACGTGGTAAGGTCTTGCTGTTCCTGAAGAAAGATAGGGATTCAGGGGTGCTGCAGTCGTATCACTCCATTTGTACAAATACAAATACAAATACAACGCCACAACAGGCAAATTGCCCAACGAGGTGGCTGAACTTAAGAACATCATGGATCCCCGAGCCCCTACCTACTACTGCTACACCACACATGCTCCCCCCCCCCCTCGCGGAACCCCCCAACGAATCGGTACATGCGGGAATGTGCGTGTACTTGTAGTGCAACCTGACCGAAAGTTTGTTTCTGTGTAATGCTTGTTATGTGTAGTGCTGTCATCTGCCCCCAGTTTTACTAACTATGAATGAAGTGTTATGGTTGAATGATTTAGCGTTGTAGGACTGTTGCTCTCTGTGGCGAGACTTTTTAACGGGGAGATCGGCTCGCATTTGCGCCTTGAAGTTGGAAACCACAGAAAACCAACTTCAGCCGACCACCACTGTGGGGTTCGAACCCGGATCCTCGCATCACGAGTCCGGCACTATAACCACTCGACCACCACAGCGGCAAAGTGCAACGGATTACGTACTATCTAGAGAAGGAAGACTGGCTTAGCCCAAGGCAGTTCGGATTTCGTACAGGTGGCTCGGCAGAAAAAGCAGTAGCATCACTGATGGAGGAGATCACGACTAGACATCGACGAGGTCAAGTAACGGCCATAGTTTCCATAGATATTCTTTTGATTCAGTTCACCACGAGATAATAACTAATTTGTTGTTGTTAGGAGTCGATTTCGGCTCTTGGTGACTCTATAGATCATGGCTCTCCAAGCTGGTCTGTCATTCACAGCATGTCTCAGTTGTGCTAGTTTCATTCTAATGCTTTGCAACACCTCTTCTATCCATCTGGTGTTGGTGTGCTTCTCCCTCTCGTTCCCTCCATTCTTCCAAGCATTACCATTTTTTCTAGTGAACCTTCTGTGCGCATTACGTGGCCAAAGTAAGAGAGTTTCTGTTTAATGACTGTTGCTTCTAGAGAATAGTCAACCTTGACTTCTTCGATAACCGATTTGTTAGTCCTTTTAGCTGTCCATGGAATTCTTAGCATACTCCTCCAGCACCAAAGTTCGAAGGAATCAATTGTTTTCTTATCTGCTTTCCGTAGTGTCCAGCTCTCACATCCATACATAAAGACAGGAAAGACCAACGCATTTATAATTCTAATTTTTGTTTTCATTGATACACGTTTGCCTTTCATTATTATATCAAGCTTTCTCATGGCTGTTTTACCCAGAACTACTCGTCTTTTTATTTCTTCTGTGCAAGTTCCCTCTTTTACAATTCTTGATCCTAGGAAATCAAATCTGTCCACAATCTCAAAACTTTCGCCATCTAGTTGAAAACTGTGAATATTTGCTGTAGTCATGATCTTTGTTTTTTTCGTATTTAGGTAGAGTCCAAGCTTTTGACTTTCTGTTTTTACTCTTGATATAATGTTCTTCAGGTCCTCTTTAGATTCTATCATCAGAGTTGTGTCATCAGCATATCTAAGGTTGATCACTCTTCTTCCAATTTTAACACCTGCCTCTAATTCCTTTAAATCGGATGCTCTCATTATATATTCTCCATACAGAGTAAATAGGTTTGAGGAAAGGATGCATCCTTGTCGAACTAATTTTTCAATTCCAAACCATTCAGTTTAGCCATAGTTTGTTCTTACACTTGCCTCTTGGTTAATATATAAATTTCTGATCAAGCAGAAGAGGTGATTAGGCACTCCCATTGTTCCAAAAATATCCCAATGCTTATCATGATCAACACAGTCAAAGTCCTTTGTATAATCGATGAAACCAAAAATATAACTTCTTTTGACGTTCTTTTGCTTTCTCCATTATCCATCTTATATTGGCAATTTGGTCTCTAGTTCCCCTATTTCTTCTGAAACCTGCTTGCTCCCCTGCTAATTCTCTTTCTATAATAGTTGCAAGTCTTTTCTGAATAATTTTCAGTAGAATCTTGCTAGCATGTGATATTAGGGGGATTGTTCTGTAATTGGAGCATTCTCTAAGATCACCTTTTTTGTGAATGGGTGTGAATATAGATCTTTCCCAGTCTTTGGACCACTCTATTTTCTCCCAGATTTGTTGACATAGTGATGTTAGTGTATCAATAATATTTTCCCCTGCTTTTTTCAGAAGTTCTGCTGGAATATCGTCAATGCCTGGAGGTTTGCAATTCTTTAGTTGATTCTGACTTCGTAACTGGTGGTTCATGATTTATTTCTATATTGCTATTTATTATCTTTCTATCTGATTTCTTATAAAGATTTTCTGTGTATTCTTTCCATCTGTTTACAATGTCAACTTTTATGATACCGAAACGTTGATTAAAATTGCCAGTGATTTCATTAATCCTCCTGTAGAGCTCTCTTGCTCCCCCTAGTCTGTTGTCGTATTCAATTTGTCTGCATTTTGAATTAAGAAAAGTCTCTTTATCTTTCCTTGCCTGTCTTTGAAATTGTGCATTAAATTCCTGGTTTCATTTACTTTTCCAGCAGCCTTAGCTATTCTTCTTTTTTCGGCAATTTCAAGAGCTTCTTGTGACAGCCAGGGTGTTATAATCTTTTTATTTACTGGAATAATTCTCTTTGCTTCCTCCATTAGTATATTTTTAATATCAGACCAGAGTTCTTCTGGTTCCCTATCTACTAGATCTGGCACTTTCCCTTTATTGATTTTCTTTAATTTAAGTCTCATCTCTAAAATGAGTAACTGATGATCAGACCCACATTCAGCACTTGGCAGAGTCTTGCATGTTGTCACAGAGCTTTTCCTTCTTTGGCTGCCAATTACGTAATCAATTTGGTTCTTGTACATGCCATTTGGTGATGTCCATGTGTACATTCTTCTTTTAGGCTGCTTAAAGTAAGTATTAGTAATGAAAAGATAATTTGATGAACAGAATTCAATTAACTTTTGTCCAGCTTCATTCCTATTTCTAAGCCCAAAGATTCCTGTTGTACCTGGAACTGCCACATCTCCAACCTTCGCGTTTAAATCCCCAATGATCATCAACATATCTTTAGAGGGTGTTTGATCAATAGTTTGTTGTAATACATTATAGAATTCATCACTAACTTCTTCGTCAGCATCAGTTGTTGGCGCATAAACTTGGATGATCGTTATATTTATTGGACTACCTTTTATTCTTATTGACATAATTCTATCATTAACAGGGTTGTACCCTAACACAGATGCATCAATGTTATTTTTAATAATTATTGCTACTCCATTTTTTCTATGATATCCATGTCCAGAGTAAAAAACCCTTTAAATAACTAATAATTAAAAATAACTAATAGTGTAAGAAAATTACCGATTCCTCACAACCTCGTTTTTATAGTGGAGTCCCTTCATATGAATCAATGGTGTTCGACTGCAAATATCTAAATGCGTTAAATATCTTGGAGTGCATATTGGCCATTAGTTCAAATTCACGATGCATGTGACAAAACAAATTGATAAGGTTCAAGACACCATGCAAAAATTGAGACACATAGCAGGCCCAAAGTGGGGTATACACCAAAAATTTAGGAACATTTTGTACAGATCTGTTGTACAACGGCAAATTTCATAAAGATATGTGTATAAAAACCCGATACAGAGACTCCGTAAATTACTAGATGTTGCCCAACGTCCGTTCTTATTGTATGTAACTGGTGCATACAGAACTACGGCCAATGATGTCCTGTATACTGCTACGGGAAACCCTTCGCTCAGCCTATATGTGGAATATGACGTTCGTCGATGTATAATCCTGCATTTGGGTACGGAGGTTTGGATGGACGGAATTCTTATAAGACTTGATGCCTACGAAGGGAACAATAGGAGTTTGCTTCATCATCCCAGTGTGGACTTGTTTCAGAATCAAGTTCCGCTGCCTGATGCGGAACAATGCTCATCGGATGAAGCTATTAATATATTCAAGGACGCCTCAAAAACAGAGATAACCCTGGCCTGTGCATACGAATGCAGTTGGATCTGTTGAAGAGGCTTGGAGTCGACGGTTGCGTCAAGAGAACAGCATCTTTCAGGAGGAGGTTCTGGCCATACTAGCTGCAGTAGAATGGGCGATTAAGCAAAATCAGCAGACGACGATATATACTGATAGCGTCGTGATCAGCGCATTCCACATGGAAATACTCGGCGAATACGCTAGCATTTATACAACCATCCGTCTATCAGTATCAAATGGGTCAAAGGCCATGCAGGAATAGCGGGGAATGAAACTGTGGACAGATTGGCCAAAGAGGCTCTTAATCTCACAACGGAAGAACAAATCTTAGTGCCACGCAGTCACATCAAACAGGTGCTAAAAAGTGACCTGTAACAAAATTTGCAACTGCTATGGGATAAGAATGCCCATAAAGTTACAGAAACGCGTCCGTTGGAATAGTATCATTTGGTCTAGAAAGAAAGTAATTATGGTAACTGGTATAGCACGGCCCATTGCCGACATATCTAGAACGTTTCAAGAAGTCGGACAACGACAAGTGTGCTTGTGGTGAGATTGGATCTTTATAGCATCACCTGACACATTGTCCATATGCAAAAAAAATTTCATTTGGGTGGTATCCCCGAGAACGGTCGACTGTGTTTCAAACGGGGAGTTTTGAAGAGCCCTATGAGCCTTTCTGTGGTGCAGTGGATTATATTGTTCCTCAATAACAACTTAAACCGCATACATACTAAGACTGGCAGTGCGCGTCTGAGCGGTGGGAGCGATGACGAGTTCAAACCGGCAAGAGCCCCAGTGATTGATCTTAAGAGGAAATACGATCTTCGACCACGTCGACGTCAACAGAAGTAACCAATAAATGGAAAACCTAAGCCAGTTCATCTGTAAGAAGGAGATAAATCAAGTCATTGATGGCAAGGACGAATTAAGTGTGATGTACTCGGCTGTAATGAATTGTGCTAATTTTAGTGGTGACGATTCCGGTAACAACTTGCGGCTTAGACGACGACGATCTACGACTAATTCACCGTGATTCGAAATTTTATATTCCAAGCATTCAGGGAGAGCATTGCAGGGAGTATAAAAGTGGACGAGATGACCTATCATTGTTTACTGATAAAAGAAGAGTGTTGAAGAAAGCGATAAGGGATAGTAAAAAGGAAGTTGAATCTAGGTTGGCAGATAACATTGGATACTTCGACCCGGATTTCAATATGAGAGCAATATCTAAGCAAGAGATAAAAAGAATCGTTGACCAGCTTAATATGCGGAAAGCCCCGGGTCTAGACCGGGTGAACAACAGGATGGTCAAGGCGATAAATAAAGCATTTCCAGATCTTTTACATTTCCTATACAATAAGTGCCTGCAACTGGGATTTTTCCAAATCATTTCAAAGAAGGTAAGCTACTCCTTTTATTGAAGAAAGAAGACGTCCAGGAGACCCAAAAGCTTACCGCCCTATCTCTTTACTCTCTGGCTTTGGGAAGTTACTGGAAAAAATTTTGGTACAACGAGTCATGTTTTACACGGAGAGGCAAGGATTCTGGCATGCCAACCAGTATGGATTCCGACAAGGTCGTTCAGCAGAAATGGCGCTTGCAGACATGATGGAAGAGGTTAAGACGCAAAGAAATCGAGGTAATGACGTAGCCATAATATCCCTGGATATAGAAGGGGCGTTCGATAACCTCAGATACTCATCTATACGCCGTCGTCTAGCAATAGCGCCCATACCACAACAGCTCAAGGTAATCTTATCGGACCTTTTGAACCACCGCCGAGCGGTGTTGGTCACAGATGCGGGAAAAGCTGTGAAAGAGCTTCAAAAGGGTGCACCTCAGGGCTCATGCTCCGGCCCCTTGTTATGGAATCTTGTTCTGGATGAGTTGTTGAAAATTAATTGGCCCTCAAACGTCAAAGTTGAGGCTTATGCTGATGACCTATTGGTAATTGCATCTGCCCCTACTGTCAACGGATCAGGTGATCTAGCAGAAGAAGCCCTTAGAAAAGTGTCAAATTGGCTGTACATGCATAAGCTCACTCTCTCTATGGCTAAGACAAAATTCTTGTGGATAACAAAGAAAAGACCTCCCACCATCTGGTTCCAAGGGAAAACCATCAAGAAAACGGACGTGCTATGTCATTTAGGCGTCTTTATCGATAAGCAACTTAGCTGGGAAGATCACATCAAAGAACAGAAGAGAAAGGCATCACGTGTTCTTCAGAAGATGCGCCTGATGGCTGGACCACAGTGGGGACTGACACGGGCTCTTAGGAGATCCCTCTACTTGACAGTGGTTGAGCTCATGATAGCTTATGGAGCTTCAATATGACATTCTCCCAAGGTCTAGATGTTCAGACGGCTCGATTCTATACAAAGACCCTTCCTTCTATATATCTCTGGTGCGTATAGAACTACACCTACGAATGCTCTTCAGGTGATCTTGGGGCTCCCGCCATTATCCCTCCAGATAGAATTCCTGGCAAGAGTCACACGTCTTCTAAAGCTTCACAAGCAATGTCCATTGTTAGAGGTAACATTGGTCCCGGACGCCTTCGAGCAAAAAACTATAGGCTGGACCTCGCATCCTGCAGAATCTCTGCAGGCCAATCAAGTATTCCTAGAATCTTCGGAGGATGATACGCCTGAGGATAAATCCATCGTATATTACACGGATGGCTCTAAACTGGAATCAGGTACAGGAGCTGCCTGTATAAAAACCGTAGGAACGGAGATCATGCATAAATGGGCTGCTAAACTAAAAGAAAATAATTCAGTATATCAAGCTGAGATGCTCGCTATATTTACAGCAGCTCTGGATGCAGCTACAAACAGGAGGCAGGCTGTAATAAGATCGGATAGCCGTTCAAGTCTCCAGGCCATTCTAAACCCGCTCTCTGAAAACGCAATGGCGAGAAAGATAAGGAGTATACTTGTATCTCACCCATCAATACGCATCTCCTGGGTAAAAGCCCACAACGGCCAGTGGGGAAACAAGCTTGCGGATGCGGCGGCCAAAGAAGCGACCAATACCGGAGTCTTTTACGACGAACTCTTATATCCATCTTTTCACGCAAAATCACTCCTCTGGAGGGACATGATAGCAAATTGGCAATTGCATTGGGATATGCCGGAGGTGTCAGGAAGATCAACTCATGAAGTTATAAAGAAAGTAGATATCAGGAGCACGAGAGCTCATCTTATTTGTCACCGGTCATGGGCCTTTCCCGGCAACCTTACATCGCTGTAAAGTGATTGCCAGCGATAAATGCTCTTGTCTTGAGCCTGGCACGCCCCTGCACTGCGCCACATGCTGTCCAGAAACGACGCCCTTTCACTTCTGTTCGCCGGCTGCCCATCTACACAGACCATGGATGCTTGGCATACTACGTCGAGAGTAATCAAAGGAAAAGATAAGAAAAATGGTGAAATTCCTTGAGGAACATCCCGAGAAGACAAGGGATCCGTCTCCTCCAGCTCCTGCAACGCAACTCCGGTACCAGCGCCGTTAAGGAGATCGCCGCGTCTGAGTCTGCAGTAAAGATAAAGTATTTTCTATGAGGTATTTTTTCATCACACAATAATACATCTTTCCCCCTCCATCGCCGCGTCACTATAGATGTAAGGGGACAGTTGGTCCCCTCTCGATAGAAGGGTCTAGGTTAGAGAGCAATGTTGACATGTGTAGTGCTTTCAATGACTTTTTCGCGTCGGTTTTTAACAGAGATAATGATATTCAATATACGGGTGTTGCATGGGGAAATAAAATCCTCAACGATATTCAAGTGGAAGATGTGGAGGTCCTAAATCTTCTAAAAACTATATGTGCAAGCAAAGCACCAGGACCAGATGATATCTATCCCAGGGTCCCCAGGGAATGTGCTAATGAATTGTTAGGGCCAGTCGCACAGATATACAGGAGTAGTGTTGCGGAGGGTATCGTCCCAAGGGATTGGAAACTTACTAATGTTGTTCCGATATTTAAGAAGGGTAGTAGAGAAGCTGTGTCCAATTATCGTCCACTGAGTTTGACGAGCTCCCTCTCGAAAATTTTGGAAATTATTATCAAAAGGCAGTTTGTGAAGTGGATAGACGAGAATTATGTATTGTCGGATAATCAGCATGGGTTCAGGAAGGGGAAGTCATGTGTAACTAACCTCCTTTGCTTCTATGATTACGTGACTAAGGCTTTGGGTAAGAGCAAAAATGTAGACGTTGTTTACCTTGATTTCCAGAAGGCATTCGATCGGGTCCAACATGGTAAATTCTTGAAGCGTTTACACGAGATTGGAATTGGGGGCAACTTGCTGAATTGGATAGAATCGTGGTTGAGAGATAGGTCGCAACGAGTTATGGTGAACTGGGAATTCTCTGGTTGGACAGGCGTCACAAGTGCAGTTCCTCAGGGAAGTGCTCTTGGCCCCATACTTTTTTCACTTTTTATCGACAAACTTGATCAGGGTATCGATGGGATTACTAGCAAATTCGCAGATGATGTGAAGCTAATGGGGGTACTCGAGAATGAAAGCGATAGGGAGTTGCTCCAGACCAACTTAAACAGGATTGCAGCATGGGCAAATGAATGGAGCAAGACGTTTAGCGTTGATAAGTGCATGGTAGCTCATTTTGGTTCGAGCAACCCACGGTTCTCTTACGAGTTGAATGGTGTCACTATCCCGGATGCAACTAGGGTCACCGATTTGGGAATTCTCGTTGACGAGCGGCTTAGGTTTTCTGAACATTGTTCAGCGGTGGTCAAAAAAGCGAATATAATGCTTGGTCTCATTTTCAAGAAGGTCTCTTCGCGTTCTCCTGAAGTCATTCTTCCGCTTTTGCGAGGTTTAGTTCGTCCTGGACTAGAGTATGCTGTAAGGTTTTGGAGACCATACCTACAGAGGGACATAGACTTGGTTGAAGGGGTGCAGAGAAGAGCTACACGTGTCCTTATTGGAACACGGGGCTTGAGTTATGAAGAGAGACTTCATTTTTTGAATATGTATACATCGGATGAACGCAGATGTCGAGGAGGTATGATCGAAGTGTTCAAAATTTTCAATGAGATGGATAGAATGGACCATGAACTTTTAGTACACCGCCAATCGACTGCTTTTACAAGGGGACACCAGGATCGATTGGTAAGGGACAATGCAAGGTTATGGTGTCGCATGGGGGGAATTTTTCTCTAATAGGGTTGTCAATAAATGGAGTAGCTTACCCCCGGAGGTAGTAAATTGCAACACAATTGACTCGTTTAAAAAGAAATACGATAAACATGTTAGGGTAAATCGAGAAGCTATTCATACTTAGAATAAGACAGCCATAAGTATTCTTTATGGGCATTGTATAATATTTTATCATGTGTATATATTGTTTACAATTTTTGTTAATCGCATTTTTGATTGGGTTGCTGTATATTTTTTTAAATATATGACATCGATATTTGTTATGGCATCTTTTTCTCAGCCACCTCGCTGGGCATTTTGCCTGTTGTGGTGTTGTATTTGTATTTGTATAAGATTATCGGCAATCATTCGATCAATTGACGATTACTAAATTCTTATGGGATGGACACGGCTATACACCATCATCTTACAATCCGTTTATAATATTGACTGCCCATTGGCGTTGATTGTTTAGATTGTCGGTCCGCCGCTCCGAGGCGCCGCTGACAAAGGTTGGAGGTGGACAGTTTGAGGAACCACTTCTCTAATGTCTTGATAATTCAAATAAGGTACACTGAGGTGAAACCTTGCAACCTTGTATTAGCAGTTTTACCAAGCACATTTTCACTGAAAAATTAAGTAAGAGCACAAATGAAAAATTTCATTCTACCAAGTACCGTTCCCAAAAGCTAACGGAATTCTAGCAATCATATTGAGTTCCACTTACTTCAGTGTATCTTCAAAATTTACGGCAAAGAACAAGGCATTCACATTCATATTTTGGAAAAGTTGGAAATTTTTTGGTGAAAAACCTTTTCATGGCACACCAAGCACCATGGTGTGCCACTAGTACTAAGTTAGTCATTCCTGTTTTAATGCATCGACGTAACAAGCAGTTTGAAAGGTTTTTTCAAAAAGTTTTCGAATAAACGCAATTGAAAATTGAACGCTAAAAACTATTTCCTGCCCGTTTTCAATGAACAGAGTTATATATATTTAAACTTCTTTTAAAACAATTATGCGTTTCATAATGTTTCAGCCATTCCAGCTCAGACAAAGAAGTTAATGTTCTTTCATGTCTTTTTATATGGACTTTATTGATCAATAATTTTGTGGTTTGGAAGAGCTAAAGAAAGTTTTCTAATGAAATTTTTCAAATTGAGAAACATCATGACAATACATTTCGACTCAGTATTCAAGTTGCGTTTTTAACGCAGAATTTCTCTATATCTTCTTTATAATGGAGTTGTCCAAACATGTTACAGCGGAAGCAAAAGTTAAGTCCTGGTTAAAATTTACGTTTATTTTTTAAATCTCGCATGATATTTACATAACAGGAAAATTTCAGAGATTCGCAATTTTTACTTCAAAATGTGGAAAATGGATCGCAGCACCGATAGAACATGAAACAAGCAGATTCCCCGGCGGAATGTTTACAAGGTGCATAAACGGTTATATATATATATAAGTAGTAGTTTTTAAATCTCAAATAAGAGTTTCATGTACAACAACCAAATGAGTTTATTGGTGAGCGCATTTGAGCTTTCAGCAAGAAAACCCAGGTTCCATTCGCGGAGGAGACAATCAACTTTTCTATCCAATCATTCATTCCGGTAAAACATCCAGAAAATCATGTTTCTCAAATGAGTTTCAGATTGTCCCCCCCAAGATGAAAAATAAAATGTTGTTTTGTTGTAGAAATAATATATACTCCACTCATTCGTTTTCTCTACGATTATAAATAAGATGCGTATTAAGATTAGCAGTAATGTGATCAAATATAGTCACAACTACAAAAATTAATTGCAGTACAAGGAAATGAAAAACTTTCATTGCAATATATGGAATTTCGTACGGAAATGTGTGACTCGATGAATAATCAATAGTAAAATAATGTATTCCGAAACATATTTAGTTATTTTGAACACGTCAATTCATAATATAATTATTTTCACATTAAAAGTTTTTGATTTAATCGTTGTTATTATTTTACTGTTTCCATCAGTCACCTCCGTCAAGTCACCATTTTTACATTCTTCATTTAAGTTATTTACGCGTAACAGTTTCGATGAAATTTTAAAATTTCTAAAAAAATATTGTCTTGTTTCAACATGTAATCTGTGTTTAAAAGAACAACGTAAGAAAACGATCGCACACTTAGCACTACGCACCTACCCTCAAAAAATTTGACTTGATAGTTAAGAACAGCAAATTACCACATTTTTTGGCAAAAAGTATTGATTTCAGGAAGACAATTTTTCAAATAGAATCTCATTTGGATAACGTTTAACATATCTGGTGATAAATTTGCCAATAGAGGAGGAAGCTAACAAATAATACCAAAAAGAAGGCATTCGATCGAGTACAACATGGTAAACTCTTGAAGCGTTTACACGAGATTGGGTCTATAAGCTTGATAAATTTTACTGCTTTTTATCAGTTTTACCGGTGATAATTCCATAATTCTCGAATGAAGTTGGTAAGTATGATAAATATGGAAGAAATCGTGAGGAAATATCACTTCAATTCGATTACCTATTAATTTCACCCGTACGGCGATGGGTGCTCTACACAAAGTTTGCCATAAAAATTAAATTAAACTAAAATAAATGTTGTACGGATGAAAGCGTATAAATGATCATTAGTCTTGTATTGTTAGCTTTCTTTGCATTTATCAACATTTTTAAACATAATCAACATCACCGATCGAATCCATCACACGACTGAAATTTCAGCAAAATGGACTAAATTTAAGTAATTTATTGAAGATATATCATATTTACCAATACGAGCTGGAGATTATACATAATGTAATAAATTCGCAAAATTTATCATACTTATCAAACAGTCGGTGATGTAATCACCTGATTTATCACATTTACCGTAACATATATACCACACAAGACCAGATTTGAATGATAGGCTACTTTAAAGGTTCGTCAGAGCTAAACAAATGCCCGAAATGGGCAAAAAAACTGTCAGGCAACAATGGTTCGTGATCCTCAGCAATCACTTTTGGAATGCTTACTTTGGTTACTGTGGTTCCCTATGCGTTTCAGACATGTTTTTACTTTTGCCATGGTTTTTAACTTCTTTAATGTACCTAGTATAGACTATACATGGAAACCCCGGAAAGCGCCGGTTATTATAGCTAGTTGCCTCATGAATCTGATGTTTCAAGGAGCTGTAGATGAAGTTATGCTGGAACAGGTATGAAAAAAAATTAGCAGCGAATTTATAGTCACGAATGTGCGAGCCGATCTCCCAATAGAAAAGTCTAACCACAGACAGCAACAGACCTACAATGGTGCAAATATTCAATCATTACACTTCACTTCCGAAATATTGATGGCAGCACTGAACAATCAGGCACACTATATATATACGCAACGCACTCAAACTGTTAGATACAGTTTAATCTGTTTTATTTTTTTTTTTTGTTAAAAAGCATATTTATGTTTACAAAATCACAAATTATGATGTGCGCGAATAACACTCTGTATCTTCTTTTTATAATTAAACAGAATATTCTAATATGCTTAATAGCAGTTTCATTGAGAGAAAATGCTTTGATGTATGGCTGACTAAACTGTTGTTTTATGTTAAAAAGAAATATAGAATTTTTTTTCTTGACCAAAACTAAAAAAAGTTTCGCCCAGGAATTCTTTTTTGTCTGTTTCGAGAAGAAACTCAATTAACAGAAGAATTTCTTTACCGTCTTCAAGAAGAATGAAGTCTGACGTCTCTCTTTTTGTTAACCTTTTTCTGGTCTTTAATTGTTATTACAGTGGAACTTCGGTTAACGAGCGGTTCGGTTAACGAGCAATTCGCATAACGAGAAAATTTTGAAAAAATTTAGATTCGGTTAACGAGTGACGATTCGCATTACGAGCTGCGATTTGTTTATTTATTTTCACGTTATCACAACTGAGCTGATTGTTTTTTGCTTTCGCCGCCTCACACGTGTTATGGAATTTCGGATAATATTCACTCCTAAAGTCTCCAGTACGCGTGCCTCACTCGGAAAATTAACACACGTTCGAGTGTGAATATTTACGATATGAAACTAAACGCATGGCATTGTAGCCATGCGTACATGCGCATGAAATTTTCTTCAAGTTCTGCTTGGAGAAAACTGTAGGCTGACTTGCATTATTGAACGTGATTTTGGGGGGGGGGGGCTAGCTCATGAATAGGAGCCACTACTTGTCGAAGACACTGCGTGCTTGGAGAAGACCATGAGGTGCCATGAGACTAGAGGCGCATGAGGATGGCTTTCAAGAACTAGTGGTGAAAAATGTCTACGAGTCGGCGGTAGATGAAGTGATGGGTCTCTTTTGCACGCACCAGCACGAGTTTATGGACGGTATCTTCTGAGGAAGAGAGAAGTAAAGAGATGTCCCTCACATAAAATAAGATTAGAGAGATGTGTAGAATGTAGAAATCTGTGAAAAACTCTGTAGAAAAGAACCATCCAAATAAAGCTGTAGCAGTGTGCGAGCAATGAATCTATCCCAGAAAATTTCCCATTTCCCAGAAATCCTAAAAAGGAAGTAAAATCAATAGTATCATTAAATAAGATCTTTTTTGAAAATCACGCAAAAAGGATAAGTTTGCAAACAACGCTGAGTCTGTTAATCGGCCTAAATGATAGTCCTCCTCTCTTTCGTCGTTTAGAGTAAGTTAATAGTGAATAATGTTTGTAAACATTATCGTATTGTTTATTTATGGCGTTATTTATATTATATATATTTTATTGTATTATATTTTATTGTATTATATTTTATTGTATTATATTTTATTGTATTATATTTTATTGTATTATATTTTATTGTATTATATTTTATTGTATTATATTTTATTGTATTATATTTTATTGTATTATATTTTATTATTATTGTTATATTATTGTGTTATATTATTGATTCAATGACGTTTTTCTTAGTCATTTTTATGTGAATGAATAATTGTGGAATGAATTATGCGAGTTTCCATTATTTCCTCTGGAGAAGTTTGATTCGAATAACGAGATATGCGGATAACGAGCACGTTGACGGAACGAATTAAGCTCGTTAACCGAAGTTCCACTGTACTTATATTTTTTAAGTGAACGGCGGGTTCTTTTGTTTTACTAGTTATGTGTTAAATAGTGTACAGTAAAAAGAAAGAGGATGAATAACGTGAGTAAAGTAATTGTCTGAAGCTCATTTAGCATAATCTCGCTTGCATTAAAATTAAGATGCCATTAATGTACTTGATCCTAGTGGCATAGAATTAAATTTCATTTTGAATTATAAGTACAAAAAAATTATTAATTTTCACTACCTGAACGTTTTCCGAATCGACAAAATCACAAATCTATAGATTCAAAATTAATTTTGGCAACAGGTGACTTTTCCCACGATTTTGAATAATTGAAAATAGCATAAATTTATGACTTTTATCAAACATGGGATGATTTACTTGTAAATAAGCCAAATAGTCCTCACACATCATAGTTAATATGTTATTTTTAGTCATTATTAATAACAACCCGTAGTACTAATATTTTGAGCTAACTCAAGAAACAACATTTTTTTATGCCTGTAAATTCTGTAAAACTATAGCACAATTTATTCCATTGGAAATTTGTTTACATATCTGCATTGTCATAAACTTTCTGAAAAATATTTGCAGTTGTTTTTCTGTTTGATGGATATAACTTTCTAACTCACTAACTTTCTCGAGATTTGATTCACTTTTGATGAGAAACACTACTAATTGCGAGTGTCAAGCAATCGCTTCCGTACGTATTTCACTAAAAACTGTTGCAAAGTTATTGACGAGAACTCTTTTAAGTGTTCAGCTCTTGGAATGCGCTAGACTTGAACGAACAGAAATCTAAACAAATAAATGAATCTAAAAAATAGATTACCGAGATAAATTACGGGTAACGACCTTCATACCATATCCCAAAGAAGGTATATCATATTACTGTTTTTTGAGACGGCATGGAAAAATAACGAAGAAACGCCTGTGTTGACGATTCAACTAAACCGAGTCAAAATCAATCTAGTACTGATCAGCGTTATCATTTATTTAAGCCCCGTAATGTTTGTAATGTAATTTATCGCGTGATAGCGATATAACAATATATCGTCATTGCATTAAAAAATTGCTGGTGATATTCACTTACAATCTTCTAAGTTTAATCATTCAATGTTCACGAGAATTTTACCAAAAGTTTTCGATGAATAGAAACTCTACGGTTCATTTTAAAATTCAGGTAAGATATGAAAAATGATCTGCAGTGAGGAGAATAATTCTGTAGTAGTATGACAGTAGACCTTCCCCCTCAAAAAGAAACAGTTATCGGGGAAAATACAAAAACAGACATTTTTATGCGGTTCGAATCTAAAAAAACGTCAATTAGTAAAATTTGAAAAAAATAACGAGAGACCGTAAAATTCAAGAATCTAAAACGTTTCGGCTCTCATGGGTGCCAGGACCGTCATTTCAACTTTTTTCGGGGGGGGGGGGGGCAAAGCACATGTACTCAATGTATGTATATATATATTTGCGTGCGTGTATATATATATATATATATTATTTTTAGTGTATTTTCAAAATCCCCCCCTCCCCTCCCTGCCCCTCTAAATGACGGGCCTGATGGGTACCATAGTTAATTCGATTATTTTCACTGTTTTTATTATTTGTCTAAACGTTGTTTTCGGTTTTCGATTTCATTTACTTAAAATAGAATTCGATGAGCTGATTATTGATAATGATTTTCGGTGACTTCGCACATGCATAATTAATGATTGAATAAATCCATGCACTGAAAGCTTTGAATATTCGTTTAAAAAAAGAACAGTAAAGACGCGAAAATCAAAAATGTTGAGTAAGCACAGAAACTTTCCAGGATAGAACTCGAATTCCACGGATTGGAGTGGTCCCTAAAGCTCTAGACATTTTTATACTCGCATGTTTAAGCTCTTGTGTTGTGGCTTTTTATTATATAAAAATAAAATTTTCTTACATCCAATCTACCGAAACATCCAGTCTAACTTTTAGCTTAATCGGTGTGTTTTGAAGTATTGGTCACACAAAACATATCCATGCGATATACTGTTTTATCACATTTCAGCCCAGGCCCTTTTTTTAAGAAATTTAAACTGGTGGGGCACGCACTAGAAAAAAGGGAACTCGAAGCGGAGTAAGCTCCAGTGTGTTCTGTACAAATGACATAACAGGTGAAAATTTCAAATTTTAATAAAAAATATGAATTAATAAGTTATTAATTAATAAAAGTATTAACTAATGAAATTATTAATTATGACATGAATGTCGTTCTCCACTTGTTAATACAAGATATACAGAAGACTGGATGTTGTGAAGATATTTATTATTTTAGATGTTAATTTTTTAAGGAAGGAAAAAAAAACTCATCTCTGCCTCGAGTCGAACCCCTGGTCCCTCGATTGCCGGACGAGAGCGTATATGCGCCGAACGGAACTGTGCAACGGACGGTGAACCGATCAGCTAATAGCTCATGGACGACAAGCCACCAGATGACTATATATATGCCATGAATGTCGCTCTCCACTTGTTAATACAAGATATACAGAAGACTGGATGTTGTGAAGATATTTATTATTTTAGATGTTAATTTTTTAAGGAAGGAAAAAACTCATCTCTGCCTCTACCGGGAGTCGAACTCGGGTCCCTCGATTGCCGGACGAGTGCTCTGAACAACATCCAGTCTTCTGTATATCTTGTATTAACAAGTGGAGAGCGACATTCATGTCATATATATAGCCATCTGGTGGCTCGTCGTCCTTGAGCTATTAGCTGATCGGTTCACCGTCCATTGCACGGTTCCGTTCGGCACTTATACGCTCTAGCGAAGGAAAATCTCTATCTCCTCTGTAGCTTAGTGGTCAGAGCACTCGTCCGGCAATCGAGGGACCCGGGTTCGACTCCCGGTAGAGGCAGCGATGAGTTTTTTCCTTCCTTAAAAAATTAACATCTAAAATAATAAATATCTTCACAACATCCAGTCGTCTGTATATCTTGTAAATTATTAATTATTGAACTCATTAATTAATTATAACTCTCTCTCTCTCTCTCTGTGTTAATGAAAAACAGGGAGGGCGGAGATGTACAAACTTGGAAAAAAACAGCAAGAAATCTATCAGAAGTTTACAGAGCGTGTTGCGATCAAAAATTATGCACAATGGGGATAATGACACATTGTGTGTAGGAAATTATTGCATGCACAAAAGGATGCAAGGCGATATTGTATGGCACATGCAGAACAGGAGTGTATAACATTTGCGAAAATAGGTACATGAAGGTACGCAAAAAATGCACTAAATAGGCAAAAACGAGTTTGTGGGCATGATCGGAGAGGGTTGCGTGATGCTGGGATTAATTATAAACAATATAAAGAACATAAGCGAGGTAGAAAATTATTGCAAGTACAAAAGGAAGCAAGATGATATTGTATAGCATATGCAGAAAAATTATTGTTTTTCAAAAAAGAGATTCATCTCCTTATCGAAAGCAACTAGAAACCGGACTTAAACAACCAGAATTCATTTTAATCATTATTCGGATGACCATACGTCTCGTATTTCCCGGAAAATTTCTGCATTTTCACGTGATTTAATAATAGACTACTAGTATACAGGAAATTTTTTTTGAAAAAGACAAACAACTAGCAACTAGATGGGTATTTTTTACATCCAAATGGCCAAGAAAAAGGCCTGATCTAGCCTATTCCAGAGAAGTTTATCCCTAGAACTTTCCTTTTCCTTTTTGAAAAAAAAAAAAAAAATCAGTCATAAAAAATGGCGAAATCTTTTTGTGTGAATTTTTTCTTTGACTCCCTTCATATTGGCAGAGTTTGAAGTTGAAGCTGCTTCAGGAAGACAAGAAAACGGCTTTGCCCTACCCGTGGTCATTTTTTATCTTCACTGGTGGGGCAAATTCCCCACCAGTTAACATGTAAAAAAAAGGCTTATTTCAGCCAGATATCGCACCATGTCACTCTGAATAACGGCCATACATTTGGTTTGCTCCTAAATCAACGTTCTTTGTTAAAAATAATCCACTGAAGTGATTCTATTAAAAGCCACAGAGAGAGAGAGAGAGAGAGAGAGAGAGAGATGAATCTTTTGCCTTAAACCAGCTAAATGCTAGAAGAATGAAATTTAAAAAACGACCGAAAAATAGTTTGAAGTTACGAGAAAAAATTTACAAATACAGTAGACTCTCGGTAACTCGACTATCCGGAGATAACTCGACATCTATTATTCCCCTTGGTTGGCCCAATACTAATTTCAATGAAGGGGGAACTCTCTCACATGTTTGGCTTATGTTAGCAACTCCGCTTAAGTTGACTACCACTGGTTTTTACAATTACCCGTGTTTTACCATTCTAATAAGGGCCGTATTCACCGACATGGTTTAACTTTAAACTATAGTCACAATTTTTTGATGAGAGATCGACACGGATTGGTTAAATTCAGGTTTTTAACCAATCTATGTTGATCTCTTATCCAAAAATTGTAACTACAGGTTTAAACCATGTCGGTGATACGGCCCTTGAGAATCTTTTGACGTTGTCCGTGGGTACTTCGATAATCCTTTGTTTCTTTGTTCTATATGATGGGTCCCTTTTTTGCGCTATGGGGGTGGCGTGCATGTGAAGAATGAATGTTTGAAGCCTCTTGGCCGGCCTATCAGTTTAGTGGCGTTTCCAGGACAGGTCTTTCATTTTTTTCATGGTCAAAAGAAGTGTGGATGATCCTTAAAGTGTGGTGTGATCCCTATTGAATGTTGACAATTTCAACATCCAATAGGGATAAAAATCTTATCTATTGTAGGTTTTGATATTGTCTGTTGCGGAGAATGCTTTTGGCGGAACTCGGCTTTACGATTTCTTGGAAAAGGAGTAAAAGAAAAAGAGCTAAAGCCTGGTTAGACGCTGAATATATATTCTAGAAACCTTGGTTGAATATGTCATATGGTTATCATTGTGAGTATAGACGTCAGTGAATGCAATGGGCCCCACGCGAACTTCATACTTTAACTTTAAAATCAAAAGTTGAAATTTTCAAAAATCTAAAATTAGGAAAACTCAGAGTGAACTCGCCGCAGAATATGGAGATGCACGGAACCCATTTCAACATTTGCTAAAAATGAGGGAAACTTTTTTCAGCATTTGAATCTTCTTATGAACCAAGCGGAAAACGCATAAGAAATCAGAATTCAGTGATATAGAGGAAGCAACTCCTTTCAAATCGCTCAATCTCACTTAATCCCATTATCAGGACCAATAATTCAAGAAAAGCAAAATATTTCGCAAAAAATCTCAATCAAGGAATATCATTAGGAATTATCCTAAGTATGAAAACTTTTTACAGAAAATTACAGACAAAAAATTTGTGGATGTTAGAATGGACGCAAAAATTTGTTTTAGATGCAGTTTAAATGATTGATTCTGCATGGAACTCAGGCAGGAGTGCCACGATTCAGAACTGCTTCCGTCATGTTGGTTATTGTTCTCAGTCTTTGGAGAACGATTATTTCTCCAAAGAAAATTAATTAATTAAAATAAAAAGATTATTTTTCCTGAAGATTCTTCCCAGATTAAGTGTGAAGAAAGCATAAATAGCACTATGGGTGATTGTATCGACGATGAATTTGTGAGTATTGACTCTGATCTTGTAACTTTAGGACTTTTAG
Organism: Pholcus phalangioides; assembly: GCF_987345545.1. Taxonomy (NCBI): domain Eukaryota; kingdom Metazoa; phylum Arthropoda; class Arachnida; order Araneae; family Pholcidae; genus Pholcus; species Pholcus phalangioides. The sequence continues at coordinate 14,895,027 of NW_028301614.1, forward strand.
CAGACGACGATATTCTAGAATCAATCACCCAAAGCAAGTGCTTCATGTTTCGAAGAAATAGAATCACACACACACAGAAAATTCAGATGAAGAAGTATCTGCACCATCTCTCCATTATTCACTAAAAACTCTAGATGTGATACGTCACTTCTTTCCTACGCAGTCAGGAAAAGGCCGAACAATCGCGGTATAAACTGAATAGTGTAGAAAAAAATTTTGTTTTCTCTTCGGAAAGAAAAACAAGCAAATATATACTTGATTATTTTTCATGAGGTAAATTTTTTTTATACGTTTTAGTTCTATTTTGAACAACCCCAAATTAAAATTAATGAGAATTAGCATTTTATTTAATACAATGGTTAGACTGTATATAATTACGTACACAAAAACGATCAGACAAAAATTTAGTGAAACCCCGCTAACTCGACATCCGCTTAAGTCGACATGTTTGTCGATACTTTTGGGGTGTTGAGTTACCGAGAGTCTACTTACAAGGCCACAACAGACAAAATGCCCAGCGAGATGGCGGAGAAAAAGATGAAGAATATAATACAGCTGATGAATATAGGTGAAGTCAAAGTTTTTTCTGTCTCAAAAATTTACAAGAAAAACGCTCGGAGCTTCATTATTATTGAGCACAACGATGATCTAACACTATTACAGTACATTTGTATTACTTTCTAATTTACAAACAAGTATTCATTAAAAGATATTCCCTATCAGTTCCAAACAAATGAAATGCTACAAGCTAGCTGAAATTAGGCGATATTCTAGATATATTTGGATCCATATTTTTTATGGCCATCTTTTTTTTCAGCCATCTCGTTGGGCATTTCGCCTGTTGTCGAATTTATATTCGTATTGCAGTAAAACTTCGATTAACCGTCACTCGTTTAGCCATCAGTTTCTGTTATTCGTCATCGTCTAAAAAAAATATCCCGAAAAAACAGCCCCAGGTTATAAGTTCCAAAAAGATCAGATCACTGCTATGATCATTCGGGCAATTCAGTCGCTAAACTTTCTCTCTGGGCTTTGTGTGTGTATTCCTCAACTTCTTCATAAACTGACACATATTCATTGTTCATTAACAGTTGCGTTCCCAGCTAGATGTAATGCATCAAAAAAATTAGTTTCTTCCGTAAATTATTCCATCCAATACAATCATCCACATAAGCTTCATTTTTTTTTTAAACCTAAGCCATTACAGAGATTGCAAATGATAAATTTCCTATAGTAAATGCAAAAAAAAATTTCTTCATCCATAACTACTACCAGCAACAGCACAAAACTAACGAAGACTGACGAAAACTTTTGCAAAAACAATTTTATATAAATCTTTTATAGTGTAATGTGATCCATTTCCTTTACAAAATAAATTTTATAAAAAAAATTTGAATACAAAATTTATAAAATATCTTTGACAAGTTTTATAAAATAGATTTTATCAAACTTTTATAGTGTAATACCGGCCTAAAATTACCTTTCATTACTACTCTCAAATCCAATGTCGCCATCGGACCAGAAACGAGATATACAGAGTAAATGGAACGTATGGTCAGTGCTGCAACTAGGGAGGAGCAGGCGGGTCTGGTGGCACTGTACTAGAGGGGTCGCCGAATTCACCCTTCAACTGCTCTTTAACATTATACCATTACATAGTGGTACCAAAATGCGTGCTTGCCAACGGCTGACAAAGCATCTAAAAGACAAAGTATCTATCTATATTTAGTTGCGACCCTTCATATGGTAAAAGCAGATACAAGTCATCTCGCCAATTTCGGATGCAAAAGGCCGAATTGATGTTGGCTGTTTGGCGAATTTTTTATTCTCACCCCCGAAAAAATATTTTTTGTAATTTGACGACGCAATGGCGACAATTTACATTACGTTTGTGACGTCATTTTCGGGGATTAAAAACGAAAGCAATGGTCTTTTTTTTTTTTCCGGAAAAATTCTTTGGGAATAACTTTTTCTTCCGAAAGGAGGGATCTTTTTACAATCACGAGCGAAATTCGGAAGATATAAAAAGTTTTCAGGAGTCCAAGAGATGGAGTATAAATTCGGGAGCCTTCCGGAAATTCCGGTAGACTTGGCAGCTATGATATTGGATGGTATTTCATTTTTTCTGACTGTATTTTTCGTCAAAATAGGGTCATGATAAAACGTCATACGTTGTTGTAACGATACCTGAACATGGCTCCGCCGCTCTGTCTCAACGAAGCGATATAAGAAGTTGATCAAAGACCGGGGAATATCCCATAATAAACAGTTTGTTCGAGTTATTTTTGGGAATAAAATGGAGGTATTTTGAGTTGAGGTTGCGCGGGCGTGAAAAAAAATCACACGAGCTTCTGAAATACAGTAAAACCCCTCTTAACGGACACCCCCCCCCACAGATACGGCCACCCCTCTTTTACGGCCAGTTAATATCTTCCCTTTGTATAATACAAGTTTTCATTTCAGACCCCTGAGTAACGGTCACCCTTCTTGTACGGAAGAATTTTTTTGTCCCACCGGTGACCGCAAAAGAGAGGTTTCACTGTATATGTTCATCGGTCGAGTTCCTCTGAAATAGGCTTTTTTTTTTATGCCGAGCACAACTCAGGTCTATCGCCATAGGCAATTTACTACCTAGCGAGTTGTGCGGGAATTGTAAGCGTGTATACCTAACAGTCTGAGTATCTAGTGTAGTGTAAGATTTTTCAGTACTGCCATCTATATCTCAGAAGTGAAGTGAGTGATGTGTAGTGACTATATTTGTACTGTTTGTAGGTCTGTTGCTCTCTGTGGCGAGACTTTTTAACGGGGAGATCGACTCGCATTTGCGCCTCGAAGTTGGGAACCACAGGAAACCAACTTCAGCCGACCACCGCTGTGGCGACGGTGGGGCTCGAACCCGGGTCCTCGCGATGCGAGTCCGTCACTATGACCACTCGACCACCACAGCGGCCTCTGAAATAGGCTATATGCAGGGGTGGAAAATTAAAATTTGATTTTTGTTGTAGGAAAAATTATTTTTGTAGCAGTATTTATTTTTATCAGTTTTGTAGCACTTTAAAATTTTGGCAGTAAATAAAATACCCAGTTTTTAATTAACGTATATGCAGTAGCGTACACAGGATTACTTTTTACTTTAAAAAACAGTGTTACCTCAGCTCAAAAGAAGCGGATTGCCCCCCAAGGCACAAAATACATAGGTATTTCCTCTGGAAGAAATATATATATTTCTTTAATTTTTAAATCATAAAAAAAATTTTGAGAGAAGTTCTTGATATTTATATTTTTTACATTCTCTACAGTATCAACAAATGAGAGGCTTTTAACATAGAGACATTTTAACATATGGTATTTCAGATTTCAAAACTAATTTGAAAATGAGTGTTTTTAGATTTATCTTGTAAACTTGGTATAATCACTAATTTAAAAAAAAAATTACTACAGGAGAGACCTGAAACATTCATTATAAAGGTAATTATTTTTCTTGTTTTTGCCGCTGATGCAAGTCTAAGTTGTGCTTTTGTATTCTTCAATTTCAAGCATTTTCATTTTGAACGTTTGGTCTTGCTTCTTTTACCAGAATTTACCCATTTCCTATTTAAAATAATAAGTGTATCTTTTTGAGTTCGCTTTTGATCATTACCTCAGTTTGATTCAACATACTTTGAAATGACTTCTTTTGCTGGGTCATTCTTAGAATATTTATTAGAAATTCTAAGAAATTTAATAGTGATTAAAAAACTATAGAATTGAATTATTTTTAACTTAAACTATAGAATTAAATTATTTTTAATTAAACTATAGAAATAAAAACTATAGAATATAATGATTAAACTATTAGAAATTTAATAGAATGATTCTATTTTCTTAAAAAATTCAATCCGAGTACATCTGTTTTCGCTCCCTATATTTCACTTATTTCGTAACTTTTTTTCATTTCGTTACTTTTCTAGGATTTCGTCACTTTTCTAGGATTTCGTCACTTTTCCATGATCGCAGACACCCTGATTTACCGAGGGCTTTTGTGTCGCAACTCCTAATGGTAATGACGGATTTGTCATTGCTGTTTTTCCAGTGCGATAATACGTTATTTCGCGAACTTTTCCGTTCTGTTAAAGGATACACGAATGTTTCGTCAAGTACAGCCAGTCAGGAAAAATCGACGCAATTTCAAAAATAAGTAAGGAAGGTATAAATCTAAGGAGTCAACATTTTTTAGTAAAAAAATAGCTGGAAACAGAAATTGAAGGGTTTTTTTCGTTGTTCTGCGGAAGAGCGGCAATTCGCATAGTTTGACCCCATTTTATAAGTTGTCGGAATTCTGGAGATAGGGCCTCAAGCTAATTTCATATGTAATGTGGCCCCACGAAATAAAATTGTGAGGAAGGACAAATGATGTTATCGGAAAATCAGCTTCTATTGTGATGCAACTTCAAAGTTTCTTAAAAGGAAAATTTTGTTTTTGGCACACGAAGGCGCAGAATTGAAGAATTTCGGCATTTCTAGCAGATGTAGCAAACGCCGGAAATTGTAGCAGCTTGTAGCAACTGCAGCAGATTCCCCCCCCCCCTCAGTATATGTTCATCCCATGGAGAGAAACATTTTCCTGGCAATCATTTATTGTTTTGTTCGAGGATTATTATTTTTTCTATATTTTATCTTAGTGTTTCTTGTTGCCAGTAGCACATGCAGGGTGCATCGGAATTAAATCTAGTAGGTCACCCTGTGGGAGATGAATCACACTCATTTGCGGTTATAGAAAAAGAGCATGTAAAAGTGAAATGTGTTCCGAAAAAAATGAATGCAAACATATACTGCGGAGCAGAGTTCCGAAATCAGAAATCACAACTGACGTAGATGGGTGTAACTCGAATGCTTCAATAACAATCAAGCTCCGCGTCATTTTGCCACGAATTTCTGCCGTCATTTGTGTGAATGAATGTAAAATAAAATGAAGAGGACCGACATCTGATACGGACGAACTCCTTCAAAGCCAAATGTCCACTGTGGAAATAGGAGAAGGAAAACAATCAATCCTCTATGTATGTGCGTCTCCGCACACAATTTTTCGTGGATAAGGTCAGAAAAGAAACGCGATATCTTTCTCCAGACAAAACACAAAAAGCCATCCAATATGAAGATGACGTAACATAAGGAAAAGATGGCGATTTGCTAAAGTTTCATACTACCATTCCTGATCGAATGTTTTGTCTTAAGGGGAACGGTTTTTTTTTGGGTGTATTGGTGTTTATTATGGATCACATTAGAGAGAGCGAGGCTACGAATGTCAACCATTAGATGATTCAAAAAGGTTTAATATATAATATAAGGATAAATCGAGGATAATTTCAAATTTTCTCAATGGGTGAAAATTTAACACAGCCTGCCTAAACTTTTGTGTATGAGGCGTTTTTATAGGAGTTTGAAACTCCTTCCTATGTATTGTTTCAAATCAAGTGAACTGATTGCAAATACATAAAAACTGACGTTTTTTGGAGGATTACATAGTTATTCTAGAGCTCCTTGAAATGTCAGGCTGACTCATCTACCATCTTTGAGCAAACCTCCTTTGATGAAATGTATGCTATCGGTACTATCGCTTTTGTCAATCGTTGTTCCCAAGGCGCCTAGAGAAAAGAACGGACTCATCGTCCTTCATCTTTGAACAAAGAACTGTTTCCGTCACTTCACGTGACGTCTAATCGTTAAAAAAAATAGGATAGAAAAAAAGAGTTATTAGCCATAACGATAATATTGTCGTCACACTTCGCTCAAAGATGGCGGATAAGTCAGCCCGGTGTTTCAAGCGCGCAGCTCTTACTGTTCCTATACACCTTATAGGCACCTTAAGTTATCCTGATACTAAAAACATGCTCGGGTGCGACGTTACTACCCCTGGCTGTCAACCCATGCATCTTAAACTGCTAGGTTAGGGGCCGTTCAAGTATTACGTAAGCAAATTTCTAGCCGTTTTTGACCCCCTCCCCCCACTTTGTCAGCAAAAGTCAGCAAAACGCTGAATCCCCCCCCCCCCCCGTCAGCAAAATTTCGTCATCAGCTCTGCCCCTCTGAATCCTAACTCATATTTTCATAAGGGGTGGTTGATGACGTAAGCAAATTGGAACACCCCCCCCCCCCATCGATAATGACGTAATACTTGAACGGCCCCTTGCCCTAAAGAACACTTCCCTGTGACAGCTCACCTGTGCGTAGATAGAATGCCAATAAACTGCCTCTGGCGACATTCGGGATTGTGGAAGGAAAATTATTTTCAAGTCTCTCAACATAATTATCTGCTTGGTTATTATACCTTTCACTAATTCACAACCGAAAGGCACTCTTTTTAAAATGTTTTGCGCAATGCACCAGTCGTGCATTTGGCAGAAGTTGCAAGGTTTATTAGTTTTTTTAGGGGGAACACGACAAGTGAAAATTTGAATGTGAAATATCTAAACACACGTTCGAAGTTAGGAATATAGTTTCCATAGATGGGGAGTAAAAGTTATACGTTTCTATTTTACAGAGTTTAACCTGATGATGGAATCGTCGAATCTCAGCGCCCAGGGCCTGTGGGCAGAGAACGAAATAAGTTCAGCCGATGGGGCCCATAAGGGAGGACCATCCCTCGGACCACCTCATATCGATGATGACTCCATGAGCTGGAATGGCGTCTTCCGTCTCGTTATGCTATCTACGGTGGCTACGGTAGGATCTATGGGCAACGTGTTTGTCATTAGCTCCATAACTGTCATGGATCCGTTGCAGGTAATTAACTGCTTGTGGCTATAAATTTTGAATACGAAAAGTTACTTTGAATAAGAAAAGTTTGGTGGACACAGTGGACTCATCGTGGAAACTGATGCTGAGCATATTAAGTGTATAAGGAAATTTACGGTATGTTATATGCAATCAAAATCAGGGCCGCAACTAGATGCTTGGTCGGCCGGGAAAAGAACATTACCCCTTGTAATACTGAAGGAGGACCTAAAGGGTGAAATTTGCGCCCCTTCTGGTTCAGTACCCGGGACACCAGACCTGACTGCATCCCCCCTAGTTGCGGTCCTGGTCAAAATGTACATATATTTTTTATATTAACCGTCCTTTCTTTGCACAGGTTAAAGGCAACATTTACTTGGTGAACCTGGCAATGGCGAACCTCTTGGTGACCATCTTGGTTTTCCCTTCGTCCTGCGTCGCTATTATGGCCGGAATCCCGCATGAAAATGGTCTCTGTCATTTCCAGTGGTTGACCACGGTCGTCTGCTTCCTGGTGTCCGTCCAATCTTTCATGTTCATGGCTGTTGAAAATCACCTAGGCCTCGGTGGACTGGTTACCTACGACCTCTGCTGCACCAAAGTTCGGATAGTGTTCACTGTCTTCGCGATATGGACACTCTCCACGTCGTTCGCCATCGGCCAGCACGTCATGAATTTCGGTCCATCTTTTTGTCAGGGTCCGGCCAGAATCTGGGCGCGATACCACATAGCCGTCGGCTCTACTTTCGTGGTGCTACCGGTTCTAATAACGATACTTTTCTTCATCAGGGCCTTCATCAGGCTCAAAAATTTCAAGTTGCAGCTCGAGAACCTAGAAGATCCGACGGCCTACGTCCTCACGGACGAGCACCTGCTAAAGTCAAACATAGCCGTGTTCGTGCTGATGCTGTTCATGTGGACTCCGTGTGCCGTGGTGGCCGCTATAAGCGAGGTCCGGCCGGTCACGTCCAACTTGAAGGAGACCTCGTGGTGGGTGGCAATGGCAAATTCGTGCTTCTACAGCTACATGTACGCCGCTACGAACCGTGACTTCAGGGAGGCTTTCAACAAATTATTTTTCTATTGCTGCTGCAAGAGTCACGTGACTTTCTCGCGCCGACAACGAGATCCGCGCCGGTGCGGAGATGCCATTGGCCTAAGAGTACACATCATACCTGGGTTGAATATTTACGCCCAGAGGAAAGAAAACCTCAGCTGTAAACCTGGTACCACTTACAACCTTTGAAAAGTTTAACAAAAAAATGAATGTTTTGATGGAAATTTTTTTTTCGATGGATGTTTGATGTGAAATTATAATAAATGTTTTGATGTGGTTAAAGTGTTGCATCAGGTTTCTTTTTTTCCACTTGTCATCGCATTTCATTCACACGTTGCGAAAACATATTATTAACGCAATCAATGTTATTCAATCGTCAAGCAATTTTATCGTGGGGAGTGTCACGAACACAACTGAAATAAATAAACATTACACATTTAAAGGGTGTCACGACCCTTCTAGTCAAATTTTTGAAAATGCATCCAAAAAATATTTCATTCAATTGCAAATAAAATAATAAAAATTTAGTGTCAGTCGAATAATTTGTTCTTCCAAAATGAAAGAAAAAAGTAATGAATTATAGTGTGTAAATGTATCCAAGCAAAAACACTTTGAAGGTGGTTTTCTCAGACTGCAGTTTTCAATACACTATATAAACTTGAAAAATACAACCAGTAAACTGATCGGTTGCATTTGCTCGAATGTACTCGATCAGCTTATTCGTAGTATTTTTCAAGTTTTATACAAGCACTTTAACAAAACTTTTATAGTGTAATCCCGGCCTTCGACAAGTGATAGTAAAACAGACCTCGAACATATATATCTGACTATTCGTTAAAATTTTATGAATTTTTGAAGTTTGAAAAAATATGTTTCAAAAATGTAAATTCACAGTTTAAAAATACTTCCGTTTTAGTCAATTGCTAAATCCGAGATCCATTTTGCTAACACATGTAGAATTAACATTTCTGTGAAATTTCAGAATTTTTAATGTAGTTTTTTTAAATCTTACGGATGAACTTACAAACTGCAAAATCTGAGAAAACCACGATTAAAGTATTTTGCCTTTTTTGTGTGTGTACACTATTATTTATTACTTCTTATATTTTAAAAGAACAAATTATTCGATTGACACGAAATTTTTAGTATTTTATTTGCAATTGAATGAAATATTTTTTGAAGTCATTTTTTAAAATTCGATTTTAATGGTCGTGACACCCCTTAAAACATTCTGATACTATTGCGTTGTGCAGCTTCTATACGTTCCAGATAACTTCTGTCACAAGACTTGAGATGGCAAATTCTACGAAGGAATTTCACGGAACACACAGATTTCTTATACAGAATAGCTGTACAGGGTGATTTAGAAAACATGGGAAAAACTTTAAGAGGTGGTAATACACAAAAAAAAAATAATAATAATAAATAAATAAATAATAAAAACACTAATAATAATAATAAAAATATATATTATTATTAGTTTTTATTTTTTACTTATTTATTTTTCATTTTATTTATTTAAGGCGGGTCTGGAGCCCCAGGAGCTGAACCAGAAGCGGGCGCCGAATTCACCCTTACTACTTCTACATCGCAAGGGGCGCCAAAATGCCGGCTTGCCCCGGATGACACAGTATCTGGTTGTGGCCCTGTGTACTACCACCTCTTTAAGTTTTTCCCATCTTTTCTGAATCACCCTGTATACACGTATTCACAAGCAGTGGTTTTGAAACACGAACTGTAAATAAGACCATCTTCCAACTACAAACTGCTCTTAGTTCTCATTTGGTGGCGCCACTATATGACGAAACCATTGAGCTTATAATACTGGAGGAAGCATCCAGCCGCCGCGACAGCTTATGCAAGGAATCTAATGCAAGGAAACCACGTGACTCGGTGAAAACAAAGCTCGTTTGCCCATAGAAATGTACAGTTCAGTGTCTAAATATTGGGTTTTAAAAAAAAGGGATAGAGAGAGAGAAACTCATCTCTATAAAGATGTAGAAATATTAAATTATTTATATCATTAATACTGGAACCATTTCTTTCATTTGCTAGTGACATAGGGTGCCCCTCCCCCGAAACATTAAAATATTCTTAAATATTTTCGTAAAAAAAATATTGAATGATTTTTTATGCTACCTTAGGGGCCGTTCAAGTATTACGTAAGCAAATTTTTAGCCATTTTTGACCCTCTTCCCTCCCCCTTGTCAACAGAAGTCAGAAAAACTCTAACCCCCTCCGCTCCCTTGTCAGCAAAATTTCGTCATCACTACCCCCTACCTCCTAACGCACATTGAAGGGATCAGAAACGTACGAGGGAGTGGGCATGGGGGCGGTGCACCTCCCTCCCCCCAGACGAAAAAAAAATATTTTTTAATACAAAAAAATATTTTTGTAATTAAAATAAGGATAAGAACTCAAAATTACTCTTTAAGAAATTCATTGCGACCAACCCTTTAAGCCATTATATGGCAAACCCTTTACCCGCAGCCCAAATGTGGCCCTGAAGGTTATCTGATGGGGCTTGCTCCCCTGAAACCTAATTTTGTAAAAATGAACTAAGCGGCACATTTACAGATCGCTTAAATGACTCGTGGCACAATTTAAGAAATTTATGTCAAGTTCATGGTGTGATATTTTCATGGTGTGATCTGCCTAGGGAACTTCTTAGCGTTAGTTAATAATTCAAACTGAAACCAGTGGCTAACACGCTAACCACTCGACTGCCAGGCGGCAAGATGGATTGATCGATTTGATATAAATTCCCGATTTTTTTCTTCTTTTATTCGATGTACTTTATGCAGAGTTTCAACACCTTGGAGTGTGTCTCTGGGGAGAATTTTTCAAATTAGAGTAGTTCGAAAATTCATATTTGATTAAAGAAGTTTTTATTTTAATTATTGAAAGAAAAATAATTTCAGATTTACTGAAAGTACTCATATTTAATAAAAGAAATAATTTCAGAACAAATGAGAGTAGTTTCAGAATAAATAACAGAATCAATCAATTTTTTCCTGGAATTGGTGAAAGAAATAATTTCAGAATTGATGAAAATCCATGTTTAATGAAAGATATGATTTTGGAATAGGTGGAATAGAGTGTAGTTTCAGAATTAACAACAGAAGCAATATTTTTTTTTCGGAATTGGTGAAAGAAATAATTTCAGACACGAAAGAAAAACCATTTCAGAATTAATGAAAGTGCTCATATTTATTTAAATAAGAAATACTTTCACACACACAGAATAAGTGAAGGAGCTTCAGAATTAATAACAGATTCAATCAATTTTTTCTTCGGAATTTTTGAGAAAAATAATTTCACAATCGATAAAAAGTCAATGTTAAAAATGTTCAATGAAAGAAATAATTTCAGAATTGATAGAAATTCATAATTAATGAAAGAAGTGGAGTCTCAAAGAGAAAAATAATTTCAGGATTAATGAAAGAAATAAATTTTCAGAATGGATGAAAACTCATTTCCTCAGTGCTCATTCAAAAAACGATTTCCTCAGAGTTAATGATAGATAGATTTATTGATGACCGCTCACACTCAGATAGCTGTTGTGCAAGACAACTTCCTCTCTTCACCTCCTAGGAGGCTGGGTTCTGTCCGAGAGCATTTTATATTTATTCAACAAACGAAATAATTATATAAATTCTATGGAGGCAATCTATCAGAAAACATTGAGCACCATACAATCAGGAGTTAATGAGAAACAGTTTCTCAGAATTAATGCAAATAGAAATTCGAAACCACAACAGGCGAATTGCATAACAAGGTAGCTGGAAAAAAAAGAAAGAAAAAGGAAAAGAAAAATAGATGCGTAAAAAATAATATCAGAAAAAAGCCCATAAAAAAAAAATATGGTTGTCATAGCCTAAATACACAGCTACAAAATAATAATAAGCCAGAAAAAGTAACAAAGCAACTAAAATATCTCTGTCCATAGAAATGTGGTTGTCGTTCATTTGAATACGGACAGCGTTTCGATTACTTCCCAATCTTACCATATTGCCTCTTAAAGGTGTCTACCGTAGAGGAATTCACGGTAATCAAAGGTAAGGTATTCCATGCATTAACACACCTTTTTGAGAAAACTCACAGTGATACAACTAACGTGGAATTATCGCTAACTAATCGAAACTAGTGTTCTCGAGTGGAAGCATTTGAATGACGGCGTAACAATATTTCATGATCCAGCGTATCGATCCTCTTGAAATCTTAAATACTTCAATCATATTTCCACGACGCCTACGTCGTTCCAAAAAAAACATATTTAATGAATCAAGTCTCTCTTCTAAGCTCAAGCCTTTCATATCCACCAGCAGTTCTCTAGTAGTTCTTCTTTGCACTCTTTCAACCAAATCTATATCCTTCTGGGGGAATCATTCAAGTATTACGTCAGCATCGATGGGGGGGGGGGGGGAGAATTTCTGATTTGCTGACTTTTGATGACGGGGGGGGGGGAAGGTTGGATGATGCTTACGCCATCAACCACCCTTTAGGGGCCGTTCAAGTATTACGTAAGCAAATTTTTAGCCATTTTTGACCCCCCCCCCCTTGTCAGGAAAAGTCAGCAAAACGCTGACCCCCCCCCCCTTGTCATCCAAATTTCGTCATCACCTCTGCCCCTCTGAATCCTAACTCATATTTTCATAAAGGGTGGTTGATGACGTAAGCATTATCAACCCCCCCCCCTCCACCCTTGTCATCAAAAGTCAGCAAATCGGAACCCCCCCCCCCCCATCGATGATGACGAAATACTTGAATGGCCCTTTATGAAGATATGAAATAGTCTTAATGGCATCTTATTCGGTGCGCCAAAAACGGAAAAACCTTTCGATAGTTATTGGGCACCTGAACTAACATTCTACCGATTGATGAGTCCCCTACAGAGCCACTTTAATGATATCTAAATGTTTCACGGATCCTTTCTTCAAATGCTCTGGAATACTACCTGGCAGTCGAGTGGTTAGGGAACTAGCTTCTCGTTGTGCAGATCTGGGTTCGAATCCCGGTTCGGTCATGGATGTTTACTAACACTAGCAAATTCCCTGGACGGATCATGCTGATCCCTTGGGAATACGTGAGGATCACGTTATTAAAAAAAAAAATGTATCCGGGCAGCTTGAGTGCTCTGGAACTGTGCTACGCATCACTCAAGTGATCCGTAATTATGTCACGGATCACTTGACTAATCTGGGATTATTCCGCGGGTAACTTGAGTGATATGTAGAACCGCACTGGGGGGCCGCTTAAGTGCCCTAAAGCTATGCCACATGTCACTAAAGGGATCTGTAAATGTGCCACGGATCGTTTAAGTGTTTTGTAACTGTGTCGCGGGTTACTTAGGTGATCTTTGAATGTGAAAGTGATCTTTGGGGACTACCTAAGTGATCTGAAAATATGCCACGGGCCACTTAAATGCTCTGGAATTGTCCCACGTGTCATTTAAGCGATCTATAAATATGCCGCTTAGGGGCCGTTCAAGTATTTCGTAAGCAAATTTTTAGCCATTTTTGACCCACCCTTGTCAGCAAAACTCTGGCCCCCCTTGTCAGCAAAATTTCGTCATCAGCTTTGCCCCTCTGAATCCTAACGCATATTGGTGGGATTAGAGACGTACATGAGGGGGGGTCATAGGGGCTCGCCCCCCCCCGACGATCAAAAATTAATTTTTTTAACGCAAAAAAATATTTTTTAATTGAAATTTCGGAAGAAAATACCTTTATATGGTATTATAATCAATTTCTGTTCATTTCAATGTAATTTGAATGTTATGAACTCAAAATTTATCTTTAATACATTCATTGCGACCCACTCTCTAAGCCATATAATGATAAATCGCATAAACGCCCTTTGTGCCCGCGGACCAAATATAGCCCTGGGGGTTATCTGATGCGGCCTGCCCTTTTCAAACCTAATTTCGTAAAAATGAACAAAGCGGCACATTTTCAGATCACTTAAATGACCCGGGACACAGTTCCAGAACACTCAAGCGATCTGTGACACATTTAGAGATCTCTTGATTGGCATGTGACGTAGTCTTAGAGCACTTAAGTGGCCCTCAGTGAGGTTCTACATCACTCAAGTTACCAGCGGCACATTCTCAGCTTATTTAAGTGATGATAACGGATCACTTGAGTGATGCGTCGCACAGTTCCAGAGCACTTAAACGGCCCGGACACATTTCCAGATCACTTGGGTTGGATCCGCGAAACATTCAGAGATCACTAAAGTGACTCTGTAGGGCACTTATCAATAAAGAGGAATGTTACTTCAAGCGCCCACAAACTATCGAAAGCTTTTTTCCGTTTTTGGCGCACCGAGTAAGATGCCATTAAGAATATTTCATATTTTCATAAAGGGTGATTGATGACGTAAGCATTATGCTAAACCTCCCTTCCCTCCCTTGTTATTAGAAGTAAGCAAATCGGAAACTCCCTCCCCTCCCATCAATTCTGACGTAATACTTGAATGGCTCCTTAGTTCATTTTCACAAAATTATGTTTGAGGGGGCAAGCCACATCAGATAACCTTCAGGGCCACCTTTGGTGCGCGGGTCAATATGGCTTAAAGGGTGGGTCTTAAAAAGAAATTTTTAGTTCTCACCCTTCAAATAGCATTGAAATTAAAAGAAATAGATTATAATAACATATAAAGGTATTTTCTTTCGAAATTTTAATTTTAAAAAAATAATTTTTGCATTAAAAAATATTTTTTTTCGTCTGGGGGGGAGGGAGGTGCACCGCCCCCATGCCCACTCCCTCGTACGCGTCTGATCCCACCAATGTGCGTTAGGAGGTAGGGGGTAGTGATGACGAAATTTTGCTGACGGGGGGGAAAGGTGGTCAAAAATGGCTAAAAATTTGCTTACGTAATACTTGAACGGTCCCTGGGGGTCGATAAGATACTCGACTAAAGTACCAAAGGATATTCATAGTTGTCGCGAGTTCGATACCCGGTTCGTCCTCGTGAGAAAACTTTCCTGACACAGGGGTACAACAGAAACGGCGATATGACAGCAGAAACAAATTTCTACCGCAGGGAGTCCCCATCGAAGGGTTAGCGCACCAACCTCTCGCTGTGTATAAAAAACAAGCGTGCCGTTCGGAATCGGCAATAAATTGTCCCGGTCTAATTAGCCCTCGTGTGCAGAAAATGACCTGGTGCGACAAAAATGATCAAATGATCTATATCCTTCTGAGGTCTCCAAAACCGTACGGCACAACCGTACGTCCTGGACTAGAGTAGGCCAGGACTAAAGCCTCGTAAAAGTGGAAGAATGATTGTAGGAGAACACGAAGACACCCTTTTACGAATGAAACCGAGGTTTTACTTTTTTGACCACTGTGGAAATTATTCAGAAAACATAAGCCTCTCGTCAATTACAATTCCCAAATCGGTGATTCCGGTTGCATTCAGAATAGTTGTACCATTTAGTTCGTAAGAGAAACGTGGGTATTTCGAATCAAAATGAGCGACTATGCACTTGTCAACGCTGAAGGTCATGCTTCATTCATTCGCCCATGCTGCAATCCTATACAACTTGGGCCGGGAGCAACTCCCAATCGCTTTGGTTCTCAACTACACCAATTAATTCACCGTAAACAATCCCATCCATTCCCTGATCAAGTTTATCGATAAAGATTTAAATGAAAGAAACGATTTCTGAATGATTAATGTGAAAGAAATAAATAATTTCAGAATTCACGAAAATTCAGATATTGATGACAGAAATAATTTCAGAATTCACGAAAATTCAGATATTGATGACAGAAATAATTTCAGAATTCACGAAAATTCAGATATTGATGACAGAAATAATTTCAGAATTCACGAAAATTCAGATATTGATGACAGAAATAATTTCAGAATTCACGAAAATTCAGATATTGATGACAGAAATAATTTCAGAATTCACGAAAATTCAGATATTGATGACAGAAATAATTTCAGAATTCACGAAAATTCAGATATTGATGACAGAAATAATTTCAGAATTCACGAAAATTCAGATATTGATGACAGAAATAATTTCAGAATTCATGAAAATTCGTGTCTAACGAAAGAAATAATTTTGGACACAATGAAAGAAATTATTTCAGAGAGAAAATACGAAAATACTTTCAGACAAAATCAAAGAAATACTTTCAGACAAAATCAAAGAAACACTTTCAGACAAAATCAAAGAAATTATTTTAGGCATAATGAAGGAAATAGTTTCAGAGTTGGTAAAAATTCATAGTTAAGGATTCCGACTACTTTCGAGAGTACTTTTGTATAAAATGGTACTGGTGTGAACTTTAATAGCATTTTTTGATATAAAGTGTCTCGAAATGGTGAAAACAGTAACAAATTTTGGTCTATCTATATCTTATTGAAGAGCTGCGTTCATCATACGTGTTGCCTTGCGCAAAAGGAAACGTTCGTGCGCTCTTGATCATGTAACTGTTCAAGAGCGATCAAAATAATAATAATACAAATACAAATACAAATATACAAATACAAATACAACGCCACAACAGGCAAAATGCCCAACGAGGTGGCTGATAAAAAAGATGCCCATAAAAATATGGATGTCATATGTTTCGAAAATACAGCAACCCCATTAAAAATGCAATTGACACAAATTATAAACAATATATACACATGATAAAATATTATACAATGCCCATAAACAATACTTATGGTTGTCTTATTCTAAGAATGGATAGCTTCTCGATTTACCCCAATATGTTTATCGTATTTCTTTTTAAACGTGTCAATTGTGTTACAATTTACTACCTCCGGGGGTAAGCTATTTAATTTATTAACAACCCTATTAGAGAAAAATTCCCTGCTACACCATAACCTTGCATTGTCCCTCACCAATCGATACTGGTGTCCCCTTGTAAAAGCAGTTGATTGGCGGTGTACTAAAAGTTCATGGTCCATCCTATCCATCCCATTGAAAATTTTGAACACTTCGATCATATCTCCTCGACACCTGCGTTCATCCAATGTAAACATATTCAAAAAATGAAGTCTCTCTTCATAACTCAAGCCGTGTGTGCCAATAAGGACACGCGTAGCTCTTCTCTGCACCCCTTCAACCAAGTCTATGTCCCTCTGTAGGTATGGTCTCCAAAACCTTACAGCATACTCCAGTCCAGAACGAACTAAGCCTCGACAAAGCGGAAGAATGACTTTAGGAGAACGCGAAGAGACCTTTTTGAAAATGAGACCAAGCATTCTATTCGATTTTTTGACAACCGCTGAACAATGTTCAGAAAACTTAAGTCGCTTGTCAATGAGCCGTAAGAGAACCGTGGGTTGTTCGAACCAAAATGAGCGACCATGCACTTATCTACGCTAAACGTCATGCTCCATTCATTTGCCCATGCTGCAATCTTGTTTAAGTTGGTCTGGAGCAACTCCCTATCGCTTTCATTCCCGATTACCCCCATTAGCTTCACATCATCTGCGAATTTGCTAGTAATTCCATCGATACACTGATCGAGTTTGTCGATAAAAAGTGAAAAAAGTATGGGGCCAAGGACACTTCCCTGAGGAACTCCACTTGTGACGTCTGTCCAACCAGAGAATTCCCCGTTCACCATAACTCGTTGCGACCTATCTCTTAACCACGATTCTATCCAATTCAGCAAGTTGCCCCCTATTCCAATCTCGTGTAAACGCTTCAAGAGTTTGCCATGTTGGACCCGATCGAATGCCTTCTGGAAATCAAGGTAAACAACGTCGACATTTTTGCTCTTACCCAAATCCTTAGTCACGTGATCATAGAAGCAAAGGAGGTTAGTTACACATGACTTCCCCTTCCTGAACCCATGCTGATTATGCGACAATACATTATTCTCGTCTATCCACTTCACAAACTGCCTTTTGATGATAATTTCCAAAATTTTCGAGAGGGAGCTCGTCAAACTCACTGGACGATAATTAGACACCACTTCTCTACTACCCTTCTTAAATATCGGAACAACGTTAGCCAGTTTCCAATCTCTCGGGACGATACCCTCAGCAACACTACTCCTGTATATCTGTGCGACTGGCCCCAACAATTCATTAGCACCTTCCCTGAGAACCCTGGGATAGATATCATCTGGTCCTGGTGCTTTGCTTGCACATACATTTCTTAGAAGATTTAGGACCTCCACGTCTTCCACTTGAATATCGTTGAGCGTTTTATTACCCCATGCAACACCCGTATATCGAATATCATTATCTCCATTAAAAACCGACGCGAAAAAGTCATTGAAAGCACTACACATGCCTACATTGCTCTCTACTTTTGAGCCTCCTATCGAGAGGGGGCCAACTGTTCCCTTACATCCATTATTGACGTATCGAAAAAATGATTTTGGGTCAGAGCCAATGTTATCTGCCAACCTAGACTCAACTTCCTTTTTACTATCCCTTATCGCTTTCTTCAACAGTCTTCTTTTATCAGTAAACAATGATAGGTCACCACATCCACTTTTATACTCTCTGAATGCTCTTTTCCTTTCAAGATAAAGGTTCCGCACGCTATCCGTGAACCATAGAGGGTGTGATGTACAAACACGCTTTTTTCGTATTCACTTAATAATAGTAATAAATAAAAATAAACGAGTCTGATGTCAGGTAACACGAAAATGTGGAAACAAAACTGTTAATTTTTGCATGGGATGTGCAACTTTAACATACGATGAATGTGCAAAAATTACGAAAACAAAAATTTGCTCACGCTCAGCATAAATTCCACTTATCAATACGAAATCAATACTTATTTAACAGAATCATGTTATATAGACTTTTTCATACTCAATTTGACACGCTTATTTTACATCTTTGTCATATTATGGGATTACTGAAAAATGTTTTTGGACTGAGCACAGTAAATAATATATACTAATACATAAACTAAATCTTATTTTTACTGAATTTCATCATTTTTTAGCTAATTTTGAAGCCCATTTTATATTCATAAACAAATATAGTTTCCATTATGAATATGCAATTAAACAACATTTAATAAAAGTATTTTCGGTTCCTGGGTTTTTCCCAAAATTCCTGTTTTGGCTATGAAACACCGTTTTTCACAGTTTTGGTCAATTTGACTCCGTCCGCGGTTCTAATGTTAATTGGAATATTTTAAATATGTATGACGATGAAAGAATGATTATAATCAATATGTATCAGCAACGTCGAAGCGTCATTCGAAAAAAATCCAAAACGTTTTTGGTTATTTGGAAAATTAAAAATAAGAAGAACGTCCAATATAGTGAGCCTGAATAACATTACGGCTGGTGAAATCAGGCAATGTGCCAATGACCCGGAAGAATACAAAGTCTTTAGGTCTTGATGGGATTCCTGTATATATTATTAAATCTTGAGTTGTTCTTCTTAAATTATTAATCATTTTTAACTTGTCTATATAGTCTAGAGCAGCGGTTCTCAACCATTTTTTGCCCATGGCCCCCTTTCAACCATTTCTCATTCCTGTGGCCCCCTTGCGACCATGATCAATATCTACCCCCCCCCCGCGCCACGTTTTCCCGTTAAAAGACAATTGTTGAAATATTGTTTGAAGTATACATATGTGTTTGAATTTAATTTATTTTTAATTTATGAAAATAACGAAAAAGCAAAATAAACATAATACAACACAGTAAAAAAAATATATAATAAAATATTTTCCATCAATGTGCGCTTGAAGACGGAATAATGTCATCAAGTTACTGGATGAAGTTTGAATTATTTACAAATTAATTTTTCTTGGGTAAATTTGAATTTGGGTGAATCAGAATTTCAAACTAATCAGGAATTATGAATAATCAGATTTCAAATAAGAAAATTATCGGTTTATTGATTATAATTTCGATACGATTATATTTACATTCATGGTGAAAATCTGATGTCTCGGTGGATGACAAGCTATCTCCAAGTGGCTCTCTGGTTCATTATGTGACCTTTCTCCCACAGGCGAACGAAGAAGCAACGTGTGAGTTGGCTTAAACAAAACACAATATCTCACATAACAGACACTACTATATATAATGAACAGGGTGCATAGGTAACAAGACGTATGGTATTTTACTGGCAAACTGCGTTCACCCTACAGGAATACTTTCAATTAGAAAAATTATTCCAATAACGTGTAATACTCAGATGTCATTCATGTTGCAAGGGGTTGTGTAGTTATTAAAATAAAAATGTAAACTTTTTATACGGACACTGTGTGCTCAAAAACCCAATTACAAAGTTGTTGCCCCGTCTCTTCTGATGCCAACAATACCGTTTTATCCGCATTTAACGTTGTTTTTGTTGGTTGTCTTCAAATAAATGTTACTGCCAATAAAAGTGACACTGTATGCATATATACATTCATCTCGAAACCTTATAATTATTGATACAACAAGCTTATGACAAGGGCTCTGATTTTTATGGCCTAAAGAAGAAACGTAGTAGCTAATGACGTAGTAGCTAATGACGTATCAGCAACGACGTTTCATCTTTAGGTAAAAATCAGAGCCCTACTTATGAGAAATTGGTTATACACACGAAAAAAAATCATAGTGCATGTTTTCCTGAAACTCTTAAAATTTTGAATACTTCAAGTGCTAAATTTCATCTTTCAACTACTCAGATCCTTATCTCGGCATTGAAATACCCTGCCAACCAATCAAAAATCAATCAAATTTTTACGTTAATGTTAAATAGGGGACTATTATAATGTTAAATAATAGGGGAAAAATTGCGAAAAAAATATTCTATGCATTTTGTTTGAAATTAAATTTTTTGGTAACTCTTTTAATAAATTTCTTCATGGTCCCCTTATCAGCAGCCATAGCTCCCCTTTTGCGATATTTTCCTCCATGGCCCCCTGGAATATCCCGGGGCCCCCTTGGGCCATATGGCTTTCGATTGAGAACAACTGGTCTAGAGTTATTTCATATGAAGTGAAAAAATCCAAAATAATTCCAATTTATAAGAAGGGGGGAGGGGATAAGGCCTGTCTAACGAACTATAAATCGGTTACATTTATTTCTTGTTTTGCAAAAATTTTTGAATCCGTTATACATACGAGATTATATTCTCAATTTAATAAACTCATATCAGTCAATCAGTATGGTTTCGTGTCCAAAAGAACTACTGTGACCAATTTGATGAACCTTAACATACATAATAGAAGCAATTAATAGAAATACCCAATTGCATGCCATCTATACTAATTTTGCTAAGGCATTTCATAAAATTCAGCATGCTATTTTAAAGTTAAGAAAAGTTTGAAAATTAAAAACATTTGGTTTTAATTATGATCTGGATTGGTTCAGTAGCTATCTCCAACTCCAAGGCAGACTTTGTTATGTATTGTACTATTCCGCATTAAGCAAAAGTGTTAATGTAACATCCGGGGTCTCTCAGGGATCGACTCTAGGCCCGCTATATATTTTTTAAATTTTCATCAATGATCTTGCTGAAATATTTGAAAAGTGTCTAATGTTGATCGATGATTTATAGATTTTCAGAGTTATTGATAATGTTGAATCGTGCAATAGATTACAACAAAATATAAATCTACTGTCTTCATGGTGTAATAGAAATAATTAGCATCTAAATATTTATAAATGTGTGTTTTGTTATCACTTATATAGTCGCAAAGTTTAGCCTATAACTCATCCACACCCAGTTGGACAATTTTACAATTGATTTGGAAGTAAATTATCAAGTCTGCCTGCGGACAACTTTCGTCATCGTCCAGTAATGGTTCACAAATTCCTTTCTATATCATCCATAATAAAATTGATTGAAACCGCAAGTATTTGATGGTTACAGTAAATTAATTTTATGCTCAGATGGCAAAATGTTGTCACTAAAGTTCTATGTGATAACAATTTTAAGATTCGAGATGTAACGAAAAATCCTTTTTAAAAATTACTTATTACAATTTTCCTCCATTTTCTTCACTAACTGGAAAAATAAGGAAGACGTCCGATATTTTGTCACCTTCTATACACAAACAAAAGAAACTCCGGAATTCGCAAAACTCAATATTTTGGAGAAACTGACCAATAAAATTTTGCCATATGAGCACAGAATTTGACTAACAAATATTCCAAAAATTAGAAGCGTTTTGGCTGAACAGATACACATGTGACTTAAAACCAAAAGCCATCTTGGATAATAAACAATATGGCGGTCACGCGTAAGATATAACTTCTCTCTCTCTCCAAAGACCCAAAGAGTGAATAGGAAAAAAAAATCCATGTTCTGTGTGATGTTTGTCTTTCTCAAGTCAGCAGATGGCGCTAAAAATATATCTAAACAACAACAGGATTTATATACATTATATCAGTTAAAATGGACGAGATCCAGAATTTATATCGATTGTGTTGATTAATCGTTTCCCTAACACTAGCAAAAAAGATGGCGGTAAAAAACTAGAATCACTTGAAGCAACTTCGAACTATGAGAACAAAAATGAATAGATGGCGCTAAAAGTCGATGTCCCAGGATTATTTTCTTTTTCCGGCCACATTTAAGCCATTCGTAACATCAGATGGCGCTCAAATATCATTGCACACAATAGATACCAAAAAGTAGTTGGAATCCTTCTTTCCCCCCCCCCTCTTCCCTCCCGTCCGTCCGTTCGTTAAATCGAGGCCGCTAGGTGGCACGTCAATTTGTTTTGCGCATTTTATTGCTTCCAAATCGAGTTTACATCGCTGTTAATCATGTCTCATTAACTTTTTTTACGTAAAAATTAAAATGGTATTATCACATTCTTTAAAAAAATTAAGTGGAGTTCCATGACTTTAATGAAAGCATATGGGATAAATCGAAAAGCTATTCAACATACTAAGATTAGGACAACCATAATCATAATCTTTTTAGGGGCTGTTTAAGCAAATTTTTAGACATTTTTGACTTCCCCCCCCCCCCCGTCAGCAAAATTTCGTAGGAGCAAAATTTCGGGGAGCATAGGGGGGGGGGCCCTACAATCAAAAATTTATTTTTTTAATGCAAAAAACATATTTTTTAATTGAAATTTCGGAAGAAAATACCTTTATATGTTATTATAATCAATTTCTGTTAATTTCAATGTTATTTGAAGGCTATGAACTCAAAATTTATCTTTCATAAATTCATTGCGACCTACCCTCTGAGCCATATTATGGTAAATCGCATAAAGGCGACCCGTGTACCAAATATGGTCCTGGGGGTTATCTAATGCGACCTGCCCTCCTCAAACCTAATTTTGTAAAAATGAACTAAGCGGCACATTTACAGATCGCTTAAGTGTCCCGTGGTACAATTCCAGAACATTTAAGCGGTCCGTGGCAGATCACTTAAATGACCCGGGATACAGTTCCAGAACACTTAAGCGATCCGTGACACATAGATCTGATATCCCTTGACAAGATCACATGACAAGAGATCCCTTGAGTGACATGTGACGTAGTTTTAGAGCAGTTAAGTGGCCCCAGTGCGGTTCTACATCACTCAAGTTACCCGCGGCTCATTCTCAGATTATTTAAGTGATCCGCGGCATATAATTCCGGATCACTTGAGTGATGCGTGGCACAGTTCCGAAGCACTTAAGCGGCACGGACACATTTCCAGATCGATTGGATCCGAGAAACACTTAAAGATCACTAAAGTGGCTGTGTAGGGCACTTATCAATAGGGAGCAATGTTACTTCAAGTGCCCGCAAACTATCGAAAGGTTTTTTCCGTTTTTGGCGCACCGAGTAAGATACAAATACAACGCCACAACAGGCAAAATGCCCTTAAGAATATTTCATATTTTTATAAAGGGTGATTGATGACGTAAGCATTATGCAAAACCTCCCCCCCCCCTTGTTATCCAAAGTCAGCAAATCGGAACCCCCCCCCCAAATGGATGATGACGTAATACTTGAACGGCCCCTTATAGGCATAGCATTATATTGTATTAATTATTAGTTTTTTCTTTTATATTGGGTTGCTGCATTTTGGTTATATCCAGCATCATATTTTTTATGGACACATTTTTTCAGCCAACGGAAACGCCGCCGAACAGACAAATGTGCCTGCGGTATGGTGGGTACTCCAGTTCACTCTACCAAAGAGTGCAAATTATGAAAGCATTTACACATGTACAAATAATTCCGAAAACAACAAAAAACAATGGCTCACTCAAATAATCAAAAAGAAAAACACAGCAGCAAGGATTACAAGCCTTACGAAGGTTTTTAACAACTGGCTGTTGCGAAGATATATTTCGGAAAGAGAGAAAATTCAACTGCCCCTGCGGGAAATCGAACCCACGTCCTTTCACTTTCCGGGTGAACGCCCTAGACTACAGAGGCACAGAATCTCTCAATCTTTCCTTGGAGCTCGTGTACACTGAAAGGGACCGTACATGGACGGCCGGACCAGACTCAGGCCAAGCTCACAACTGCTGGCGTTGCCACCAGATGGCGACTTATACAAGGATGACGTCATAACGTCAGCAGTTGTGAGCTTGGCCTGAGTCTGGTCCGGCCGTCCATGTACGGTCCCTTTCAGTGTACACGAGCTCCAAGGAAAGATTGAGAGATTCTGTGCCTCTGTAGTCTAGTGGTCTAGGGCGTTCACCCGGAAAGTGAAAGGACGTGGGTTCGATTTTCTCTCTTTCCGAAATATATCTTCGCAACAGCCAGTTGTTAAAAACCTTTGTATGGTTGCGGAGAGTGAGACGTCATCCTTGTATTACAAGCCTTGTAAAATATATACACGCCAACGAAAAACAAAACATCTATCCACCAGATTTATAAAATAATTTTTTTTTTAAGTTTTGCAAAATAAGGAGAAAACAGAAATTGATAAAAACAGCAGCAAAAATCATATCCACATGGCTGCCACTACTAATACATAACCATTACATGTATAAGATATAGCATGTACTAACGGGGCCCGAACAAGAATTTTTATGACATTCCCGTAACGATATAAATGTGATAACCACAAGTGTCCTCCATTCAGCTCTTCTAGCGGGGGTGCTAGGGGGGAGGACACGAATGGTTTCATAATAGCCCCATTACATGTAGTTTTTATTTTATATTTATTCATTTTTTTCTTTAATAAATATAGCCAGCCAGAGCGAGTCAACCAAAAAAACAAGACCAAAGCTGATCCTTAGCTGAGGCTCTCTCTGAGACAATCCCACATTGCTCACCAAAATAGGTTCAGAGCCAGACAACTCGGCCTGGCAGTTATATATATGTATATGAATATATGTGTGTTTCTCTTCCCTTATTCAAGTTATTCATGCATTTCATGTCCACAACACACGTGCGCACTCATATTGTTGTATTCATGTTACTCACCGAATAAGGTGTCAAGCGAGATGGCAAAGGTGATCCCTAATTTTATATATTCCTCCACACAATATTTCTTTTTGTATATTTTCATCAAATCCACCGGAGCGAGTGAACTCAACCCAATAAAACTGAAGCTGGCCTCTAGTCCGATAGTTATCAAACCCATTTGCTCACCAATAAGGCCCCTTTCACACGGAGCGGATGCGGATGCGGACGCGGGTCCGCATACCCTTTCAAACGAGCACTGAAGATGCGGACGAATCGCCCGCATCTTTAGTTCAAAATTCGTGCATAAAAACTGTTTTTTCGCAATTTTTGTTATTATTTTTCTCCTTCACCCCTGATTCAGTGCCCATAGGCAGCCTAGAGACATTCTTTGGTGGTTTAATCTAGAGCCACATAGAATATGGGAATAAAGATGTCTTCATTCCGATCCTCACAAGTAGTCGATGGGAGAAAATGTCTTCAAATATTTTCAAAAGATTTTGAAAAAAAGATCCGTCTTTTCGGAAAAATATGGAAGAAAAATTCCAAAAACATCCAATGTTCGAAAAATCAAATCCAAAAACATCCAAAACATTCGATGTTCCAAAAAAAAGAAAAAGAAATTCAGGAGATATCAAAGAATTTGCAAGTAGTAAAAAAGGGGAGGGGTAGAGACTTTCAAAATGCCTGTGCTTAGAAATATTCACATCACAATTCTGTCTTAGGCCGGGATTACATTAATATAAAATTTCGTTTATAAAACTTGAGAAATGCAACCAATAGGCGGATCAGTTAAGTTCTCTCGAATGTAACAGATGTGTTTATTGGTTACATTTTTCAAGTTTTATAAAATAACTTTCATAAACCTTTTAGAGTGAAATCCCATCCTTAGATTAGTCTCACTTCTGAAATATAAAATTTCATTTTTTTAAGTTTATAGACTGAATATCGAGTAAAATAAACTTGTAGGTATCGGGGGAACCACCAAAAATATTCAAGTGCTAGGGTTTTCAAACGACTTAATCCGGCCCTGAGTGAACACCGTACGTGGATAACGTTGTTTAATAAAAGTATTTTTTTTAAAGTTTAAAAAAATTAACAGATTAAAAATTTAAAAAAATAACAAATATTTAAAATAATATTTCAGATATTTTTATTTTTAAATAATTTTAAAAATTTAAAAAGAAAAAAATTGAAATTTTTTAAATTAAATTTAAAAGTTATTAAAGTATGTAGTCAATTAAATATTCGTAATGAACAGAATGGCTTATAATTTTGGTCCCGTCAGTGGCCGTTGTTGGCAGGTTTTATTGTATAAAACTGTGAAATATGGACAAAAGGCAGTTAAAGTTGCTATATCTCCATCTCAGAAGGAAACGGAGGGATAGACGTATGTAGGTACATTATGTTAATGAGCAGGGACCATCATATGGTGTTTTTAAGGGTATTTATGGCAAATAATTAAAAAAATTCCGTGAAAAATCACCTTCAAAAAGTAGCGAAAGATGCGGACGAATTCGCTCCGCATCCGCATCGTGTGAATAGCTCCGAATAAACCTATTGCCAAAACTTCTATGTGCGGATGCGGAGCCCGCACTTAGGTTTTGACACATGCGGACGACGTCCGGACCCGCATGAACATTTCCTAGGTGCGGAGATATTTCGGCTCGTCTGAAAGGCTCAGTATATTCCAATTGTTAAAACTTCTTCCGAACCCGCGTCCGCATCCGCTCCGTGTGAAAGGCCTCTAAAGTATTTATGTTGTTAGAGTTGTGCTTGTTTCGTGTTCTTGCTAGTGGTACCACTTGCTTCTTTGTGAGAGGCGGTTTCCTGACCATTCTTTTATAAATCACATATCATGCTTCTCGGATCCGTCTATGAACTGTATATATTGAAATTTTGATGCCAACACATATAATTTCATGGAAGGCATTTTTTAGCATTGAAGCCAATCTTTAAACGATTTTGTCTTCGCGTAAACAATTTGGTACTGTGTTGCCTACCGCAACGAAGTCTTGGATTTTAAGACACGCATTGATTCAATACACAAATAAGCACATCATTTGGATCTACGTAAAGCTATTGCGATACATTTTACAGTCTTTCCTTTTGCTTTCAAAGAAGTCCCCGAATGATTTGATTGTACAAAATATCAGACGACTTCGAAAATTTTTCTTTAAATGAAAATTTAAAGAAAAATAGTCGCGTCCGCATCCGCTCCGTGTGAAAGGCCTCAAAGGTGCTAAGCGAGTTTACTTGCTCCGATGGATATTTTATATTTCACAATAAGATTCCAATTTCGTTTTTTGTTTTTTTTTGTAGTAATATAACAGATAAGATGGTATAGAGCCCCCTTCAATTGCTTTTAAAATATACCTCCATCCTAATATGTGTACAAATACAAATACAAATACAAATACAACGCCACAACAGGCAAAATGCCCAACGAGGTGGCTGATAAAAAGATGCCCATAAAAATATGGTTGTCATATGTTTCAAAAATACAGCAACCCAATTAAAAATGCAATTAACACAAATTACAAACAATATATACACATGATAAAATATTATACGATGCCCATAAAGATTACTTATGGTTGTCTTATTCTAAGAATGGATAGCTTCTCGATTTACCCCAACATGTTTATCGTATTTCTTTTTAAACGTGTCAATTGTGTTACAATTTACTACCTCCGGGGGTAAGCTATTCCATTTATTAACAACCCTATTGGAGAAAAATTCCCTGCGACACCATAACCTTGCATTGTCCCTCACCAATCGATACTGGTGTCCCCTTGTAAAAGCAGTCGATTGGCGGTGTACTAAAAGTTCATGGTCCATCCTATCCATCCCATTGAAAATTTTGAACACTTCGATCATATCTCCTCGACACCTGCGTTCATCCAATGTAAACATATTCAAAAAATGAAGTCTTTCTTCATAACTCAAGCCCTGTGTGCCAATAAGGACACGCGTAGCTCTTCTCTGCACCCCTTCAACCAAGTCTATGTCCCTCTGTAGGTATGGTCTCCAAAACCTTACAGCATACTCCAGTCCAGGACGAACTAAGCCTCGAAAAAGAGGAAGAATGACTTTAGGAGAACGCGAAGAGACCTTTTTGAAAATGAGACCAAGCATTCTATTCGATTTTTTGACAACCGCTGAACAATGTTCAGAAAACTTAAGTCGCTCGTCAATGAGAATTCCCAAATCGGTGACTCTAGTTGCATCCGGGATAGTGACACCATTCAACTCGTAAGAGAACCGTTGGTTGTTCGAACCAAAATGAGCGACCATGCACTTATCTACGCTAAACGTCATGCTCCATTCATTTGCCCATGCTGCAATCTTGTTTAAGTTGGTCTGGAGCAACTCCCTATCGCTTTCATTCCCGATTACCCCCATTAGCTTCACATCATCTGCGAATTTGCTAGTAATTCCATCGATACCCTGATCGAGTTTATCGATAAAAAGTGAAAAAAGTATGGGGCCAAGGACACTTCCCTGAGGAACTCCACTTGTGACGTCTGTCCAACCAGAGAATTCCCCGTTCACCATAACTCGTTGCGACCTATCTCTTAACCACGATTCTATCCAATTCAGCAAGTTGCCCCCTATTCCAATCTCGTGTAAACGCTTCAAGAGTTTGCCATGTTGGACCCGATCGAATGCCTTCTGGAAATCAAGGTAAACAACGTCGACATTTTTGCTCTTACCCAAAGCCTTAGTCACGTAATCATAGAAGCAAAGGAGGTTAGTTACACATGACTTCCCCTTCCTGAACCCATGCTGATTATCCGACAATACATTATTCTCGTCTATCCACTTCACAAACTGCCTTTTGATGATAATTTCCAAAATTTTCGAGAGGGAGCTCGTCAAACTCACTGGACGATAATTAGACACCACTTCTCTACTACCCTTCTTAAATATCGGAACAACGTTAGCCAGTTTCCAATCTCTCGGGACGATACCCTCAGCAACACTACTCCTGTATATCTGTGCGACTGGCCCCAACAATTCATTAGCACCTTCCCTGAGAACCCTGGGATAGATATCATCTGGTCCTGGTGCTTTGCTTGCACATACATTTCTTAGAAGATTTAGGACCTCCACGTCTTCCACTTGAATATCGTTGAGCGTTTTATTACCCCATGCAACACCCGTATATCGAATATCATTATCTCCATTAAAAACCGACGCGAAAAAGTCATTGAAAGCACTACACATGCCTACATTGCTCTCTACTTTTGAGCCTCCTATCGAGAGGGGGCCAACTGTCCCCTTACATCCATTATTGACGTATCGAAAAAATGATTTTGGGTCAGAGCCAATGTTATCTGCCAACCTAGATTCAACTTGCTTTTTACTATCCCTTATCGCTTTCTTCAACAGTCTTCTTTTATCAGTAAACAATGATAGGTCACCTCGTCCACTTTTATACTCTCTGAATGCTCTTTTCTTTTCAAGATAAAGGTTCCGCACGCTATCCGTGAACCATAGAGGGTGTGATGCACAAACACGCTTTTTTCGAACAAAGGGTATGACGTCGTGCAAAACAGAGGACAGCTTCGTACTAAATTCTTCCCATTGACTTACCACCCCTACTGATTCCAACCGGTCTTTGAAAACTTCCGCTAACCTTCTTCGCAAAACATCAAAGTTAGTTCTCCGAAAACAAGGAACCAATCTTTTGTTATCAACCTTACCCGAGGAAAAGTTACAGTGAAATCTGACGATACGATGATCACTGGAAGAAAACTCTTCTCCCACCGAAACATGTTCAACTAGATCCTCAGAACTAGTAAGAACTAAAGTGTGTACATTCTACTATGTACATTCATCTGTCTTAACGAAACCCAGAAACTTTTCTCCAACTCTTCCTTTCTCCCCCATCTTTTCTGAAATCACCACAAAATTTGTTAATCGCGACAGTACCATTTGTCCGGGAAAAATATGCTGCAAAAATTTTGTGTTATGTTTTTTCTTTCTTTTTTTGACACAAAATAAAGTGTTCCACCACCCATAAGTGATCCAGCCACTAGATCATCGACATAAACACAAGTGTCGAGCACTAGAGTTGCAGCTGGATAGTTGTCGCGCTGTTTTTCTATGTGTGTTTTGATCGTAGCAGCAAGTAAGAATGGGCTGGCATTGACGCCGAATAATACTCTTTTGAATCGAAACTCTTGCACGTTGGCATGATCGCTGATGCACCTTGCATTGGTGAATAGAAACCTCAATGCATCTCTTTCTTTTTCTGCAAGAGAAATCTGAAGAAATGCTTTCTCGACATCTGCAAGAAACGCGATTTTGTTGAAACGAAAGTACGTCAACAAATGAAAAATGTTTGGGTTTAAGTTAACATCTGTCCAAAGGCAGTCATTTAAGGACAGTTCACCTGGTTTGTGAGAGCTTGCATCGAATACAATTCTCATTTTTGTCGTGACGCTTTCTGCTCGAAATACTGCTTGATGTGGCAAGTAGTATACTGGTTTTTCATCAGTGTTCTCCGCGTCTGGTACTTTCTCTATAATCCCTTGATCCAAGTTATTGTCCAGTACTTCACGGTACTGAGCAAACAAAGTCGGATCGTACCGCATTCTCTTGAGTAGGCTCTGTAATCGCTTCTCTGTGACACTAAAGTTATCATTTAGCTCTATCCAATCTCTCTTCCATGGTAGACTAACTTCATATCGTCCGTCTTTGAAACAGACTGTTTTGTCAAACAACTGTTTGGCCTCGTCGGTTTCCTTGAATTTAGGATCGTCCATTATCCCGATTGACTCCAGTTCCCAGAACTTCGCCAAGCCCTTTTCAACCTCATCCCGATAACTCGTTAAATGGCAATGGGGATTGTTGTAGGTTACCGCATTCTGGAATGTCCCTGTTGCTATATAAACACAGATGCTTGAAGTATGATAGGCTGATTCTTCAATTTTATTTGGTTGTTCTCCAATAACTCGTAAAATATTTCTGCACCCAGCAATGCGTCTATTTTTTGCGGAATATTGAAGTTGGTATCCGCGTAAGTTCCTAGGAAGTTCAACGCAGGTCAAACCCAAACGCTTTGACTGCCTTAAATCTGTTATCTTTGGAACAACTAAAAGATCAAGTTTTTTATTATAGTCCCCTTCGTGGTTAGCGATTAGCGCTGTTACTTTTTTCTTTACGTTCAGAAGAGAGTCATTCAGTCCTGCAATAGGAACGTTTACAGTGTCTCTCCGAAGTCGTAAAAAGTCTGCCACCTCATTACTGAACAAAACTGACTTGAGAACCGGCGTCGAGTAAAGCCCGTATTGGAAACATCCTACCAGCTGGCCTTTAAATGTAAACTATTGCCGTTGACAACAGAACGCATCCCCTTTTCTCGCTCCAATGTAAGCAATTGTCAACATTCGAAGATCCGTTACCGTTACCGTGAACAGTGATATGAAGCCCCGGCTTTCGCTTCGAAGATGCGGCACATGAGTCTGTCGTTTCCTCTTTCTTGGTTTCACAAGCCCCGATTTCTTTTCTTTCAATGGGGGGGGTCTCATTTTGTTTTGGTTTTTGTGGTTGGGCATCCTCTCTATGGATTAACGAACGATGCTTCTTCCCACACATACGGCATCTCTTATCGCTGCCGCACTCGACTACTCTATGGGATTCCAGACAGTCAAAACAGTTTTTTATTTTTTATTTCGTATATTCTCTCTTCAAGAAGCCGTCTTATTTGCGACTGAAACAAAAGCCGCAGTTTTTGCGACCGAAGCCACGGGGGGGGGGCATCAAAGGGAGGGTAAGTTGAAGGAAGATGTAGCAAGAGGGGTGATTTGCAGCACTCAACGTGTCAGAAGTATCTCAGGGAAAGGATTTCACACTCAGTTCAACGGACTAGCAGCGTATGCTTTCTCGTTAACTCCAATTTTTCTTCTGAGACTAAATAGCTGTAATGGTTTACTGTAACTTCATAAATATCATCGATAGTAACGGAATAGAATATTTAGACTATTTTTGATAATAGAACTTTTGTATCGTGAATTTTTTGTTCATTTCTGGTGGAATCTCCTTAATTAATATTTTTGCGTTATTACGATCAAATAGTCAAAAATTGGAAAGTTTATTTATTCTGCATTATATCCGGATACAATCCATTCAATCCGAAGTTTGGTCCGTTAAATCGGGCAATGTTGTGTCTTATTGGGGGAAATTAATTCCACAGTGTAATATTTCAGATAAACTTGAGGTAGATTACAACACACCTATCATTAAATTAAAACGTAAATGTAATTTACACGTCAAGTATACGTAAAGAGAAAAGGCTACACTAGTTTGACAAATTCTTAAAACGAAGTGTGATACTTGTTACAGTCTCTTTCATACAAACATTTCAAGAAATTTGAATAAATGTTTGAAATGCAGTGTGGAAATAAAATTCAAAAGTCTTATAAGTGAATTAAACAAAAAGATGACTGAAAAAAAGGGAAAGAAAAATAATGTCCATAACAAAAATAGAATATCATTGAGCATATAAACGAAGAGAAAAAATTATTAACAGATTAATTAAAATTTCAGAAGTATGTACTCATGATGTGTTCCTGTTACGATGATAGACCGGTCGGTTCACGGACCACTAATCGACAAAAATTTATCGACTGTCAATAGTTTAAGGAGACAAATTATTATGCACACGCCGAAATATTATTGATGCCAAATGCACGTACATTAATATTATTGAATATTAACAATACTTTATCGACCAAAACACATGCTGTCGAACTCATACGCTTGATGCAAGTCAGGGAATTTTCTATCATAATTTTTTTGTCGGTGAATTTACTAGATATATATCAGCAGCCGGACAGTTTATTTATTCGTGTTTCTGAATGCACCTAAAATTCATCCAGAAATTTTTACCACATTTCCCAGGATCCCAGGGAAAATGAAAAAGGTAAAATTTTTTAAGTAATATGCCTTATTGGACACGTCAGAGAGTTTTTTTTTATCAATAGAAGAATGCATCTTGTGTGGAAGGCTACAACTATTAATTTTTGAAGAAAATTGGAATGTTTGAGAACAAACATTAATTTTCCATTAATGCTTACGTATGGCAGTAGCAAATTTCGGCACAACATAAATACGTCAGGGGCCACACTTACACTTTGGCCTCGTGTTCTAGCCTATACCGATTCGTTATAAATTCCGCAGAGGAATGTGTACGAGGTGCATATACAGTTAAGTACTAGCATTAATCGACTTCGTCAGAAAGATCCGTCACTTTTTCGAACAATTCTTCACATTATCATCAGGCTGTAGAGATTAGCGAATTTATGGCACATGCCCATCCCTGGGAATGAGATCAGAACTGTCGTACCCCAAAGCGTTCCTATCCGATCTCGAGGGATTGTGGAAGTACTCGAAAATGCCCTGGAACAATGATTGAAATCGCAGAATATTAATACAGTAGCACTGAATTATCCGAATGATTTGGGACCAGTTCCCATCCGGATGATCGGATAATTCACGAAATGAATTTTATTTATTAGTGAAAAACGACTTTTGATTTAGTTTGTAATGTAACTTGATGACTATTAAAACAATTTTGTTCACATTTTGTACTTGCGTAGGCCTACTGTATTAAAATGTTTCATTGCCTGAACATATCGGTTCAGTTAGTTGTTTCGCTGCCTTCACTTGTTTCAGTGGAGTCGAAGCGATCCGGATAACTGCAGTCTCTGTACTTTCAATAAATGTAACTTTATCCCTGCCATATGTTTTTGCACCCCAAACAATATCATGACACTCTACGGCACAGATTTCCAACTGTTATTCAGCGGAACCCTGGGGTTTCATGAGAAAATTTTTGGGTTTCCGCGAAATCAAACGTCATGGATCCCTAAAACATTTTGGAACCCTGTGAGGTTGCAAATGAAAAAAAGTTCTTGTTGCAGACGCTGTTCTTTATTTTGCACTTTGACAAAAAGTAGCACATATTTTAACAAATTCAGATGACAATTCAGATGACCAAATAACAGTGAAAACTGTAATAGTAGTTTTATCCCCCCCCCCCGACCCGGGTAGACTTTCGAGTTTAAGTATGTAAATATGTAAGCTGTTACTTCCAGCTGAGTGTGGGGCCCACAAAACATCTCTTTGCCCAGGGAACCCATGATGGGTCATCCTTAATGTTGAAACAGCCATGCATAAAACCTTCCACAAAAAGAAAGCTCATTGAAATCTATCCCAAGGTAGGCATGGACAGAGCCGCTACTAGGGGACGGCAGAGGAAGGGCTCCCGAGAATAGTTTGTTGGATATTTTCCCATATAGAAGAAACAAAGCATAAATAGGGACAGAAACCAATATCCCCAGCTTTGCCGTGATGCTTCTGACAAAGTTTGGCGATGAAGCCCCTAAAAGCCGCGACGCACACTTTACGAAACAGTACCGTCAAGGGTTCCACGGAAAAGTCTCATACCCATGAAGGGTTCCGCGAAAGCTTCTACGTTGGAAACCCCTGTTCTACGGCATAAATTTCCAACTGGGGTTCCGCAAGAGCTTTTTTGGTGTACCGCGGAATCAAACGTCACGGAAACCCTAAAAAATTCCGGAAATTCCGAGATACAGCAGCTTATAAATAAAATCTTTTTTTAGTTACCGATGTTACAGTGGTTATTTATTTTGAATTTTGATGGAATAGTGTCATGTGAACAAACCATTTGGATGACCTAAAAACTAACTGAGAAGCAGTAACTCCAGTAGCTGTCGTCGGTCAAAAACTGAACATTTTAATCATGAAGAGAATTCAAGAATGACATTGCTCTGCAATTTTTCCCTTCAAACCCTTCTTCAATGTTTAAATTTGTTGGATTTTTTTTTAATATTGAATTTTAAAACCAGATGCTGGTTCCAACTCCATGAGACGGTAATACGCCATAACAGGCGATATTCCGATTGTATCTGGAAATCAACAGGCTGACCGCATAACTCGTCTTTATGGGCAGTTTCAATGATTTGAATGTTCAATTTGCCTTTTTTTCTGTATGAATATGCATGTTTATGACGTAGGTGAATAAACTAAATTTGAATAAGTCGCAAAAAGGATTGTTTTTTTTTTTTGGAAAATTTTCTCTTTGCTAGGAGTGAGGATTCCTGAACAACAAAACTTGAGTGAACTTTACGGCGCACCCTGCATGTTAGAGAAATATTAAAAGTAGCTTTAATATTTCTATTTAATAGTTCTAGCACATTAATTAGCTTTTACTGCATACTAATGCATAGCTGCCAACTTTTGAAAATGAAAATTCGGGAGATTTTCGCGCGAACCCGTATTTTATGCTAAAACCACTCCCTAATAAATACGAAAGGGATTTTTCCAAATGAAATAGGGATTTTCCACACATAAAAGTTAAAGCGTTGGGGAATAAAATCCCTACTCGAAAAAACTGGTCAAATTAAAATAGGGATTTTACACACATGGAAGTTAAACCCTTGGGAATAAAATCTCTACGCAAAAAACAAGTGAAATTGGACGTCAAAACTTCAAAATGGTTATCTAAAAAAATAAATAAATACTGTGTTCAATCATAAACGCTGTGAACAAACATTCTGCGCGAATGACCCCAAAATCATCGGAAGATGAAGGGAAAAAGTGTCAATTTTTGAAGAACACTGACTCTGGAGACACTTGCTTGATGTTTTTTTTCATTTCACATGGGTGATGATGTCAGTCTTTCCACCATGACCGATGTTTATGTCAGTAACACAACTTGTACAAAAAAGGAAAAGTCGGCCCTCTTCTGGAACGTTTGATGAAAGGAAATTCATCGGAATAAGTATCTTGAAAATTTATTAACTATGTTTTTGCTTATCAGTATTCATGTTTTGTTATATCGCACGTACGTAACTTCAACAAAAGAAATTTTGACCATATGCGCGTCACTATAATCAATTATTATCCAGGACTATTGGCTGCTAAGCTATTTCCCTGCACGATAAGACAAACAACTTTCTTGTTACCATCAGAGGGTTTGTAAAATGGGGAATTTCCCCATTTATATGACGTTTGAAATCATTTCGAAAGGAGAAAAAAAAAAAAAGAGGCTTCATGCCCCACAAGAAATTCCTTAAGGATTGTTTTCATGAGCGGGGATTTTTTTTTAATGAAGTAGAGAATTTTTAGGGACAATTAGAGGGATTTTTTTGATTTTCGTAAAATTTCGGGAGATTTAAGAACTTTTCGGGAGGTCGAGGGATGAAGCTAAAATTCGGGAGACTTGGCAGCTATGCTAATGTAGTAAAAGCGTCAAGATACATAGAAACGCTGAATGAATCGACTAGTGTACGAGAATGAGCTTCTTCAAAAGTCCATCTTTGAATAGTACGAAATGGGCACTGGAAAAATGCAAACACTATGATATAACACCTATTCTTTCAGTATTATTTCAATGTTCGCTTATGAAGACTATTTAATTCAAATTTTTTTTTGTAATCATATTAGTACACAATCTCTATAGCGGTCATTTTCACCGCTACCGTTGTTATAGGTAGAGGTTCGTCCAACTAAGGAACACAGAGCATTTGTATTCTAGGTATTCAAAAACCTCAAATAGAAGAGCAATCTTAGTGTATTCACATGGTCGCATAGCTTTCCGGTCAAAACGACCGCTTCCGTTGTTTTAGTGTTAAAGTGGCTCATAAATGCTCAGATAAGTATGTGAAAAAGACAATTGCGAATGGAAAAAGAAAAATACATGACACAATTACAAAGTTTTTTCTTGTGATGTTAAATTAATTTTTCTGTTCTGGAAAATAAGGTTCTTAAAAATACTACGTTAGGATTGGTATGTCCATGATACAAGCACTTGCAAGTTACCTCCTCAACAATATATTTGTGGTAAGATAACCAAAGGAATGATGGAAATCGTAACTAACCAGAATATGACACGAATATTTGATCATTTAGATATTATCCATTATTTAACTTTCATTCTTGCCATTTTTACCCATTTTTTGCCACTGGCCGAAACCCAACCCTGAAACATTGAAACCCCGCATCCCCACGTCCGCATCCGCTCCGTGTGAAAGGGACCTTACCGTTCCACTCATACGAGAAAAGGTTTTGGAATTCACACGTGCTGTTGGATGCGAAAACTTTCAAGCAAGTGTCGGCTGGTTGAATCGTTTCAAAGAACGGTATATGGTGTGGTAGCAAGACAGATTTGCGGAGAAGCAAATGCAGTTGATATGAAAAATGTGAATGAATGGAAAGCTGGTGAAATAGCGAAAGTGATAAATAAAAAATAGGCTTACAGGGCTTCACCATAGAAATTATATACCAAAAAGGGCTCCGCGAGTCAAAAAATGATAAAAACCGCTGCTTTGTTACATACAGCATCTGAAGCCTTAGCTAGTTTGGGACTCTAAAACGATATTTATCAGATCAAGAGAACCTTACAGAATATCAGCATATTTGTTTGAGCATGCGCATACTTTAGACTAGAGGAATTGTTGTTTCCTTGGCTTCCACAATACTTGTGCAAATAATAATAATAATAATTATGGATTATTTGCCTCTAAAATGTTAATTAAGTAAAACTTATGTCAAAAACTTCAATGCTTAATTGATTTGAGTTGCTTTGCGTTATTTTTAAAATTCAATTTCATTCTTTTTTTTTTATTATCTAGAACGTAAATAACTTTTTTCCCCTAGATTCAAATTCTGCTACAACGGTTTTTTTTGCACATGTTAAAAATTAGAAATTCCTTTATAACGAAGTAATTTCTTCGGTCTCTTGGAGGAGATACAACGGGATCCGACTGTATTTTTCACAGTGTTACAGCAAAGCTTCACGATGATAAGAGAGGAAGAAAACAGAGAAAACTTGTTTGAATTTATTCCACTTTCCAGCTGCAAGTGAAGGCAACCGGGCACACAAATCCATTACACTACAAAATTCCCACTGACGAAAAAGTTTCACTTCGAGAGAGTCACCATCAAAAGCAAACGTTACTTTATGGAGTACCTAAACTGTAAGTATTGTAAATAGACGATTTAATTCTTAACGTATCAATTTGATAGTTAGTGAACTTGTAATTCATGCTTACTTCCACCTTATTGCAGTAGGGTTCTATTTTCAGTTTCATGTTTTCTTTATCCTAGAAATTCACCCTGACATAGCCCCTCTTACAGAAAGGGATATACACCACACAATAAAATATAATCAGCAAATTTTTAATTTATGTGAAAAATTAATATAGATTTTTAAAATTAGTTTGTTGTACTTGGATTTACACAGATATTCGACCGAATACCTAAGCATTATTCGGCCGAACCGAATATTCGGCCAAAAGGCCCGAATACCGAATAGTGGCCGAATATTCATCCCATCTCTTACTAAGAGATGCTCCTTATGCTCAGTACAAGCGCAATGCAAAACGAAGTCTATGTCAGACGCCGCTAAATGAACTTTTTTGTACTACGATACATTTACGTTTCTGTGTATTTGTGTTGTGTTGCGTTTTCTATGCGTGTTAATGTTGTGCCTCTTTTTATAGGTGAAGTTTCTAGAATAACTTGTTTTTTATGTACATTTATTTCGTTTTCCATACGCTTATGTTGTGTTTCAATTTATTGTGCCACTATTGTGTAGGAAATGTGCAATTTAACCTTCTTTATATCGTCGAATTCGTGTTCAACACACCGAATTACATAAGAAATGACTATTTTGGACGCAAAAACTTACAAAATAGAGACTAAAAGAGGAAAAAAAAAAGGGGGGGGGTATCCAAAACGCTTGGGTGGTCCCTTTCTGGAATGTCCTCGTGGGCGAGAGGCTCCTTGTGAGGAAGGTTTATCTTTCTTTCACTGGCTCTGTTTACATATTAGGAGCTATATTAGGCTCTCCTCTGTTGGGGTTGCTTGGGTTTTGGGGTTGCCCATATATGCAAGAATATGCAATTTATATATAAGCATGCACACAAACAGTCAATAAGCTGCTTCTTTCAGTCAAATAAAAAAACAGCGTCGCAATTTTAGAAAGGTCGATAGTGATCGTGAGTATATATAATATGATGTTGCAGGATGCGACAAACGGGATAATTGGAGCAAAATGTCACATAATTTCACAAAACGCTGCATATTGAGGGAAACCGACTACTACCATTTCGTAAGCGACACTGGAAATCATCATCCCTTATTATTGTTTTAATGGAGTGTTTCTCAGTCTATGGCTCGTGACAATGGCACAGGCAGATTTGATTATTTAATTTTAATTGAACGAAAAATTATTTAATTGTTGTTACTGATGTGAATGACATACTTATACAAATACAAATACAAATACAACGCCACAACAGGTAAAATGCCCAACGAGGTGGCTGATAAAAAGATGCCCATAAAAATATGGATGTCATGTTTCAAAAATACAGCAACCCCATTAAAAATGCAATGAACACAAATTATAAACAATATATACACATAATATATGCATATTTATATGACAACCATATTTTTATGGGCATCTTTTTATCAGCCACCTCGTTGGGCATTTTGCCTGTTGTGGCGTTGTATTTGTATTTGTACTTGTATAATAAAATATTATACAATGCCCATAAAGAATACTTATGGTTGTCTTATTCTAAGAATGGATAGCTTCTCGATTTACCCCAACATGTTTATCGTATTTCTTTTTAAACGTGTCAATTGTGTTACAATTTACTACCTCCGGGGGTAAGCTATTCCATTTATTAACAACCCTATTAGAGAAAAATTCCCTGCGACACCATAACCTTGCATTGTCCCTCACGAATCGATACTGGTGTCCCCTTGTAAAAGCAGTTGATTGGCGGTGTACTAAAAGTTCATGGTCCATCCTATCCATCCCATTGAAAATTTTGAACACTTCGATCATATCTCCTCGACACCTGCGTTCATCCAATGTAAACATATTCAAAAAATGAAGTCTCTCTTCATAACTCAAGCCCTGTGTGCCAATAAGGACACGCGTAGCTCTTCTCTGCACCCCTTCAATCAAGTCTATGTCCCTCTGTAGGTATGGTCTCCAAAACCTTACAGCATACTCCAGTCCAGGACGAACTAAGCCTCGAAAAAGCGGAAGAATGACTTTAGGAGAACGCGAAGAGACCTTTTTGAAAATGAGACCAAGCATTCTATTCGCTTTTTTGACAACCACTGAACAATGTTCAGAAAACCTAAGTCGCTC
Source organism: Pholcus phalangioides (assembly GCF_987345545.1). Taxonomy (NCBI): domain Eukaryota; kingdom Metazoa; phylum Arthropoda; class Arachnida; order Araneae; family Pholcidae; genus Pholcus; species Pholcus phalangioides. Next base: position 14,935,357 of record NW_028301614.1, read on the forward strand.
GTCAATGAGAATTCCCAAATCGGTGACTCTAGTTGCATCCGGGATAGTGACACCATTCAACGCGTAAGATAACCATGGGTTGTTCGAACCAAAATGCAAATAAAAATTGGGGCAAATAAAAATTAAATCTCCATAATTTCACGTATCATACCCCACCGACAAAAATAAGAGATTAAATACCATACACGGGGTATAACTAATGGTGCCAAAAAGATTCAATCTTGAACAAATTTGCGAATTTAACCCGAAATTCTGAAAGGCGAAGAAATGGAAGAAAGGAAATGAAGTGGGGATCATATATATATACTGGAAATTGCAGTGAACAAAAAAAAACCTATTTCACGAAAAAAAAAGTTTATCATGGCTTGGTGAACAAAATCTTATTTCATTGAGGTATTCTAAAAATTGAGATCTTACAAATACGGCAAAATCACCAGTTTTTGCTAAAAATACTGTGAGAAGTGAAGGGATACTGGAAATCGCAGTGAATCAAACGAAAAAAAATGTTGAATATGATATGATAAGAATTCATAAATAAAAGCCTACCTATAAATTAATACTATATTTACAAATATTATTTCACAATATAACTTATAAGTTATGAAAAACACGATTTTTTAAGATTTTAAGTTCGAATAGGCTACGTTTAAAATTGCGACTATTGCAAAAGAAAGTTTAAGGATTCAAAAATGCACGAAAACACGATATTGCCCTCCGAAAACTACGTAAATATTGCGCCTTACTTGGAAACTCATATGATCACTTACTTGATACACAATAATTTGATACCATACATTTTTTGGACCCTCCCCGATTTTATTTATTTTTTGAAGGTAAGGGCAAGGAAGACGGAATCAAAAAGGCATAACATCGAAACAGAATATTGTATGCCGTAATGCTGAAAAATATCAATAGCAAAATATAAACACACCGAACAAAAAAAAAAAGAAAATTATTTATTTATTTATTTATTAATGAAAATTCATTTATTTATTTATGAAAATTTATTTATTTATTTATGAAAATTCATTTATTTATTTATGAAAATTTATTTATTTATTTATGAAAATTTATTTATTTATTTATGAAAATTTAAAATTAATGAGAATTCAGAATTGCTGATGATTTAAAAAAAATTATAATTTAGTAATACATTGCAGAATTTATGAAAAAATTCCAGGATTCATGAAAAAATTTCGGAATTCATGAAAATTAAGAAGTTATGAAAGAAATAATTTCGGAATTGATGAACGCTTTCGACAAGTTTGGGCTGTCTGTTTGATTTGGGTTTCTTGATTCAGTTTGTAATGGAGTGTTTAATTTCAATAATATATATTGCTAAAAGAAACAAGTTGCTGTTTTGGACACGTTACTGTTTTCAACCCACCCCCTCGGGGGGTAACAGGCAGTAAATCATCCTTTGACAGGCCTGGGTTGAAGTCGAATGTACTATGTTTTGGACGTGATATTATACTGTACAAGTATTAAATACGTATATGAACGATTGATTCAAAATTTGAAATATATTTTAGGCAGTTACAAAGAATTTTTCCATGGAATATGAATTTTCATTGATTCTGAATTTATATTTTTATTAAATGTGAATTTTCAATATTTTTGAAATATTTTGTTTGTTCAATATGTGAATATCTTATAAACTTATTTTGAATATACTGTACAGTGAAACCTCGCTACAATGATACTTGATATAACAATAAATCTCTCTACAACGACATTCTTTAGAATCTTGTTTGAAATTGCCCATACTCCAATGTTAAACTACTCTTGATACAACGATATCCTTTAATACGATAAATCCCTCTATAACGATATATATTTTTAGGAGGTTTTTGAAAAACCACTCTACAACGATATTTTTTACAATTTGCCAAATTCGTTTTGAATTTAATTCAAACTTGGTCACTTGTTTTCTTTCTTCTGAAGGCGTCTAATAACATCAGTAAATTTGTTCCACAAAAAGCGCTAAGGAAGTTATCGCTATATTGTTACATTCTGTGTAGAACCCGAAAGTGCAACGCAGTAAACAACTTTAAAGGGGCAATGCATCCAACTCGATTTTATTAATCTGCTATTGAACAACAATTTGTCGCAGCGAAAAAATGCGCAAAAGCACTTTTCCGATGGTACTGACAATGTCGATTTAGAAAAGATGACGATAGCATAAATTTGATGACACGTAAAAACAATGCTGCTTGTCGATGAAGACACGTCATTTGGGAGAGTCCGGGGGGGGGGGGCAATCGCTCCTGAAAATAATACACTGGAAATGCTATATATATGTATACAAACGTGTATATGAATTGGGTACATGTTCTTTGCCCCCCTCCCCCGCAGAAAAAATTTTACAACGATATTTTTTCTTGGTCCACAAAGGATCGTTATATCAAGCTTTCACTGTACTTCTTTGTTCATTAAATATGAATCTTGATCCATATGAGATGAATCTAGCAATCAATAATTCTAAAATTATTTCCTTCATTAATTCTGGCAATTATTCCCTTCATTAATTCTGGCAATTATTCCCTTCATTAATTCTGGCAATTATTCCCCATTATCTCTGAAATCACTTTCCATTAAAATAATTTATTTAATTAAGTAATTTCATTTAAATCTGAAATTATTTCTCTTATTTTATTATATCTGAAATGGTTTCTAAAAGCAAATTTGAAATTACTTCTTTCAAAAATTTTGGAATTTATTTTTTCATTACGTTTTTTTTTAGCATTTCTACAAATTGTGCAAGCTTTTCATTGACGGGCCACTGCTAAAAGCTTCGAGGGTACCATGTGTTATGTCATTCTCTAAATATGTGTGTGTATTCAGGGCCATCCCTGAATTATAGAGTTGATCACTACCTCGTGAGTACGAAATCTAGCGCCCTTTTAGTCAGGCCCGTCATTTGGGGGGGGGGGGGGGAGTCGGGTGCTGCCCACCGGCTTTTGAAAATAAACTGAAAATGGTATGTATGTATATATACACATTAACTACATGTTCTTTGCTTCCCCCCCCCCGGAAAAATTTGAAATGACGGCCCTGCCTTTCGTGCTTCAATGAGCACCAGCAATAAGGTGCTCGAATGTGTTGACAGTAAATACGTAATATAATAACTCGCGAAAAATATAATAAATGTATGGTCGAGTCTCATGCCCCTGACAAGTGAAACCAATATTAGATGACATTATCAGAATGAAAAAAGAGAAGGGAAAACAAAAAGCAATAAAATCAACAGTAATTATTACATTGATAAAGTAGCTCACCATAAAAATGTTGCTTAATCCAAGGAACGTGACAGCATCGATGGGAACCGCCATTTTTCCATTTATGAAGTACAGCAGTTTTTTTTTCCCGCCAAAGGAAGGAGTGTGGGAATGCGGCGGGTTTCGTGAAGCCTGGCCAATAGTATTCGGGAAAGCACCTTGGTGCAACTTTTGGAACCCCGTGACCTCCGCTTACGCGGGAAAATTCGCCATTCGGCAGGTGATTGCCTTCGGGTGCAGTTGTGTATGTTGTACAATGCGTCAGTTTAGTCACATTCCCTTCAAAAAAATTATAAGTTTGAGTTAAAATTTCGTGTAATCAATGGAGTTATTGCGAGATATGTTTGTGTTTAGACTATGTACCTTTATTATTTTAAACAGTAACAATTCTAACCGGTCTATTATTTGCCGCGATATCGTCGTCATTCCAGACCGTTATGCTGAGTTGCTCATCATTGTACAGAAACAGTTGTTGAGTCCTAGCTGATCTTCAGTAGTAGCTCTTGGTGAGCAATTCATCTGATGTCCATCAAATGTCCTTATTTCCGTTTGCTTCAACATTATGAAGAAATTTAACACCGCTGAAGTAGTTGATGAGAAACAGATTTCTGTTTCTTTGGAAATGGGTAAGTCTCAATTTTTAAGTGTCTGTTTAGTAAAGTAATTCAAAGACCTACATTGTGTATATTCCAGGGCGGTCGCCAGAAATTACTTTCGGAAGAGAACGAGTAGTTCGAGGGAGGATGTAAGTGGATCAATTAATTATGTTAAAAGTAGAATTGTTTGATGGGATTTTTGATGCCGTTATCTGAAGAATAATACATTGGAGTTGCAGCTCGGGAGTTTCCCCAACTTCAAGAGTTCCCGGAGTGACTAAGACGTACTCTTTTTTTTTTTTTCGCAGGGTGATAGGTCTAAAATTTATAAAAATAATTTTTATCTGAATTTCGCTAATTTTTTCAAAACTTAATGAGAAAGTTTTGTGGACAATAATTTATATTTCTTTGTTTTCGAAAATTTTTTTTGAAAAAAAAACCAGAAAAAACAATGTTATATTAAAATTGGGCAAAGTACGAAAAATGCTTTCTCACCCTTCACAAAATTAATTTACTTGTTGACATGAACAAATTTCAAAGACTTTTAACTGTGTAAACCATCATATACTTAATGAAAAACTTGTTTTTTTTAATATTCATCAATGATTTGTGAAATATAAAAAATTTAGTACTTGTGTTTAAATATAGACAGCAATTCAAAATGCCTAAACAACTACGTTCTTTTTTACGTAATTTTTAATTAATTTATTTTTCTCAAAATTTCCTGTAAATTGTTCTAAGAGACATTTTAATACCATGTCTTATATTATGCACGGTATTACTCAATTGTCATTTGCGATTTACATCTAGCGGACAAGTGCGTGAAATGAAGAAAAGTATTTTTGTTTTATAAGAACCCGGATTCTGGGCCCACCCTGGGGCCTTCAAGAGGGGAGGACGTCCTCCTCCTCTGCTCTTATTTCCGGTTCATTTTGAATTCAACTCTTTTGTCTACAACAGCGAGTAACTCCCGCTATAAGGAGTATTTTTCAAGCCACTTTATGAGACTTCTGGTTTTTTTAAAAAAAACCACTTGGTTAAAATCAAACAACCCTGTCAGTGGTTATCTAGATACTTTAATAATAACAGAAATGAACATTAAATATATGATCTAAACCAGTGGTTCTCAACCTTTTTTTGCCCATGGAATCTTTTTAAACCATTTCTCATTCCTGTGGCCCCTTAGCGACCATGATTAGTTTCCTATCTTCTCTCCCCCCCCCCCCCGTTTTACCGTTAAAAGACAATTATTCGAATATTATTTGAAGTATATATATAAATATGTGTTTGAATTTAATTAACTTTTAATTTATGAAAATTATTATAAACCAAAATAAACATAATACAACACAGTAAATAAGTTAAATTATTGTTAATCAATGTAAATTTCGCGGTTGAAGACGGCGCAACGTCATCAAGTTACTGTACACGATGAAGTTTGAATTATTCACAAATAACTTTTTCTTGGGTAAACTTGAATTTGGGTAAATCATTCCCCAAATGGGCAAAAAACTGTCGGGCAACAATGGTTTTTGGGCCTCAACAATCACTTTCCGAACGTTTACATTGGTTACCGTGGTTCCCTAGCAATGCGTTTCAGACGTGTATATACCTTTACAATGGTTTGTCATTTCTTCGACGCTGTCAGTATATGTATAATATTTATGCCTTTATAATGGTTTGCCACATTTTCAATACTCCCAGCAATGGGGTTTTTTGAATGACGTCATAATCAGCCTCGCTTTGAGGAGTTAGGAAAAGGGTGATCCTCATAGAAATCAGTGTTAAAATTGCCGATTTTAATGTAGAAATGCGGAAATTTGGTGGGGTTTTATCTCACAACACCAATAATTTTAAAAATTGTATGAAATACTCGATTTTTGATATATTGAGATATACGAAGCACAGGAGATTAAATATGAAGTAATTAGCCGGACTTGAGTTGGATATCCATGCAATAACATTGATTTCAACGTTTTATTAATATCTTCTTAAGCATAAAAATTAATGTCTCCGTATTGCCTTTTGATATTTATTAGCATAAATTCATGTGGGTTAAGATATTTTACAATTAGTTATGAGCCCGTAAAAAGTGGATCGAAAAAGTTCCACAGCTTTAATTAAGCATTTTTTGAAAGCTGAAACAGGCACATGGGTAATTTGAAGTTCAGTGGGTGGAGGTTTATCGAAATACTTAGCGCCCCTTAAAAAAGGAAAAATATATATTCATTTCTACGTTTCTGTAAATCTAGATTTGTTTATTTCATGAATCGCGCAGGAAGTCGCCATATTGGTTAACTTGGACACGGTTTGTATGTCTCTCAAGAAAAAGAGAGGGAGATATCACGTGATCCAAAAAAGCCTTATTGAAGAAAATCCGGGCAGCGCCAACGCCCACTAGAAAACTGAAAATTCTCTAGTAGGTGTTGGCAGCGCCGGGTATTATAGCTAGTCTATCTATCTATCTATATATATAAAATTGATTTTCTGTCTGTCTGTCTGTCTGTGTGTGTGTATGATCTCTATACAAATCTACAATTTTAGATCCATCGTCGCCAAATTTTGCATATATACCAAATGGGACCCGACTTGAACGATAGGCTACTTTAAAATTTCGTCAGAGCAGGGCAAGTGCCCCAAATGGGCAAAAAACTGTCGGGCAACAATGGTTTTTGGGCCTCAACAACCACTTTCCGAACGTTTACATTGGTTACCGTGATTCCCTAGCAATGCGTTTCAGACGTGTTTATGCCTTTACAATGGCTTGTCACTTCAACGCTGTCAATATATGTATAATATTTATGCCTTTATAATGGTTTGCCACATTTTCGTCACACAAACAATGGTTTGCCACACAATCGTCTTCGCCGTCGTTGGGAACGGACGTGCTATTATCGCGCTCCGCTCACCGACCAATAGAAGAAGTTTTATCCGAAACCGTTGCCGGGGGATTACCGTAGGATTATCCGTCACGCCAGTGCGCCATTTTGTGTCTTTCTTTGTGTTTTTCTTCGTTCTCGTGAGTTTTACTTAGCGTGTTGTTTATTTTTGGGTCATATTCTGCGGTGATTTTCTTTTTTTTTTAGCGCACGTTGGATTGTGAGATAAGTGGTTTTTTTTTATTATATTGCTCTCATTTATTTTAAATTTTCGTTGTGTATTTTCGATCGACTTATATTTATTTTTCTCGTTCGCATTTCATTTTCGTTGTTTTTTCGCCAGGTTCGCTCGCTTCTTTGATATAAGTTCGTTGGTTTTTGGACGTTAGTGTTAGCAAACAGTGTATACTTTTTCCGGGGTACTCTCAATAACTTTGTTTTCCTTGCATTTGGGCCTATTGTTGTAGTGTTAGTGTTTTGAGATAGTTAGCTAATTCTAATAAGTATAAATTGTACTTCGTAGCTTAATACTTTTTTTAGAGGGTGTTGTATTCTTTATATACATATTTATTTTATTCTTCGTGATTTAGTGCTGAGCATTCTACTTTACGTAATTTTTTCGTATAGTCTCTTACGTATATTTTGCATAGTAATGTATTTTACATTATTTTAATTTCCAGTTAACGTTTCTCATTTTCCTATTGTTAAGTATTATTATTATTATCTAGCTTTAGCAATAGTGTTAGTATGCCTCGACCTCGACTAGTGTTGTGTAGAGCTTGCGACGGGAGGTTTCCCTGGTCTAGGGGTATAGTAGCTGATAGATTCAATTGTAAAGGGTGCTTGGATAGAAAAAGGCTGGAACTCGAGGTCGAAGCTTTACGGGAAAAAGTTAGGGTGCTAGAGGGCCCCGTTATAACGGACCCTCTGGTCGTCGAGCCACCTGTTGATGAAGAAGCAATCTCCACGAACAACGACATTTTAGAGGGCGAATGGGTGGTCGTGGATGAGGTAGAGGGGGATAGTGATAGGGGTTTAATCATCGGCGATTCTATGGTTAGGGAACTTGGGAACCGAGTGTGTAGGGATTTTCGGGGTTTCGAGCGCTGTTGTCTTCCTGGGGGGAAGATTGGCAACGTTCGAGACGTTTTTCATCGCCGAAAGTTGCCCTTGCGGGTGATTCTGTGGGTGGGAACAAATCAGGTAGGAGCGAATATTAGTGAGTCTCTGTCAGAATACCGGGATTTACTATTATCCGCTAGGGAGGGGGGTTCAGATGTGGCAGTGATTCCAGTGCTGCCAAGGGGTAGTAGGGGATATAGGAGTAGGATCCACCAATTCCATACAGGCCTGAAGGACATTTGCTCCTCACTTGGGGTCACGTTCTTGGAGCTTCCCGCATTTACCGATAGGTGGCTTCGTTCGGATGGGATCCATCTAAATAAGAGAGGGGTCTGGGAGGTTTACGATAGTCTTAGGTCAGGTTTTTTACTCCCAGACCACGTAGTCGGGAATGCGGGTTAGTTAATGATAATCACAACAGTACTGACGGGGAAGTACCCACCTCTGACTTGGATGGCTTCTCGATTGACAACAAACCACCGGGCAAATTAAAATGTGTGTTAATAAATGCCAGGAGCTTGGGTAACAAGAAAGATTTCTTAGAAACTATGATAGTTGTGGAGGACTTGGATCTTATAGCCATTACAGAATCTTGGGCAAACGATGGGGATGAATCTTTCTTACACATCTCCGGATACGATACTTTTTTGAGAAATAGATCTGATAGGAAAGGGGGTGGAGTGTTGATATACGTGAAATCATGTTTGAAGGCTAGAGAGTGTAACGTGCAGAGAAGTGATATTGAAACCATATGGGTTGAACTTGAGAACAAAAGACGTCATAAGCTTATTGTTGGGGTTTGTTACAATCCACCGAATAGGGATCAAAACTACATCGCCAAAATGCATGATGAAATTTCCTACATGTGTAAGCGAAAGAGGGTTCTCATACTAGGGGATTTCAATTACCCGGGTATTGATTGGGAGAACCTTTCATCTGGAAATCAGTATGAAAGAGACTTTCTTAAGTTGGTGCTCGAAAATTTTTTGTATCAGCAGGTATCAGAAGCCACTAGGGGTACTGCTATTTTGGATTTAGTTCTTACTAGTTCTGAGGATCTAGTTGAACATGTTTCGGTGGGGGAAGAGTTTTCTTCCAGTGATCATCGTATCGTCAGATTTCACTGTAACTTTTCCTCGGGTAAGGTTGATAACAAAAGACTGGTTCCTTGTTTTCGGAGAACTAACTTTGATGTTTTGCGAAGAAGGTTAGCGGAAGTTTTCAAAGACCGGTTGGAATCAGTAGGGGTGGTAAGTCAATGGGAAGAATTTAGTACGAAGCTGTCCTCTGTTTTGCACGACGTCATACCCTTTGTTCGAAAAAAGCGTGTTTGTGCATCACACCCTCTATGGTTCACGGATAGCGTGCGGAACCTTTATCTTGAAAAGAAAAGAGCATTCAGAGAGTATAAAAGTGGACGAGGTGACCTATCATTGTTTACTGATAAAAGAAGACTGTTGAAGAAAGCGATAAGGGATAGTAAAAAGCAAGTTGAATCTAGGTTGGCAGATAACATTGGCTCTGACCCAAAATCATTTTTTCGATACGTCAATAATGGATGTAAGGGCTGGATGTTGGCCCCCTCTCGATAGGAGGCTCAAAAGTAGAGAGCAATGTAGGCATGTGTAGTGCTTTCAATGACTTTTTCGCGTCGGTTTTTAATGGAGATAATGATATTCGATATACGGGTGTTGCATGGGGTAATAAAACGCTCAACGATATTCAAGTGGAAGACGTGGAGGTCCTAAATCTTCTAAGAAATGTATGTGCAAGCAAAGCACCAGGACCAGATGATATCTATCCCAGGGTTCTCAGGGAAGGTGCTAATGAATTGTTGGGGCCAGTCGCACAGATATACAGGAGTAGTGTTGCTGAGGGTATCGTCCCGAGAGATTGGAAACTGGCTAACGTTGTTCCGATATTTAAGAAGGGTAGTAGAGAAGTGGTGTCTAATTATCGTCCAGTGAGTTTGACGAGCTCCCTCTCGAAAATTTTGGAAATTATCATCAAAAGGCAGTTTGTGAAGTAGATAGACGAGAATAATGTATTGTCGGATAATCAGCATGGGTTCAGGAAGGGGAAGTCATGTGTAACTAACCTCCTTTGCTTCTATGATTACGTGACTAAGGCTTTGGGTAAGAGCAAAAATGTCGACGTTGTTTACCTTGATTTCCAGAAGGCATTCGATCGGGTCCAACATGGCAAACTCTTGAAGCGTTTACACGAGATTGGAATAGGGGGCAACTTGCTGAATTGGATAGAATCGTGGTTAAGAGATAGGTCGCAACGAGTTATGGTGAACGGGGAATTCTCTGGTTGGACAGACGTCACAAGTGGAGTTCCTCAGGGAAGTGTCCTTGGCCCCATACTTTTTTCACTTTTTATCGACAAACTCGATCAGGGTATCGATGGAATTACTAGCAAATTCGCAGACGATGTGAAGCTGATGGGGGTAATCGGAAATGAAAGCGATAGGGAGTTGCTCCAGACCAACTTAAACAAGATTGCAGCATGGGCAAATGAATGGAGCATGACGTTTAGCGTAGATAAGTGCATGGTCGCTCATTTTGGTTCGAACAACCCACGGTTCTCTTACGAGTTGAATGGTGTCACTATCCCGGATGCAACTAGAGTCACCGATTTGGGAATTCTCATTGACGAGCGACTTAAGTTTTCTGAACATTGTTCAGCGGTTGTCAAAAAATCGAATAGAATGCTTGGTCTCATTTTCAAAAAGGTCTCTTCGCGTTCTCCTAAAGTCATTCTTCCGCTTTTTCGAGGCTTAGTTCGTCCTGGACTGGAGTATGCTGTAAGGTTTTGGAGACCATACCTACAGAGGGACATAGACTTGGTTGAAGGGGTGCAGAGAAGAGCTACGCGTGTCCTTATTGGCACACAGGGCTTGAGTTATGAAGAAAGACTTCATTTTTTGAATATGTTTACATTGGATGAACGCAGGTGTCGAGGAGATATGATCGAAGTGTTCAAAATTTTCAATGGGATGGATAGGATGGACCATGAACTTTTAGTACACCGCCAATCGACTGCTTTTACAAGGGGACACCAGTATCGATTGGTGAGGGACAATGCAAGGTTATGGTGTCGCAGGGAATTTTTCTCCAATAGGGTTGTTAATAAATGGAATAGCTTACCCCCCGGAGGTAGTAAATTGTAACACAATTGACACGTTTAAAAAGAAATACGATAAACATGTTGGGGTAAATCGAGAAGCTATCCATTCTAAATAAGACAACCATAAGTATTCTTTATGGGCATTGTATAATATTTCATCATGTGTATATATTGTTTGTAATTTGTGTTAATTGCATTTTTAATTGGGTTGCTGTATTTTTGAAACATATGACAACCATATTTTTATGGGCATCTTTTTATCAGCCACCTCGTTGGGCATTTTGCCTGTTGTGGCGTTGTATTTGTATTTGTATTTGTATTTTCAATTCTCCCAGTAATGAGGTTTTTTGAATGACATCATAATCATTATCAGCATCGCTTTGAGGGTCAGGAAAAGAGTGATCCTCATAGAAATCAGTGTTAAAATTGCCGATTTTACTGTTGAAATGCGGAAATTTAGTGGGGCTTTCCACTACATCAATAATTTTAAAAAAGTGTATTGAATTCTCGATTTTTGAAATATTGATTTCGCTTAGAGATACACGAAGCCCAGGAGATTAAATATGAACTAATTAGCCGGACCTACTTTTGAGTTGGATATTCATGCAATAACATTGATTTTAACTTTCCATTTATATCTTCTCAAGCATGAAAATTAATGTTTCAATATTCAACTGCATAAATTCATATAGTTTATAGGTTATTTTAAAATTAATTATGGGCCCATAAAGTGCATCGAAGAAATTCCACAGTTTTAACTAAGCATTTTTGGAAGCTTAAACAGGCAGATGGATAACTTGGAAGTTCAAAAAGGGTGGGGGGGGGGAGAATCGAACTAACTACCTAGCGCCCTTTAAAAAAGGAAAAAAATTTTCACTTCTACGTTTTTTTAAATCCGGATTTGCTTATTTCATGAGTCGCGCGGAAAGTTGCTATATTGGTCAACTTGCACACAGTTTGTGATCCAACGTGATCCAAAAAGCCTCATTTAAAAAAACCCGGGCAACGCCGGGTAATATAGCTAGTATATATATAATTGTCCAAAATAATTCTGTAAAGAGTAGAAAATTATTTTATAATCTATTGAATATTAATTCTTTGATTGGATTTGAAAGGATCTTGAAGCTTGGTATTCCAGTTCGGCTTATTGCATACATCTTCAGTTGGTGATGATAATGATGTCAATATTACTTTGGTCAATTCAAAAAAAGAGGGAATGTGGATTCATATGAAGCAGATCATGGTAAGTTCTGGTGATAAAATTGTCACTTTCGTGGTCTACGTATATTTATTGGATTAATCTATTCATTTATAAATGCAGTACAATGAAAATCCTGTGTTGTAGAACGATAGGTGGACGATTGTCCTTACAGCAATAACAATGTTGTCCCCGAATTCTCTGGGTCCCGGGCACTTTAAATAATGTTACGTATTACATCTATAATGATAAATCTCGTATACAATGATATTTTTCTGTTGTTCCTCGAGCATCATTAGAGTATAAGATTTTTGCTGTATTTTCATCTTTTTTGGAAAAAAAAGATATGTGTTGTTTTCCTTCACATACTCAGAACACATACTTTGTTAAGCTGAATCTTGGATTGTGGTTGTTGACGCACTGTGTGATGTTATGAAAAATCAAGCGATCCTCAGTTTCTGCATGTTGTTTTTCATGCAATTAGTACACAATTTTGTATCAGCATGTCATCAAACTGCTGAATTCTCACGGCAAGGAATTCGAAAGATCTCCGTCAGAATTTTTTTCATTTGCACTTCATTGAACAGTGTGACGTGACGTTTGTAGGAACACGCTATGCTGGGAAAACTCTTTTATGGATAGTGTCAATGCATAGGAACCAGAAAGCTACAATAGAATTTAGGTTTTCAAAACGGCTTCAAAAATTCTCTCTATTCCTTCATCAAGACTCCTCTTGTGTTTTACAATGTTCTAATCGGTAGAGCAGATTGTAAGCAGCGTGGAGAACAGAGGAACTCTAATAATTATTAGATTTATTAAATAATTACTTACAGATTTATTATTGTTTTTCAATCTACATGTATCATAATTTTGTATACCTTACAAATAAATCTTTAGTAAAATCGATTGCTTGCAATATAATCTTCAGAAAAGTTTGAAAATTTAAAGATTTTTTCTTCTATTCTGAAAAGCTTGTCATCAGAATGATTATATTGAAGAATTTAAAGAATTATTATATTATTTTTTAAGAATTTTATTCAATTTTATCTTTTCTTTCCAATCCAAGGCCAGAACAGGGATAGGGAACAAATGTTCACCTCCAATCTCTCACTTATGCAAATAATACAATTTTTTTTCACTCAGGGAGGCCCTTCTGTACATCTATCATATATAAATTAGGTTTAACCAGCGGTTCTCAATCATTTTTGACTCGCGGACTCCGATTGGTAACTAGCCACTGGGTTTGAAAAAATGTGAGATTCAGATTGAAACAGAGTTTCAGGGTTGTTTACTCTTATTCAAATCTCGAGTTTCATTTGTATGACTTATACATTTATACAATATTTTGTGTAGCACCTTTGAACGTTTTTCTATTTTACATGTTATTTTTCAAGTATGCCCACAAATATTATTGTATTCATTTGGTTTGAGCATTGTCTTTGCAGCTATTCTGGCAGTTCTTGTGTCGATCCCTGCATAAATAGATTTGAAAGGATCTTGAAGCTTGGTATTCCAGTTCGGCTTATTGCATACATCTTCAGTTGGTGATGATAATGATGTCAATATTCCTTTGGTCAATTAAAAAAAAAAAATGAATGTGGATTCATATGAAGCAGTGTCACGGTGGGAAAAGTAGGACACTTTCCCCCCCTTTGACAAAGAAGCCTGACATATTTCAACCCAGAATTGTCATGTCAAATAAGTGAAATTTGCTAAATGTAAATATAATTGTATTTGTAGCGTGGAAAATATTTGAGCTTCTGTCTTTATATTATTGTGGAAGGCTGAGATGAATCTCGTGGTTGTCTATTTTTTTTTCCTTGTGTTATCATTCCGTCTGATATTCATAAAATGCCCGAGATCTGAACCACAGATCGTTTGTGTAGAGTGGACACACACTCTTTATGTATCACACTGTATGTGTTTGTCGGAAAATCCTAAATATTAAATGCTTTGCTTTGACATCTCAATCATTTGAGCTCAACAACAAATTCCTTGAATTTTTCTGATTCTTCCTGTAAAATTTTGAGAAATTCCGAGTTAAATTGAACGAGAAAATGTGTGTTCTTTTGAATAATATATATACTTTCTTTTGTGAGAGAGACACACCTAATGATCCACTGATAATCAAAGATATTATCGCCATCTTGATGAGTCAGTTTTCTTGTTCCCACACGAACGCTTCCCGTACATGTAAAAGGAAGATAAGATTCCTTTTCTTTTTTTCCCTTTCTCTCTCACTGTTGGTAATCTGTTGTATATTTTTTTTTATACTTGAAAAGCCGATTTTTCGCCTTTTGCATATTCCAAGTCGATGGTTTTTTTTTTTAATAAGGGAAACAAACATTTTTGTTAATCAAGAGTTTAATTTTGAGACCGTGTGAGTATTTCAATTTTAAAAATTTAGGTATTTTTTTTTCCTTTTTCTCTCCACTGTTTCCGATGCTTTGAAAAAAAAACAAACTTGTGTTGTAAAATATTTTGAGGGAGAGAAACTATAATGTTATATATATACTTGAAATTATTCTCTGTCATCGAGAAAGTGTTGAATTTGAATTTTTTTAAGAATTTCCTTTGTTTGGATTTAAATTTTTCGGCATGTCGCAAAACAAGAATATTTATATATGATGTCGCATATCGTTGGAAAGCTAATTTTTTTCTCCACACAATGATGTTAATGTTTTTTGATTTTGATGAATATTTCTGCATTTAATCCGGAAATCTTATACTGAAAATTATTGTTGTAATTATAAACTTTGCTGAAAGCCGTTCATTTTCTTAAATCGACCCCGTATTGAGAGAAGATGTTTTTCTTTTGGTTTCATGTTTGTGTTCGCGCCTCGGGATACAATTGGGTAGAATTTTGGATGACGCAGTTTGCGCGACGAATTAGAGGGTGCGCTTTCTCAAGCCCCGCCCATCACTCAATTTACATATTATCACTGAAAAACTTTGAAGGTGTGCAGTTCATCGGGACCAGTTGCACGAGAAAGCGTGGTCCCGCCGTTGAAGAATCCCCCCCCACGTAACTTGAAGAGCCCCTGAAACTCAAATCCCAAGTCAAGTCACTCAAACCCCATTTAGTTCTGAACTGCCAAAAGTCGTAATATTTTACTTGAAGATGTAAGAAAAAAAAAAAAAACAGTATGAAGCATCGTCTCTTTATATCAGTTGCTCCAAGCTGATCCAGGAAGGAAGGTTTACTGTCATGCCAGAAAGATGAAGCCCAGCAGCTGTCTCTTGCAGTCCAGTCTAAGGATGCTACTTCGTCCATGTCCACACTACCCCGAGTGGTAGTACAGATGGAGAACTTTGATGCTCCGACATCGTAAAGTATGTGCACGGACCGTTGCTTCAGCAGATACAGAGGACATTAATCGTTCAATTCGCCAAGCAAATTCGCCAGTCAAAGGGTGACTTATGAGAAAACGAACTGTCCGTACTGAGTGTTCAAGTTAAAGAGAACTGTTCATCGAAATCCGGTTGTCAAGAATGAAGTGACCTTAATATGGGAGATAGTGAGTAAGTTTTCTCTTACAAATTTTGTTGAGTGGTCAGGAAAAACCAAACTGCAGTGATATTTAAATTTTAATTTTTCGATAAGTAAAGTAAGGTATTTCAGCATCGTTTTTTTTCTTTTTGGTATTTTGTTTTTGGTTATATGAATTAAGAATTAAAGAACCTAAGGTGCATTTAGACCTCAGTGTGTTGACATATTATTTTTTCTTTGTGACTTAATTGTTTCGGTTAAAATGCTCTAGTACACGGTAACAACTCAAAAATGGTACCCCACTAATATGATCACCAGGCAAAAAGTTTTCTTTCTTGGAGTACTGTCAACTTAAAGTAGTACTCAACAAATTTTACACCACAACAGCAGATCATGGTAAGTTCTGGTGATGAAATTGTCACTTTCATGGTCTACGTATATTTCTTGGATTATTCTATTCATTTATAAATGCAGCACAATGAAAATACTGTGTTGTAGAACGATAGGTGGACGATTGTCCATACAGCAATAACAATGTTGTCCCCGAATACTCTGGTTCCCGGGCACTTTAAATAATGTTACGTATTTCATCTATAATGATAAATCTCCTATATAATGATATTTTTCTCTTGTTCCTCGAGCATCATTAGAGTATAAGATATTTGCTGTATTTTACATCTTTTTTGGAAAAAAAAGATGTGTTTTTTTCCTTCACATACTCAGTACACATACTTTGTTAAGCTGAATCTTGGATTGTGGATGTTGGCGCACTCCGCGATGTTATGAAAAATCAAGCAATCATCAGTTTCTGCATGTTGTTTTTTATGCAATTAGTACACAATTTTTTATCAGCATGTCATCAAACTGCTGAATTTTCACGGCAAGGAATTCGAAAGATCTCCGTCAGAATTTTTTTCATTTGCACTTCATTGAACAGTGTGACGTGACGTTTGTAGGAACACGCTATGCTGGGAAAACTCTTTTATGGATAGTGTTAATGCATAGGAAACAGAAAGCTACAATAGAATTTAGGTTTTCAAAACGGCTTCAAAAATTCTCTCTATTCCTTCATCAAGACTCCTCTTGTGTTTTACAATGTTCTAATGGGTAGAGCAGATTGTAGGCAGCGTGGAGAACAGAGGAACTCTAATAATTATTAGATTTATTAAATAATTACTTACAGATTTATTATTGTTTTTCAATCTACATGTATCATAATTTTGTATACCTTACAAATAAATCTTTAGTAAAATCGATTGCTTGCAATATAATCTTCAGAAAAGTTTGAAAATTTAAAGATTTTTTCTTCTATTCTGAAAAGCTTGTCATCAGAATGATTATATTGAAGAATTTAAAGAATTATTATATTATTTTTTAAGAATTTTATTCAATTTTATCTTTTCTTTCCAATCCAAGGCCAGAACAGCGATAGGGAACAAATGTTCACCTCCTATCTCTCACTTATGCAAATAATACAATTTTTTTTCACTGAGGGAGGCCCTTCTGTACATCTATCATATATAAATTAGGTTTAACCAGCGGTTCTCAACCTTTTTTGACTCGCGGACTCCGATTGGTAACTAGCCACTGGGTTTGAAAAAATGTGAGATTCAGATTGAAACAGAGTTTCAGGGTTGTTTACTCTTATTCAAATCTCGAGTTTCATTTGTATGACTTATACATTTATACAATATTTTGTGTAGCACCTTTGAACGTTTTTCTATTTTACATGTTATTTTTCAAGTATGCCCATAAATATTATTGTATTCATTTGGTTTGAGCATTGTCTTTGCAGCTATTCTGGCAGTTCTTGTGTCGATCCCTGCATAAATAGATTTGAAAGGATCTTGAAGCTTGGTATTCCAGTTCGGCTTATTGCATACATCTTCAGTTGGTGATGATAATGATGTCAATATTCCTTTGGTCAATTCAAAAAAAAAAGGAATGTGGATTCATATGAAGCAGATCATGGTAAGTTCTGGTGATGAAATTGTCACTTTCATGGTCTACGTATATTTCTTGGATTATTCTATTCATTTATAAATGCAGCACAATGAAAATACTGTGTTGTAGAACGATAGGTGAACGATTGTCCATACAGCAATAACAATGTTGTCCCCGAATACTCTGGTTCCCGGGCACTTTAAATAATGTTACGTATTTCATCTATAATGATAAATCTCCTATATAATGATATTTTTCTCTTGTTCCTCGAGCATCATTAGAGTATAAGATATTTGCTGTATTTTACATCTTTTTTGGAAAAAAAAGATATGTGTTTTTTTCCTTCACATACTCAGAACACATACTTTGTTAAGCTGAATCTTGGATTGTGGATGTTGGCGCACTCCGCGATGTTATGAAAAATCAAGCGATCATCAGTTTCTGCATGTTGTTTTTTATGCAATTAGTACACAATTTTTTATCAGCATGTCATCAAACTGCTGAATTTTCACGGCAAGGAATTCGAAAGATCTCCGTCAGAATTTTTTTCATTTGCACTTCATTGAACAGTGTGACGTGACGTTTGTAGGAACACGCTATGCTGGGAAAACTCTTTTATGGATAGTGTTAATGCATAGGAAACAGAAAGCTACAATAGAATTTAGGTTTTCAAAACGGCTTCAAAAATTCTCTCTATTCCTTCATCAAGACTCCTCTTGTGTTTTACAATGTTCTAATGGGTAGAGCAGATTGTAGGCAGCGTGGAGAACAGAGGAACTCTAATAATTATTAGATTTATTAAATAATTACTTACAGATTTATTATTGTTTTTCAATCTACATGTATCATAATTTTGTATACCTTACAAATAAATCTTTAGTAAAATCGATTGCTTGCAATATAATCTTCAGAAAAGTTTGAAAATTTAAAGATTTTTTTTTCTATTCTGAAAAGCTTGTCATCAGAATGATTATATTGAAGAATTTAAAGAATTATTATATTATTTTTTAAGAATTTTATTCAATTTTATCTTTTCTTTCCAATCCAAGGCCAGAACAGCGATAGGGAACAAATGTTCACCTCCAATCTCTCACTTATGCAAATAATACAATTTTTTTTCACTGAGGGAGGCCCTTCTGTACATCTATCATATATAAATTAGGTTTAACCAGCGGTTCTCAATCATTTTTGACTCGCGGACTCCGATTGGTAACTAGCCACTGGGTTTGAAAAAATGTGAGATTCAGATTGAAACAGAGTTTCAGGGTTGTTTACTCTTATTCAAATCTCGAGTTTCATTTGTATGACTTATACATTTATACAATATTTTGTGTAGCACCTTTGAACGTTTTTCTATTTTACATGTTATTTTTCAAGTATGCCCACAAATATTATTGTATTCATTTGGTTTGAGCATTGTCTTTGCAGCTATTCTGGCAGTTCTTGTGTCGATCCCTGCATAAATAGATTTGAAAGGATCTTGAAGCTTGGTATTCCAGTTCGGCTTATTGCATACATCTTCAGTTGGTGATGATAATGATGTCAATATTCCTTTGGTCAATTAAAAAAAAAAAAGGAATGTGGATTCATATGAAGCAGATCATGGTAAGTTCTGGTGATGAAATTGTCACTTTCATGGTCTACGTATATTTCTTGGATTATTCTATTCATTTATAAATGCAGCACAATGAAAATACTGTGTTGTAGAACGATAGGTGGACGATTGTCCATACAGCAATAACAATGTTGTCCCCGAATACTCTGGTTCCCGGGCACTTTAAATAATGTTACGTATTTCATCTATAATGATAAATCTCCTATATAATGATATTTTTCTCTTGTTCCTCGAGCATCATTAGAGTATAAGATATTTGCTGTATTTTACATCTTTTTTGGAAAAAAAAGATATGTGTTTTTTTCCTTCACATACTCAGTACACATACTTTGTTAAGCTGAATCTTGGATTGTGGATGTTGGCGCACTCCGCGATGTTATGAAAAATCAAGCAATCATCAGTTTCTGCATGTTGTTTTTCATGCAATTAGTACACAATTTTTTATCAGCATGTCATCAAACTGCTGAATTTTCACGGCAAGGAATTCGAAAGATCTCCGTCAGAATTTTTTTCATTTGCACTTCATTGAACAGTGTGACGTGACGTTTGTAGGAACACGCTATGCTGGGAAAACTCTTTTATGGATAGTGTCAATGGATACGAACCAGAAAGCTTTAATAGAATTTAGGTTTTCAAAACGGCTTCAAAAATTCTCTCTATTCCTTCATCTAGACTCCTCTTGTGTTTTACAATGTTCTAATGGGTAGAGCAGATTGTAGGCAGTGTGGAGAACAGAGGAACTCTAATTATTATTAATAAATTTTTTAAATAATTACTTACAGATTTATTATTGTTTTTCAATCTACATGTATCATAATTTTGTATACCTTACAAATAAATCTTTAGTAAAATCGATTGCTTGCAATATAATCTTCAGAAAAGTTTGAAAATTTAAAGATTTTTTCTTCTATTCTGAAAAGCGTGTCATCAGAATGATTATATTGAAGAATTTAAAGAATTATTATATTATTTTTTAAGAATTTTATTCAATTTTATCTTTTCTTTCCAATCCAAGGCCAGAACAGGGATAGGGAAAAAATTTTCACCTCCAATCTCTCACTTATGCAAACAATACAATTTTTTTTCACTCAGGGAGGCCCTTCTGTACATCTATCCTATATAAATTAGGTTTAACCAGCGGTTCTCAATCATTTTTGACTCGCGGACTCCGATTGGTAACTAGCCACTGGGTTTGAAAAAATGTGAGATTCAGATTGAAACAGAGTTTCAGGGTTGTTTACTCTTATTCAAATCTCGAGTTTCATTTGTATGACTTATACATTTATACAATATTTTGTGTAGCACCTTTGAATGTTTTTCTATTTTACATGTTATTTTTCAAGTATGCCCACAAATATTATTGTATTCATTTGGTTTGAGCATTGTCTTTGCAGCTATTCTGGCAGTTCTTGTGTCGATCCCTGCATAAATAGATTTGAAAGGATCTTGAAGCTTGGTATTCCAGTTCGGCTTATTGCATACATCTTCAGTTGGTGATGATAATGATGTCAATATTACTTTGGTCAATTCAAAAGAAGAGGGAATGTGGATTCATATGAAGCAGATCATGGTAAGTTCTGGTGATAAAATTGTCACTTTCGTGGTCTACGTATTTTTCTTGAATTATGCTATTCATTTATAAATGCAGTACAATGAAAATCCTGTGTTGTAGAACGATAGGTGGACGATTGTCCGTACAGCAATAATAATGTTGTCCCCGAATACTCTGGTTCCCGGGCACTTTGAATAATGTTACGTATTTCTTCTATAATGATAAATCTCGTATACAATCATATTTTTCTCTTGTTCCTCGAGCATCATTAGAGTATAAGATATTTGCTGTATTTTACATCTTTTTTGGAAAAAAAAGATATGTGTTTTTTTCCTTCACATACTCAGTACACATACTTTGTTAAGCTGAATCTTGGATTGTGGATGTTGGCGCACTCCGCGATGTTATGAAAAATCAAGCAATCATCAGTTTCTGCATGTTGTTTTTCATGCAATTAGTACACAATTTTTTATCAGCATGTCATCAAACTGCTGAATTTTCACGGCAAGGAATTCGAAAGATCTCCGTCAGAATTTTTTTCATTTGCACTTCATTGAACAGTGTGACGTGACATTTGTAGGAACACGCTATGCTGGGAAAACTCTTTTATGGATAGTGTCAATGGATACGAACCAGAAAGCTTTAATAGAATTTAGGTTTTCAAAACGGCTTCAAAAATTCTCTCTATTCCTTCATCTAGACTCCTCTTGTGTTTTACAATGTTCTAATGGGTAGAGCAGATTGTAGGCAGTGTGGAGAACAGAGGAACTCTAATTATTATTAATAAATTTTTTAAATAATTACTTACAGATTTATTATTGTTTTTCAATCTACATGTATCATAATTTTGTATACCTTACAAATAAATCTTTAGTAAAATCGATTGCTTGCAATATAATCTTCAGAAAAGTTTGAAAATTTAAAGATTTTTTCTTCTATTCTGAAAAGCTTGTCATCAGAATGATTATATTGAAGAATTTAAAGAATTATTATATTATTTTTTAAGAATTTTATTCAATTTTATCTTTTCTTTCCAATCCAAGGCCAGAACAGCGATAGGGAACAAATGTTCACCTCCAATCTCTCACTTATGCAAATAATACAATTTTTTTTCACTGAGGGAGGCCCTTCTGTACATCTATCATATATAAATTAGGTTTAACCAGCGGTTCTCAATCATTTTTGACTCGCGGACTCCGATTGGTAACTAGCCACTGGGTTTGAAAAAATGTGAGATTCAGATTGAAACAGAGTTTCAGGGTTGTTTACTCTTATTCAAATCTCGAGTTTCATTTGTATGACTTATACATTTATACAATATTTTGTGTAGCACCTTTGAATGTTTTTCTATTTTACATGTTATTTTTCAAGTATGCCCACAAATATTATTGTATTCATTTGGTTTGAGCATTGTCTTTGCAGCTATTCTGGCAGTTCTTGTGTCGATCCCTGCATAAATAGACTTGAAAGGATCTTGAAGCTTGGTATTCCAGTTCCGCTTATTGCATATATCTTCAGTTGGTGATGATAATGATGTCAATATTCCTTTGGTCAATTCAAAAAAAAAAAGGAATGTGGATTCATATGAAGCAGATCATGGTAAGTTCTGGTGATGAAATTGTCACTTTCATGGTCTACGTATATTTCTTGGATTATTCTATTCATTTATAAATGCAGCACAATGAAAATCCTGTGTTGTAGAACGATAGGTGGACGATTGTCCATACAGCAATAACAATGTTGTCCCCGAATACTCTGGTTCCCGGGCACTTTAAATAATGTTACGTATTTCATCTATAATGATAAATCTCCTATATAATGATATTTTTCTCTTGTTCCTCGAGCATCATTAGAGTATAAGATATTTGCTGTATTTTACATCTTTTTTGGAAAAAAAAGATATGTGTTTTTTTCCTTCACATACTCAGTACACATACTTTGTTAAGCTGAATCTTGGATTGTGGATGTTGGCGCACTCCGCGATGTTATGAAAAATCAAGCAATCATCAGTTTCTGCATGTTGTTTTTCATGCAATTAGTACACAATTTTTTATCAGCATGTCATCAAACTGCTGAATTTTCACGGCAAGGAATTCGAAAGATCTCCGTCAGAATTTTTTTCATTTGCACTTCATTGAACAGTGTGACGTGACGTTTGTAGGAACACGCTATGCTGGGAAAACTCTTTTATGGATAGTGTCAATGGATACGAACCAGAAAGCTTTAATAGAATTTAGGTTTTCAAAACGGCTTCAAAAATTCTCTCTATTCCTTCATCTAGACTCCTCTTGTGTTTTACAATGTTCTAATGGGTAGAGCAGATTGTAGGCAGTGTGGAGAACAGAGGAACTCTAATTATTATTAATAAATTTTTTAAATAATTACTTACAGATTTATTATTGTTTTTCAATCTACATGTATCATAATTTTGTATACCTTACAAATAAATCTTTAGTAAAATCGATTGCTTGCAATATAATCTTCAGAAAAGTTTGAAAATTTAAAGATTTTTTCTTCTATTCTGAAAAGCGTGTCATCAGAATGATTATATTGAAGAATTTAAAGAATTATTATATTATTTTTTAAGAATTTTATTCAATTTTATCTTTTCTTTCCAATCCAAGGCCAGAACAGGGATAGGGAAAAAATTTTCACCTCCAATCTCTCACTTATGCAAACAATACAATTTTTTTTCACTCAGGGAGGCCCTTCTGTACATCTATCCTATATAAATTAGGTTTAACCAGCGGTTCTCAATCATTTTTGACTCGCGGACTCCGATTGGTAACTAGCCACTGGGTTTGAAAAAATGTGAGATTCAGATTGAAACAGAGTTTCAGGGTTGTTTACTCTTATTCAAATCTCGAGTTTCATTTGTATGACTTATACATTTATACAATATTTTGTGTAGCACCTTTGAATGTTTTTCTATTTTACATGTTATTTTTCAAGTATGCCCACAAATATTATTGTATTCATTTGGTTTGAGCATTGTCTTTGCAGCTATTCTGGCAGTTCTTGTGTCGATCCCTGCATAAATAGATTTGAAAGGATCTTGAAGCTTGGTATTCCAGTTCGGCTTATTGCATACATCTTCAGTTGGTGATGATAATGATGTCAATATTACTTTGGTCAATTCAAAAGAAGAGGGAATGTGGATTCATATGAAGCAGATCATGGTAAGTTCTGGTGATAAAATTGTCACTTTCGTGGTCTACGTATTTTTCTTGAATTATGCTATTCATTTATAAATGCAGTACAATGAAAATCCTGTGTTGTAGAACGATAGGTGGACGATTGTCCGTACAGCAATAATAATGTTGTCCCCGAATACTCTGGTTCCCGGGCACTTTGAATAATGTTACGTATTTCTTCTATAATGATAAATCTCGTATACAATCATATTTTTCTGTTGTTCCTCGAGCATCATTAGAGTATAAGATTTTTGCTGTATTTTCATCTTTTTTGGAAAAAAAATATGTATGTTTTTTTCTTTCACATACTCAGAACACATACTTTGTTAAGCTGAATCTTGGATTGTGGCTTTGATTGTTTACTCTTATTCAAATCTCGAGTTTCATTTGTATGACTTTTACATTTATACAATATTTTGTGTAGCACCTTTGAACGTTGTTCTATTTTACATGTTATTTTTCAAGTATGCCCACAAATATTATTGTATTCATTTGGTTTGAGCATTGTCTTTGCAGCTATTCTGACAGTTCTTGTGTCGATCCCTGCATAAATAGATTTCAAAGGATCTTGAAGCTTGGTATTCCAATTCGGCTTATTGCATAAATCTTCAGCTGGTGATGATAATGATGTCAATATTCCTTTGGTCAATTCAAAAAAAAAAAAGGAATGTGGATTCATATGAAGCAGATCATGGTAAGTTCTGGTGATGAAATTGTCACTTTCTTGGTCTACGTACATTTCTTGGATTATTCTATTCATTTATAAATGCAGCACAATGAAAATCCTGTGTTGTTGAACGATAGGTGGATGACTGTCCGTACAACAATATTAATGTTGTCCCCGAATACTCTGGTTCCCGGGCACTTTAAATAATGTTAAGTATTTCATCTATAATGATAAATCTCATATATAACGATATTTTTCTGTTGTTTCTCGAGCATCATTAGATTATAAGATTTTTGCTGTATTTTCAACTTTTTTGGAAAAAAAAGATGTGTGTTTTTTTCTTTCACATACTCAGAACACATACTTTGTTAAGCTGAATCTTGGATTGTGGCTGTTGACGCACTCCGCGATGTTATGAAAAATCAAGCAATCATCAGTTTCTGCATGTTGTTTTTTATGCAATTAGTACACAATTTTTTATCAGCATGTCATCAAACTGCTGAATTTTCACGGCAAGGAATTCGAAAGATCTCCGTCAGAATTTTTTTCATTTGCACTTCATTGAACAGTGTGACGTGACGTTTGTAGGAACACGCTATGCTGGGAAAACTCTTTTATGGATAGTGTCAATGGATACGAACCAGAAAGCTTTAATAGAATTTAGGTTTTCAAAACGGCTTCAAAAATTCTCTCTATTCCTTCATCTAGACTCCTCTTGTGTTTTACAATGTTCTAATGGGTAGAGCAGATTGTAGGCAGCGTGGAGAACAGAGGAACTCTAATAATTATTAGATTTATTAAATAATTACTTAGATTTATTATTGTTTTTCAATCTACATGTATCATAATTTTGTATACCTTACAAATAAATCTTTAGTAAAATCGATTGCTTGCAATATAATCTTCAGAAAAGTTTGAAAATTTAAAGATTTTTTCTTCTATTCTGAAAAGCTTGTCATCAGAATGATTATATTGAAGAATTTAAAGAATTATTATATTATTTTTTAAGAATTTTATTCAATTTTATCTTTTCTTTCCAATCCAAGGCCAGAACAGCGATAGGGAACAAATGTTCACCTCCAATCTCTCACTCATGCAAATAATACATTTTTTTTTCACTGAGGGAAGCCCTTCTGTACATCTATCATATATAAATTAGGTTTAACCAGCGGTTCTCAATCATTTTTGACTCGCGGACTCCGATTGGTAACTAGCCACTGGGTTTGAAAAAATGTGAGATTCAGATTGAAACAGAGTTTCAGGGTTGTTTACTCTTATTCAAATCTCGAGTTTCATTTGTATGACTTATACATTTATACAATATTTTGTGTAGCACCTTTGAACGTTTTTCTATTTTACATGTTATTTTTCAAGTATGCCCACAAATATTATTGTATTCATTTGGTTTGAGCATTGTCTTTGCAGCTATTCTGGCAGTTCTTGTGTCGATCCCTGCATAAATAGATTTGAAAGGATCTTGAAGCTTGGTATTCCAGTTCGGCTTATTGCATACATCTTCAGTTGGTGATGATAATGATGTCAATATTCCTTTGGTCAATTAAAAAAAAAAAAGGAATGTGGATTCATATGAAGCAGATCATGGTAAGTTCTGGTGATGAAATTGTCACTTTCATGGTCTACGTATATTTCTTGGATTATTCTATTCATTTATAAATGCAGCACAATGAAAATACTGTGTTGTAGAACGATAGGTGGACGATTGTCCATACAGCAATAACAATGTTGTCCCCGAATACTCTGGTTCCCGGGCACTTTAAATAATGTTACGTATTTCATCTATAATGATAAATCTCCTATATAATGATATTTTTCTCTTGTTCCTCGAGCATCATTAGAGTATAAGATATTTGCTGTATTTTACATCTTTTTTGGAAAAAAAAGATATGTGTTTTTTTCCTTCACATACTCAGTACACATACTTTGTTAAGCTGAATCTTGGATTGTGGATGTTGGCGCACTCCGCGATGTTATGAAAAATCAAGCGATCATCAGTTTCTGCATGTTGTTTTTTATGCAATTAGTACACAATTTTTTATCAGCATGTCATCAAACTGCTGAATTTTCACGGCAAGGAATTCGAAAGATCTCCGTCAGAATTTTTTTCATTTGCACTTCATTGAACAGTGTGACGTGACGTTTGTAGGAACACGCTATGCTGGGAAAACTCTTTTATGGATAGTGTTAATGCATAGGAAACAGAAAGCTACAATAGAATTTAGGTTTTCAAAACGGCTTCAAATATTCTCTCTATTCCTTCATCAAGACTCCTCTTGTGTTTTACAATGTTCTAATGGGTAGAGCAGATTGTAGGCAGCGTGGAGAACAGAGGAACTCTAATAATTATTAGATTTATTAAATAATTACTTACAGATTTATTATTGTTTTTCAATCTACATGTATCATAATTTTGTATACCTTACAAATAAATCTTTAGTAAAATCGATTGCTTGCAATATAATCTTCAGAAAAGTTTGAAAATTTAAAGATTTTTTCTTCTATTCTGAAAAGCTTGTCATCAGAATGATTATATTGAAGAATTTAAAGAATTATTATATTATTTTTTAAGAATTTTATTCAATTTTATCTTTTCTTTCCAATCCAAGGCCAGAACAGCGATAGGGAACAAATGTTCACCTCCAATCTCTCACTTATGCAAATAATACAATTTTTTTTCACTGAGGGAGGCCCTTCTGTACATCTATCATATATAAATTAGGTTTAACCAGCGGTTCTCAATCATTTTTGACTCGCGGACTCCGATTGGTAACTAGCCACTGGGTTTGAAAAAATGTGAGATTCAGATTGAAACAGAGTTTCAGGGTTGTTTACTCTTATTCAAATCTCGAGTTTCATTTGTATGACTTATACATTTATACAATATTTTGTGTAGCACCTTTGAACGTTTTTCTATTTTACATGTTATTTTTCAAGTATGCCCACAAATATTATTGTATTCATTTGGTTTGAGCATTGTCTTTGCAGCTATTCTGGCAGTTCTTGTGTCGATCCCTGCATAAATAGATTTGAAAGGATCTTGAAGCTTGGTATTCCAGTTCGGCTTATTGCATACATCTTCAGTTGGTGATGATAATGATGTCAATATTCCTTTGGTCAATTAAAAAAAAAAAAGGAATGTGGATTCATATGAAGCAGATCATGGTAAGTTCTGGTGATGAAATTGTCACTTTCATGGTCTACGTATATTTCTTGGATTATTCTATTCATTTATAAATGCAGCACAATGAAAATACTGTGTTGTAGAACGATAGGTGGACGATTGTCCATACAGCAATAACAATGTTGTCCCCGAATACTCTGGTTCCCGGGCACTTTAAATAATGTTACGTATTTCATCTATAATGATAAATCTCCTATATAATGATATTTTTCTCTTGTTCCTCGAGCATCATTAGAGTATAAGATATTTGCTGTATTTTACATCTTTTTTGGAAAAAAAAGATATGTGTTTTTTTCCTTCACATACTCAGTACACATACTTTGTTAAGCTGAATCTTGGATTGTGGATGTTGGCGCACTCCGCGATGTTATGAAAAATCAAGCGATCATCAGTTTCTGCATGTTGTTTTTTATGCAATTAGTACACAATTTTTTATCAGCATGTCATCAAACTGCTGAATTTTCACGGCAAGGAATTCGAAAGATCTCCGTCAGAATTTTTTTCATTTGCACTTCATTGAACAGTGTGACGTGACGTTTGTAGGAACACGCTATGCTGGGAAAACTCTTTTATGGATAGTGTTAATGCATAGGAAACAGAAAGCTACAATAGAATTTAGGTTTTCAAAACGGCTTCAAAAATTCTCTCTATTCCTTCATCAAGACTCCTCTTGTGTTTTACAATGTTCTAATGGGTAGAGCAGATTGTAGGCAGCGTGGAGAACAGAGGAACTCTAATAATTATTAGATTTATTAAATAATTACTTACAGATTTATTATTGTTTTTCAATCTACATGTATCATAATTTTGTATACCTTACAAATAAATCTTTAGTAAAATCGATTGCTTGCAATATAATCTTCAGAAAAGTTTGAAAATTTAAAGATTTTTTCTTCTATTCTGAAAAGCTTGTCATCAGAATGATTATATTGAAGAATTTAAAGAATTATTATATTATTTTTTAAGAATTTTATTCAATTTTATCTTTTCTTTCCAATCCAAGGCCAGAACAGCGATAGGGAACAAATGTTCACCTCCAATCTCTCACTTATGCAAATAATACAATTTTTTTTCACTGAGGGAGGCCCTTCTGTACATCTATCATATATAAATTAGGTTTAACCAGCGGTTCTCAATCATTTTTGACTCGCGGACTCCGATTGGTAACTAGCCACTGGGTTTGAAAAAATGTGAGATTCAGATTGAAACAGAGTTTCAGGGTTGTTTACTCTTATTCAAATCTCGAGTTTCATTTGTATGACTTATACATTTATACAATATTTTGTGTAGCACCTTTGAATGTTTTTCTATTTTACATGTTATTTTTCAAGTATGCCCACAAATATTATTGTATTCATTTGGTTTGAGCATTGTCTTTGCAGCTATTCTGGCAGTTCTTGTGTCGATCCCTGCATAAATAGACTTGAAAGGATCTTGAAGCTTGGTATTCCAGTTCCGCTTATTGCATATATCTTCAGTTGGTGATGATAATGATGTCAATATTCCTTTGGTCAATTCAAAAAAAAAAAGGAATGTGGATTCATATGAAGCAGATCATGGTAAGTTCTGGTGATGAAATTGTCACTTTCATGGTCTACGTATATTTCTTGGATTATTCTATTCATTTATGCACAATGAAAATCCTGTGTTGTAGAACGATAGGTGGACGATTGTCCATACAGCAATAACAATGTTGTCCCCGAATACTCTGGTTCCCGGGCACTTTAAATAATGTTACGTATTTCATCTATAATGATAAATCTCCTATATAATGATATTTTTCTCTTGTTCCTCGAGCATCATTAGAGTATAAGATATTTGCTGTATTTTACATCTTTTTTGGAAAAAAAAGATATGTGTTTTTTTCCTTCACATACTCAGTACACATACTTTGTTAAGCTGAATCTTGGATTGTGGATGTTGGCGCACTCCGCGATGTTATGAAAAATCAAGCAATCATCAGTTTCTGCATGTTGTTTTTCATGCAATTAGTACACAATTTTTTATCAGCATGTCATCAAACTGCTGAATTTTCACGGCAAGGAATTCGAAAGATCTCCGTCAGAATTTTTTTCATTTGCACTTCATTGAACAGTGTGACGTGACATTTGTAGGAACACGCTATGCTGGGAAAACTCTTTTATGGATAGTGTCAATGGATACGAACCAGAAAGCTTTAATAGAATTTAGGTTTTCAAAACGGCTTCAAAAATTCTCTCTATTCCTTCATCTAGACTCCTCTTGTGTTTTACAATGTTCTAATGGGTAGAGCAGATTGTAGGCAGTGTGGAGAACAGAGGAACTCTAATTATTATTAATAAATTTTTTAAATAATTACTTACAGATTTATTATTGTTTTTCAATCTACATGTATCATAATTTTGTATACCTTACAAATAAATCTTTAGTAAAATCGATTGCTTGCAATATAATCTTCAGAAAAGTTTGAAAATTTAAAGATTTTTTCTTCTATTCTGAAAAGCTTGTCATCAGAATGATTATATTGAAGAATTTAAAGAATTATTATATTATTTTTTAAGAATTTTATTCAATTTTATCTTTTCTTTCCAATCCAAGGCCAGAACAGTGATAGGGAACAAATGTTCACCTCCAATCTCTCACTTATGCAAATAATACAATTTTTTTTCACTGAGGGAGGCCCTTCTGTACATCTATCATATATAAATTAGGTTTAACCAGCGGTTCTCAATCATTTTTGACTCGCGGACTCCGATTGGTAACTAGCCACTGGGTTTGAAAAAATGTGAGATTCAGATTGAAACAGAGTTTCAGGGTTGTTTACTCTTATTCAAATCTCGAGTTTCATTTGTATGACTTATACATTTATACAATATTTTGTGTAGCACCTTTGAATGTTTTTCTATTTTACATGTTATTTTTCAAGTATGCCCACAAATATTATTGTATTCATTTGGTTTGAGCATTGTCTTTGCAGCTATTCTGGCAGTTCTTGTGTCGATCCCTGCATAAATAGACTTGA
This sequence comes from Pholcus phalangioides, assembly GCF_987345545.1. Classification (NCBI taxonomy): domain Eukaryota; kingdom Metazoa; phylum Arthropoda; class Arachnida; order Araneae; family Pholcidae; genus Pholcus; species Pholcus phalangioides. Next base: position 14,966,224 of record NW_028301614.1, read on the forward strand.
AAGGATCTTGAAGCTTGGTATTCCAGTTCCGCTTATTGCATATATCTTCAGTTGGTGATGATAATGATGTCAATATTCCTTTGGTCAATTCAAAAAAAAAAAGGAATGTGGATTCATATGAAGCAGATCATGGTAAGTTCTGGTGATGAAATTGTCACTTTCATGGTCTACGTATATTTCTTGGATTATTCTATTCATTTATAAATGCAGCACAATGAAAATCCTGTGTTGTAGAACGATAGGTGGACGATTGTCCATACAGCAATAACAATGTTGTCCCCGAATACTCTGGTTCCCGGGCACTTTAAATAATGTTACGTATTTCATCTATAATGATAAATCTCCTATATAATGATATTTTTCTCTTGTTCCTCGAGCATCATTAGAGTATAAGATATTTGCTGTATTTTACATCTTTTTTGGAAAAAAAAGATATGTGTTTTTTTCCTTCACATACTCAGTACACATACTTTGTTAAGCTGAATCTTGGATTGTGGATGTTGGCGCACTCCGCGATGTTATGAAAAATCAAGCAATCATCAGTTTCTGCATGTTGTTTTTCATGCAATTAGTACACAATTTTTTATCAGCATGTCATCAAACTGCTGAATTTTCACGGCAAGGAATTCGAAAGATCTCCGTCAGAATTTTTTTCATTTGCACTTCATTGAACAGTGTGACGTGACGTTTGTAGGAACACGCTATGCTGGGAAAACTCTTTTATGGATAGTGTCAATGGATACGAACCAGAAAGCTTTAATAGAATTTAGGTTTTCAAAACGGCTTCAAAAATTCTCTCTATTCCTTCATCTAGACTCCTCTTGTGTTTTACAATGTTCTAATGGGTAGAGCAGATTGTAGGCAGTGTGGAGAACAGAGGAACTCTAATTATTATTAATAAATTTTTTAAATAATTACTTACAGATTTATTATTGTTTTTCAATCTACATGTATCATAATTTTGTATACCTTACAAATAAATCTTTAGTAAAATCGATTGCTTGCAATATAATCTTCAGAAAAGTTTGAAAATTTAAAGATTTTTTCTTCTATTCTGAAAAGCGTGTCATCAGAATGATTATATTGAAGAATTTAAAGAATTATTATATTATTTTTTAAGAATTTTATTCAATTTTATCTTTTCTTTCCAATCCAAGGCCAGAACAGGGATAGGGAAAAAATTTTCACCTCCAATCTCTCACTTATGCAAACAATACAATTTTTTTTCACTCAGGGAGGCCCTTCTGTACATCTATCCTATATAAATTAGGTTTAACCAGCGGTTCTCAATCATTTTTGACTCGCGGACTCCGATTGGTAACTAGCCACTGGGTTTGAAAAAATGTGAGATTCAGATTGAAACAGAGTTTCAGGGTTGTTTACTCTTATTCAAATCTCGAGTTTCATTTGTATGACTTATACATTTATACAATATTTTGTGTAGCACCTTTGAATGTTTTTCTATTTTACATGTTATTTTTCAAGTATGCCCACAAATATTATTGTATTCATTTGGTTTGAGCATTGTCTTTGCAGCTATTCTGGCAGTTCTTGTGTCGATCCCTGCATAAATAGATTTGAAAGGATCTTGAAGCTTGGTATTCCAGTTCGGCTTATTGCATACATCTTCAGTTGGTGATGATAATGATGTCAATATTACTTTGGTCAATTCAAAAGAAGAGGGAATGTGGATTCATATGAAGCAGATCATGGTAAGTTCTGGTGATAAAATTGTCACTTTCGTGGTCTACGTATTTTTCTTGAATTATGCTATTCATTTATAAATGCAGTACAATGAAAATCCTGTGTTGTAGAACGATAGGTGGACGATTGTCCGTACAGCAATAATAATGTTGTCCCCGAATACTCTGGTTCCCGGGCACTTTGAATAATGTTACGTATTTCTTCTATAATGATAAATCTCGTATACAATCATATTTTTCTGTTGTTCCTCGAGCATCATTAGAGTATAAGATTTTTGCTGTATTTTCATCTTTTTTGGAAAAAAAATATGTATGTTTTTTTCTTTCACATACTCAGAACACATACTTTGTTAAGCTGAATCTTGGATTGTGGCTTTGATTGTTTACTCTTATTCAAATCTCGAGTTTCATTTGTATGACTTTTACATTTATACAATATTTTGTGTAGCACCTTTGAACGTTGTTCTATTTTACATGTTATTTTTCAAGTATGCCCACAAATATTATTGTATTCATTTGGTTTGAGCATTGTCTTTGCAGCTATTCTGACAGTTCTTGTGTCGATCCCTGCATAAATAGATTTCAAAGGATCTTGAAGCTTGGTATTCCAATTCGGCTTATTGCATAAATCTTCAGCTGGTGATGATAATGATGTCAATATTCCTTTGGTCAATTCAAAAAAAAAAAAGGAATGTGGATTCATATGAAGCAGATCATGGTAAGTTCTGGTGATGAAATTGTCACTTTCTTGGTCTACGTACATTTCTTGGATTATTCTATTCATTTATAAATGCAGCACAATGAAAATCCTGTGTTGTTGAACGATAGGTGGATGACTGTCCGTACAACAATATTAATGTTGTCCCCGAATACTCTGGTTCCCGGGCACTTTAAATAATGTTAAGTATTTCATCTATAATGATAAATCTCATATATAACGATATTTTTCTGTTGTTTCTCGAGCATCATTAGATTATAAGATTTTTGCAGTATTTTCAACTTTTTTGGAAAAAAAAGATGTGTGTTTTTTTCTTTCACATACTCAGAACACATACTTTGTTAAGCTGAATCTTGGATTGTGGCTGTTGACGCACTCCGCGATGTTATGAAAAATCAAGCAATCATCAGTTTCTGCATGTTGTTTTTTATGCAATTAGTACACAATTTTTTATCAGCATGTCATCAAACTGCTGAATTTTCACGGCAAGGAATTCGAAAGATCTCAGTCAGAATTTTTTTCATTTGCACTTCATTGAACAGTGTGACGTGACGTTTGTAGGAACACGCTATGCTGGGAAAACTCTTTTATGGATAGTGTTAATGCATAGGAAACAGAAAGCTACAATAGAATTTAGGTTTTCAAAACGGCTTCAAAAATTCTCTCTATTCCTTCATCAAGACTCCTCTTGTGTTTTACAATGTTCTAATGGGTAGAGCAGATTGTAGGCAGCGTGGAGAACAGAGGAACTCTAATAATTATTAGATTTATTAAATAATTACTTACAGATTTATTATTGTTTTTCAATCTACATGTATCATAATTTTGTATACCTTACAAATAAATCTTTAGTAAAATCGATTGCTTGCAATATAATCTTCAGAAAAGTTTGAAAATTTAAAGATTTTTTCTTCTATTCTGAAAAGCTTGTCATCAGAATGATTATATTGAAGAATTTAAAGAATTATTATATTATTTTTTAAGAATTTTATTCAATTTTATCTTTTCTTTCCAATCCAAGGCCAGAACAGCGATAGGGAACAAATGTTCACCTCCAATCTCTCACTTATGCAAATAATACAATTTTTTTTCACTGAGGGAGGCCCTTCTGTACATCTATCATATATAAATTAGGTTTAACCAGCGGTTCTCAATCATTTTTGACTCGCGGACTCCGATTGGTAACTAGCCACTGGGTTTGAAAAAATGTGAGATTCAGATTGAAACAGAGTTTCAGGGTTGTTTACTCTTATTCAAATCTCGAGTTTCATTTGTATGACTTATACATTTATACAATATTTTGTGTAGCACCTTTGAACGTTTTTCTATTTTACATGTTATTTTTCAAGTATGCCCACAAATATTATTGTATTCATTTGGTTTGAGCATTGTCTTTGCAGCTATTCTGGCAGTTCTTGTGTCGATCCCTGCATAAATAGATTTGAAAGGATCTTGAAGCTTGGTATTCCAGTTCGGCTTATTGCATACATCTTCAGTTGGTGATGATAATGATGTCAATATTCCTTTGGTCAATTAAAAAAAAAAAAGGAATGTGGATTCATATGAAGCAGATCATGGTAAGTTCTGGTGATGAAATTGTCACTTTCATGGTCTACGTATATTTCTTGGATTATTCTATTCATTTATAAATGCAGCACAATGAAAATACTGTGTTGTAGAACGATAGGTGGACGATTGTCCATACAGCAATAACAATGTTGTCCCCGAATACTCTGGTTCCCGGGCACTTTAAATAATGTTACGTATTTCATCTATAATGATAAATCTCCTATATAATGATATTTTTCTCTTGTTCCTCGAGCATCATTAGAGTATAAGATATTTGCTGTATTTTACATCTTTTTTGGAAAAAAAAGATATGTGTTTTTTTCCTTCACATACTCAGTACACATACTTTGTTAAGCTGAATCTTGGATTGTGGATGTTGGCGCACTCCGCGATGTTATGAAAAATCAAGCGATCATCAGTTTCTGCATGTTGTTTTTTATGCAATTAGTACACAATTTTTTATCAGCATGTCATCAAACTGCTGAATTTTCACGGCAAGGAATTCGAAAGATCTCCGTCAGAATTTTTTTCATTTGCACTTCATTGAACAGTGTGACGTGACGTTTGTAGGAACACGCTATGCTGGGAAAACTCTTTTATGGATAGTGTTAATGCATAGGAAACAGAAAGCTACAATAGAATTTAGGTTTTCAAAACGGCTTCAAAAATTCTCTCTATTCCTTCATCAAGACTCCTCTTGTGTTTTACAATGTTCTAATGGGTAGAGCAGATTGTAGGCAGCGTGGAGAACAGAGGAACTCTAATAATTATTAGATTTATTAAATAATTACTTACAGATTTATTATTGTTTTTCAATCTACATGTATCATAATTTTGTATACCTTACAAATAAATCTTTAGTAAAATCGATTGCTTGCAATATAATCTTCAGAAAAGTTTGAAAATTTAAAGATTTTTTCTTCTATTCTGAAAAGCTTGTCATCAGAATGATTATATTGAAGAATTTAAAGAATTATTATATTATTTTTTAAGAATTTTATTCAATTTTATCTTTTCTTTCCAATCCAAGGCCAGAACAGCGATAGGGAACAAATGTTCACCTCCAATCTCTCACTTATGCAAATAATACAATTTTTTTTCACTGAGGGAGGCCCTTCTGTACATCTATCATATATAAATTAGGTTTAACCAGCGGTTCTCAATCATTTTTGACTCGCGGACTCCGATTGGTAACTAGCCACTGGGTTTGAAAAAATGTGAGATTCAGATTGAAACAGAGTTTCAGGGTTGTTTACTCTTATTCAAATCTCGAGTTTCATTTGTATGACTTATACATTTATACAATATTTTGTGTAGCACCTTTGAATGTTTTTCTATTTTACATGTTATTTTTCAAGTATGCCCACAAATATTATTGTATTCATTTGGTTTGAGCATTGTCTTTGCAGCTATTCTGGCAGTTCTTGTGTCGATCCCTGCATAAATAGACTTGAAAGGATCTTGAAGCTTGGTATTCCAGTTCCGCTTATTGCATATATCTTCAGTTGGTGATGATAATGATGTCAATATTCCTTTGGTCAATTCAAAAAAAAAAAGGAATGTGGATTCATATGAAGCAGATCATGGTAAGTTCTGGTGATGAAATTGTCACTTTCATGGTCTACGTATATTTCTTGGATTATTCTATTCATTTATGCACAATGAAAATCCTGTGTTGTAGAACGATAGGTGGACGATTGTCCATACAGCAATAACAATGTTGTCCCCGAATACTCTGGTTCCCGGGCACTTTAAATAATGTTACGTATTTCATCTATAATGATAAATCTCCTATATAATGATATTTTTCTCTTGTTCCTCGAGCATCATTAGAGTATAAGATATTTGCTGTATTTTACATCTTTTTTGGAAAAAAAAGATATGTGTTTTTTTCCTTCACATACTCAGTACACATACTTTGTTAAGCTGAATCTTGGATTGTGGATGTTGGCGCACTCCGCGATGTTATGAAAAATCAAGCAATCATCAGTTTCTGCATGTTGTTTTTCATGCAATTAGTACACAATTTTTTATCAGCATGTCATCAAACTGCTGAATTTTCACGGCAAGGAATTCGAAAGATCTCCGTCAGAATTTTTTTCATTTGCACTTCATTGAACAGTGTGACGTGACATTTGTAGGAACACGCTATGCTGGGAAAACTCTTTTATGGATAGTGTCAATGGATACGAACCAGAAAGCTTTAATAGAATTTAGGTTTTCAAAACGGCTTCAAAAATTCTCTCTATTCCTTCATCTAGACTCCTCTTGTGTTTTACAATGTTCTAATGGGTAGAGCAGATTGTAGGCAGTGTGGAGAACAGAGGAACTCTAATTATTATTAATAAATTTTTTAAATAATTACTTACAGATTTATTATTGTTTTTCAATCTACATGTATCATAATTTTGTATACCTTACAAATAAATCTTTAGTAAAATCGATTGCTTGCAATATAATCTTCAGAAAAGTTTGAAAATTTAAAGATTTTTTCTTCTATTCTGAAAAGCTTGTCATCAGAATGATTATATTGAAGAATTTAAAGAATTATTATATTATTTTTTAAGAATTTTATTCAATTTTATCTTTTCTTTCCAATCCAAGGCCAGAACAGCGATAGGGAACAAATGTTCACCTCCAATCTCTCACTTATGCAAATAATACAATTTTTTTTCACTGAGGGAGGCCCTTCTGTACATCTATCATATATAAATTAGGTTTAACCAGCGGTTCTCAATCATTTTTGACTCGCGGACTCCGATTGGTAACTAGCCACTGGGTTTGAAAAAATGTGAGATTCAGATTGAAACAGAGTTTCAGGGTTGTTTACTCTTATTCAAATCTCGAGTTTCATTTGTATGACTTATACATTTATACAATATTTTGTGTAGCACCTTTGAATGTTTTTCTATTTTACATGTTATTTTTCAAGTATGCCCACAAATATTATTGTATTCATTTGGTTTGAGCATTGTCTTTGCAGCTATTCTGGCAGTTCTTGTGTCGATCCCTGCATAAATAGACTTGAAAGGATCTTGAAGCTTGGTATTCCAGTTCCGCTTATTGCATATATCTTCAGTTGGTGATGATAATGATGTCAATATTCCTTTGGTCAATTCAAAAAAAAAAAGGAATGTGGATTCATATGAAGCAGATCATGGTAAGTTCTGGTGATGAAATTGTCACTTTCATGGTCTACGTATATTTCTTGGATTATTCTATTCATTTATAAATGCAGCACAATGAAAATCCTGTGTTGTAGAACGATAGGTGGACGATTGTCCATACAGCAATAACAATGTTGTCCCCGAATACTCTGGTTCCCGGGCACTTTAAATAATGTTACGTATTTCATCTATAATGATAAATCTCCTATATAATGATATTTTTCTCTTGTTCCTCGAGCATCATTAGAGTATAAGATATTTGCTGTATTTTACATCTTTTTTGGAAAAAAAAGATATGTGTTTTTTTCCTTCACATACTCAGTACACATACTTTGTTAAGCTGAATCTTGGATTGTGGATGTTGGCGCACTCCGCGATGTTATGAAAAATCAAGCAATCATCAGTTTCTGCATGTTGTTTTTCATGCAATTAGTACACAATTTTTTATCAGCATGTCATCAAACTGCTGAATTTTCACGGCAAGGAATTCGAAAGATCTCCGTCAGAATTTTTTTGCATTTGCACTTCATTGAACAGTGTGACGTGACGTTTGTAGGAACACGCTATGCTGGGAAAACTCTTTTATGGATAGTGTCAATGGATACGAACCAGAAAGCTTTAATAGAATTTAGGTTTTCAAAACGGCTTCAAAAATTCTCTCTATTCCTTCATCTAGACTCCTCTTGTGTTTTACAATGTTCTAATGGGTAGAGCAGATTGTAGGCAGTGTGGAGAACAGAGGAACTCTAATTATTATTAATAAATTTTTTAAATAATTACTTACAGATTTATTATTGTTTTTCAATCTACATGTATCATAATTTTGTATACCTTACAAATAAATCTTTAGTAAAATCGATTGCTTGCAATATAATCTTCAGAAAAGTTTGAAAATTTAAAGATTTTTTCTTCTATTCTGAAAAGCGTGTCATCAGAATGATTATATTGAAGAATTTAAAGAATTATTATATTATTTTTTAAGAATTTTATTCAATTTTATCTTTTCTTTCCAATCCAAGGCCAGAACAGGGATAGGGAAAAAATTTTCACCTCCAATCTCTCACTTATGCAAACAATACAATTTTTTTTCACTCAGGGAGGCCCTTCTGTACATCTATCCTATATAAATTAGGTTTAACCAGCGGTTCTCAATCATTTTTGACTCGCGGACTCCGATTGGTAACTAGCCACTGGGTTTGAAAAAATGTGAGATTCAGATTGAAACAGAGTTTCAGGGTTGTTTACTCTTATTCAAATCTCGAGTTTCATTTGTATGACTTATACATTTATACAATATTTTGTGTAGCACCTTTGAATGTTTTTCTATTTTACATGTTATTTTTCAAGTATGCCCACAAATATTATTGTATTCATTTGGTTTGAGCATTGTCTTTGCAGCTATTCTGGCAGTTCTTGTGTCGATCCCTGCATAAATAGATTTGAAAGGATCTTGAAGCTTGGTATTCCAGTTCGGCTTATTGCATACATCTTCAGTTGGTGATGATAATGATGTCAATATTACTTTGGTCAATTCAAAAGAAGAGGGAATGTGGATTCATATGAAGCAGATCATGGTAAGTTCTGGTGATAAAATTGTCACTTTCGTGGTCTACGTATTTTTCTTGAATTATGCTATTCATTTATAAATGCAGTACAATGAAAATCCTGTGTTGTAGAACGATAGGTGGACGATTGTCCGTACAGCAATAATAATGTTGTCCCCGAATACTCTGGTTCCCGGGCACTTTGAATAATGTTACGTATTTCTTCTATAATGATAAATCTCGTATACAATCATATTTTTCTGTTGTTCCTCGAGCATCATTAGAGTATAAGATTTTTGCTGTATTTTCATCTTTTTTGGAAAAAAAATATGTATGTTTTTTTCTTTCACATACTCAGAACACATACTTTGTTAAGCTGAATCTTGGATTGTGGCTTTGATTGTTTACTCTTATTCAAATCTCGAGTTTCATTTGTATGACTTTTACATTTATACAATATTTTGTGTAGCACCTTTGAACGTTGTTCTATTTTACATGTTATTTTTCAAGTATGCCCACAAATATTATTGTATTCATTTGGTTTGAGCATTGTCTTTGCAGCTATTCTGACAGTTCTTGTGTCGATCCCTGCATAAATAGATTTCAAAGGATCTTGAAGCTTGGTATTCCAATTCGGCTTATTGCATAAATCTTCAGCTGGTGATGATAATGATGTCAATATTCCTTTGGTCAATTCAAAAAAAAAAAAGGAATGTGGATTCATATGAAGCAGATCATGGTAAGTTCTGGTGATGAAATTGTCACTTTCTTGGTCTACGTACATTTCTTGGATTATTCTATTCATTTATAAATGCAGCACAATGAAAATCCTGTGTTGTTGAACGATAGGTGGATGACTGTCCGTACAACAATATTAATGTTGTCCCCGAATACTCTGGTTCCCGGGCACTTTAAATAATGTTAAGTATTTCATCTATAATGATAAATCTCATATATAACGATATTTTTCTGTTGTTTCTCGAGCATCATTAGATTATAAGATTTTTGCTGTATTTTCAACTTTTTTGGAAAAAAAAGATGTGTGTTTTTTTCTTTCACATACTCAGAACACATACTTTGTTAAGCTGAATCTTGGATTGTGGCTGTTGACGCACTCCGCGATGTTATGAAAAATCAAGCAATCATCAGTTTCTGCATGTTGTTTTTTATGCAATTAGTACACAATTTTTTATCAGCATGTCATCAAACTGCTGAATTTTCACGGCAAGGAATTCGAAAGATCTCCGTCAGAATTTTTTTCATTTGCACTTCATTGAACAGTGTGACGTGACGTTTGTAGGAACACGCTATGCTGGGAAAACTCTTTTATGGATAGTGTCAATGGATACGAACCAGAAAGCTTTAATAGAATTTAGGTTTTCAAAACGGCTTCAAAAATTCTCTCTATTCCTTCATCTAGACTCCTCTTGTGTTTTACAATGTTCTAATGGGTAGAGCAGATTGTAGGCAGCGTGGAGAACAGAGGAACTCTAATAATTATTAGATTTATTAAATAATTACTTACAGATTTATTATTGTTTTTCAATCTACATGTATCATAATTTTGTATACCTTACAAATAAATCTTTAGTAAAATCGATTGCTTGCAATATAATCTTCAGAAAAGTTTGAAAATTTAAAGATTTTTTCTTCTATTCTGAAAAGCTTGTCATCAGAATGATTATATTGAAGAATTTAAAGAATTATTATATTATTTTTTAAGAATTTTATTCAATTTTATCTTTTCTTTCCAATCCAAGGCCAGAACAGCGATAGGGAACAAATGTTCACCTCCAATCTCTCACTTATGCAAATAATACAATTTTTTTTCACTGAGGGAGGCCCTTCTGTACATCTATCATATATAAATTAGGTTTAACCAGCGGTTCTCAATCATTTTTGACTCGCGGACTCCGATTGGTAACTAGCCACTGGGTTTGAAAAAATGTGAGATTCAGATTGAAACAGAGTTTCAGGGTTGTTTACTCTTATTCAAATCTCGAGTTTCATTTGTATGACTTATACATTTATACAATATTTTGTGTAGCACCTTTGAACGTTTTTCTATTTTACATGTTATTTTTCAAGTATGCCCATAAATATTATTGTATTCATTTGGTTTGAGCATTGTCTTTGCAGCTATTCTGGCAGTTCTTGTGTCGATCCCTGCATAAATAGATTTGAAAGGATCTTGAAGCTTGGTATTCCAGTTCGGCTTATTGCATACATCTTCAGTTGGTGATGATAATGATGTCAATATTCCTTTGGTCAATTAAAAAAAAAAAAGGAATGTGGATTCATATGAAGCAGATCATGGTAAGTTCTGGTGATGAAATTGTCACTTTCATGGTCTACGTATATTTCTTGGATTATTCTATTCATTTATAAATGCAGCACAATGAAAATACTGTGTTGTAGAACAATAGGTGGACGATTGTCCATACAGCAATAACAATGTTGTCCCCGAATACTCTGGTTCCCGGGCACTTTAAATAATATTACGTATTTCATCTATAATGATAAATCTCCTATATAATGATATTTTTCTCTTGTTCCACGAGCATCATTAGAGTATAAGATATTTGCTGTATTTTACATCTTTTTTGGAAAAAAAAGATATGTGTTTTTTTCCTTCACATACTCAGTACACATACTTTGTTAAGCTGAATCTTGGATTGTGGATGTTGGCGCACTCCGCGATGTTATGAAAAATCAAGCAATCATCAGTTTCTGCATGTTGTTTTTTATGCAATTAGTACACAATTTTTTATCAGCATGTCATCAAACTGCTGAATTTTCACGGCAAGGAATTCGAAAGATCTCCGTCAGAATTTTTTTCATTTGCACTTCATTGAACAGTGTGACGTGACGTTTGTAGGAACACGCTATGCTGGGAAAACTCTTTTATGGATAGTGTTAATGCATAGGAAACAGAAAGCTACAATAGAATTTAGGTTTTCAAAACGGCTTCAAAAATTCTCTCTATTCCTTCATCAAGACTCCTCTTGTGTTTTACAATGTTCTAATGGGTAGAGCAGATTGTAGGCAGCGTGGAGAACAGAGGAACTCTAATTATTATTAGATTTTTTAAATAATTACTTACAGATTTATTATTGTTTTTCAATCTACATGTATCATAATTTTGTATACCTTACAAATAAATCTTTAGTAAAATCGATTGCTTGCAATATAATCTTCAGAAAAGTTTGAAAATTTAAATATTTTTTCTTCTATTCTGAAAAGCTTGTCATCAGAATGATTATATTGAAGAATTTAAAGAATTATTATATTATTTTTTAAGAATTTTATTCAATTTTATCTTTTCTTTCCAATCCAAGGCCAGAACAGCGATAGGGAACAAATGTTCACCTCCAATCTCTCACTTATGCAAATAATACAATTTTTTTTCACTGAGGAAGGCCCTTCTGTACATCTATCATATATAAATTAGGTTTAACCAGCGGTTCTCAATCATTTTTGACTCGCGGACTCCGATTGGTAACTAGCCACTGGGTTTGAAAAAATGTGAGATTCAGATTGAAACAGAGTTTCAGGGTTGTTTACTCTTATTCAAATCTCGAGTTTCATTTGTATGACTTATACATTTATACAATATTTTGTGTAGCACCTTTGAACGTTTTTCTATTTTACATGTTATTTTTCAAGTATGCCCACAAATATTATTGTATTCATTTGGTTTGAGCATTGTCTTTGCAGCTGTACTGGCAGTTCTTGTGTCGATCCCTGCATAAATAGATTTGAAAGGATCTTGAAGCTTGGTATTCCAGTTCGGCATATTGCATACATCTTCAGTTGGTGATGATAATGATGTCAATATTACTTTGGTCAATTCAAAAGAAGAGGGAATGTGGATTCATATGAAGCAGATCATGGTAAGTTCTGGTGATAAAATTGTCACTTTCGTTGTCTACATATTTTTCTTGAATTATGCTATTCATTTATAAATGCAGTACAATGAAAATCCTGTGTTGTAGAACGATAGGTGGACGATTGTCCGTACAGCAATAATAATGTTGTCCCCGAATACTCTGGTTCCCGGGCACTTTGAATAATGTTACGTATTTCTTCTATAATGATAAATCTCGTATACAATCATATTTTTCTGTTGTTCCTCGAGCATCATTAGAGTATAAGATTTTTGCTGTATTTTCATCTTTTTTGGAAAAAAAATATGTATGTTTTTTTCTTTCACATACTCAGAACACATACTTTGTTAAGCTGAATCTTGGATTGTGGCTTTGATTGTTTACTCTTATTCAAATCTCGAGTTTCATTTGTATGACTTTTACATTTATACAATATTTTGTGTAGCACCTTTGAACGTTGTTCTATTTTACATGTTATTTTTCAAGTATGCCCACAAATATTATTGTATTCATTTGGTTTGAGCATTGTCTTTGCAGCTATTCTGACAGTTCTTGTGTCGATCCCTGCATAAATAGATTTCAAAGGATCTTGAAGCTTGGTATTCCAATTCGGCTTATTGCATAAATCTTCAGCTGGTGATGATAATGATGTCAATATTCCTTTGGTCAATTCAAAAAAAAAAAAGGAATGTGGATTCATATGAAGCAGATCATGGTAAGTTCTGGTGATGAAATTGTCACTTTCTTGGTCTACGTACATTTCTTGGATTATTCTATTCATTTATAAATGCAGCACAATGAAAATCCTGTGTTGTTGAACGATAGGTGGATGACTGTCCGTACAACAATATTAATGTTGTCCCCGAATACTCTGGTTCCCGGGCACTTTAAATAATGTTAAGTATTTCATCTATAATGATAAATCTCATATATAACGATATTTTTCTGTTGTTTCTCGAGCATCATTAGATTATAAGATTTTTGCTGTATTTTCAACTTTTTTGGAAAAAAAAGATGTGTGTTTTTTTCTTTCACATACTCAGAACACATACTTTGTTAAGCTGAATCTTGGATTGTGGCTGTTGACGCACTCCGCGATGTTATGAAAAATCAAGCAATCATCAGTTTTTGCAAGTTGTTTTTCATGCAATTATTACACAATTTTGTATCAGCATGTCATCAAACTGCTGAATTTTCACGGCTAGGAATTCGAAAGATCTCCATCAGAATTTTTTTCATTTGCACTTCATTGAACAGTGTGATGTGACGTTTGTAGGAACACGCTATGCTGGGAAAACTCTTTTATGGATAGTGTCAATGCATAGGAACCAGAAAGCTACAATAGAATTTAGGTTTTCAAAACGGCTTCAAAAATTCTCTCTATTCCTTCATCAAGACTCCTCTTGTGTTTTACAATGTTCTAATGGGTAGAGCAGATTGTAGGCAGCGTGCAGAACAGAGAAACTCTAATTATTATTAGATTTTTTAAATAATTACTTACAGATTTATTATTGTTTTTCAATCTACATGTATCATAATTTTGTATACCTTACAAATAAATCTTTCGTAAAATCGATTGCTTGCAATATAATCTTCAGAAAAGTTTGAAAATTTAAAGATTTTTTCTTCTATTCTGGAAAGCGTGTCATCAGAATGATTATATTGAAGAATTTAAAGAATTATTATATAATTTTTTAAGAATTTTATTCAATTTTATCTTTTCTTTCCACTCCAAGGCCAGAACAGGGATAGGGAACAAATGTTCACCTCCAATCTCTCACTTGTGCAAATAATACAATTTTTTTTCACTTAGGGAGACCCTTCTGTACATCTATGCTATATAAATTAGGTTTAACCAGCGGTTCTCAATCATTTTTGACTCGGGGACTCCGATTGATAACCAGCCACTGTGTTTGAAAAAATCTGAAATTAAAAGAGATTTTCAGGGTTGTTTACTCTTATTCAAAACTCGAGTTTCACTTGTATGACTTTTACTTTTACACAATATTTTGTGTAGCACCTTTGAACGTTGTTCTATTTTACATGTTATTTTTCAAGTATGCCTACAAATATTATTGTATTCATTTGGTTTGAGCATTGTCTTTATACAAATACAAATACAACGCCACAACAGGCAAAATGCCCAACGAGGTGGCTGATAAAAAGATGCCCATAAAAATAGTTTTTATGGGCTAATTGCAAAATAATTTGCAGCTATTCTGGCAGTTCTTGTGTCGATCCCTGCATAAATAGATTTGAAAGGATCTTGAAGCTTGGTATTCCAGTTCGGCTTATTGCATACATCTTCAGTTGGTGATGATAATGATGTCAATATTACTTTGGTCAATTCAAAAGAAGAGGGAATGTGGATTCATATGAAGCAGATCATGGTAAGTTCTGGTGATAAAATTGTCACTTTCGTGGTCTACATATTTTTCTTGAATTATGCTATTCATTTATAAATGCAGTACAATGAAAATCCTGTGTTGTAGAACGATTGGTGGACGATTGTCCGTACAGCAATAATAATGTTGTCCCCGAATACTCTGGTTCCCGGGCACTTTGAATAATGTTACGTATTTCTTCTATAATGATAAATCTCGTATACAATCATATTTTTCTGTTGTTCCTCGAGCATCATTAGAGTATAAGATTTTTGCTGTATTTTCATCTTTTTTGGAAAAAAAATATGTATGTTTTTTTCTTTCACATACTCAGAACACATACTTTGTTAAGCTGAATCTTGGATTGTGGCTTTGATTGTTTACTCTTATTCAAATCTCGAGTTTCATTTGTATGACTTTTACATTTATACAATATTTTGTGTAGCACCTTTGAACGTTGTTCTATTTTACATGTTATTTTTCAAGTATGCCTACAAATATTATTGTATTCATTTGGTTTGAGCATTGTCTTTGCAGCTATTCTGGCAGTTCTTGTGTCGATCCCTGCATAAATAGATTTGAAAGGATCTTGAAGCTTGGTATTCCAGTTCGGCTTATTGCATACATCTTCAGTTGGTGATGATAATGATGTCAATATTACTTTGGTCAATTCAAAAGAAGAGGGAATGTGGATTCATATGAAGCAGATCATGGTAAGTTCTGGTGATAAAATTGTCACTTTCGTGGTCTACGTATTTTTCTTGAATTATGCTATTCATTTATAAATGCAGTACAATGAAAATCCTGTGTTGTAGAACGATAGGTGGACGATTGTCCGTACAGCAATAATAATGTTGTCCCCGAATACTCTGGTTCCCGGGCACTTTGAATAATGTTACGTATTTCTTCTATAATGATAAATCTCGTATACAATCATATTTTTCTGTTGTTCCTCGAGCATCATTAGAGTATAAGATTTTTGCTGTATTTTCATCTTTTTTGGAAAAAAAATATGTATGTTTTTTTCTTTCACATACTCAGAACACATACTTTGTTAAGCTGAATCTTGGATTGTGGCTTTGATTGTTTACTCTTATTCAAATCTCGAGTTTCATTTGTATGACTTTTACATTTATACAATATTTTGTGTAGCACCTTTGAACGTTGTTCTATTTTACATGTTATTTTTCAAGTATGCCCACAAATATTATTGTATTCATTTGGTTTGAGCATTGTCTTTGCAGCTATTCTGACAGTTCTTGTGTCGATCCCTGCATAAATAGATTTCAAAGGATCTTGAAGCTTGGTATTCCAATTCGGCTTATTGCATAAATCTTCAGCTGGTGATGATAATGCTGTCAATATTCCTTTGGTCAATTCAAAAAAAAAAAGGAATGTGGATTCATATGAAGCAGATCATGGTAAGTTCTGGTGATGAAATTGTCACTTTCTTGGTCTACGTACATTTCTTGGATTATTCTATTCATTTATAAATGCAGCACAATGAAAATCCTGTGTTGTTGAACGATAGGTGGATGACTGTCCGTACAACAATATTAATGTTGTCCCCGAATACTCTGGTTCCCGGGCACTTTAAATAATGTTAAGTATTTCATCTATAATGATAAATCTCATATATAACGATATTTTTCTGTTGTTTCTCGAGCATCATTAGATTATAAGATTTTTGCTGTATTTTCATCTTTTTTGGAAAAAAAAGATGTGTGTTTTTTTCTTTCACATACTCAGAACACATACTTTGTTAAGCTGAATCTTGGATTGTGGCTGTTGACGCACTCCGCGATGTTATGAAAAATCAAGCAATCATCAGTTTTTGCAAGTTGTTTTTCATGCAATTATTACACAATTTCGTATCAGCATGTCATCAAACTGCTGAATTTTCACGGCAAGGAATTCGAAAGATCTCCATCAGAATTTTTTTCATTTGCACTTCATTGAACAGTGTGACGTGACGTTTGTAGGAACACGCTATGCTGGGAAAACTCTTTTATGGATAGTGTTAATGCATAGGAAACAGAAAGCTACAATAGAATTTAGGTTTTCAAAACGGCTTCAAAAATTCTCTCTATTCCTTCATCAAGACTCCTCTTGTGTTTTACAATGTTCTAATGGGTAGAGCAGATTGTAGGCAGCGTGGAGAACAGAGGAACTCTAATTATTATTAGATTTTTTAAATAATTACTTACAGATTTATTATTGTTTTTCAATCTACATGTATCATAATTTTGTATACCTTACAAATAAATCTTTAGTAAAATCGATTGCTTGCAATATAATCTTCAGAAAAGTTTGAAAATTTAAATATTTTTTCTTCTATTCTGAAAAGCTTGTCATCAGAATGATTATATTGAAGAATTTAAAGAATTATTATATTATTTTTTAAGAATTTTATTCAATTTTATCTTTTCTTTCCAATCCAAGGCCAGAACAGGGATAGGGAACAAATGTTCGCCTCCAATCTCTCACTTATGGAAATAATACAATTTTTTTTCACTGAGGGAGGCCCTTCTGTACATCTATCATATATAAATTAGGTTTAACCAGCGGTTCTCAATCATTTTTGACTCGGGGACTCCGATTGGTAACTAGCCACTGGGTTTGAAAAAATGTGAGATTCAGATTGAAACAGAGTTTCAGGGTTGTTTACTCTTATTCAAATCTCGAGTTTCATTTGTATAACTTATACATTTATACAATATTTTGTGTAGCACCTTTGAATGTTTTTCTATTTTACATGTTATTTTTCAAGTATGCCCACAAATATTATTGTATTCATTTGGTTTGAGCATTGTCTTTGCAGCTATTCTGGCAGTTCTTGTGTCGATCCCTGCATAAATAGACTTCAAAGGATCTTGAAGCTTGGTATTCCAGTTCCGCTTATTGCATATATCTTCAGTTGGTGATGATAATGATGTCAATATTCCTTTGGTCAATTCAAAAAAAAAAGGAATGTGGATTCATATGAAGCAAATCATGGTAAGTTCTGGTGATGAAATTGTCACTTTCGTGGTCTACGTATATTTCTTGGATTATTCTATTCATTTATAAATGCAGTACAATGAAAATCTTGTGTTGTAGAACGATAGGTGGACGATTGTCCATACAGCAATAACAATGTTGTCCCCGAATACTCTGGTTCCCGGGCACTTTAAATAATGTTACGTATTTCATCTATAATGATAAATCTCCTATATAATGATATTTTTCTCTTGTTCCTCGAGCATCATTAGAGTATAAGATATTTGCTGTATTTTACATCTTTTTTGGAAAAAAAAGATATGTGTTTTTTTCCTTCACATACTCAGTACACATACTTTGTTAAGCTGAATCTTGGATTGTGGATGTTGGCGCACTCCGCGATGTTATGAAAAATCAAGCAATCATCAGTTTCTGCATGTTGTTTTTCATGCAATTAGTACACAATTTTTTATCAGCATGTCATCAAACTGCTGAATTTTCACGGCAAGGAATTCGAAAGATCTCCGTCAGAATTTTTTTCATTTGCACTTCATTGAACAGTGTGACGTGACGTTTGTAGGAACACGCTATGCTGGGAAAACTCTTTTATGGATAGTGTCAATGGATACGAACCAGAAAGCTTTAATAGAATTTAGGTTTTCAAAACGGCTTCAAAAATTCTCTCTATTCCTTCATCTAGACTCCTCTTGTGTTTTACAATGTTCTAATGGGTAGAGCAGATTGTAGGCAGTGTGGAGAACAGAGGAACTCTAATTATTATTAATAAATTTTTTAAATAATTACTTACAGATTTATTATTGTTTTTCAATCTACATGTATCATAATTTTGTATACCTTACAAATAAATCTTTAGTAAAATCGATTGCTTGCAATATAATCTTCAGAAAAGTTTGAAAATTTAAATATTTTTTCTTCTATTCTGAAAAGCTTGTCATCAGAATGATTATATTGAAGAATTTAAAGAATTATTATATTATTTTTTAAGAATTTTATTCAATTTTATCTTTTCTTTCCAATCCAAGGCCAGAACAGGGATAGGGAACAAATGTTCACCTCCAATCTCTCACTTATGGAAATAATACAATTTTTTTTCACTGAGGGAGGCCCTTCTGTACATCTATCATATATAAATTAGGTTTAACCAGCGGTTCTCAATCATTTTTGACTCGGGGACTCCGATTGGTAACTAGCCACTGGGTTTGAAAAAATGTGAGATTCAGATTGAAACAGAGTTTCAGGGTTGTTTACTCTTATTCAAATCTCGAGTTTCATTTGTATGACTTATACATTTATACAATATTTTGTGTAGCACCTTTGAACGTTTTTCTATTTTACATGTTATTTTTCAAGTATGCCCACAAATATTATTGTATTCATTTGGTTTGAGCATTGTCTTTGCAGCTATTCTGGCAGTTCTTGTGTCGATCCCTGCATAAATAGATTTGAAAGGATCTTGAAGCTTGGTATTCCAGTTCGGCTTATTGCATACATCTTCAGTTGGTGATGATAATGATGTCAATATTCCTTAGGTCAATTCAAAAAAAAAAAGGAATGTGGATTCATATGAAGCAGATCATGGTAAGTTCTGGTGATGAAATTGTCACTTTCATGGTCTACGTATATTTCTTGGATTATTCTATTCATTTATAAATGCAGCACAATGAAAATCCGGTGTTGTAGAACGATAGGTGGACGATTGTCCGTACAGCAATAATAATGTTGTCCCCGAATACTCTGGTTCCCGGGCACTTTGAATAATGTTACGTATTTCTTCTATAATGATAAATCTCGTATACAATCATATTTTTCTGTTGTTCCTCGAGCATCATTAGAGTATAAGATTTTTGCTGTATTTTCAACTTTTTTGGAAAAAAAAGATGTGTGTTTTTTTCTTTCACATACTCAGAACACATACTTTGTTAAGCTGAATCTTGGATTGTGGCTGTTGACGCACTCCGCGATGTTATGAAAAATCAAGCAATCATCAGTTTTTGCAAGTTGTTTTTCATGCAATTATTACACAATTTTGTATCAGCATGTCATCAAACTGCTGAATTTTCACGGCAAGGAATTCGAAAGATCTCCATCAGAATTTTTTTCATTTGCACTTCATTGAACAGTGTGATGTGACGTTTGTAGGAACACGCTATGCTGGGAAAACTCTTTTATGGATAGTGTCAATGCATACGAACCAGAAAGCTACAATAGAATTTAGGTTTTCAAAACGGCTTCAAAAATTCTCTCTATTCCTTCATCAAGACTCCTCTTACAGATTTATTTTGTTTTTCAATCTACATGTATCATAATTTTGTATACCTTACAAATAAATCTTTCGTAAAATCGATTGCTTGCAATATAATCTTCAGAAAAGTTTGAAAATTTAAAGATTTTTTCTTCTATTCTGGAAAGCGTGTCATCAGAATGATTATATTGAAGAATTTAAAGAATTATTATATAATTTTTTAAGAATTTTATTCAATTTTATCTTTTCTTTCCACTCCAAGGCCAGAACAGGGATAGGGAACAAATGTTCACCTCCAATCTCTCACTTATGGAAATAATACAATTTTTTTTCACTGAGGGAGGCCCTTCTGTACATCTATCATATATAAATTAGGTTTAACCAGCGGTTCTCAATCATTTTTGACTCGGGGACTCCGATTGGTAACTAGCCACTGGGTTTGAAAAAAATGTGAGATTCAGATTGAAACAGAGTTTCAGGGTTGTTTACTCTTATTCAAAACTCGAGTTTCATTTGTATGACTTTTACATTTACACAATATTTTGTGTAGCACCTTTGAACGTTGTTCTATTTTACATGTTATTTTTCAAGTATGCCCACAAATATTATTGTATTCATTTGGTTTGAGCATTGTCTTTGCAGCTATTCTGGCAGTTCTTGTGTCGATCCCTGCATAAATAGATTTGAAAGGATCTTGAAGCTTGGTATTCCAGTTCGGCTTATTGCATAAATCTTTAGTTGGTGATGATAATGATGTGAATATAACTTTGGTCAATTCAATAAAAGAGGGAATGTGGATTCATATGAAGCAGATCATGGTAAGTTCTGGTGATAAAATTGTCACTTTCGTGGTCTACGTATATTTCTTGGATTATTCTATTCATTTATAAATGCAGTACAATGAAAATCCGGTGTTGTAGAACGATAGGTGGACGATTGTCCGTACAGCAATAATAATGTTGTCCCCGAATACTCTGGTTCCCGGGCACTTTAAATAATGTTACGTATTTCATCTATAATTATAAATCTCATATACAATGATATTTTTCTGTTGTACCTCGAGCATCATTAGAGTATAAGATTTCTGCTGTATTTTCATCTTTTTTGGAAAAACATAGCCACTATAGTGATCTCTAAATATTTCGCGGATGTAAGTGCTCTGGAAATGTGTCTGGGCCGCTTAAGTGCTCTGAAACTGTTCCACGCATCACTTAAATAATCTGTGAATTTTCCCTCGGGTAACTTGAGTGATGTAGAACCACACTGGGGGCCACTTAATTGCTCTAAAACTACGTCACTCATGGGATCTCTAAATGTGTAACTGATCGCTTAAGTGTTCTGGAACTGTGTCCCGGGTCATTTAAGTGATCTGTAAATTTGCCGCTTAGTTTCAATTAAAAAAATTATTTTTTTGCATTAAAAAAATAAATTTTTGATCGTGTGAGAGCCCTCTATGCCCCCCCCCCCCCCGTGTACGTCTGTGATCCCACTAATATGCGTTAGGTTTCAGAGGGGCAGAGCTGATGACGAAATTTTGCTGACAAAGGGGGGAGGGGGTAAGCATTTTGCTGACAAGGAGGGGGAGGGGATCAAAAATGGCTATAAATTTGCTTACGTAATACTTGAACAGCCCCTTTTGTGGTTCTCTTTGTGTAGGACACCTCTGTCTATCAGTTCAAACCAGTCTAAAATGAACATTGGACTGTGCAGGAGACGAATTGTAGGAATGGGGGAAAGGAAGAGGAGTCAACTCTTTTGGTAAAAAAAAGTAATGTGGAAAAAATAAATGAATAAAATATTTTCTTTATCATCATAATAAACATCTTTCAATTACCAGTTTTTTGATATTTATTTAGATAAATTGCGTAATTAAAATTCAATAGCAATTCAAATTAATGATAATTTTATTTTCAATTAAAAACCGCAACTTTATTTATAATTATGTTGAATCTCAAGAAGATTGATATTCGTCCAAATGACTATTCGTCCCATCCCCAATCGATATATTAGTTTCATGTGCCTATTTCTAATGAGATGTGAAGCAGGGTGTGTCCAGTCTTTCAATTTGTATGTAAGATATTTATACATGAATAAAAAAGGAAATGGAATCTGTCATAAGTAAGAGTGTGGGAGACTAATAGTATATTGTCTTACTAATATAAATGTGAAGTGATAAGCTGAGTTGGTTTTCTTCAATTGTCAAAATTTATCTTGTCTCTGAAACAGATGCATGATTGAATGAGATTAACAGATCATTATATTGATTAAAGTGTATAGATATGCGATTGAACTTACTATTGAAGTTGCTGCTTGGTTTTCTACACCCACACATTTTAAAACCTCTCCTTTGGTCCCGAACAGTGCCATTCCTTTGAATGTCTTTGCCATTCATGAATTTTGATTTTACGAACTATCTGTTCAGGTCTGTAGAAGTAATTACCAACTGTGTAATGCATGTGATCGTTTTTAAATTTTTGTGAGTTGCTTTGCTTCCAAAAGAATGAAGGTAAATAGTTTTAACTTTTCAATGATTTTCTAATTTGTGTTTTCAATCTCTAGTCCGTTTCATGTTATCGATTGTGACACCTAATTCTGCTCACTCCTATTGTTTATAAATGCAAAATGACTTTTACTGTCCCCAGCGTATGTCTTATAATCCAGGAAAATTTTTTATTGAAATTTTCACAGTATCATTTGAAAGCTATTTTTTTATGACGGTGTGTTCATCACTTTTAATGTTATTTGAACTTAAAAATTATGTTTTGATGTTTCAAGAAGAAGGGGAGGGTATCACACAGGTTATGTATAGCAAATGGTGGGGGGGGGGGGGTGTCCACTTCTACCCTACTATGCCAATAATAAAACTTTTGGAACAAGGTGATCGTCTCTTTGTAATTTAATGTTCTGTGCAGTATATATTAATTTGCTGATGAACTAATTTCTTTTCATCTTTTTAGGAAGAAGAGTTGTTGGACATATCTCTTGGTTTTACTATCTTCTACAATTTTCTCCCTGCTACTTCAAACAGAACTCTGATTGAGACTGAGGATGAAGGTTGAAATCTCAGCTGGCTGGAGTGTGTTGCTCATGTTAGTTGGCTGCAATGTGCAAGTTCCTCATCTAAGTTTTCTGCAATTTGTGCTACCCATCTTAGCTGGTTGCAATTACTCCCGTTGCTTATCTCAGTTGGCTACAACGTGTGAGATCTTCATCTTAAGTTTTCTGCAATTTGTGCTACCCATCTTAGCTGGTTGCAATTACTCCCGTTGCTTATCTCAGTTGGCTACAACGTGTGAGATCTTCATCTTAAGTTTTCTGCAATTTGTGTGTTACCCATCTTAGCTGGCTGCAATTACTCCAGTTGCTCATCGCAGTTGGCTGTAGTGTGTGTTGCTCATTTCAGTTGGTTGCAGTGTGTATGTTATGCTACAATTTTTTTTTCTGGTTTATGTTTCCGTGAAGTTATGAGACTTTGCATTAAGTGAATACTCATTTAATTGAAATACTTATGCAGCAAATAGTTAGCTAAGATGTGATGGCAGGTAAGTCTTGTTTAATACTTTGTTGGTTGAAAACAGCGTTTTCGTTCCTAAATAAATTTTTTAGCTTTCATTTTGTATTTTTTCAAGTGAATACAAACTGTAAATCAGCTGTCTGACCAATATTGCTGTGTATGAGTTAGGTATGCTTCATGAACATAATTGATTATTTTTCTTTTGGAGCATTTTTTCACATAATTGCAAAAACATTCTTACCCTACATGATAAATGTATTTTTCAGCTCCAGTGATAACATAATGCAATATAAGTACTTGGATATAATCAATTTTAACGAAAGATAATCATAAAACAATAATTCATAATTGTATATATTCACTCTTTTAAAAAAAATAAATTATATATATATATATATTGACTACCAAACCTTTCAAAAATTGCAGTGCATTCTTTTATACTTGACCATAAGTGTTTGTAGCTATTCAGAATTTTTTTGATTTGCTATTTGTTCCATGCAGTTGTAGAGGGTTCATTATTTCGAAGTTGTCTAGCTTCTTTTTTTCATGAGTTTCATACCAAGTTTCTAGTTATGCTTTGAGTTTTTTTTATATAGAGTTAGTTTATGGTGTTTTGTGTCTTTTTGTTTCATCCTTTTTTTTCTCTTCATCATGAAAATTGTGATTTTTTGGCTTAATTTGTTTCTTATCTTATCTATCATTTGTTGGTTTTTTGAGGTTCTTTTCGTATTGTTTCTGAGATTAGAAAAAAAAATTCTGAATGGCTTGCAAACAATTATGACAAAATGAACCATATCATATATGTTGTCGTCCTAATTTGCTCCCAGTTGTCCTAATTTTTTTGAAATGTTCTACTTTCTAGATTTTATCCTATTTTTTTTTACTAAAATTTGTGTAATTTTTTATTAAGGAGGGAATCATTGATATATATTGCCAAATATTATAAATGTTGTAGATTGCAAGTAATAATTCTGTTAAAGTAGAAATTATATAGTTTTTAAGGTTATTTGGGGGGGGGGGGGGCGGGGGTTATTATGTGTGTGGATTATTTTGTTTATAAATTTTTCTTTTACTTAGTTTGATATTCAACAAGTAAAATAGGCATTAAAAACTTGAGTGAGAATAAGAACGTAAACAGCTATTTGTTGTAATACAGAAAGGCAAAGAATAATACAAACAATAAAGTTCCTCAAATAAATATTTAAAATATGTGTGTACATATATGCAAGGAAGAAAAAAAAAGGCAGGAGAACTTCCATACCTGAGCAAGTATTTTGCATTGAAACGATGTAAGGTTTTAGATTGATATTATTTGCACACACATTTAATTTTAAAAGTTTGAAATAATTAAAATGTGAATGATGAATTTGATGGTTGGAAAAAACTGTTTAAACATGGACGTTTTAATTTTGAAAGTGTGAAATAATTAAAGTATGAGTGTTTTATTTCAGTTATAGATCTTGAAAATTATTTTAACTGGGACACATTTTAATTTTAACAAAATAAAATTATTCAAACATGAATGTTTTGATTTTTAAAGTTGAAATTAATTATTTTGTTATTTAGAATTATGAAATGTTTCATTCTAGTTATTTTAACATTTAATTTCAATTTAATTTGAGTTTAATATATTAATCTGAAATGTTGAAGAAAATAAAGCAGGTTGGTTAAATCCAATTTTTCTAATTTCAATCCAATTTCTATGATTCATCGCTTAACATTACAAACAAAATTTTCTTTCTTTCCTTCTTAGGATGAAAAGGATACCATCAAATGTAAGCACTTATGTTCGTTAGTGCGATGTATCGAGACCTCATATTATCTATAGCAATCATTTAATTTGATTAGCGCTCATTAATTTTTTTTAAAATTGCTTCATATTCAAAAGAGTCGTACGGTCTCGATAGCAGTGAACGATAGCATCACGCTGGCAGTGAACTGTCCTAATTTTTATCTTCAGGTTCCGACGAAAGGTTGTCCGGGTTGGAAGCCCTTCATTTTTCCCGTATGCTCCCGACCCGCAGAGTTGTTTATCCCTTTACAACCGACCCGGGGTACGCGAACCGCAGACCCCGGGCTACCGCCTTGTGAAAATCAGTTGAAGGCTGGGAGCCCGACGTCCGTGGTTCGCGTGCCCCGGGCCGGGAACCCTGGACTTTTTTTTAACCTTTTTTTTAACCTTTTTTTTAACCTTTTTTTTAACCTTTTTTTTAACCTTTTTTTTAACCTTTTTTTTAACCTTTTTTTTAACCTTTTTTTTAACCTTTTTTTTAACCTTTTTTTTAACCTTTTTTTTAACCTTTTTTTTAACCTTTTTTTTAACCTTTTTTTTAACCTTTTTTTTAACCTTTTTTTTAACCTTTTTTTTAACCTTTTTTTTAACCTTTTTTTTAACCTTTTTTTTAACCTTTTTTTTAACCTTTTTTTTAACCTTTTTTTTAACCTTTTTTTTAACCTTTTTTTTAACCTTTTTTTTAACCTTTTTTTTAACCTTTTTTTTAACCTTTTTTTTAACCTTTTTTTTAACCTTTTTTTTAACCTTTTTTTTAACCTTTTTTTTAACCTTTTTTTTAACCTTTTTTTTAACCTTTTTTTTAACCTTTTTTTTAACCTTTTTTTTAACCTTTTTTTTAACCTTTTTTTTAACCTTTTTTTTAACCTTTGCGCCAATGATTTTTATTCATTTTTTCCGATTTTATCACCTTCCCTCCTGCGTAAATTCATATCGATTATTTCTTCTAACTCATCGATATCTCTACGTTCCATCGTTTCCGCCCATACGCTCAATCGATTACCTTCTGCATTTTCATCGATTTCCCACTTTGCGCTGAAGTTTCCTGAGTTTCTCATCTTCCGCACCGTAAATTCATATCGATTATTTGTAAAAGCTCATCGATATCTCCAATTTGAATCGATTCCGCAACATCAACCTATTACCTTCTACCGCATTGTATCCATTATTCGGGGGGTTTCACAGATTTTTTTTCTTCTCCACTAGAAATCTATTAATCTGCTCACGTATAAACCACAGCGCCATCTATCTGTAACACCGGTATCTTGTATATAATGACGTACTCAGAGCAGTCTCTAGCACCGACGCCCTCTACCGGAACCACCATAATCCACCACAATCCCGATGGGCGGATGGAGCAACTGGTCTTGTTCTATGGCGTCAGAAAGCAAACAGAAACCACCACACACCCGTAACGAACGCATTCCCCATCGCCTAACGTCGTCTCCAAGCCATTTCCCCGTGCTAGCAGCGCCCTCTGCCGGGACTAGGAGGTGTCCCGTTAGCGTTCGCAGCGCCACCTATCGGCGGGAAGGCGAACTACTACCGATGCATCGGTCGGAATCGATTTACCATCGATTAAACGGCGTCCTGAAGCCGTTTTCTCTATACCATCGCCCTCTAGCGGGACTTTGAGCTGTCCGAGACAACTGCCGTTGCCACGGTAGATCGGGCTATCGCGCATGCGCTGTCTGAAACGAAGAATTCGTGGAAAATACCAAAAATTTAGCGGGAAATTCGAGTATTTTCCAGGAAATTTTTGGAATCGGGTCTCCGGAAGGTATAAATAGGAGCGTCCTCGACCGTCATTCGGGTTTGTAAGCACCTCCTGATGATAGGAGGCTTAACCCAGGCTGAGGGGAGCTGCTCTCGCCAACCCTATAAAGACTGGGTCTTAGTTGCTCCGCGCACTAATGGCGGATCATATGGAGCAACTGACCTTGGTCTCCAACGAAAAAACAGCCTATAAAGACTGGACCTTAGTTCCCCTGGACAATGGAGCAACTGGTCTTGTTCTATGGCGTCAGAAAGCAAACAGAAACCACCACACACCCGTAACGAACGCATTCCCCATCGCCTAACGTCGTCTCCAAGCCATTTCCCCGTGCTAGCAGCGCCCTCTGCCGGGACTAGGAGGTGTCCCGTTAGCGTTCGCAGCGCCACCTATCGGCGGGAAGGCGAACTACTACCGATGCATCGGTCGGAATCGATTTACCATCGATTAAACGGCGTCCTGAAGCCGTTTTCTCTATACCATCGCCCTCTAGCGGGACTTTGAGCTGTCCGAGACAACTGCCGTTGCCACGGTAGATCGGGCTATCGCGCATGCGCTGTCTGAAACGAAGAATTCGTGGAAAATACCAAAAATTTAGCGGGAAATTCGAGTATTTTCCAGGAAATTTTTGGAATCGGGTCTCCGGAAGGTATAAATAGGAGCGTCCTCGACCGTCATTCGGGTTTGTAAGCACCTCCTGATGATAGGAGGCTTAACCCAGGCTGAGGGGAGCTGCTCTCGCCAACCCTATAAAGACTGGGTCTTAGTTGCTCCGCGCACTAATGGCGGATCATATGGAGCAACTGACCTTGGTCTCCAACGAAAAAACAGCCTATAAAGACTGGACCTTAGTTCCCCTGGACAATGGAGCAACTGGTCTTGTTCTATGGCGTCAGAAAGCAAACAGAAACCACCACACACCCGTAACGAACGCATTCCCCATCGCCTAACGTCGTCTCCAAGCCATTTCCCCGTGCTAGCAGCGCCCTCTGCCGGGACTAGGAGGTGTCCCGTTAGCGTTCGCAGCGCCACCTATCGGCGGGAAGGCGAACTACTACCGATGCATCGGTCGGAATCGATTTACCATCGATTAAACGGCGTCCTGAAGCCGTTTTCTCTATACCATCGCCCTCTAGCGGGACTTTGAGCTGTCCGAGACAACTGCCGTTGCCACGGTAGATCGGGCTATCGCGCATGCGCTGTCTGAAACGAAGAATTCGTGGAAAATACCAAAAATTTAGCGGGAAATTCGAGTATTTTCCAGGAAATTTTTGGAATCGGGTCTCCGGAAGGTATAAATAGGAGCGTCCTCGACCGTCATTCGGGTTTGTAAGCACCTCCTGATGATAGGAGGCTTAACCCAGGCTGAGGGGAGCTGCTCTCGCCAACCCTATAAAGACTGGGTCTTAGTTGCTCCGCGCACTAATGGCGGATCATATGGAGCAACTGACCTTGGTCTCCAACGAAAAAACAGCCTATAAAGACTGGACCTTAGTTCCCCTGGACAATGGAGCAACTGGTCTTGTTCTATGGCGTCAGAAAGCAAACAGAAACCACCACACACCCGTAACGAACGCATTCCCCATCGCCTAACGTCGTCTCCAAGCCATTTCCCCGTGCTAGCAGCGCCCTCTGCCGGGACTAGGAGGTGTCCCGTTAGCGTTCGCAGCGCCACCTATCGGCGGGAAGGCGAACTACTACCGATGCATCGGTCGGAATCGATTTACCATCGATTAAACGGCGTCCTGAAGCCGTTTTCTCTATACCATCGCCCTCTAGCGGGACTTTGAGCTGTCCGAGACAACTGCCGTTGCCACGGTAGATCGGGCTATCGCGCATGCGCTGTCTGAAACGAAGAATTCGTGGAAAATACCAAAAATTTAGCGGGAAATTCGAGTATTTTCCAGGAAATTTTTGGAATCGGGTCTCCGGAAGGTATAAATAGGAGCGTCCTCGACCGTCATTCGGGTTTGTAAGCACCTCCTGATGATAGGAGGCTTAACCCAGGCTGAGGGGAGCTGCTCTCGCCAACCCTATAAAGACTGGGTCTTAGTTGCTCCGCGCACTAATGGCGGATCATATGGAGCAACTGACCTTGGTCTCCAACGAAAAAACAGCCTATAAAGACTGGACCTTAGTTCCCCTGGACAATGGAGCAACTGGTCTTGTTCTATGGCGTCAGAAAGCAAACAGAAACCACCACACACCCGTAACGAACGCATTCCCCATCGCCTAACGTCGTCTCCAAGCCATTTCCCCGTGCTAGCAGCGCCCTCTGCCGGGACTAGGAGGTGTCCCGTTAGCGTTCGCAGCGCCACCTATCGGCGGGAAGGCGAACTACTACCGATGCATCGGTCGGAATCGATTTACCATCGATTAAACGGCGTCCTGAAGCCGTTTTCTCTATACCATCGCCCTCTAGCGGGACTTTGAGCTGTCCGAGACAACTGCCGTTGCCACGGTAGATCGGGCTATCGCGCATGCGCTGTCTGAAACGAAGAATTCGTGGAAAATACCAAAAATTTAGCGGGAAATTCGAGTATTTTCCAGGAAATTTTTGGAATCGGGTCTCCGGAAGGTATAAATAGGAGCGTCCTCGACCGTCATTCGGGTTTGTAAGCACCTCCTGATGATAGGAGGCTTAACCCAGGCTGAGGGGAGCTGCTCTCGCCAACCCTATAAAGACTGGGTCTTAGTTGCTCCGCGCACTAATGGCGGATCATATGGAGCAACTGACCTTGGTCTCCAACGAAAAAACAGCCTATAAAGACTGGACCTTAGTTCCCCTGGACAATGGAGCAACTGGTCTTGTTCTATGGCGTCAGAAAGCAAACAGAAACCACCACACACCCGTAACGAACGCATTCCCCATCGCCTAACGTCGTCTCCAAGCCATTTCCCCGTGCTAGCAGCGCCCTCTGCCGGGACTAGGAGGTGTCCCGTTAGCGTTCGCAGCGCCACCTATCGGCGGGAAGGCGAACTACTACCGATGCATCGGTCGGAATCGATTTACCATCGATTAAACGGCGTCCTGAAGCCGTTTTCTCTATACCATCGCCCTCTAGCGGGACTTTGAGCTGTCCGAGACAACTGCCGTTGCCACGGTAGATCGGGCTATCGCGCATGCGCTGTCTGAAACGAAGAATTCGTGGAAAATACCAAAAATTTAGCGGGAAATTCGAGTATTTTCCAGGAAATTTTTGGAATCGGGTCTCCGGAAGGTATAAATAGGAGCGTCCTCGACCGTCATTCGGGTTTGTAAGCACCTCCTGATGATAGGAGGCTTAACCCAGGCTGAGGGGAGCTGCTCTCGCCAACCCTATAAAGACTGGGTCTTAGTTGCTCCGCGCACTAATGGCGGATCATATGGAGCAACTGACCTTGGTCTCCAACGAAAAAACAGCCTATAAAGACTGGACCTTAGTTCCCCTGGACAATGGAGCAACTGGTCTTGTTCTATGGCGTCAGAAAGCAAACAGAAACCACCACACACCCGTAACGAACGCATTCCCCATCGCCTAACGTCGTCTCCAAGCCATTTCCCCGTGCTAGCAGCGCCCTCTGCCGGGACTAGGAGGTGTCCCGTTAGCGTTCGCAGCGCCACCTATCGGCGGGAAGGCGAACTACTACCGATGCATCGGTCGGAATCGATTTACCATCGATTAAACGGCGTCCTGAAGCCGTTTTCTCTATACCATCGCCCTCTAGCGGGACTTTGAGCTGTCCGAGACAACTGCCGTTGCCACGGTAGATCGGGCTATCGCGCATGCGCTGTCTGAAACGAAGAATTCGTGGAAAATACCAAAAATTTAGCGGGAAATTCGAGTATTTTCCAGGAAATTTTTGGAATCGGGTCTCCGGAAGGTATAAATAGGAGCGTCCTCGACCGTCATTCGGGTTTGTAAGCACCTCCTGATGATAGGAGGCTTAACCCAGGCTGAGGGGAGCTGCTCTCGCCAACCCTATAAAGACTGGGTCTTAGTTGCTCCGCGCACTAATGGCGGATCATATGGAGCAACTGACCTTGGTCTCCAACGAAAAAACAGCCTATAAAGACTGGACCTTAGTTCCCCTGGACAATGGAGCAACTGGTCTTGTTCTATGGCGTCAGAAAGCAAACAGAAACCACCACACACCCGTAACGAACGCATTCCCCATCGCCTAACGTCGTCTCCAAGCCATTTCCCCGTGCTAGCAGCGCCCTCTGCCGGGACTAGGAGGTGTCCCGTTAGCGTTCGCAGCGCCACCTATCGGCGGGAAGGCGAACTACTACCGATGCATCGGTCGGAATCGATTTACCATCGATTAAACGGCGTCCTGAAGCCGTTTTCTCTATACCATCGCCCTCTAGCGGGACTTTGAGCTGTCCGAGACAACTGCCGTTGCCACGGTAGATCGGGCTATCGCGCATGCGCTGTCTGAAACGAAGAATTCGTGGAAAATACCAAAAATTTAGCGGGAAATTCGAGTATTTTCCAGGAAATTTTTGGAATCGGGTCTCCGGAAGGTATAAATAGGAGCGTCCTCGACCGTCATTCGGGTTTGTAAGCACCTCCTGATGATAGGAGGCTTAACCCAGGCTGAGGGGAGCTGCTCTCGCCAACCCTATAAAGACTGGGTCTTAGTTGCTCCGCGCACTAATGGCGGATCATATGGAGCAACTGACCTTGGTCTCCAACGAAAAAACAGCCTATAAAGACTGGACCTTAGTTCCCCTGGACAATGGAGCAACTGGTCTTGTTCTATGGCGTCAGAAAGCAAACAGAAACCACCACACACCCGTAACGAACGCATTCCCCATCGCCTAACGTCGTCTCCAAGCCATTTCCCCGTGCTAGCAGCGCCCTCTGCCGGGACTAGGAGGTGTCCCGTTAGCGTTCGCAGCGCCACCTATCGGCGGGAAGGCGAACTACTACCGATGCATCGGTCGGAATCGATTTACCATCGATTAAACGGCGTCCTGAAGCCGTTTTCTCTATACCATCGCCCTCTAGCGGGACTTTGAGCTGTCCGAGACAACTGCCGTTGCCACGGTAGATCGGGCTATCGCGCATGCGCTGTCTGAAACGAAGAATTCGTGGAAAATACCAAAAATTTAGCGGGAAATTCGAGTATTTTCCAGGAAATTTTTGGAATCGGGTCTCCGGAAGGTATAAATAGGAGCGTCCTCGACCGTCATTCGGGTTTGTAAGCACCTCCTGATGATAGGAGGCTTAACCCAGGCTGAGGGGAGCTGCTCTCGCCAACCCTATAAAGACTGGGTCTTAGTTGCTCCGCGCACTAATGGCGGATCATATGGAGCAACTGACCTTGGTCTCCAACGAAAAAACAGCCTATAAAGACTGGACCTTAGTTCCCCTGGACAATGGAGCAACTGGTCTTGTTCTATGGCGTCAGAAAGCAAACAGAAACCACCACACACCCGTAACGAACGCATTCCCCATCGCCTAACGTCGTCTCCAAGCCATTTCCCCGTGCTAGCAGCGCCCTCTGCCGGGACTAGGAGGTGTCCCGTTAGCGTTCGCAGCGCCACCTATCGGCGGGAAGGCGAACTACTACCGATGCATCGGTCGGAATCGATTTACCATCGATTAAACGGCGTCCTGAAGCCGTTTTCTCTATACCATCGCCCTCTAGCGGGACTTTGAGCTGTCCGAGACAACTGCCGTTGCCACGGTAGATCGGGCTATCGCGCATGCGCTGTCTGAAACGAAGAATTCGTGGAAAATACCAAAAATTTAGCGGGAAATTCGAGTATTTTCCAGGAAATTTTTGGAATCGGGTCTCCGGAAGGTATAAATAGGAGCGTCCTCGACCGTCATTCGGGTTTGTAAGCACCTCCTGATGATAGGAGGCTTAACCCAGGCTGAGGGGAGCTGCTCTCGCCAACCCTATAAAGACTGGGTCTTAGTTGCTCCGCGCACTAATGGCGGATCATATGGAGCAACTGACCTTGGTCTCCAACGAAAAAACAGCCTATAAAGACTGGACCTTAGTTCCCCTGGACAATGGAGCAACTGGTCTTGTTCTATGGCGTCAGAAAGCAAACAGAAACCACCACACACCCGTAACGAACGCATTCCCCATCGCCTAACGTCGTCTCCAAGCCATTTCCCCGTGCTAGCAGCGCCCTCTGCCGGGACTAGGAGGTGTCCCGTTAGCGTTCGCAGCGCCACCTATCGGCGGGAAGGCGAACTACTACCGATGCATCGGTCGGAATCGATTTACCATCGATTAAACGGCGTCCTGAAGCCGTTTTCTCTATACCATCGCCCTCTAGCGGGACTTTGAGCTGTCCGAGACAACTGCCGTTGCCACGGTAGATCGGGCTATCGCGCATGCGCTGTCTGAAACGAAGAATTCGTGGAAAATACCAAAAATTTAGCGGGAAATTCGAGTATTTTCCAGGAAATTTTTGGAATCGGGTCTCCGGAAGGTATAAATAGGAGCGTCCTCGACCGTCATTCGGGTTTGTAAGCACCTCCTGATGATAGGAGGCTTAACCCAGGCTGAGGGGAGCTGCTCTCGCCAACCCTATAAAGACTGGGTCTTAGTTGCTCCGCGCACTAATGGCGGATCATATGGAGCAACTGACCTTGGTCTCCAACGAAAAAACAGCCTATAAAGACTGGACCTTAGTTCCCCTGGACAATGGAGCAACTGGTCTTGTTCTATGGCGTCAGAAAGCAAACAGAAACCACCACACACCCGTAACGAACGCATTCCCCATCGCCTAACGTCGTCTCCAAGCCATTTCCCCGTGCTAGCAGCGCCCTCTGCCGGGACTAGGAGGTGTCCCGTTAGCGTTCGCAGCGCCACCTATCGGCGGGAAGGCGAACTACTACCGATGCATCGGTCGGAATCGATTTACCATCGATTAAACGGCGTCCTGAAGCCGTTTTCTCTATACCATCGCCCTCTAGCGGGACTTTGAGCTGTCCGAGACAACTGCCGTTGCCACGGTAGATCGGGCTATCGCGCATGCGCTGTCTGAAACGAAGAATTCGTGGAAAATACCAAAAATTTAGCGGGAAATTCGAGTATTTTCCAGGAAATTTTTGGAATCGGGTCTCCGGAAGGTATAAATAGGAGCGTCCTCGACCGTCATTCGGGTTTGTAAGCACCTCCTGATGATAGGAGGCTTAACCCAGGCTGAGGGGAGCTGCTCTCGCCAACCCTATAAAGACTGGGTCTTAGTTGCTCCGCGCACTAATGGCGGATCATATGGAGCAACTGACCTTGGTCTCCAACGAAAAAACAGCCTATAAAGACTGGACCTTAGTTCCCCTGGACAATGGAGCAACTGGTCTTGTTCTATGGCGTCAGAAAGCAAACAGAAACCACCACACACCCGTAACGAACGCATTCCCCATCGCCTAACGTCGTCTCCAAGCCATTTCCCCGTGCTAGCAGCGCCCTCTGCCGGGACTAGGAGGTGTCCCGTTAGCGTTCGCAGCGCCACCTATCGGCGGGAAGGCGAACTACTACCGATGCATCGGTCGGAATCGATTTACCATCGATTAAACGGCGTCCTGAAGCCGTTTTCTCTATACCATCGCCCTCTAGCGGGACTTTGAGCTGTCCGAGACAACTGCCGTTGCCACGGTAGATCGGGCTATCGCGCATGCGCTGTCTGAAACGAAGAATTCGTGGAAAATACCAAAAATTTAGCGGGAAATTCGAGTATTTTCCAGGAAATTTTTGGAATCGGGTCTCCGGAAGGTATAAATAGGAGCGTCCTCGACCGTCATTCGGGTTTGTAAGCACCTCCTGATGATAGGAGGCTTAACCCAGGCTGAGGGGAGCTGCTCTCGCCAACCCTATAAAGACTGGGTCTTAGTTGCTCCGCGCACTAATGGCGGATCATATGGAGCAACTGACCTTGGTCTCCAACGAAAAAACAGCCTATAAAGACTGGACCTTAGTTCCCCTGGACAATGGAGCAACTGGTCTTGTTCTATGGCGTCAGAAAGCAAACAGAAACCACCACACACCCGTAACGAACGCATTCCCCATCGCCTAACGTCGTCTCCAAGCCATTTCCCCGTGCTAGCAGCGCCCTCTGCCGGGACTAGGAGGTGTCCCGTTAGCGTTCGCAGCGCCACCTATCGGCGGGAAGGCGAACTACTACCGATGCATCGGTCGGAATCGATTTACCATCGATTAAACGGCGTCCTGAAGCCGTTTTCTCTATACCATCGCCCTCTAGCGGGACTTTGAGCTGTCCGAGACAACTGCCGTTGCCACGGTAGATCGGGCTATCGCGCATGCGCTGTCTGAAACGAAGAATTCGTGGAAAATACCAAAAATTTAGCGGGAAATTCGAGTATTTTCCAGGAAATTTTTGGAATCGGGTCTCCGGAAGGTATAAATAGGAGCGTCCTCGACCGTCATTCGGGTTTGTAAGCACCTCCTGATGATAGGAGGCTTAACCCAGGCTGAGGGGAGCTGCTCTCGCCAACCCTATAAAGACTGGGTCTTAGTTGCTCCGCGCACTAATGGCGGATCATATGGAGCAACTGACCTTGGTCTCCAACGAAAAAACAGCCTATAAAGACTGGACCTTAGTTCCCCTGGACAATGGAGCAACTGGTCTTGTTCTATGGCGTCAGAAAGCAAACAGAAACCACCACACACCCGTAACGAACGCATTCCCCATCGCCTAACGTCGTCTCCAAGCCATTTCCCCGTGCTAGCAGCGCCCTCTGCCGGGACTAGGAGGTGTCCCGTTAGCGTTCGCAGCGCCACCTATCGGCGGGAAGGCGAACTACTACCGATGCATCGGTCGGAATCGATTTACCATCGATTAAACGGCGTCCTGAAGCCGTTTTCTCTATACCATCGCCCTCTAGCGGGACTTTGAGCTGTCCGAGACAACTGCCGTTGCCACGGTAGATCGGGCTATCGCGCATGCGCTGTCTGAAACGAAGAATTCGTGGAAAATACCAAAAATTTAGCGGGAAATTCGAGTATTTTCCAGGAAATTTTTGGAATCGGGTCTCCGGAAGGTATAAATAGGA
Source organism: Pholcus phalangioides (assembly GCF_987345545.1). NCBI lineage: Eukaryota > Metazoa > Arthropoda > Arachnida > Araneae > Pholcidae > Pholcus > Pholcus phalangioides. The sequence continues at coordinate 15,002,538 of NW_028301614.1, forward strand.
GCGTCCTCGACCGTCATTCGGGTTTGTAAGCACCTCCTGATGATAGGAGGCTTAACCCAGGCTGAGGGGAGCTGCTCTCGCCAACCCTATAAAGACTGGGTCTTAGTTGCTCCGCGCACTAATGGCGGATCATATGGAGCAACTGACCTTGGTCTCCAACGAAAAAACAGCCTATAAAGACTGGACCTTAGTTCCCCTGGACAATGGAGCAACTGGTCTTGTTCTATGGCGTCAGAAAGCAAACAGAAACCACCACACACCCGTAACGAACGCATTCCCCATCGCCTAACGTCGTCTCCAAGCCATTTCCCCGTGCTAGCAGCGCCCTCTGCCGGGACTAGGAGGTGTCCCGTTAGCGTTCGCAGCGCCACCTATCGGCGGGAAGGCGAACTACTACCGATGCATCGGTCGGAATCGATTTACCATCGATTAAACGGCGTCCTGAAGCCGTTTTCTCTATACCATCGCCCTCTAGCGGGACTTTGAGCTGTCCGAGACAACTGCCGTTGCCACGGTAGATCGGGCTATCGCGCATGCGCTGTCTGAAACGAAGAATTCGTGGAAAATACCAAAAATTTAGCGGGAAATTCGAGTATTTTCCAGGAAATTTTTGGAATCGGGTCTCCGGAAGGTATAAATAGGAGCGTCCTCGACCGTCATTCGGGTTGTAAGCACCTCCTGATGATAGGAGGCTTAACCCAGGCTGAGGGGAGCTGCTCTCGCCAACCCTATAAAGACTGGGTCTTAGTTGCTCCGCGCACTAATGGCGGATCATATGGAGCAACTGACCTTGGTCTCCAACGAAAAAAACAGCCTATAAAGACTGGACCTTAGTTCCCCTGGACAATGGAGCAACTGGTCTTGTTCTATGGCGTCAGAAAGCAAACAGAAACCACCACACACCCGTAACGAACGCATTCCCCATCGCCTAACGTCGTCTCCAAGCCATTTCCCCGTGCTAGCAGCGCCCTCTGCCGGGACTAGGAGGTGTCCCGTTAGCGTTCGCAGCGCCACCTATCGGCGGGAAGGCGAACTACTACCGATGCATCGGTCGGAATCGATTTACCATCGATTAAACGGCGTCCTGAAGCCCGTTTTCTCTATACCATCGCCCTCTAGCGGGACTTTGAGCTGTCCGAGACAACTGCCGTTGCCACGGTAGGATCGGGCTATCGCGCATGCGCTGTCTGAAACGAAGAATTCGTGGAAAATACCAAAAATTTAGCGGGAAATTCGAGTATTTTCCAGGAAATTTTTGGAATCGGGTCTCCGGAAGGTATAAATAGGAGCGTCCTCGACCGTCATTCGGGTTTGTAAGCACCTCCTGATGATAGGAGGCTTAACCCAGGCTGAGGGGAGCTGCTCTCGCCAACCCTATAAAGACTGGGTCTTAGTTGCTCCGCGCACTAATGGCGGATCATATGGAGCAACTGACCTTGGTCTCCAACGAAAAAACAGCCTATAAAGACTGGACCTTAGTTCCCCTGGACAATGGAGCAACTGGTCTTGTTCTATGGCGTCAGAAAGCAAACAGAAACCACCACACACCCGTAACGAACGCATTCCCCATCGCCTAACGTCGTCTCCAAGCCATTTCCCCGTGCTAGCAGCGCCCTCTGCCGGGACTAGGAGGTGTCCCGTTAGCGTTCGCAGCGCCACCTATCGGCGGGAAGGCGAACTACTACCGATGCATCGGTCGGAATCGATTTACCATCGATTAAACGGCGTCCTGAAGCCGTTTTCTCTATACCATCGCCCTCTAGCGGGACTTTGAGCTGTCCGAGACAACTGCCGTTGCCACGGTAGATCGGGCTATCGCGCATGCGCTGTCTGAAACGAAGAATTCGTGGAAAATACCAAAAATTTAGCGGGAATTCGAGTATTTTCCAGGAAATTTTTGGAATCGGGTCTCCGGAAGGTATAAATAGGAGCGTCCTCGACCGTCATTCGGGTTTGTAAGCACCTCCTGATGATAGGAGGCTTAACCCAGGCTGAGGGGAGCTGCTCTCGCCAACCCTATAAAGACTGGGTCTTAGTTGCTCCGCGCACTAATGGCGGATCATATGGAGCAACTGACCTTGGTCTCCAACGAAAAAACAGCCTATAAAGACTGGACCTTAGTTCCCCTGGACAATGGAGCAACTGGTCTTGTTCTATGGCGTCAGAAAGCAAACAGAAACCACCACACACCCGTAACGAACGCATTCCCCATCGCCTAACGTCGTCTCCAAGCCATTTCCCCGTGCTAGCAGCGCCCTCTGCCGGGACTAGGAGGTGTCCCGTTAGCGTTCGCAGCGCCACCTATCGGCGGGAAGGCGAACTACTACCGATGCATCGGTCGGAATCGATTTACCATCGATTAAACGGCGTCCTGAAGCCGTTTTCTCTATACCATCGCCCTCTAGCGGGACTTTGAGCTGTCCGAGACAACTGCCGTTGCCACGGTAGATCGGGCTATCGCGCATGCGCTGTCTGAAACGAAGAATTCGTGGAAAATACCAAAAATTTAGCGGGAAATTCGAGTATTTTCCAGGAAATTTTTGGAATCGGGTCTCCGGAAGGTATAAATAGGAGCGTCCTCGACCGTCATTCGGGTTGTAAGCACCTCCTGATGATAGGAGGCTTAACCCAGGCTGAGGGGAGCTGCTCTCGCCAACCCTATAAAGACTGGGTCTTAGTTGCTCCGCGCACTAATGGCGGATCATATGGAGCAACTGACCTTGGTCTCCAACGAAAAAACAGCCTATAAAGACTGGACCTTAGTTCCCCTGGACAATGGAGCAACTGGTCTTGTTCTATGGCGTCAGAAAGCAAACAGAAACCACCACACACCCGTAACGAACGCATTCCCCATCGCCTAACGTCGTCTCCAAGCCATTTCCCGTGCTAGCAGCGCCCTCTGCCGGGACTAGGAGGTGTCCCGTTAGCGTTCGCAGCGCCACCTATCGGCGGAAGGCGAACTACTACCGATGCATCGGTCGGAATCGATTTACCATCGATTAAACGGCGTCCTGAAGCCGTTTTCTCTATACCATCGCCCTCTAGCGGGACTTTGAGCTGTCCGAGACAACTGCCGTTGCCACGGTAGATCGGGCTATCGCGCATGCGCTGTCTGAAACGAAGAATTCGTGGAAAATACCAAAAATTTAGCGGGAAATTCGAGTATTTTCCAGGAAATTTTTGGAATCGGGTCTCCGGAAGGTATAAATAGGAGCGTCCTCGACCGTCATTCGGGTTTGTAAGCACCTCCTGATGATAGGAGGCTTAACCCAGGCTGAGGGGAGCTGCTCTCGCCAACCCTATAAAGACTGGGTCTTAGTTGCTCCGCGCACTAATGGCGGATCATATGGAGCAACTGACCTTGGTCTCCAACGAAAAAACAGCCTATAAAGACTGGACCTTAGTTCCCCTGGACAATGGAGCAACTGGTCTTGTTCTATGGCGTCAGAAAGCAAACAGAAACCACCACACACCCGTAACGAACGCATTCCCCATCGCCTAACGTCGTCTCCAAGCCATTTCCCCGTGCTAGCAGCGCCCTCTGCCGGGACTAGGAGGTGTCCCGTTAGCGTTCGCAGCGCCACCTATCGGCGGGAAGGCGAACTACTACCGATGCATCGGTCGGAATCGATTTACCATCGATTAAACGGCGTCCTGAAGCCGTTTTCTCTATACCATCGCCCTCTAGCGGGACTTTGAGCTGTCCGAGACAACTGCCGTTGCCACGGTAGATCGGGCTATCGCGCATGCGCTGTCTGAAACGAAGAATTCGTGGAAAATACCAAAAATTTAGCGGGAAATTCGAGTATTTTCCAGGAAATTTTTGGAATCGGGTCTCCGGAAGGTATAAATAGGAGCGTCCTCGACCGTCATTCGGGTTTGTAAGCACCTCCTGATGATAGGAGGCTTAACCCAGGCTGAGGGGAGCTGCTCTCGCCAACCCTATAAAGACTGGGTCTTAGTTGCTCCGCGCACTAATGGCGGATCATATGGAGCAACTGACCTTGGTCTCCAACGAAAAAACAGCCTATAAAGACTGGACCTTAGTTCCCCTGGACAATGGAGCAACTGGTCTTGTTCTATGGCGTCAGAAAGCAAACAGAAACCACCACACACCCGTAACGAACGCATTCCCCATCGCCTAACGTCGTCTCCAAGCCATTTCCCCGTGCTAGCAGCGCCCTCTGCCGGGACTAGGAGGTGTCCCGTTAGCGTTCGCAGCGCCACCTATCGGCGGGAAGGCGAACTACTACCGATGCATCGGTCGGAATCGATTTACCATCGATTAAACGGCGTCCTGAAGCCGTTTTCTCTATACCATCGCCCTCTAGCGGGACTTTGAGCTGTCCGAGACAACTGCCGTTGCCACGGTAGATCGGGCTATCGCGCATGCGCTGTCTGAAACGAAGAATTCGTGGAAAATACCAAAAATTTAGCGGGAAATTCGAGTAATTTTCCAGGAAATTTTTGGAATCGGGTCTCCGGAAGGTATAAATAGGAGCGTCCTCGACCGTCATTCGGGTTTGTAAGCACCTCCTGATGATAGGAGGCTTAACCCAGGCTGAGGGGAGCTGCTCTCGCCAACCCTATAAAGACTGGGTCTTAGTTGCTCCGCGCACTAATGGCGGATCATATGGAGCAACTGACCTTGGTCTCCAACGAAAAAACAGCCTATAAAGACTGGACCTTAGTTCCCCTGGACAATGGAGCAACTGGTCTTGTTCTATGGCGTCAGAAAGCAAACAGAAACCACCACACACCCGTAACGAACGCATTCCCCATCGCCTAACGTCGTCTCCAAGCCATTTCCCCGTGCTAGCAGCGCCCTCTGCCGGGACTAGGAGGTGTCCCGTTAGCGTTCGCAGCGCCACCTATCGGCGGGAAGGCGAACTACTACCGATGCATCGGTCGGAATCGATTTACCATCGATTAAACGGCGTCCTGAAGCCGTTTTCTCTATACCATCGCCCTCTAGCGGGACTTTGAGCTGTCCGAGACAACTGCCGTTGCCACGGTAGATCGGGCTATCGCGCATGCGCTGTCTGAAACGAAGAATTCGTGGAAAATACCAAAAATTTAGCGGGAAATTCGAGTATTTCCAGGAAATTTTTGGAATCGGGTCTCCGGAAGGTATAAATAGGAGCGTCCTCGACCGTCATTCGGGTTTGTAAGCACCTCCTGATGATAGGAGGCTTAACCCAGGCTGAGGGGAGCTGCTCTCGCCAACCCTATAAAGACTGGGTCTTAGTTGCTCCGCGCACTAATGGCGGATCATATGGAGCAACTGACCTTGGTCTCCAACGAAAAAACAGCCTATAAAGACTGGACCTTAGTTCCCCTGGACAATGGAGCAACTGGTCTTGTTCTATGGCGTCAGAAAGCAAACAGAAACCACCACA